>NC_072002.2:45324343-45961634 GCF_028885655.2 Pongo abelii
ATCCGCCCGCAGGGATCCCTGCCTCGACACGGGCTCTGCTGGATGCCAGGAACACCCTTGTCGTTGGATCAGCGGATCTCCCCTTCGACGTCTGAACAAACTCTGCCAATGTTTTCAGATTAAAGCAAGATACATGTACTGTATTCTCTCCAGATTTGACTAACATGACAAAATACACGACAGAAGGAATTTATCCCAAATGACATGATAAACAGGTTTTGGCATGTCAGAAATTAAAACCAAATTTAAGAAATTCTAATCTAACAATTTTTACGCACCCAAAATATGAGTGACTACACTCAGCGCTCTATTAACCGTCAGTTTGGGGGACTCATATGAACCTTCTAAAAACGACTTTGTTCTTAGATGTAAATTATTGGTTTACTACTTACTGGTACCAAAATGAAATTTTTCAGGTGGTCAAAGGAATATCTACCACCCAAAATCTTCTAAAACGAGGCTTACAGACTCTACATCATGCAACGACTATTTATCAGGGCCCAAAGTCGGCCAAGCTTTGTGTGAGGGCATGGAAGAAAGGAAATGCATAAAATCCAGTTCCTGTGGGAAACAATTCAAAGTCAGAAAGGGACGAAAGACAATCATTCCTAGCCCAGTAGGCTACACTTTTTAGTAGAGATGTCGTTTGTAACACCAGGGCGACATTCTCTTATTTCTCCCTAAACTGAATTTTATGTTCCCCGAGCTCCCATCTACTGGATTCAGGAGGAAATCCCTCTCAGACATGAGATACTACTCCTCGAAGTCCATTCAAAAGTTCCAAGGTCAGGAATTTCAGACAGCCAATTAATCATGAAAGGGTGTTAAAGACCTTCATTCATCTCACTCTGGCTCAAGTCTAATAGACTCCTCGTCGTCTAAGCCATGTATTCCCTGAAGTCTGGGGCTTCCCTGAAATTCATGAGGCTCAGCTTTAAGGGCTCAGACACTCTAAGTTGAGCTTCCCAGTGTGAATCTCCCAGGCACCCGTCAGTGGAGGTCTCTGTATGGAAGAGCTCTTCCAGTCTCAGAGAAAGTTCTCCAAACTTCTCTCCACTCCAGCGTTTTCACCTCCCATCTTCCACGTGCCTCCAGCATGACCTCAGAGAAAGCTTCTCAAAGTCTCTTCCAGCCCCCCAGCCCTCAGAAACTCAAGTAGAATGGTTTTCTTGAACTTAGATGAGTAAAGGAGATGGCTAGCACCAATCTCCCTCGCTCACCACTTTGAATTCACTGTTAGAGTGAAGGGTTGAGGTGTTAAGGCATTTTAGAGGAGAGGATCTAACTTAGCTGAAGAAAGCTTTGAAGAAGCAAAATGTTGCGATAAGCCCAGCAAAGAAAAGGGAAAGGGTAGGAGAATGCTCCAAGATAACACAACATCAACAGGACATGAGAAGCTCTGGAGAGCCTTGTGAGAGTGCCCCAGGCTAAGAAAGCAGAAAGGGGTTGGTTCAGAATGGTTACATGGAATGGCTGGGAATTCGGTTAGAAAGATGGTTCATGACAAACCATGCTGAGGAATTTAATTTCATCCTGACAGAAATGGAGAACCATCCATTCAATGTGTGAAAAGAGTTAGTAACTACTGTTACAAAATTGTCACTTTTGGTGAGTTTGCACATATGAACCCATTTGTGCTGTAATATGGCTTTCTTTAATACCTAGGGAACGAAAGACTTTGAAGTGTTTTTCTTTATTCTAACTATTCTTAGTTTTTCTATGATTTCAACTTTATCTTCAGATTTATGAGAGTCTGGCCTGGTTAGGACTGTCCTTTGAAAGACTAAAACTCTAAAATTGCTATCCTCTGGTGGTTTTGACTGTGCTGTGTAATAGAGGATATTTATTGTTAAGCCTACTGACTAGTATGACAATTGCTGTGAGCTTCCATTTTTAGCTTCCGCAAAATAAAAGTTGTAGGAATCTGCTTTAGAAAAACTGGAAGAAAACATATTATGGATATTTTTAACTTGTATTGCAAAATTCTAGGTGCAATATGAACGTTAATAACTGAATGTAGTATTAGTAATGATTTTGGAATTTCCTGTTTGCCCACCATGAGTATATTAATCTAAGTCCTAATAAAAAGCAATGCATTTTTATCATATAAAGAAGGATCTTTACAGACTACAACATAAATATGACTTGAGGATAAATTAAATTGCTTATATTTTTTGCTTATATTTTTCCCATATAAATTATGATTTAAAATAGTTTGTTGATTTTTTTTAAATATGAGCTTCAGTTTAGATATAGTTAGAACTGGATGCTTTCTATTATAAAATTAATTTTAAATCATCATGAGGTATCATAAAGCATAAAGAGTTTTCTGAACTGTCTTTATCTTAATACCCTATCCCTCAAACTGCAAAGTCAGTTGGAAGTCACTGCTGAAAGGGTAATGAGCCAAAATGGGAAAATAATTTATTATTTTCCCTTGTTATGTTCTTAGTTTGAAGGGTAGGAGCAGCAATAACAAAGGATCAAAAATGGGAATTGACTTTAGACTAAAGAACAAAACTTCAGGAATTCAGATGAATTGCAACATTTTCAGCAGAAAGCAAACAAGATAATGAAGAAGAGTACTCTTACTCTGGACCTATGAGAAATCTCTGGCTATGGAAGAGCTAACTAATCTTAGGAGGTGGGACCTGACCTCTGGCCCATGAACTAGGCTGCCTTGCACAACTCAGCACCAACAGGTGCTAGTCTAACACACCTACTCATCTCGGTGGCTTACCTGGAAGGAGACATGGCAACTGTAGGTTTCCTCAAACACTCCTACAAAATACTGCCAAGACAACTGTACGATGTTTGAGACAAACTTAAGAGAAAGAGCAGAGGAATTTATGCCAAAAAAAGCTTGAATTAAAAACAAGTAAAAGATTTGTTTACACCTGCGGCACAAAAATGAGTTCCACCATGGGACATGAACTCAGAAGCATGTTTGGAATATTATTTAGGATAAATAGCTGCAGTGTAACTAGAGGCTCTGCAGATTTCCCAGAGCACTATTGAGAACAGCCATCACATTTTGGTCATTTCAAAAGACTGCTGGGGCCTTGAGGATAACAGAAGGTTTAAGTCAAAAGTCAATTATAAATATCGCATTGCTGCCCACTACCAGAGCCATCCTAGAATCGCTGTGTGCCTCCTTCTCACCTATTTACCCATGGCAAGCACCTAATTAGCACTTAGTGCTAATTTCAATCCAATGGGAATGCTACTCCACCCAGCAATGAGGACCTCAACTCTAGATCCAAATGACCCTTGGCCTCCAAGGACATTTCCCCTTCCCCCTATTCTGCTGTGGGTCTCCTCATGTCCTCACTTCTCATCCTAGGATTCATATCTCCCCAGAATGACTGACAGTAGGACTATCCCTTCCTCTCAGGAGAAAGCTCACACCCATCCACAGAAATGTGACTTTCACTATAACCTTGGCAACAATCATTCAAGAGTCGGACATTTGTACGTTTCTCAAATTCAGCATTATCCAGTCTAAGTAATACTATTACAATAGTTTAATCCAAATAGGGCGTGCCAAGCTCAGAAAGGTTCCCTTCCAGTCTCTCCTTGTTAATTAATGAGTCAAGATCTCTTACAATGGGGTTACTCTTCCTCCACTAAAATCTTCAGACTCCTTTACAAATATCCTCTTCTCCAACCAGTCCTTTTAAGGAGGGAGGAGCAATCTTCTAGTAACTTCCCACTGGCTGGAAGGAATGGTAATTTCCACACAAAAGACAAAACCCTATTGTGTGAGTGATAACTTCTTATAGCAACTAAACTAAAGCCATATAACAAAGCCCTGATACAGGGTGAATTTTTTATCCACCTCATCTCAGAATCATCACATAATTCTTCACTTTGATTTCCTCTAGAGTGAAAAATATCTTTCCACTGGATGAGACTGCAGTTTCTCCTGCATGTTCACGTCTCCAGGAACTCACTGTATGCATCTGTCTGTTCAAAAGGCATTGCTCAAGAGTGAGGGTTACAGGTGTGAGTGGGCTGACTGCCAGGCTTCATGTGTCGTTGATCCCAGCATCATTCCCTGATTCACTGCCCCATCAGTCTTCTTTTTTCTCAGAAGTTCAGGATGACCATTCCTTAACATCAGCCTGGAGAAGTTGTGTATCCCCCAGCTTAGATGCCTATTAACTAGCTCTGGAGCAGAGAGGCAACTTTTGCCACCAGCTCCCCATAGGCTAGCAAATTATTTAACTCAACAGTCATTTATTATTAGTTCAAAATTACATATTAATTAATGCTATTTACCTCAAGATTTGTTCATCTTGATTTGTCTTTTCTTTTCAGCCTGCCCAGTTTCCCAAGCCTTTTGTCTCTAGATGAGGGGTAGCTTTCTACCAATTAGCTATTTAGTGTTCATTGAGTAGGCGCAATCCCACAACAATAACCCGTTCTTTTCTTGCATTGCTTTCAAGGCTCATATCTGCATCTGTCTTTCAAATGTTATAAGCTACACCCCTCCCTAACTGTTAAGCACTAGTCTTGACTTAGACACATCTATGACGGGTTATACCAGATCTCTGTTTCTCTAAACAACTCTAATACAGAGGTCCTGCCTGAACATTTAAAAACTGAGGAGCTAGTAATAGTCCTAGTAGGTTCGTAGGCATGTATCAAAAAGACTGTTTTGTTCCCCCTCCTAGTAAGATTGCAGCATTCTTGATAAGTTCAATAAAATTGGTTATTTCTCCCTGTTTTCAAGTTCTGTTTAGACAATGGCCAAGGAAAGCCATGAACTTACTATAATCCTTCACTTTTCAAATGAGACTCCCTGACAAAAATTGTCCTGCTAGGCCCCTGAAGTAATCATTTTTTTAAGTTTCAGAATACATATATTGGAGAAAAGACATCTGCCAGAAGAACTTCTTTATTTCCTGCTCAAGACAATATTAAGTAGTGATCAGATTATTATCTGGACCCTCTAATAATGAATTATGTGCTAAATTGCTGTACTGTCCCAAAGATCTAAGAAGAAATTAGAGACCTTGACCTGCCCCCCACTCCTCATATCCTAGGATGGGTGGAAAAAAAGAAGTTGCAAACAGACAAGCACCATGAATATGATCATGGCATCTTTTCGCTGTTATGATGAACTGCCTTTCTGTGATAGTCCCAAGATAATTGACATCAATTTTGGCCAGTCTTAACATCTCCTTTCTCACTTGCTACACTGAGAGTTGGGCTTTTACTCTTCAGAGGGATTGGAAAGTGATTAGCACACACATGTTCTTAAAACATAAGATAAAGAATATCTTATTTTCTACCACATTCTTTATTACAACATATAAATTATTCTCACAATAAGGTGGTCTGAGCCTTGCTCTGCCAGGCTCTCCCAGTGGCAGTTTTCCAAACTCATCAATTCACAGAATTAAGTATTGTATTACGGCCATTGGCCAGAAGTAGGCCAGATTTTTTCTCCCAAGATTCTCTAAGGGCCTGTATCCTATTCCTCCCTTGTACTCTTTGTTTAAATTTTGAACAAATGAGGGAAATGATCTTTAATTCACAATAAATATTTGTATTGGGCTATTATCAAGGCAAAAAAATGAAATTATTTCAGCAGCAACATAATACTATAAAAATGGCAAGATTTGTTCCAAGAATCACAAGGTTCCAAGGCGGCCCAACCTAGGGACTCTAACCCCTTCTGCTTAGAGACTAACTGAAGTTTTGAATTATTTGTCGACTTGTTTGATGTAGTCGCCTTGGGATAGGTCCATGTGTTTTTCAAATCTCTGGCCTCTTAATCTTGTAAAACTGGATAATTTCGAAAATTATTTTTCCTTTTCCATTTGATCCAATTATTGTGATCCATACACCTATTCCCAGCCAGTTGGCCAAAGAATAATATTCTTGACCTTTCTTTCTTAATAATTTATATATAGTAAAATTCATAGGCCATAAATGTACAGTTCAATGAGTTTTGACAAACATATATGTCTATGTTACCATCATTCAGGTTAAAATATTTCCTTCACTCCAGTTCATACTCATCCCTACCCTGGGGCAACCAGTGTTCTGCTTTCTGTCACAAAAGAATAGTTTTGACTTCTCTAGAATTTCACATAAATGGAATCACACGTTGCATTAGTTATCTATTGCTGACTCAGTTTTTATCTACTAGACATCACTTGTGCATTACTCCAAAATGTAGTGGCTTAGAGGAAGGACTTATCTCACAGTTTCTGTGGAATCCAGGCATGGCTTGGCAAACCATATCTGGCTCAAAGGCTGTCATACAGGCTGCAATCAAGGTGGTTAGCTGGGGCTGCACTCATCTCAAGGCTGGATGAGGGAGGATCTGTTTCTAAGCTCACTCATCTAGCAGCTGGCAGACGTCCAGTTGTTGATGATTGTTGACCAGAGACATCAGTTGCTTGTCACAAGGGCCTCTCTAGGGGATCAAACAACACGGATACCTGGCTTCCCTCAGAACATGCGAGAAAAATAGAGTTCCAAAAATGGAAGTCACAGTCTTTTTGTAACTCAGTATCAGAAGTGACACCCTTTCACCTCTGCTGAATTCTATTGGTAGAAGTAAATCACCAGGAACAGTCTACAGTTAAGGAAAGAGCATTACACAGGGAAGTGACATCCAGGAGGCAGAGATCACTGGACACCATCTTCAAGGCTGAATGCCACATGGTATCAATGCTTTCGTGTCTGGTTTCTTTCCTGCAACATATTTTAAATTAATACAATGTGTTTGAATATATTAGTAAGATATCAGTTTTTATTTCTTTTGTATTTATATCTACTTGTAGAATTACCTGGTCATAGGATAGATGCTATACTCAACTTTAATAAAAACTACCAGACCAATTTCTTACTTCTTCCTTAGTAATATATGTGAATTTCAGTTGTTCTACATACTTGCCAACACATTTTTGTCAGTCTTATAGTTTTAGCCATTGTGGGTATCTCATTGTGGTTTACATTTGCATTTCCCTGGTGACATTATGTTTCATTGTGTTTGGAATTTTCTCTGATGGCTATTGATGTTGAGTAATTTTTCCTATGCTGATTTTCCATTTGTAAGTACAATTGGGTTGTTTGTTCTTTATTGTTTTGTAACAATAATATTTACTAAATGTTAATGAAAAGTTATTTATTATGTATAATATGTACATTATTTAAATGTTTATTAAAAGAAATTTCAGCCTGGCCAACATGGTGAAACCCCGTCTCTACTAAAAGTACAAAAAATTAGCCGGGCATGGTGGCAGGCACCTGTAATCCCAGCTACTCGGGAGGCTGAGGTAGGAGAATCACTTGAACCTGGGGGGTCAGAGGTTGCAGTGAGCTGAGAATGCGCCATTGCACTCCAGCCTGGGCAACAACAGTGAAACTCCGTCTCAAACAAACAAACAAAAAAAATTAAATTTTGTGCACTTTGAATGGAATTATCTTTTATTTGTTAAAAACACAACTTGAATTTTTCTTTCTATTCCTCCTTTTCATAAGAACTGTGAAAGTCCTTGTTTCACAGGCTAAATTTATAAGTAGAAAGAAGAAGGCAAAATTATCTTCTCTAGAGCATTACTATCTAAATTTTTAAACCAAAGGACCCTTTAAAGTTTTGTTGTGGTTGCCAAGATAAAATTTATTGTCGTGAAAGACAAAGGCCCAGCTCTGCAAATGACTCAAAGGTGTGGGAAGTTTCAGCTGCACCTGGGCCAGAACTGACTAAGGCCTGTTACGTCCACAAGTGAAGTTACACATTTAGGAGCATTATCATCAAGAGGAATAGTTCTGAACTCTGGCTGCATGTTGGTGTCTCTTGGGGAGCTTTTAACAAACACCAGCCACCAGGCCCCACCTCAGAATCCACCTCAAACCAATTACATCAGAATCTTTGGGGATGGGAGCTCTATATTGCATGTTTTATGTTATTTAAAAGCTTCCCTGGATACTCTAATGTGCAGGTCAGAGAGGCAATTCTCGTTCTAGATAAATTATTCTCAAAATGTGTTTCCATAACCATTAGCATGTGCACCACTGGGAACCTGAATGTTCTTTACTGACTCTGAAATGTGATGACAGAGATATAAAACCCATGAAATGATGAGACCAATTTTGGAAGAATTCTGGTCTCTGGGTTTTTGTAAGAAGAAGTTTCTTAACCCTTTTTAAAAAATTGTTTTATTTTGATTTAGAAGCACATCTCCATTCACCATTTCTTAGCCTTCTTTGCAGCACTTATATAGTCTGTCTAATCTGTGTTTTAACAAGAAAGGCTTAGATCTACTTTTGCATACTTAATGAGGTCCTTTCATGGTAGGCATAACAAAAGATACTGTAGTTCTACCCCTTGTATTGCCTGGACTGTTGTTATCTGTACTCCATTATTCTTACTTGCAATGTCTCTCCTTTGATTCAAACAAGTTTCAGTAGAAACCTACATCAAGAAAGTATTTATCCCACATATGCATTCATGTCCAGATCTTTCCTATCTTTAGTGAAATATTTATGGCTAGAAAGCATCTAATGGTTCTTTTTCCCGTGTGAAGGAAAAGAGTATTTATTCTAAGCCCTGGATCTTGATGTTTTATATGGCTTCCACGTAGACTATACTTGCCATTAAGATTTTCCTCTGTTTGCAATAGACAAAACTCTCACAATTTACTTTGATGTCCACAGTCATTAGCAGAAAAAAAAAGTCCTCACATTATTTTGGTATTCTTTTCTTACTTGGATAGCCAAAATAATTATCTAACGCTTTAGTAAACATGGAACAAAGAAGGTGTTTCAACTGTCTTCATACTAAATGCGGCAATACAATACCTTATTAGTCAAGGGTTTATGCCAGTCTTGAAATCAAACCCTACTTCTCTTTGAAATCACTCTATTCATCTCTACTTAGAGGTTATGGGTTTTGTTTTTGTTTTGATTTGTCCTAATCTCTTTCTTTAGCTCACACTTTGATTTTTTTGTCTTTCTAGCTCACACTCTCAACTGGAACATTAATAATGTTATCGGGCCACATGTAATTAACAATGATGACCGCATAATGCCTGAAACAACAATTTTCTGACACACCTCTTTTAGGAAGATCAAACAGCCCTGACAATTGAGCTAGTTTAAGTAACCTGAGAAATGGGTATTTTAGAGAGGATTCCTGGGAAAGATTTACTGAGATACCAACTTTGGTTGGAGACTTGAATGATAGAAGAGATTGATGACCTGGAGTAAAAGCATTCTAGCCTGAAAGAACTGCAAGTATAAAAGCCCTGTGCAAATAGCTGGGTATGTTCAGAGAACATAGAGAAGCCCACAGGTGCTGGAGCAGAATTGAGGTAATGAGGGGTATTAGAACAAGAAGTAGAAAAAAAAAAGATAAAAAACAACTCAATGGCCTAAAGAGGTTAGGTTTTGTTTTAATCTCATCTGTTCTTAAAAGCCACTGAAGGATTTAGAGGGTGGCATGACCTGATTTATACATTTTTAAAATCACTTATGGTTGTTGCAAGAACACAGGTTGTAGAAGGCAACAAATGGCAGATGAAGTAAAACTTGGATTTGTAATATAAAGTGAAGTTAGACCTCACAGGACAGGGTTATAGATTGGAGATGGGTTGTGAGAATAAGAAGACTAAAACTAAAGGGTGCCTTTCAAGGGTCTTGGACTAATTGTGTGAATAGAATGAAAAAATGGGGAATATTGTGAGTGAAAATAATTTGGGCTAAGAATCAAGGGGTTTTATTTGAACATGTGAAATTTGAGATGCCTATTATAGATCCCAGTTGGGATGTATTATTTAAAACTTTGGGAGTGGAAGAGAAAAGCTAGAGAGTGAATACAGACAGAGGTCCTGGGTACTCCAATTCCTAGAGTCAGGAGGGCAAGAGGAACCAGCTTCCCCAGACTAAGAAGAGCAGCCAGTGATTGAGGAGGAGCATCCTATGAACATGGTGTCCCATAAGCCAGAGGACAGTTGGTCAACAAGAGGAAGTAATTAACTCTGGCACAGTCTTTTGAGGAGTCAAGTGAGATTAGAGCTAAACACTGACCATTCAATTTGATATGTATAAAGTCATTGGTGATAACAAGAAATTAAGTTTTACTGGAATGGCAATGAGAAAAATATGATTGTGGAGAGCCAAAGATAGACTAGGTAGAAGAATGAAGAAAACAAGACAGAGGCAGATGTTTCTCAGATCCTTGTTCCCCCACGCCTGTCACATCTTGGTTCTCCTGAAAGCAGAATCTAAAACACAGATGTGAGTGATGCTAGTCTATTGGGATATAAACCCAGAGGCAGAGGCAGAGAATGGGAAAATATAAAAATCAATAAGAGGTGTGTTATTGAGCTGATTTATGCCATGGGTATAATCCTGTGGGTAATACCCCCTAAGATATGATGTAGAATGCATCTCAGAGTTGTATTCTGAAACGAAAATTTATTACTAAGTAACCCTAAGCTGCCCAAATCTTATATGTTTAAAACAGCACATATTTATTGTCCACAGTTTTTGTATATCAGAAGTCTAGGCATGACAGAGCTGGGTCTTCTGCTTGAGAATCTCACCAGGCATTGGCTGGGCTGTGTTTTCATCAGGAGGCTCAACTGGGGAAGGACTCATTTTCAAGCCCAGTCATGTTCTTGGCATATTTCCTCTTGCTGTGTAACCAAAGGCCTGCTTTCTGCTGGCTATTGGCTGGAGGCCACTGTTTAGCCCTACAGACCACCTGGAGTTTCTAGAGGATTTTACCACATGGACTTCCTTAACATGGCTGTTACTTCCAAGCTAGCAAGGAAAACTTCTTCTCCAGTCTTCTAAAATAGAGTCTTATATAACGTAGTCACAGGAATGATATCCTGTTACCTTTGCCATGTTCCACTGATGAAAAGCAACTCATAAGTCCTACCCATGTTCCAGAGAAAGAAAATTACAAAAGCATGCATACTAGAAAGCAGGAAACCACTGGGGGGGTCTGCTGAACAAACTGGAAACTAGGACACATATTCATTGACTCCTGTTCCCCTTTGTTTGAGAGTGGGCCCTGAGGAACAATAACTCTTCTGACCTCTGGAGCCATACCCACACACAGACCAAGAGACACTTCACAGGTGCTGCAGGTGGGCACTGGCAGCATAAAAGGAGCTATCAGCCTCAGCTATGCCACAACCCAGTGAAGAGGGGTTGTGGTGTGCCGCACAAAAGAGATTTGCTACAGTGTCATAAAGGGAACTGGAGAAAATAAAAAAATAGCTGAAGTGAAACTTAGTAAAGAAGTTTTATTCACATGAAAGAAGCAAATTGCATAGTGATTAAGAATTCAGACTCAGAAGCCAGACTGCCTAGTTCAAATATTGATTCTGTCACATCAGATATTGTCACTCTGAGCTAGTTATCTAACCCTCTGTGCCTCAGTCCATAAAATAGTAAGAAAAAGAATTCCTAATTTGAGTAAGAATAAAAATAAGTAACATATGTAAAATTTTACAACAGGATATGGCACATAATAACTACTGTGTACATGATACCTATTATTTTTATTAGACATTTCTGTTTATTAATAAGAATGATCTAAGCAAAAGTGAATAATTAAAGATGTGGGAGACAGAGGTTTCATTTCATGAACAAAGGTCTCGAGGAAGCAAAAGTTCATAGGAACCAATGTAGTAATAGAGTGGCTGCCTTAAATAGGAAGAAAGTTTATCCAATAAGGATATAAGTCAGTGTATATGGTACAGATGTTGATAGTCTAGTATTGTTGGTGGTGGAAAGTTAAGGGAGTTTTCTTCTATTTTGTATGTGAAATCAGGAGTAAAGTGAGAAAGGCAGGTTAGAGATTTGAGAAAAGGGTAAGTGTAAAATAGAAAATTGACTAGGTCAGTGTTTTGAATTGTTGACTCTAATCCACTATAAGAAATATTTCTAATATTGTGAACTCTTCTGCAATTCATATATACAATCTGGAGCAAATGTTTTGTGAACAATACTTACCATTCCTATGTCTAATATACTCTGACAATTTCTGTTCTCGTCTTCTAATTCATTGATAATGCATGTTGTCACCTCTGAAATTAATCTTATGTCCCTCCACTGGGTTGTGTCTCACTGTTTGCAAAATCCCTGAACTTGGGTAACAGGGCACAACTGTGGGTCAAGAATGAGAGTCCCAGGGCCCCATGTTCCAGGGCTCAAGTAAAAATCACAAAGTAGTTAGAAAATGGTGTTTATCGAGTAATGGGGTCTTGCCAAGTGATTACAAAGGAGGGGAGAAAGCGGAGGGAATTGAGAGTTATGGGACAATGGATGAAAACAATGAATAAGTAAATTTAAGCTGAGAAAGGAAGAAAATGAGATCAATGAGCCTATGAAGTGATAGAGCTTTCCAGTTTTGCTAAATATTTGGAATAGGAGTGCTAGAGTAAGAGAACTAGAAAGCTAACAGGAAGTTTTTAGAGATTATGATGCTTGAAATTTCAATTTTAGATGTGGTACAGTTAGAGGTTATTGGAAAATCAAAAATACAGGCATGAGAATAGATAAATGAAGGGAGATGGTGCCAAAAGGTCTTTGGAGTTGAGCTATCAGAGGATTTGGATGGTTACATTTTGAAGAAAACAGAGCAGATTGGTGAATTACATAAAAAATAGTGCACTAGGTGCTGAAATATTTAATGAATGAGGAGGAGTATCTAAATGTCTATTAATTTCTAGACACCAATTGGTGTCTGCAAGAAGGTATGATGGGTGTTGTGGTCTAGTGGACTCACACCAAAAAATGTGAGACTTCTTTTTTGGAGAGGAGGGAGGAGGAATGGTCCTCATTGCCAGTGACAGTGATGAGGGAGGAAGACATCTACCTGTCCCAGTAATGTGGGAAGGAAAAATTGGCCACCACTTGATAGGTCTCTGGGGAAAGTAATACTCAGAGGGTGGCCTGAGGGTTTTTTTCACTCAAGAATAAGAGTAACAAGGTGAAGAAAATGGTCAGAAAAGAGATTAAGGGTCTAGGGTGACTTTTTTGGATTCAGACTATGAATTTCAGAAGGCAGAAGGAAGCATATGAGGGCACAGAAATGGATGAAAGATTAGATCATAAATCTCAGTTTGTCCTGTACAGTCATGGCTTATTAATGTCATTCCAAGGTATCTGTTTCTTAATAGCACCTTGTTTCATTCTAAAAAGTGTTCTACCTTGGAAGTTAAATTGTATAATCACCATACCCAAGAGAATAAGAATTTCAGAGACAATGGATAACCTGAGAAGTTTAGATTTTTGGTGGTACAAGTCATGACAGGAGTAATCCTGAAGAGCTCTTAGAAAGTTTGAGAGTAATGTGTTCTAATGTCAGCCCTTTTCTTGGGGTTGGTCCCTTAGGCAGCTGTGAAGTGGTGATGGGAGGTATGTGCTCCCTGATCCTGGTCTTTGCTTGTTGACATTAACATAGTAAAAGAGAGTAGACAAGCATTTTGTGTTTTTAATCAATGTTTATCCGCTGCCTCCTTTTGAAAAAGAAGGTTTAGGAAATTTAAAAATGTAAAGTAGATAAAAATAATAAGGTATCAGTAAGGCAACTGAGATACATTAATTGCCAACATTGAGTCTTGAATTTTACTTATTATTTCTTGGCTATTCAACAAAAGTACATAGTTTTAGAGCAACATCGTTTTCATTGCTCAATAAAAGAAAATATGAAAGTCCATCTATAGTGTTAAGCTTTATCTTAGCATTGTATTAGAATGCTAAGAGGACAATTAGGTGCAACATAATGAATCTAGTTTTCCAGTCTGCTTTTTCAAAAGCTTTAGAACATTATTTAAATGTGCTGTTCCAAGATGAAACATATTTTCATGCAGAGGGCACAAATGCCTAATCCTCAATCCCTTTCTCTTAAAGAAAATGTTTAGAAATGTTAATGTTTTAATTAAAAAAAGATTAAAACTGAAAGTGTTGCCTTTTTTTTTTTCTTTTCTGCTTAAACCTAAAATGTATTGCAGGGTTAAAATTATTAATGTTATTCTTGGAAGAAATAGCATATCTAATTATAATTGTAGAAAATGAAGTTGTATCTGCAAGTTAAATCCTGCTCTGGTCTCCAGGAAAGCAACCAAATAATTTCAATGTCCTAGACCTTATTGTTTACAGCCTTGTGAGACTATGAATCCATCAATCATATAGAGGGTTTCAGGATTATTTTTATTATGTAGAAGTGTTCTTATAATCATATGTATCCTCACTAGATTTCTATGTGTTAGGCAACAAAGAGGAATTAATTTAACTGATGATTGTATAAAAATTTTGTGTGAGATAAGAATTGCATTAACATACTGAAAATGACTGGTATTTGAGATTTTGTTTATTTTTGCAAAGAAACTTCAACCACCATAATGAGGACAACTAAAATAGGAGATTATCTGTATTGCCCTCATTATAAGACAGTATCTATTGTTTCTGCTTCCTATTTCACTGCATCCCTATCGAATCTGTAAACTTCTGATATCCTTCCAATACATTCTCTCACAGTCCTGAGACAACCAAATTTGCCTTCTGTTGCCTTTGAGAAGCTTTGCTATGACATAAGTATGTTAACTTTGTGTTTTCCTGCTAGAAACATGTTATTAACTCTGTGTTTTTCTGCTAGTTTTCTTACTAGAAGACATGTAGTAACTGTATTATGTTTTTAAAACTTCTGGGTTTAGATTTGTATTTCTTTCAGATATCATACCACACTGAGATTGACCTTTAAACTGGAATAAGTAGGACTACGAACACCACTAAACCTGTATCAGCTCTTCTAATAGGAAATTTATACAGAAAGAGAGAGTTATTGTGAAAAAAAAAAAACTTATTGTCTTTAAAATGTTAATTTCATCTGCTGCAGTATTAGTAGTATGATAAAGATGGTTATTAATGACTAGAAGTATGGCCGGAGGTTCTTTTCCCAAGTGCTCACTTTTGTTAATCCTGTAATTCAGATTCAAATGAAATAGGCTGTGTCCCATTCCCTGTGTGGAGGGATATTAGAGTGCTCCTGGACTGTCTAGGTATTCTAGACAGCCTGTTGTAGTTTTCTGTCTACACACCGCTCTGATCTCTTCCTTCCTCTTGATTAACTCAATTTTTTGTTACATATTCCTAGAGAGCTCCACCCGATCCCACACTGCATCACCCCAGGTGTGAAATACAGCCTCCATTTCTTGTTTTCCACAGAAAGCCCCATGCACATAAGGCATCTCAGTGAGTAGCAAACTTATTGAAGTTTGAGGCAGTGGAAAGAAAAGATCTTCCTCTGAAAACTCTGGACATTTGGTGGAGTCACACCTCAGCAAAGGACTTAAGTTAGCCCTAAAGTCTCCACCAAACCTGCCCTAAGAAAACTTAAGAGGAAGCCTCAAAAGGACTCAATTTATTTATTTAATAAATAACTTAAACTGCCTGCCAGAACAAGGCTCAACAAGTAATGAAATTGACTTTGTTTATTATAAGAAGGTAAAATTCCCAATGTCCAGCACTAACTTGTTTACAATTTTAAAACAAGCAAGCTTTTGACAGCTTTCTTCCCTGAATATAAGAGAAACTCACAGTACACCTGGCTCCCCACAGGAGGACATTTGCCATTGATTCCAAAGGAATTCTGTAATGATCTAAATGTGAAGGGATTGGGACATCTCTTACTAAAAAAGATCACACACACACACACACACACACACACACACACACACACACACACACACACATGCACACTTAATATTTGTAAGAACATTCCACTACAGATTTTTTGTGGCACTTATTAATAGTACATCTCTGTGAACATATTATATCACTTCTGGGACTACATATTTTTGAGAGCAGAGGCCATATCTTACATATAGTAGATACCAAATAAATTTTAACACCGAACATTTACATAGAACTGTGTTCTAGCAATTTTTTTAAAGCAGATGAGGAAACTGAAGACTAGGGAGGTTCAGGTTACACAGATGGTTTGTGGTAGAGCCCAGATCTGAACCTTGCCTGTTGGGCCCCAAGGGACCCAAAGTTCAGGCTCTATCCCAGACCGCTCTGTTAGGTGGCATAGAGAATGCGATGCATTGTGCAAAGATTAACTTTGATTGCGTCTACTACAGGAGAAATAGGGAGCAGCTTAGCTTGCTAAAAAGTGAACACATTTAATTGGTTTAAACTTGCATTCATTATGTAAACTTTGCTTGAAATATTTCATTTGACAATTCTAGTAAATTAATACCTATTCGTAGTCTAGATAGTGCATAACAAATTACTGATGACAAATCCTAAGTGTGTTAAAGTAAAATTTTAAGACCAAAAGCACATGAATGCACTCAGTTATGATCATGTGAGATGATACAGTATTTTCTTTTTGCTTTCAATTTAATCATTTACTGTAAATATAACATGTTCAGTGAAAACTTTATTTATTAAAGCTAAGATGAAAAGGCTTTTCTTCACAGGCCTGTAAACTCCCCAAATCCTAAAGCCTGTGAGTTTTTCTTGCTCTGTATTTCATTTACATGAACTTTTCCCTCAATGTTATAAATTATAAGTGCTTGTGGTAAAATGAAAACATGGAAACACACAATGAATAAATATTTCATTTACCGAGGATTTATCACTCAATATCTTAGTGTATTACAGATAGTCTCATATTTATTTAAATGTGAGATTATAATAATTTGGAAACCTATCCTAGTTTTAAAATACTACTATATTTTATGTCTTTTCCCATTTAATTAAAGTGTTCAAAATAAAATGATTGCATGATATTCCATCATCATATCACAATAGTGATAGCTGCTGGTTATTGATATACTGATGAGCCAAGCAGTAAGCTAGGATCTTTATGTGAATTATACAATTTATTCCTAATTTGTCCTTATTTGATATGCTAGAAATGTAAGGTTTCTGTGATTTCCCAAGGTAACACAGCAAGAACAAAGCTGAGATTTGGATCCACGTCTTTCTGACTACGAAGTCTGTGTGTGATCATTGTTTCCATTGTCCTCAATTATGGTACATTGTATCACAGTAATGGATCATACATCATTTAATTACTTCCCTGTCATGGAACATTTAGTTTATTTTCAATTATTCATATATTTAATGCCACTGAGACAAACATCCTTGCATGTGAGTAGAATCTTTATACTATTCTCTTACTTCTTTTGGATAAATCCCTTTTACTTGATTTCGCTGGTAATTCTGCATCACATCTGTGTATATTGACACCCTCTGCTCCTTTCACCTCTGGCTTTCTGAGCCTCTCATTCCCTATCGGTTATCTCATGTCCTTGGTGCCTGGGAGTTTTCCAGTTGGCCCCGTTCCCAGGGAAACACTCCTTAAGCTGAAAAGTCTCGTCCCTACCCTCATCTCCCATCCCTGATTCACAGGCCACTCTGAAGCTCCTGGCCACCACAGTCAGTGAGCAGTACCTGTTACCCCACCTGACACAGGTCCCACACAACAGAACAGTGATGCCAAACAGTGGCTGCCTTCTGGACGGTCACTTGTTCCACCTGCTGTTGACCTTTCTAGTTCTATTTATCTCTGGAGATTTGGCAATTCTGATTTTTAAAAATATATGCAACTTACTTTGCATACATCTTTTTGACTAGCAGCATTTATGAGGCAAAACTTGTTAATTTTTATGAAATGTTTTCTGTGTGGCTTGGTTCTGCATTCCTACCTTAAGACTATTTCTCTAGTTCACATCCATGTAGAAAGCAGAAACCACAGGGAACAATGTACATTCTGAAATGCTAAATTTGCAGACATTGTGAAATTTTACTCATCAATGTGTTTCAACTCTTTGGTACATTTCTAGCATTTTGCTTAATATGTTTTATATGAAAAGGCAAACTTTAAATACTTAAGTTTCATAAACCACCAAATAATCAATAAACCCAGTTACTAAAATCCTAACAATGATTGTCAAACCTTAGAGTAAGAAAAAATGACCTACAAAATGTATTAAAAAGTGAAGGCTTCTGTACTTTTCCCCCACTAGCCTGTTACTCCTGCGACTCTGATTCATGAGGGATCTCTATTTTCAGCAACACCAGGGGTGATTCTGATGCTGATGGTCAGTGAAACACACTCTAAAAATTATACAAGCAAATATATCAACAACTTTGCCTTAATATTTGTTAACTGAAAAGCAGTGAGTGTTCTTCTCTGTCCTCTCCCTTGAATCCTGACAAAATAAGTAAACAGAAAAGATGTGGCTAGCAGAAACTCCACAATTCTAACCTCTCAGCTATGCCCAGATTTTCTGTAGGGATACAAAGGTACAGTCACAAAGGGAATAGAGAAGGAAACAAAACAGCCCTTGCCATTTCCCATGCACCAACTATCACTCCATATGGAGGCACATCAGTGAGTATCTCTTCTTTAATTTCACATATATCTAGAATTTAGGATATACCAAATGGCTTGAGGAGTAGAGTATGCTCCAAATCCATGACACAGTAAAATTCCTCTATAAAACAAGATTTAGGGTGTGTTTTTTTTTTAATAAGGTAAAAGTGCTCTGTTTACCTAACTATCTACTTCAAAGCTCTAGCTTCCTTTTTGTTGCCTGTTTTTTAGCATTATGCTCTTTTGTTTTACCTTAAGACTCTATATTGCATGTCTTATTTGAAATATCTAAAGTTTAAAATGCAGCCTCATAATGTATCTATTTGCTTAATTTAAAACATTTAAGCAAAAGTAATAGGTTCTGCTCCTTAGCTATCAATGGGGTAAAGAACACAACGACAGGTGGGGAGAGAAGAGCTTCTTGGAAGGAAGATCAGATCCTACTTCTCAAGATTTCAGTCCTCAAACCTAGAAAACCAGAACTGGTGAAGAGGAAATAATAAACGGAGTCATACAACTGATCCCCTCTCCCCAGAAAGCAAAACACATAGGTCTGTCCTACATGTCCTACATGAGAAGAGCAGGGCTGGGAACTACCTCTTAACATGTTATCTTCCAAGTAACGTTATCAGTTCACAGCACAATATAGGCATTGCCTCTGAGGCTCATTGCTACGCATTTCTTTCCCTATTCTCTACTTCTTGTGTGAAGATTTTCTTCTCTCAGGGCACACATGAGCACGGTGGTTTCCTGTTACAGAATGTTCTCCCAGCCTAACATGGAAAAAGCTCGTAGATGTATGCCACTTTCTTTGCTTTGTGGTTTCTCAAGATATTTTTTGAAGCAAGGCCTGACTTATAACATTTTATAAATAACTAATGGGAATTTTGGCAAACTCATAAGAACCATTTCTTGAATTTCTAAACATAAGTGGTTTTTAGTTGCTTTTCCTCAGGTGGTTAGAGAGTGGCCTTTTGGTTAAAAAAAAAATTCACTGCAGTGTTTGAACCTGGCAATGATGAAGTGACAGTCACAAATATAATTTTCACATTGGCTAAAAATTTTCAAGCTGAGAAAAAGAATTCTTTAGGCAATATGCAGTCTGATCTTAGTCAGGTACCTAACACACATGTGCATTTATTCATTCATCCATTTATTCATCACACACCAAATATATTCAGTGTCTACTGCTCTACATGTTAGGCATACAGTGGTCAAGAAGACAGATGAGAACCCTTGGGGGTTACATTTCAATATGGGGCAATTATTGGTGGCTACAAGTAGGTTTGTGCAATTATTGGTGGTAGGATTTCAGCTGGCCTGAACCACAATATTCAGACACTACCCCTTCTGTCTGCCCCTCTCACTATCCCAAGGGAGAAGGGATTCCAAAATCTCAACACTTCACTTTCCTGTATTAAGCTGTGAATGCAAATGATTGATGTTCTAGTCATTCAATGTCTTATGAGGAAAAACAATTCAGTGCAGAATCTAACATACATCATGTCTATAATGTAAAATTTATGCCACGGAAAACTAGTATGTGCTGAGAATAAAAAACCCAACTTTTATTCTTTCTTTTTTTTCCTTTATGACCTGGGCAATACAATTTGATGAATCAAAATTTGGCCAGGTGCAGTGGCTTATGCCTGTAATCCCAGCAGTTTGGGAGGCCAACTGCCGACAGATCACTTGAGGTCAGGAGTTCAAGACCAGCCTGGCCAACATGGTGAAACCCTGTCTCTGCTAAAAATACAAAAATTAACCAGGCGTGGTGGTAAGTGCCTGTAATCCCAGCTACTCAGGAGGCTGAGGCAGAAGAATTGCTTGAACCTGGGAGGCAGAGGTTGCAGTGACCCATGATCATGGCACTGCACTCCAGCCTAGGTGACAGAGCGAGATTCTGTCTCAAAAAAAAAAAAAAAAAAAAATTAATGGCCAGAGTTGTATAGGCATGCAATTGTGAACACCTTTCTTGGTCCTTAGTGTCCTACGTGAAAGAAAAGAAACACACACACACAAACCTATAGATGAAAACTTTACAGCAATGTGCTCTAGACACACAAATGTCTAGGCAATAGTATTTGTACTAGATCCTCAAAAAGTAATATTTTTACAAAGGAAGAGACAATGAGTAAAGACATTGTAAAAAGAGAACTAATCATGAGGAAGGCACAAATTGAAAAATGAAGGATACAAGGAGATTGGGGAAATTAGTACAGAAGGTCCCCAACTTAAGATGGCTTGATCTATGACATTTCAACTTTATGATGGTGTCAAAGAAATATGCATTCAGCGTGCTCCTACACTTATAAGACTACATCCCAATAAGCTTATTTTAAATTGAAGATATGGTAAATGGAAAATGCTGTTTTGATTTGTAATATTTTTCAATTTACCATGGGTTTATCAGGATGTAACCCCATCATAAGTCAAGGAGCATCTGTATTTAAAAGTGATTTTGTGTTTAGAATTTATCCTCTAAAACCCTATAGAAAGCTCTTAGGCAGAATGGCATGATCATATCTGCTCTTTGATGGCGCTTGAAAAGAGAGACGAGGGAAGAAATTGGAAGCACAAACACCATTGGAGCTGAGTGATGCTGAAGATTTAATCTGGGGTACTGGTGGGGGGGAATATCGATCAGGGATGAAGTGAAGAGTGAGAACAGCTGACATAGGGTACACCTCAACCTCATGAACACTTGGATTGGGAGTAGCAGAAGCAGAAGTTCACTCACTAGTGTCCTGAAGTTCTTTCACATCATCTGAAGCTTTTTAAAAACATGCATTATGCACTATGTGCCGGGCATCGTGTGATGTGTTTTACAGGCATTAGCCCACTCCTTACATCCACCATGTCTTGACTTGCATTCAAGTGTGTGGGTGGGGACAGTGGCTGATTCATCTTGCACTTTCTCATAGAAGCACAGTCCTTCTAGTCTCTGTTTTAAAAGGCCACATATGACTGCACTGGGAAGGCATCACATGACTACAGTACAAAGTATTTAATGAATGAAATTGTGTCTACAATTCTCAAAAGTTTGCCAGTTTTTGGCAAAAAATAGAGGATGCTATGCAAAGAAGAGAGAGGAATCAAGGATTCTCTGTTTCAAGCCTAAGTAAGTGGAAGAAGGTCACCATTGTGTAAGTAACTCAGGAGAACCTGATTTGATGTGGTAGTATGTGTTTGTCTTTTTGCATAATGAGTTTAAAGTGCTAGGTTAACAGGGGGCTCGCAGAAGAGCTGATATAAGAGCTGTAGGTTTATATGGATATCAGGTAACTTCTTAGGGCTTTAAGTATTTAAGGAGGTGGAAAACAAGATGATTCTAGGCACAAAGAAGGGAAAGCATTTTATTTTGGGGATGGTACTAAAGTGGCTGATCAGAGCAAAGTCAGTCGTCAAGACTTCAATCTGGAGTCCAGGAACGGAGATGGAGACAAAAGGGAAGCCTGTAGTCAAAGTCAGATTTGGCAAAACAGAATTGGGATCCAAGATAAAAACAGTCTTAAGATGGGAATAAAGAAAAAGTAATGATTACCAGCAGCCCCCAGACACACACTGCATGGAACAGATCTTGTTGCTTTCCATTTGCTGAAGAAGCACCAGCCATTTCTTCGGGAAACTCTTTATGATTTTGCCTCCTCGAGAATTTTACCTGCCTTTTCAGTTAAGCATCAAGATTTATCACACTGACTTCTGGCTAAGGATGAATAAGATGTAACTTGCTGAATACCATGAATGAGAGACCTGGAAGCTACTATGAGCCATGAAATTCCCAAAGGCCATCACTTGTGAAATACTGGTCGGGCTTCTGGAAAAGGTGAATAAGAGCATCATGGCAAGATGTCAGCAGTAAAGCAGAGTGGAGACTGAAGCTAAATTATTCCCAACTCAGGCGTTCTCTGCTCATAGAACAATAGCAGTGGCTAAGGTACATGATTGAGTGCTAACTCTATGCCAACTCTTTTCATGAGTTAACTCTGACAAAGTCCTGTCAAGTAGACTCCTCTACCCTCCTCAGTACAGGTCCTACAAGTAGGGAAACTAAGCACAGAAAGCTTAAGTGACTTCTCAAATCCCACAGCTAGTAAGGATAGAGCCAGAATTTGCATCAAGACACTCTTACTTGGAAGTCTTAGCACTTGGGGTTACTGTGACGACTGCCAAACAGCCATGACCTCCCAGGCAAGTGACTGCTAATGTCTAGCTGGACAGCTAGGGAAGAAGCCAAGGAAGGGATTGACAGGGAGAATCTAAAATACACATAATTTTCATAGGGTGTTAGAATTAGTGCCCATTTTAAGAAGTGGATGTTCTGCTTTTCATCCAATTTGAACCTAATAGTTTCACAGTGTTTCAAACTAGGCAATCCCATACGAATGCCTCAGCAATCTTTTCACTACGTATTCTGAAAAACTGAACATATAAGACCCAGTCATCAGGTGATCATTATGAAGAGACATGTTCTACAGTGAAAAGAAAAATCTTTTCAGTATCTTATTTTCTTAATTGACCTTTTGTTAACATGAAATGAGCTGTACATGTGACTTGTTTAAAATCATTTATTATTATCAGGAGTGCCTTTTAGGTGGACCACTCTGTATGACTCTCATGCTTCAAAACTATTTTTTATTCAAGTGACTTACAATGGCCCTAGGAAACAAGTTCCATTATTATCCCCCATTTTAAAATGATGAAAACGGACAAAGCAAAAGCAGGCAACTTAACCAATACCCCATGGCATCACAGTCTTTAGAATAGTCATATTATATAAATATGGCAATAACAATGCACTGAAAATGTCTCCAAAACAAACTCTACATTTTAAAAAATGTATAACAGGAATCTAAGGAAGGGGTCTTACTTCTCTAACTCAGGAAGTGCAAAATCTCTTAAACTTATATCAGACCTGTTATTAACACTCACACTAAGTTTTAAAAACTGCTTAATTTACTTTATCATGACTAGTAATATATAAGAATTTTGTATATACTTTATTAAAAATAACTTTGGAAAACTATTTTTGCCTGATCAGCAATAAAACTACTGATAAGCTGGTTATCAAATAATTACCCAATATTAATTTGGCAAATAATTGTTATAACCCAATCTTGTGAATTCAAGACAGGCACATTATAGATATCAAAAATATTAGAAACACATTTAAAATGTCCATATGTTTAGTATACATAGAAAATTCATTGACTAAAATAAGTCATGAAACATGGACCGGAACTTTGTGGGCTATTAAGTTTCATTTTGTTTTACTGTTTTAAAATTTAAATAGTTTGGCTCACTTCTACATTTGTTAAAATTGTAATCTTAAAATATTTTAAAAAAACTTTACAAACACATAGATATGACTAGCCATTTTATCTAAGTTATAAAATAGTTACCCCAGGGAGCTTTCAAGATCCCTGTATTTTAAAGCTTATTTCAAAAACCATCACTACTTTGCATTTTTAAACTGCATCCTTGCATTAAAGAACTGTAAATGTGTTGTCATACAGTAAATATCCACATCCCAATTCTAATTACACCATTCTTGTTGTTAACATAGAGCACTGCTTCTAATAAAAGCATGACATAGTTCTACAGTTTCAATGGCAAAATTAAAGGTTTTTTTTTTTGTTGAAGAGATAATGAAGCAATCACCAAGATATCTGAAACAACAAAGTTAACATTACAATGATTTCAAGAAAAACCAAGAATATATACACTTACATAAAACAAAAAAAAGGAATAATTCACTTTATGAGAGAAGAAAAGAGAGACAGATTTTTAAAATATTTGGATTCTTTAGCCCATATGCAAATCAAAAAAAAAAAAAACAGGAGAGAGAAACATAAAGAGACAGAAAGAGAGAGATGCTACTTGACATTTTAAAGACCAAAAACTTGCAGTAGTAAAAACACATTCTGAAAGTATTTTAAAACTTAAATTTCACTGGCAAAAGTAGGTAACAGAGGAGACACAGATTCAGTGCAGGATTTTATATACAATAAAACCTAAAACTAAACTCCACCAAAATGAAATTGTAATAATAGCCAATGCCTGGCTAGAAATCTCCCTTTGCACAATGAAAAGGTCACATTACAAGAATAAAATAGTAGCAAGAATGCAGTCTACACACTTTAGATGTTTAGGAAAACAACAGTTTCCAAGCACCACATGAACACTTAATTAAATGGAGATAATGTTAAAGCAAGGTCTCTACAATTTTCTATTAGGTTGTGCTTCAAATAGTCTATAATACGGACCTGAATTAATTACACTTTATTGCACTATATTGGCTGTTGTCATTACACCCAAATGCAACAAATAAGGTAGACTTTAATTTCTCTGTAGATCTCCTTGGATAGAAGATAAGTAATTTAAAAATGCATAAAAATTGAAAAATTTCTGTACTTGTTTATAGTGTCTCTCTGTAAATGTGCATTTGACCAAAGAGATTCCATCCAAATAATGAGAGAAAAACCCCCACAAATAACATCTTCTGCTTTAAAAAATTCTTGGTTTGTAATTTTTTTAAAAGTCATAAAGCCACTGGCTTTCATAGACTTATTAGAACACACTCATCTCTTCATGCATGCTTCTGCTAGTGTCCTAAATTTGGGCTCCAAATTATCCAAAAATTCAAGCCCATCTTCTTCTTGTCGTTCACTGCAACAACCTACAGACCCAGCCACCGATCCTCTTCCTTCATAGTTATATGTCAGGACATAGTCTTGGGCATGCTTGTGATTTTCATCTTGATTACACAGATACACTTTCTGCCAAGGGGAAAAACACAACGTTTTTATTATTATTATTTTAAACACCAAAACTTACTAACATAAAAGTAATTGCTTTGATTTACCTTTCATTGTTTAATTTTTAATCAGAGTGTGTCCTCTAATGGATTCCTACACATAAAAAATGCACATGATTGGTCTGTTTCATACATCACACTATAAATTCAGTATAGCATGTTTCTAAAAGTCACGCATGTGGCAGCAAGTATACAGGTGTTCATTTTACATAGTCATTACTTTCCCTTTCAAAATTTTAGCTGAAAGTGACATGCATCCATTAAACTGAAGACAAATTGATGTGGGCTCAGATCTTCCCAGATAGACATAGTGATGGTACGTGCTCGTCTTGCTGGTACCACATTTTTGGTTTCTAAGGTACAAGTTGTCAGATGGGAAATATTAGCACAAAGTCATGAGATAGTAATTTAAATCTCATCACACATTATTTAGTCATTCTTTCAATTAAAAAAATAGGAGGGAAAGTAAATAACCACTTAAATCTGAACATAACTCTATCAAAATTGAGGAAAAATAATAGCTTTCAATTAGTAGAATTAGTAGATTCATAATTAATTGAAAATTATAGTCAGAATCCAGTTAGTTATTTATAAAGTTTAAAGGAAATTAAAATAGATTTGTAGGCCACTTAGGAAAACTCACTTCACCAAGACGGGGCTGAGTAAAACTGTGCCACTCTGAGTAAGTGTATCTGCAGTTGTCCACCTCCGTGTGTCCTCCCCTGCAGGAGTCCAGGGTGTGATGGTGGCCAGCCCCCCGGCAGGATTCTGAGGTCTGGTGTCCTCCTTTCACCATTTCAATGGTCTCCTGACCTCCGTTTTTGATTCCTGATCCCACAGTGCCACAAACTCCCTGAGCAGAAGCGCCCACAGTTTGGGTTGTGAAGCCATTCGCAGAATACTGAAATGAAAACAATTTGCATTAGGGATAATACAGAGAGGAACACAAAATTATGAAAAAGAACAACATCAAGCGGATAATGCCATTTTTTTGTGTGTGTGCTAGAAGATAAGCTCTCTGAGAGCAGGAACTAAATCTATTTTGTCAATCCTGCGTACCCGACTATGGAAACCCCATAATTTAACGCAGTAGCCACACAAGCAAACTGTCAAGTGGTTGGTACCTGGAGATAAATTAGGAAGCTTGATGTATATTCCTTCGTTAAAAATCTCTTAGAATACCTGCCCATTGTGGTGGCTCATGCCTGTAATCCCAGCACTTTGGGAGGCCGAGGCAGGCAGATCACTTGAAATGAGGAATTCAAGACCAGCCTCGTCAACATGGTGGAACTCCGTCTCTACTAAAAATACAAAAATCAGCTGGGAATGGTAGTAGGCACCTGTAATCCCAGCTACTCGGGAGGCTAAGGCACAGGAATCGCTTGAACCTGGAAGACAGAGTTTGCAGTGAGCTGTGATTGTGCCACTGCACTCCAGCCTTGGAGACAGAGCCAGACCTTGTCTCAAAAAAAAAAAAAAAAAAAAAAAAAAGCCTCTTAGAATACTGTACAACTCTAATTCTTTAATCCTTCCTACATTTCACACCTCAACATAAACAGTTGTCTCACATATACTTACTGTGCTTAGTTTAAATTAATTCCCTTTTACCTGACTAAAACAGAAACAGAAGTAATGATCAATATTTCCATTTAGTATCTAATTCAGTTACACTTCAACTAAATCAAAAAGAATAAAACTATAATTGCCATAAAAATCTTAACTGCAACAATAAACCCTTGCCATCTAAATATATATGAATAAACTAGGCAGGGAAAATAACAAGAACACCAAAGCTTTGGCCACTAGTTATTTATGTTGCGTTTTTGGAAACTCTAATATTATTTAAATTTTATTTTTTCACTACCTTCCTGGATACTGTCATGCTTTTGTTTTCTAAATCTTTCTTGCCCTAGTCATCAATTATACTTCTTATAGGGTTTTTACTTGTTCCTTTTCCACATATTGAGCTAGAAAGCAAAGTTGGAGAAATGGCCACTTGCTAGCATTGCTATTTCATATATTTGGCCTCAGGCTGTTTCCTAACCCATATTAGAGCCAGAAAGAATCCATTAAAGTTCTTCCCACGATGATCAAGGCTTGTAGTGATTTTATTGTTGCCAGAAAATGTAAAATCATGTTGGTGAACCATGAATAATTAAAAGCAGCATTTTTACAGCACAAACAGCAGTTGAAATATACACAAAACACAAGGCTTAAAGTTGAAACCATGAATCATTTGAAGTAAAAACAACAATGACATACTAAAACATTTTTACTATTAAGCAACACACTATGGCCAAATTTAAATACCATATATCATCATGTAAATCAAAGTCATTTTAGTTGTTTCAGGGGACCCATGACATTCTACGGTAAATTGCCTGATACCAAAAGAACTTTTCTGAGAAAAGATCATTTTAGAAGGAATATGCATTATAAGCGAATTCATCCTTTGTATTTATTTGAAAAGCCAGACTACTTACCACTTTGTCATCTCCAGGAGCTTCTGTGTTTGATACAATTAGGTTCTGCTGGGCTAAATCATCAGGAATTACTTTTGGTTGTTTAGATGTCCCAGAAGCCCCACAGACCAGTGTAAACAGGATGCCTGGAGGAAGAAAGAAATATACTTGAGTTTATCATAAAATAATATGAAGTTATAAATGTACAATGGTTAATACACAGATAAATCATAAACTTATAAGTGTATATTAAAAGAAGACAGCTTTCCTGGATTGCTTGCATCAAAGCAGTATACAATAGAAAAGTTTAAATAGATATGCTATTTAAAAGTTTAAATAGCATATCTATTTAAACTTTTAAACAGATATGCTATAATTATGTTACATGTTCTGTTTCTACATTGAATTTTATGTCTATGATAACTAAGACACTGGAATTATACATAAATGCACTTAAAATATATAAATTAAATATATTTATATATTAAATACAAATACAGCTACATGCAAATGATCAGCTATAGGAAATAGCACTGACTCTTGGAATGTGTCTTGAAAGTTGCCAGGCATGGTGGCTCACACCTGTAATCCCAGCACTTTGAGAGGCCAAGGTGAGGGGATCACTTGAGGCCAGGAGTTAGAGACTGGCCTGGCCAACACAGTGAAATCCATCTCTACTAAAAGTAGAAAAAATTAGCTGGGCATTGTGGCGCACACCTGTAATCCCAGCTACTCGGGAGGCTGAGGCATGAGAATCACTGGAATCCAGAGGCAGAGGTTGCAGTGAGCAGAGATCACACCACTGCACTCCAGCCTGGGCTCTGTCTCAAAAAACAAAAGGTGTCTTGAAAGTTACTTTAAAGGGTATTATTTGAATTCAAGAAAGGACTTAAGACTTACAAAAGAGCAATGCTATGCCCAACAATATTGCAAGGATGGCCCACTTTCCAAGTTGTACTCCTCCACCACCAATCCTTGGATCTGCATGATGTGTGCAGTCATTTTCGGTAATGCAGTCACACAGTGTAACATCCAATGAAGTGACACTAGACATGCCAAGTCTATCTCTCACTGTTATAGGTACTACATATGAGCCAAATGGAGGGTCATTCTGATAGGAAAGACGTGCTGCTGTATCTGAAAATATAAATAAATAAAACCAAGCATTATACAATGTCACTGATTTCTTCTGAGCATAAATAACTCATTATCAGATAGTTATATTTTCCTAGAAACAGATATTCCTGATGGGATGGCATAGCTGCTAAAAGATTCTAAATGTGAATGGATAGAGTAGTTCTAATCTATACCCACTGCAAACATATTACATATAAAAGTTTGCCTATGCTGCCTCTTAAACAAAATCTTTTGGCTCTTGTAATAATATATTTTATTTGTGTGTAAACAAATCCTTCCTATCATAACTAATAGACTTGTTAATAGATTAGTTTTTACCATACCTTGAAAATATTTAATTAAACCAGTGAGTGTACATTTTCTTTTACACACGCTTCATCGAAGTAATAGTCTGAAATTCTGGATGTTTTCCTTTACTTCATTTTCAAAAATTGTGCCAAATAAACATCAATACTTGTGACTTACTGTCAGAGACTAATTCTGACAACTTAAAACACCCCTGACAGTGACTACATTAGCAGGTCATGAGTCACACAGCTGGAGCTGCATCTCCTGGTCCTAAAGGACGAAGGGACCAACTGCACATGTCTTAGTTTTGATGTAGTTTTCTTAGATAAAGGCTAGAAAATATCTGGAACCGAAAGCCCATACAGATTCTTTTATGGCTTTTATGGTGCATAAGCATGATGATAGGGTTTTTATGCTCATGTGTGAGACGCACCTCTCTCAAGCCTTATTACGACATCAGTATATTACCTGTATGACATGAATTTAGAAGAAGAAAAAAAACAATAAAAAACTAAAAAAAAATTTAGAAGCCAATACAATCTTGGTTTTGGAGACTAGATACACTACTACTCTAAATGCAGATACTAGGTCCCATAGAATAATCCTTCTCCCACATAACTACCCAGCATGACATTCTCATTTTCTGCATAGTATTTCAAGCTCTAAATACAAATTTGAATGCTTGGGTAAAAAACACGTTGAATTAAGTCCATTTTAAGAGAAGCCATGGTTAACCTGTTAAGTCTATTTTGTAAGAAATTATAATGAGACTAGCAAAACCAAAACTTATAATTCCTAATGTGTCATGGAGTATTACATGCATTATCTCATTTACTCCCTCAAATAATCCCATTTTAGTAAACTGATGCTCAAAGACAATAAACAGCATGGTCAGATTTACGTAACTAACAAACAGTGAAGAACCAGTGTTTGACACTAAGCTTAACTGACTTCAAAGCCTCTTTAGGGTATATTCTTCTTAAAACTTGGGTGTTTCCCAAGCTTATAAGCGATTACCCAGACAAGTACATCTTTAAAATAACAAAGATTTTGACAAACATACAGCTGCCAAAGTTTTATTTTGCTAAGTAAGACTATTGGGAAAAAAAATGTTCACTTTCTGTCAACACTATTTAAAAACGAATATCACGACACCAAATAAGTAGAAAAGAAAAAAATCTAAGAATAAAATTAATTCTTCCTCCCAACCCCAAAATAAACTGATAACCCCCCGATACACACACACACACACACACACACACACAACAGAATATTGTTTAGAAAGCTGAAAATCTTGTTAGTTCACAGAGCAGGATCCAAGACATAGTAGCTTAGCTTATTTCTATAAGTCTTCATTTTTCTTTCCTCATCCTGTTCTCCCTTTATGTTCCCTCATAGCCTTTCTTTTCTAATTTGTCATAACAGGAAATTGAGGGATATTCACTGAAAGCATGGGGCTGAAAAACATTCAAGGGCATTTGAAAAGCAAGCCCCATTCAGTGGTTCTAGAGTCATGAAAGCTGGTAGACCATGACACCACGGTCCAAAGGCAGTGTGAGCAGGAGATGGGGAACATGCTGAAGAGTTAAGGGCCAACTAGGGAGTGAGGCAGTGGTGATAATGTAGACAGGTTGCCTTCATTTTTGCCATACTTATCACTGTAGATCCTTCTGGGCTAAAGACAAAAGTACAGATGGGGAACCAAGTTAGGGAGGAATCCCAAGGAGAATACAATAGACACGAAATAGTCAGAAGCCAATACAGTGGCAGAGAGGAGAGATAATGTGGTGGACACTGTGGTGTACATTGGACCCCTTTTCAATGAAGGACTTACATCCCAGCTGCTTGGGAGGCCATCAGCACCTTCCGTGATTGTGCCTTGTTGCCATGGGCAGCCCACATATACTGACGGAGCAATAAGAGAGAATAGGGGATCGATTCAGGACCATTCTGAAGGCCCATTTAGATCAGACTCCCCCTGGGGTTCACTGAGGTTGTCATTTGGCTTGTGCTGCAGCTTGACTTCTCTTTTTGCCCAATCCTACTTCTCCTACTTTCAAAGCTACTGATCCCAAGCAAATTCCTTAGTCATCATTCTGCTTGAGATGCCCTGTCTCAGGGTCTGCTTTCTGGAGAGCCAACCAGTAACAAATGAGGACTCCCTTATGACCTAGGAAACTATAAGAAATCTATGCCAGTAGGAGGTACAGTTAGGAAATGACTGCATTAGACCAAGTCTAAGAAAGACAGAGAGAGAGAGAGAAAGAGAGAGAGAGAGAGAGTGTGTGTGTGTGTGTGTGTGTGTGTGTGTATTTGGAGTAGGAGTGAGAATTCACAACACACCTAAGGGAATCTCGGCATAGGATTAGAGACACACTAGAGAGACCTACTCCCAACACACAAAAACTGAGAAACTTTCATTGGTGGTTCCCACATGGTAAATTTTCTCCTATTTCATACAAAAAAAAAAAGTATTGTAGACATCCTGATATTGAAAAGGACAAAGCAATTTTCAAAAATATATACCATTAATTTCTTTCAGTCTCCACATTCTCTGTACTTCTGAAGTAGAACTCTCCAGACTAAAGTCAAAGGGTGGGCCATGGATAGGCTCATCAGGATCAACCGCAACAATCTCCGCAGATGACATGGTGGGTTTGCAGATGATCACTGTCTTTTTAGGTATGAATGGGCCGTTATCATTCACATCTTGAAGTATAATGCCCAGTGTCCCCGTACATGTTCTCCCTTCTAGAAAAATGAAAATAAAAATACTTTTTCTATGTTTTGAGTTTTCACCACAAAATTATGCACTGAACACATTGAAAAATATTTATTAAGCACCTATAATGTAGAACTTACAATGACAAGCAGTCACAAGCTATGTCCTCAGGGAATGTTAAAAAAAAAAATAATATTACTTTCATATGGGTTGTACAAACAATGACCGCTATTAAGATGTGTTTATTCATTCGCTAAATTATTACTGCATTTTATCAGAGGCAAGTTTTGGCTGATTTGTGAGAAGAGGAAGGAAGAGAGTATGAATGAGGACACTTCTGGTATATTTAAAAGCACAAAGAAATTCAAGGAAATGGAAACGCACGTTATACACACCCATGATCTGGAGACAATGACAGGGAAGGTAGACAGGTGGAAGCTGACAAGGAAGCAGGGGCTAAGGGTCTTTGAGAGCCAGACTAGGGAGCTTAGAGTTTGTTGGATAAATAGGTAGCACTTAGGTTTTGGAGCAAAGAAATTGAAGTTATATATTTGAAAGATTGTAACAAAAATAGTACATGGGAATATTCAAAGGCAGAAGACTCCAGGAGTAGAAAATTACTTGAAAACTGAAATAATCACTGTGGGTTGTAGCCTAAGTAATTCATCTATCTGTACATTCAATAGAAACTTACAGGATAGGCGGGGCGCGGTGGCTCAAGCCTGTAATCCCAGCACTTTGGGAAGCCGAAGCGGGCAGATCACCTGCAGTCGGGAGTTCGAGACCAGCCTGACCAACATGGAGAAACCCCATCTCTACTAAAAATACAAAATTAGCCAGGTGTGGTGGCACACGCCTATAATCTCAGCTACTCAGGAGGCTGAGGCAGGAGAATCGCTTGAACCCGGGAGGTGGAGGTTGCAGTGAGCGGAGATCACACCATTGCACTCCAGCCTGGGCAACAAAAGTGAAACTCCGTCTCAAAACAAAAAAAAAGAAAGAAAAGAAAAGAAAGAGAGAAACTTACAGGATAACTACTTGATATAAAGCACTGCACTGGAAAATCTGGGGGATTCAAAGATGAAACAGCCATGGACCCATGCCACAGATGAGTAATGCAGTTGTGATGTCTGAAGCTGAACACAAACCAAGGAGTTATGTCTCTAAATCATTCATTCCTTCTGTTTAAAAAGAAGGCTTTTGACATTACAGTTGGAAAAGAGAATTAAAAAACCCTGTGCCACCCACTGCCTGGAGCTGTGTCTTATATGAAGCTGCCAAGCTCAGGAAGCTCGGAGATCCAAGCACAGCCCTGAAGTCACAACCTCAGCCAGAGCACCTGCAGCATAGCGACTAGACTCATGATAGAGCCAGCGTCATCATGGGTCAGGAGCACTAGGCCACCAAGTTCAGAACTGGTTCTAAACCGTGGGCCACAGAGAAAGAGCAGGTGAAGGCAACTACAAGACTAGTAGTTAATATGGGCAAAGTGGGAGAGAGAGAAAAAACAAAAACGGAAAGCAAAGCAAACACCTCTAATTTAATATAAGCCTGCAAACTAAAATTCCCAAATAATCAAGATTAACACTAAGAAAGAAAAGCAACAAAAGCACCAGCCAAAAGATTAATTCATTCTATCCAAGACGTCTCTGAAACAGGTATGTTTAGAATCTTCAAAGACATAAAGAGGGGTAACCAATTAAACAAGTGAAATTACAGCTCAAATTCCAGTAGAAAATAAACAGCAAATTTCACCTACCAGGGATTCTAGAAAAGGGAATAGACAGAATGGCAGAGAAGCAATATTTAAAGAGATTAATAGCTGAGAATACTCCAGAATTAAAGAAAAACATGGCTCTTCAGATTGAAAGTGTTTTCTGACTGCAGAACTAGACAAATATAAATAAATCCACGGCATACACATTGTACTAACACTGTAGAACTCAACTTAGGGTACTATAAAAGCTACCTAAATATATTACCTACAAAAGGACAATCACTAATTGACAGAACAAGAAGCATCAGCAAGAAGAGATACCAGAAGATAATGGGTTAATAGCTGCACAGTGCCATGGGAAAGAAGCTGTTGACTCAGAATTTTAAACCAAGTCAAAGTATCACTTAAGTATGAGGCCAATATTAAAATATTTTTCAGAACAACGAAACTGAGAGAGTTTAAAATTCGCATTCCACAATTGAAAAAAATGTAGTAAAGGACGTACTTCAGCAAGAAGAAAAAAGAACTAGGAGAGAAAACAATGAGAAGCAGGAAACAACGCAACTACCTTCCATTTTTGGACAACGTCGAAAAAGAGTATTTACATTAGAAAAAGGAAGCAGGTAGATAATATATATTTCATCTATCTGGCATATGTTTCTACTTATTAGAGCAGAATAATTTCTATCCCTCAACTTCTCCTGTTCTCATGCTATGTGGTGCTACCTTGCTGTCTCTGAAAATTGGGACTGCTCCTTGTCAGAACATTTCTTTCCCTTGGAGTCCACACACACAATTGAGAGTACATGCCTTACCTATTGAATCTGGTTAATTGTGCTGTCTTTAAAAATTGAACTCTATAGTGCTTGCTCTTCTACAACTGGGATAAATCCTTCAATTTCCTTCCAGTAGATGTTTACAGTTGCTCACTGATTAAACTCCAATCTTTTTTTGCACATTGTGATTAATACTGATATAGAAGAACATTTAAGACCTCAGATATCTAATCCACTGTGTTTCATAGCTGTTTTTCATCTGTTGATGAGTTACATACTGTTTTTTTCATTGGAATGTCAGCATAAAATGCTCATCTTCTAGTAGTAATACAATTCTATATGGGCAAAGGCTAACTCCAAATATGAAGTCACATGAGGTGCACTATCCATGGTTTCACGCTTTATGTGCATGACACTCTTCACTCAAATGTTTTAAAATAGTTGCAAGTAATCCCATTCTAACAGCTGGAATAATACAATAGAAACATTAATCTCAAGCTCAACTAGATAAAGGTGATTCCTGGGTAAAGCTGCCAACAGAATTTAGATTAAGAAGTTAAGAAGAAAAGATAAATTGAATGTAAAGCTTAAGAAATAGATATGTTTAGGAGAGGGGAAGGCAGTTAAGACCAGAAAGCATGCAGCAATGTGTGGGCAAGTTTAGACACAGAAGCCTTGAGAGAGAGTTTTAAAAAGCAGGAAGTGAGCACCAGCCCAAGACAGCAGTATCCATGAGGAGAGGTTTCCATCAGGGAGTGGCAGGGAGAACCCAAATGAAATTAGCCAGTATAGATTTTAGAAAAAGGTTTTTCAAAAAATGACACACTTTTGTATGATCTCAGTTCATTCAATTCACAAAGTAAAAAGATGTGGAATTACTGATTCACAGTTCTCTCACAGAGAGTAACACGACTCCCACCCTCTTCAAAAGAAATGAATGGGAACGGCCTCATTACACATTTATTCTATATCACAATGATGATAAGCAGTGCCCCATCTCAATTCCATAACAAATATTTTATCTCTCAATCATTTAAACTCCTCTGCAACAGACGAGAATGTAGAATAAAATTATAGGCAAAATTTCTAATTTCAGACAGCAATTTTTATCTCAACTGTCAATAAACTATTTCCCAAGTGCCGTTAAAAAAATAATGGATTTGAGTTTCATGTTATTTTTTTTTTCTTTTCATTTGTCTTTGACCAACAAGTATTTCTTGGCAAAAAGACATGAGAATCTCAGGCCTTAAAGGACAGTCTTTAATTAGTGAAAGACAAATCAATAATGATTACAACTTTAGCAATTTAACAAACTGAGTCATTTCTCATTAATTTACAGAAAACTGGAATACGTAAATCATCTTCCAAAATCACTTCTAAATTCTAATTTTGCAAGTTATAGTATAATAATTTGTTTGTTATAGTTAGCATTTTATTTTACAAAGACACAAAGTTCAAATTCATGTTATAGAAATTATGTTTTATGCACCAAACGCATCTCATAATCATCATACTCATATTTCTCTCAATTTTATAGAATGCACAGAACATAATTTTACATTTTATATGATTATATGAATTCATAATGTCTGTCTAATTTTATAATATACTATTTATTTACCATGATCATAAATATACCATGATTTATTTTTATATAATGTCTTTAATCAGAATTCTAACCCCCAAGTATATTGTTAGCTTCTTGTAAAAAGTTAGAGCTGTTTTCCAGTACTGCACTATGTAAATATGTTCTCCCTGTAATGAACTTTCCTACAAAGTGAACACTTTAAGTGAAATAAGTAGATAAATTGAAACAAGTCTTTGTTTTGTTTTGTTTTGTTTTTGTTTTTGTTTTTGTTTTGAGACAGAGTCTCACTCTGTCGCCCAGGCTAGAGTGCAGTGGCGTGATCTCGGCTCACTGCAACCTCCACCTCCTGGGTTCAAGCAATTCTCCTGCCTCAGCCTCCCGAGTAGCTGGGATTACAAGTGCATGCCACTACACCCAGCTAATTTTTAATATTTTTGGTAGAGATGGGATTTCACCATGTTGGCAGGGATTTCACCACGTTGGCCAGGCTGGTCTCGAACTCATGACCTCAAGTGATCCTCCAGCCTTGGCCTCCCAAAGCACTGGGATTACAGGCGTGAGCCACCACACCCAGCTGAAACAAGTTTTACTAAAATAATTTTCTCAATTTTTTATAATTTTAACTTTAATAAATTACGGTCTCAAGTGTTTCTATGAGTAAATTATTTTATAATTACATCTAAAACTGAGAAGGCTATTAGAAAGCAGACATGAGTTAACAAATTATAGTAAACTTCTTACTTTATATTATCATTGAGAGATACGAAAACAGAGTGCATGTACCCAGCTTTAAAATGTATACTGTTGGCTTAAACACTGAAGATGTATGTAGCCAAGGAAGTATGTAGCTGGCTTAAAGACAAATTCTTACCTTGGTCTGATGCAAGGACTGTAATATTATATATGCCATTTTTTATGGTCTCTGCCTCTCTATCCAGGCTTCTGAAAACTTTGATTGATCCTGTATTTTCATCAACGGTGACCCACCCTGTTGGATCAGTTAATTTCTTATACCTGTTGGTAATGATGAATTAAAATGATAAAATTTATCATATGCTAAATTATAATGATGTAACAAAATAAGCTATAAATTTTAAAACTGAAATAGAATGGTAAGTACCTTATGCCACTGCTACTTCTTGCTTCTGGGTCATATGCTTTATATCCATTGCTTGTTGTTCCCACTTCTGCATTTTCTTTCATGCGAACAGTCTGTATTGGAGGGTTACACTCAGGGCCCTCATCCAGATCTTTTACATTAACAGTAACTGTTGCTGTGCTCATGGCTGATCTCGAACTAGCCTCTCTGGAAAATGGAGCTTCATTAACTACACCAATTTGCAGGATCACCTGTTGCTTTTCTTCATAATTCAAAGGCTACGAAAGCAAATGTATTGAAAAATCAGATGAACTCATTTAATATTTGGCAATGCTAACGAGTATATATAATGTTAAATTTGGAAATATGTAAGTGCCGTGTTGGGAATAACCACTAGATTATGAAACATATATCCAGTGATATGGTTTGGCTCTGTGTCCCCACCCACATCTCATGTCGAATTGTAATTCCCAGTGTTGGGGGAGGGACCTGATGGAAGGTGATTGGATCATGGGGGCGGATTTCCCCACTGCTGTTCTCATGATAGTGAGTGAGTTCTCACAAGATCTGGTTGTTCAAAAGTGTGTAGCACATCCCCCTTTGCTCTGTCTCTCCTGTTGCCATGTGAAGATGTGTTTGCTTCCCCTTTGCCTTCCGCCATGATTGTAAGTTTCCTGAGGCCTACCTAGTCATGCCTCCTATACAACCTGTGGAACTGTGAGTCAGTTAAACCTCTTTTGTTTATAAACTATCCAGTCTCAGGTAGTTCTTTATAACATGTGAGAACAGACTAATACACCCAGAAACCCAGTGGTGGTGGAGAAAGAGGAGTTCTCCCACTGATTTAGTACTTGGGTAAAGCTGGCAAAAAAAAAGGACAGAAAATTGTTCTTCAACTGCAAATTTAAGGTAAGTAGTAGTATAACAGGTATTGATGAAGATTTCAGAGAGTATTTAATGAGGGTTCTTGGATGTTAATACATGAGATACTCCTTTAGGGGATTCATACTATAAACAATAGTTATTTACTACACCATAAATTTTAGGACAGCTTGTCTTGCCCTCCTAAGATGAATAAAATTATTTGTACCTGGTATGAGGAAGAGAAAAAAAAACGGTAAATTTTTAAAAAATGCTTTTAAGAGGAGCGAGACAAGAAAATACAAAGCTTATGGGCATCATATTTTCTTTTTTTATGTGTGTCTTCCATTCCAGTTCCTGTCTTAAGACAGGAACACATTTAATAAAAGGTTTTATTTTATCTTGCCTGATATGTAGTTGTAATGAGAATTAGTGAAACCATGTCCTAGAAGACAGAAATCTTTTCAGGTCTTGGACTTCACACAGATAAATTTCCTTCTGAGAATACCAAGGATTAGGGGAGGGGTTAGGTGAAGAAAGAGACAAGATTTAAAGGAAATTTCTTTGCTATTTTAAAATAGAGAAAATAATATAAAAACAGCAGCTGATTTTCATCATTGTAAGGAAAATGGATTCAACATTTTTTAATCCATGCTCCTTGTGAATATATACAAAAAGAAAACGGCATAGACCCACCGTAAAACCACGTTCTAGTTAAAGATGCAGCAGAAATAAGTCTATAAATTTGTCCAAGGCTAAAGGAGCTCAGATTGCTTTATGCACTAACTCTGGCTGCTGAAATAGTATTAGAAAGAAGTTTTAGAAGTGTTTGCATCGTTGAATCATTGAGGATTTTCATTCTGAACCTGGATGCTAAGGATGTAATATATACTCAATATGATGAACAAACCTATGAATAACCTCTCCATGGGGCTGACCAAGAGTAACTCTTGATTTGGGAAATTCAGTAAGTAAGTAAAGGCTCCTTGACCACAAACACAGAAAAACTAGGCTAGGAAAAGTCCGGCACTGTCCCGGGGTATCAAAGCTCTGCTAGTTTTTGAACCGTTTAAAGATATTGGTTACAAAATAGATATTGTATTATATGGACTTTTTAAAAAAAAATCATACCTGAACAAAAGATTATCAAAAACTAATATATTCTTTCCATTGTATATGAAGAACAGAGCATTTGCATTTACTTATATATCTGTTGTATTCCTACATTTATCAGAATTCCTTTCTTTCCATTAAATTCTAGCATGCTATTCTATATTATAAACTACAAATAATGTTCTAATTTATTCTTACCTTAACTACACAAAGAACTCCTTCATTGGTTTTGGCATCTGTTACAATTTTAAAATTTCCATTTTCATTGCCCTTTAAAATGGTATAATTAGCTCTCCAATTAGCAGTATTCACTAAGTCCTTATCCTCAACAGTAACTCGTAAGATTTCCACATCAACTGTATTTTCTTCCACTGATGTCACATACTAAAATAATAAAAGCAAACAAAAAATTTCATTAGTAACCCTCACAAAAATAGAACACCATGTGAAGTAAATCCTACTCTTCTCATTTCCAAAGTACTATGTTTACATGATTTTAAACCCTAGCACTATACAACTTTTAATGTCATTGGGGCACTTCATTTGAAATCAGGAGGGGTGGGTGGGGATGTGCATTTTTTTCTTTTCCTTTTTTTTTTTTTTTTGAGATGGAGCCTCACTGTGTCGCCCAGGCTGGAGTGCAATGGCCCAATCTTGGCTCACTGCAACCTCTGCCTTCCAGGTTCAGGCGATTCTCCTGCCTCAGCTTCCTGAGTAGCTGGGATTACAGGTGCCTGTCACCATGCCCGGCTAATTTTTGTATTTTCTGTAGAGACAGGATTTCACCATATTGGCCAGGGTGGTCTCAAACTCCTGACCTCAGGTGATCCGCCCGCCTCGGCCTCCCAAAGTGCTGAGATTACAGGCGTGAGCCACTGCGCCAGGCCAGAGATGTGCATATTAAACAATTAAAACTGGTCTATTCATTTTTCCTTAATTAATATCATACACTTACAGAAGTACGAGTAAATGTTGGCAAGTGGTCATTTACATCATCAATATTAATGATACAAGTTGAAGTTGTCTGTAGACCAAAATACTGACCATCCATGTCTTGTACTTTTATTTTCAACTGGTACTTGTCAATTAACTGAAAGCAAAAAAAGAATTTAATTATTGGGTGAAAGCACCAACATTATAATTGAAATCTTACTTTACACTCCATAATTTTTTTGCACTAAGAATTTAAGAAGTACATTATTACATTTCACAGCATTCATGTATTAGAAGAATTTTCTCTCACTAGTAATTTTTCTTTTCTTTTCTTTTTTTTTTCTGAGACGAAGTCTCGCTCTGTTGCCCAGGCTGGAGTGCAGTGGTGCGATCTTGGCTCACTGCAACCTCTGCCTCCTGGGTTCAAGCGAGGCAGGAGAATCACACTAGGAATTTTTAATCAATTTATGAAAATTGAATAGTTTCTCAAATTTATAGTGCTATTAACTTACAGAATATAGAATCAATTGGTTTTGTCTTTATTCAAGAAGAGCTATTTGCCACAAGTGCATTTAAAATTGCCTGGTAATTAATCAAAACCTTTATCTCCTAGCCAAAGTACATTCTTATGTTCAAAAAAATAGACAGCAATGACTCTTATAATAGTCTTTTAACAAAACAATAAAATGAAATTTCTTCCTGCAAAAAATATAGATTTTAAGGGTTTATGTTACGTTTAAGAGATCATTTAAATTGATATGAAGATAAAGGTCTGGGGCTATGTAGGTTTTTTTCTTTCTGTGGAAAATAGAATCTGGCTCTTAAGGCTTTCAATTTATCAGATATTGTTGAAAACTCATCACTACCTTAAAAAAAATTTTTAAACATCTGAAGCATTTAAATATTTTAAAGTGTTTCTCCTTATAACTTTCATTTATCGTAAGTGATTGAGATATGGGAGGATTAAAAACAATACAGTAATAATGTTTTCTGGACTGAGCATTAGGAGACTTGGGTTCTAGTTCCAACTCCAAAAATAAGAGACTATCTTGGGCAATTGGAAAATTCACTTTGTCTAGGTTCCTTCTTCTATAAGATGGTCATGCTTACCTTTCCTACCTAATTGATCTCTTTTCATAAGACAAAATAGTATGTTAAAATCTATCCTCATCTTCTGCCTAGAATGTTCACCCTTCTCTTACAAAGATTCTTCCCTTAATTCCATCACCTCTGAAACTTTCTTTTCCTTAGGCATTATCTAAAATAAAACTAAAGTTTCTCTTGATCTTCCTGCTTTTAACACACATAATTTTCCAGATTTACTCCTCCCTCATAACCAATCACATGTGCAGACTTGAAAAATAATGGCCTTATTTCAACTGAAAAATTTTAAAACATCATGCTACTGTACTTTCAAGAAGGAATACATATTTTGTTTGTAGTGAGCTAAAATTTATTGGAAATAATTAACTGGCTAATGAAACAAGGAAATGAAGTTTGATACCCTAAGTATTAACTTATGCTATCTTCAGATGGAAGAGAAATTCTGATGTTTAAAGGGACTAAAAGGTTGTAGGCAACTGAAGAAAACCAGAATCCTGAGGTCAAAAAGTTACTAGAGAGCACCACTGGGTAAACTCCTTCATTGGACAAGTGTTTTCAACTGATTATTTCAGAAGAATCTATTCAAAGAAAAGCACTTCTATGATTGTTTGATTTGGGAGCTGAACAAGCTGTTGAGTTTTTCCTTTTTTTTTTTTTTTTCCATAGAATGCTATTTTCACATAGACATCTATGGCTATGCAGACTATAGTTTTATGAAGGTATTTTGTAAAACATAAAGTTAATCTGTCACTTCAGGGAAAACAACTATTTGTTGCCAATGACAAACTGGAGATTTCAAACAAAAATGAGAAGCTTGGAAAACCTTTATCAACCAATGTGGTATCAATGGAAGTAAAGAGGTGATCTTTTTGGTATTATTTAATGCAATGTGTCAATATTTGGAAGCTCTGCATTACTTGGTGAACCAATATTTTCCAAATGACCAACACACAATATAGAATGATATATTGGTAAAATGGTCACTCACAGTGTAAGATAGAGCAATGGATTTTAATGTAATAAAGTACAAAAGGTCATTGGTGAGGCTTCAGAGTCCACATTACCAAAAACATTTAGGAAACTAGCTACTCCTTGTCAAGTTTTCACGTAGTATCAAGGAATAATATCCACAGTGATCTGTAATGATCATCAAAATACTACTCTCTTTTCTAACTTTATATCATGTCAGATTGCCTTTATATATGCTTCAGCTAAAACTACATATTGTAACAGACTAAATGCAGAAGGAGATATGAGAATCCACCTGTCTTAAGCAAAATATTAAAAACATTTGGAAAAATGCATAACAATGTCACTCTTCCCACTAAACTGTACTGTTTTGGAAAATGTACTTATTCTGTAAGTACAAAAAGAAGAAAAAGTATAACAATTTTTACTGTTATTTTATAAGAATTTTAACTGTTAACATGTAATTAATTTATTATTTTTAATATTTAAATTAATATATAATTTAAGCTTTCCTTAGTTTTAAACATTAACAAGGTAACGTAGATAAATACAACCTAGATAAATAAAAGATCTTTGGGATTTTCAACAATATTTAACATTGTTAACAATATTCAACAATATTTAACAATATGTAACAATGTCAAGCATTGGTCTTGAGACCAAAGCTTTTGAGAACCACTACCCTAATCCATGAGGGATAGAGGAAGGAAGAGAAAATTAATCTGAAGATTTAAGATTTAAGAATCAAATAAAGTACCTGATAAACATCTACTACTATATTTTAAGATTAAGGATTATAAATATAGGAAATAAGGACACAGAAATTGCTATAAGAATTTAGATGAATAATGCTTCATGGAGGAGGTAATAGGTGAATAACTAAGTGAATGAATTACTAAGCTAGGGTATTGCAGTAGAAAGAGACAGAATATAGATTTAAAACAATCTTGGAGGTAAAAACATGCTTTAGGAAGTGATGTGATTCAGGGGGGCCAAGAGACATCAAATACAATTTGGAGACCATGACTCCAAGGTGACAACAGAAAATGATTAATAGAGAAAGAATATATAAATATCTTTTTAACTAGAAAACACAGAATGGAAAATATGTTTAGAAGAACAGAAGACAAGTTAAATTTCAGATTTATTACATCTTAGGTACCTGTCAGACATCCAAATCAAGATTTCTAGCAGTTGATTGAAAATGGGAAACCAGAGATTAGAGAGACATAAACTGTCTTTTCATCTGTGTAAGAGGTAGAATGTAGATGAGATTGTTGAAAAGATGATAACAAATTTCTGCATATATTTAAAAGGTTCACTTTTTACATTTGACATTTTGTTTTAATACTGTAAATATGTTTATATTAGGAAATCTGATTGTATGAAACACACAATTCAGAAAAGAATGAATTAGCAGTTCAAAACCAGCATACTCCAAGGTTATTTAGTGATCTCTATTAACATACATAAAATAATAATGTTTCTAAAATGAGATTCACAACATACTTTTCAAAAATACATCTACAGGAGTTATACAGGTACTATTGAATAGCCACGTTATAATCAGGTTTTATTAACATTTATGTTACCTCTCTGTCTAGCTGAGATGATGTTGTGGTGATCACACCTGTAGTTGGATGCATAGAAAATAGGGTGGGTGATGGTGGCACCTGCCCAATGATGGAGTACTTCAGGCGTGTGTGCATCGTGTCAGGCTCATCTTTGTCAGTTGCACACACTTGTCCCACAGTAGTGCCTACAGAAGAAAAGTCCTTTTTAATCTCCAAAACATTCACATGTTCTATGTTCCCTTTATTTCATTCCTTTTCACCCACCTCAAAAAAGTTCTGGACCACATTATTATATAGCAAAGTCACGGCTTTTATAAATTTGCAGACCTCTCCATACAGTATCACTTCCTTTCAAATATTCTGACATACTAGCATTTTTGAATTGGGTGATCATATTCATATTTACTGTATTTAATGTATGATTTTATAAATGTTGATACTATCCCTCCATGTATTTTCAGACTAAACATTTCTGATTATTCTATAACTTTTCTCTGTTTGTAAGCTTGTGCTTAGATTGATCATAGGGGTCAGTTTTCTCTAAAACTGCATGGTTCACTTAGACCTTTCTAGAGAAGGTCTCCAAAACTGCATTCTGACTTTTAGCTAAAACAGACCATTTTCACAGGACTGAGAAAATGTTTGTATTATTCTCAGTGACTTTAATAATTATGCCCAGAATACTGGCAATCATTTAATCCTAGAGAAAATCCGTACATATCTTTAAAACTACATCTCCAGTTAGTGAAAGACATTCTTTTTGGGCTACGTTCTCTTACATCCATCCATCCATAGGACGACAGCATAACATTTATTAACTCCTATTTGTCAGGCACTGTGCTTGGCATTCGCTGTGTATTGAGCTTCACTTAATCTTCATAACAATCTGGCATACTGATAACCCATTTTACAGATGAAGAAATTAGCCTTGCCAAGATCAGGAAATTTGCCCAGGGTCACACAGCTAGTGAAACACAGAGTAAAATTCCACCCAGAGTCCCTTATTCTTGCCGCCGGGATATGCTGCTTCCCAATGGACACACTAAAACTAAATGTATGAATTGAAACACAGTTAATTTGCCATATATTGTTTAAGGAGGTACTCACCCACTCTGCAATTTTCAAAAATGGTAAAAGTATAAGTTTCTTCTGTAAAAATTGGGTAGTTATCATTTTCATCCTCTATTTTGATTATTAGGGGCAGTGGAAGTTCTGGAGTGTACCCATCTGGAGTTGTTGCAAAGGCAATTATCTGTGAAGAGAGTAAAATAAGGAGAAAAGTGAAAATAATCTTTTAAAATGAGGTATGCTTCAAATTCATTTTGGCTTTAACTTGGAGACTGTTCAGAACTACAGTATGAGTCTCACCATTTGTTATTGTTTTGGGATATGGATATAATTTTAATGCCAAAGAGGTGCCTAATTTCATGATTCAATATAGCATTGTATGTTTAAATTTATCTGTTTAAATTTATCAAAGATAATTTTAGTTTCTCCGCTATTGCTATACTGTTATTCATGGGTGTAACAATTTTTACTGTTATTTTCCCAAACAGCCTTGAAGACTTTTTTGTTTTCCTTTGTTTGAAAGGTTCAGGTGCATGGATTTTAAATACAACTTTCTGGGTCTTCTGAACTTGAGATCCTGTAGGATTACAAATTCTCCAGGTACAGTTAACTGGGATATTATCCTATTTTCTACTAATGAGGACTTCAGGCATATCAATGTTTACATTTGGGTAAGTCTTTTCAAAAGAATTTTTAATTTAAAAAGGGTGAATCAGAAATGAAACGAATGGTGGTAAATTGTGATGGAATACAGTTTAATTTTTTTGTTTTTATAATATGAATTTCAATACCAATTTTCTCATAACAGCTATCATAGAAAGGCCAGAACATCCTAGGTATTTAGAAGGCCAGGACATGGCAATTCTAAACCTAAATACTTTATTCAACACTTGCCTGTCTTATTTGATTAATTTGGTCTTCTAATGAATAATTAATTCATCCAAAATAGACATAAAATAATTAAAACTGACTTAAGCAAAATGACCAAGTCCTGTTGGGAAACCAAACCAGCATTAGGTTGAATTCTTTCATATTAACTCACTTTCCAGCATAGGAAATTAACCAGATGATTAAAGGACTGAGTAAGCTTAGGTAAGCACTGTCACACTCCCTACCTGCTCCCTATAAACTAACATTCTCCCACATTTTCAAGGTACTGAGGTTTACTTAATGACTGAACCTCATTTACCCCCTATGGTATCTCCATACTATAAAGAGGTTCACAGATCTTTTTGGGCCAACTAAGTAACTGTTCTTGTCTGGGCACGGTTGCTCAGGCCTGTAATCCCAGCATTTTGGGAGACCAACATGGGCGGATCACCTGAGGTCAAGAGCTTGAGACCAGCCTGGCCAACATAGTGAAACTCCATCTCTACTAAAAATACAAAAAATTAGCTGGGTATCATGGTGCGTGCCTGTGATCCCAGCTACTCAGGAGGCTAAAGTGGAAGGATCGCTTGAACCCAGGAGCCAGAGATTGCAGTGAGCCAAGATTACGCCACTGCACTTCAGCCTGGGTGACAAAGTGAGACTACGTCTCAAATAAAAAAAAAACAAAACTGTTCTTCAAAGTGGTACTTTTGTGGGGAAAAAAATAAATAGTAAAACCATAATACCAGGAACAATCTAACAGAATCCAATATTATTTATTCTATGAAAATATTTTTTGTTTCAAGTCAATTATGTGCTATTAGGGAGTAGCCAGAGCATTGGTGACAAACTCAGAAAACAGAAAAGGTTAAGTGAATTGCAAATGAGACAAAATGGCCAAGCATCATCATTACTAATACAGTACACACATTTTAGACTTTACCTCAAAAGATTCATACTGCTCACGATCTACAGGACGAGTACAATACAAGTTTCCGGTGTCTCTCTCCACATAAAATAAATTCCGAGGTTCTTGGTCAACTCCAGGACCTCTTATGGAATAGTATATGGTATAGTTTTGGGCTGTGTCAGATTGAACCTAGAAAGTAGATATTATATACATGAGACAAATCTTTATTTCAGCAGAACTTTCATCTATATATTTATGAAATCTCATTGCCTTTTTATTAGTTTAAATAATTGCCCTCATTAATTTATTATTATATATAAATAAAAAAGCAACAGAATAAGAAAGTCCAATTGAGAAATTTCAAGAGCAAGGCATGAGTAAAATAATGTAGTGCATCTCAGTTCTCCAGAATAACTAAGGGAATATTTGATAGGCTAGATGGTGTCTATATGTGGAAAAAACACTTAAGACTTTTCCTGTCTTAGAAAACAAAGTATCCTGAGCATGGAAAATTATTCTGTTATCACTGTTTTTTTAAAAAACTGAGTTTTTATTATATGTAACATAACATTTAAGAACGGAGTTTAAAGTGTACTGTCTGCAGGGCAAAAATGTGTACAATAGTTTCCTTAACGAGTTTTTTGCTCTTTGCCAACATCTTCCTTATAGGAACTGAGTAAAAAAAAAAAAATGAGTGAGAATAGAAATGGAATAATATTTTGGAATGTGTAATATTCTGATCCTCGATTCAAAAAGCAAATTTCTTCCAGGCTGTGTTCATCCTCTCAGTAACATCCTGACTATATCAGGATAACTAACACAACTGTTTTCTAACAATTTTCCAACTTTAATATGCTCTTTTCTCAGCTGTATTAAATTTGTTGGTGGGTTATAAAAAGGATTATCCCTTGCTATGTTAAGAACTGAGGAAAAATAAACCAAAGTCATACACTGAATGTAGTAGCCACTAGCAGTGGAAGAAGGCAAGAAGGCTTGCTGGGGTTTCTACTGAAACAAGACAGAGAAAAAGAGCCAGGCATGCTTGGCTCATGCCTGTAATCCCAGCATTTTGGGAGGTTGAGACGGGACAATCATTTCAGCCTAGGAGTTCAAAACCAGCCTAAGCAACATAGTGAGATCTCATAGTTACAAAAAAAAAAAAAAAAAGAAAGCCAGAGACAGAGAGAAAGAAAGAAATGTGGATCCAGGGTGATTTCAAATGTAGATTCAAGAACAAGAAATAGAAAGATACAAGGGCCTATGTGTCTTCCTCCTTCATGGCATTTGGCCTTTCATCCAATTTTCTCCTTTATTATGAAAGAGAGTTTTGGGTTTTCTAGGCTATTCTTAGGCTTGGCGATACCCTTGCTGATATGATAATTCATTAAGGAACCATGTGTTTGAGTGCTACAGTTTTATGATTGGCCTTTGCAAGCTGAACAAAAGTGTATGCAAGTATAAAGAGATATATTTATACCCTTATATGGAAACATATTATACACATACTCATTCACTCATATATTTATACATAACTATTATAAATAACTTCATACTCAGTGTCATAATGGTAAGAGATGGAAACTATAGACTCCCACAGCAGAAAGAAAGAAAACTGTACCTGTTGAAGGAAAAGTGGAAAAGGACCCAAGGAGTTTTCTAGCATCGAACAAGGAATTGGAGCCCATCTTCTCTTGGCGCGCCTTAGAACTTTTTCTTTAGTATGTCTTTTCTTTAGGACCTCAATTCATAAGACAGGAAAAAATAATAAAGTCAATGACTACTTTATTCTCAAACATTGAACAATGACACATCTTTCTCCTCTCATGAGGATTAGCTGGGGAGGGGTGAGACCATGGGAGTGCTTGAAAACCAAACTAAACATCAACACTGCAAAAAGATAATGAAGAAGTAACTGTCCTAACTGTTATCACAACAGTCCTCTTGGGAAAATGATTTGGTGGACATATGGAAGAAAGAGAGATGGAACTGGAAGCCTAGAAGCAAAACTGAAAAAAAAAATTACTGTTGCCCCACTGCCATGCAAAAACATGGGAGAGAGATATGCAAAGAAAATAAGTGTGTATGTGCCCTTCTAAATTTAGCACAAGCAACTTCCACTCACCAGCAACTAGGCAGAGCCAGGGAACCAACAGAGAGATCTGTGTCAGAATGAGGAGAGAAACACGGTGACAACTCTCAAACTGCTGCAGTGAGGAATGGCTAATGGTTGAATACAAGTTATTTTGATCTTGGATGTCACAACACAACAGCATGCATGTGGTCCAAACCTCCTCCTAAAATACTTATCTATGTTTTAAGACCACAGATTATGCTAAAATGAATGAGAAAAAAAAGCTTTCCTTTCTTTATCCAGAGTTTCAAAACTTGTTGTTAGAAATCCATTTTACGGTAAAGCTCAAAAAAAAAAAAATGCTGCTTTGTGTCTAATCTCACGTTCCCATGCTGTACCTTATCCCAATTTCTCCTTTTATGTCCCAAATGAAAAGGAATGACAACCCGAATGAACCATGTTGCACAGCCCTTTTCCTTCTAAACACTGTGAAGTTGCCTCATGTTTTTCTTTCATCTTTAAGCCAAACTATACCATATCCTTTCTGATTTCATATCTTCCCTGGTAATGTTGATTAGGTCTGAAGAAAAGACATCATTTCTTCATTTATATAGCCTTGTATACCTTTGTTTGATGCTCCAAAAAGACAAATATTTTCTTCTTTTCTTGGTTCTCAGTGTTGGAAAGTAATATGGTAAAACTTCTCTTCTCCGAGGACAATCGAATAGTATTTGTTGTATAGACTGAACCATCTTCCAAAATTTGGAAGTCAGGATCACTTGAATGAATTAGATTTGCAGCTGTAAAGCACTCTTTCAGGTTAACTGTAGAAAATATGCACAGCAATCATTTTTAAAGTAAAACATAGGATATAGTTTTAACAGTAATGTATGCATGTGGGGAGAGCCAAAAACTTAAAATTAATTATACTGACACTTGTAAATTTTTGAAAGGACACATAAAACTATATGGTGAATTAAGTTGTGCTTAAATACTTATATCACTTCTAATACCTACTTAACATTCTCTTAAAGAAGAGACATTTGCTCGAAGTAAACATATGTGAACTCCAGTGTTTGAATATTTAAACCAAAACCAAAAAAAGTTTTTTCTTTATCAACAGAAATAAGCTATAGGGTAACACCTAAGTACACCTGAAGTTATACAGAATCTAGCAGCTGAAAATTGGCATTTACTAAACGAAAATATTACTAAATTCTTTACATCTATTGCTAAACAGTGATCACATTTTATGCTATCATTGGTTTGATCTTTTCTTACAGAATTATGTGAAATAATTTAATTGATAAAAAATAATACAATACAGAGTGAAATATTTAAGAATAAAAATCCAAAAATAGTACCTTTAAACTAAAAAAAACAGTTTCAATACTATTTCTCAATTTTTTAGAGGCATGTTAAATGTCTTTATCTTTCCTCTAAAGTAAATGTTAATAATTATTACTCATGTGAAATATTTTTATCAACTTCATATAATCATGTTTTCCAAAAATAACAATATTCCTTTCATTAGAATGACACCACAAATATTACAAATGATAATATACTACATTAGTTTTATCTACTGGTCCCAACAGAGTCATCATTCTAAAAATTACACTAATTTTAAAATACCACAGTAAATAAGGATTTATTTTGTGTGTGTGTTTTTATTTTATTTTAAGTTTCAGGGTACATGTGCAGGATCTGCAGGTTTGTTACATAGGTAAACATATGCCATGTTGGTTTGCTGCACCTATCAACCCATCACCTAGGTATTAAACCCAGCATGCATTAGCTATTTTTCCTGATGCTCTCGCTCTCCCAGAACCCCCAACAAACCCCACTTGTGTTGTTCCCCACTCTGTGCCTACATGTTCACATTGCTCAGCTCCCACTTATAAGTGAGAACATGCAGTGTTTGATTTTCTATTCCTGTGTTAGTTTGCTGAGAATAATTGCTTCCAGCTCCATCCACATCCCTTCCAAGGGACGAGATCTCGTTCCTTTTTACGGCTGTGTAGTATTCCATGGTGTATATGTACCACAGCAAAACAGGATTTATTACAAATTTTAGGGCTTCCTTACCTCTACCAACAAGTTTCTCGGCATCTAGTTTGGAGGGAACATGTAATGTCACATTTTTGCAGGCATCACTGGCAAATATTAAGATCTAAAAAATGAAAAAAAATCAAATAAATATTATGCATAAAAAGAAAACTTTAATGTGTATATTATTTATATAAATTATAAATTTATATATTATATACACATAAAAAGGAATATAATACTTATATAAACGTTAATTATATTACATATTGACTACACTAATATTAATTTTAAAATATTTAATTAAATATAAATACATGAATTTATATTTATAATTATATGTGACTTATATAATTATAAATCACATATAATTATCAAAATAAAAACATATTGGAGAAAGAAATCAGGACAAAAGTATATCAAGGGGAAGAATAAAACAATATACCAAGTTCTAGCTTCCTCCTGCAAAAAGCTTGTAAACTCAAAGAATTACGTATGCTCTTCAGCTTTGTTTACTATATTGTAAAATGTGTGTAATAATAACTTCACAGATTAACTCAGTGGGTACAATGACGATCCAACAACAGCCTATGTGAGAGAGTGCTGAAAACTATCAGGAAGGCAGCACAGGTATATACATAGGAAAGAGAAAACCAAATTTACTGAGGCAGCAAACTGTTTCAGTACATCTTTAATTGCTTATGAGATATGATACCAAATCAATAATATCCTAAACAAAAAGTAAATGCTTTTAAAGACAAACATTAACTTATTGCCATGAAGTGATTTGGAGAATATTTATGTGTTACTCCACACAATAGGCACATAACTTTGAAATATAAAATTATTTTGAAGGTGTATCTTCTCAAATAAAAGTTAAGTTCATTTTAGGAAATAATTTACTTAAAATTTTTTAATGGTTTAGTGATTCATGGTGAACCAAGTCCAATGCAACATATACGTAAACACACTGAAATTTAATGTTGTCTGAAACTTTACAATGGATGTTTCTCAAAGATTAACATTCTTTTTTTCTAGTTTTACAAACATCTTTGACCAAAAGCAAGACAGTTAACTAGCATTTACACTGTTACTTACAAAGTTTATAAACATAAACTGAAATCATCAAAACTTGGATGGAAATGTTTATTTTTAATATATATTAAAGACTCTTTAATTATCCAGTTTTAATTACATTTGAAGGATCAAATAAGGCAGAGGTTGTATTTCATTTGGAATGTTGGGATAGACACAACGAAGACATTAGTTTCGAACTGGAAATTAAATGACATGAAGAATTTTCACTGGCTGCATAGCCAAGAGAGAACAGGAGTAGAATCAGATGATTCTGAAGATTCTAGCTCAAGGTGATTGGAAGAATACATTCACTTATTCATTCAACCAACATTTACTGGTTGCTTACTAGGTGCTAAACGGATTCAATGGCTAGAACAGTGAACAAAGCCAAGTCCTTGCCTCACGAAGATTACATGATAATAAGAAGCAAAAGAAATACACAAATGCACAAATGTCACATAATGCCAAGGCAGCAACAGATAAATGTCATGACAAAAATAAAACAGGGAGAGAGGGTGACAACAAGAATACCTGAGTGTAAATGAAGTGAGGAAGTAAACCAGTTTTCTAACCAGGGAAGAGTCTTCCAGGTGGGGCAAGAACCAGAGTAAAGACGCTGGAAGGAGACTTGTGTATTGCAGAAACACGGTGGTCATAGCAGCAGAGCACAGTGAGGGAAGAGTGATAGGAAAAGAAAACAAAAGGACATTCAAGGGCATATGATGTAGGGTCTAAAAGGTCATGGTAAGGAGTGCAGATTTTGTTCTGAGTGCAAAGAGAAGCAACAGCATGATGAAGAAGCTGTGGAGTGGCGTAAACTGATATTTATACAGAATCACTCTACTAGTTATGTGGAAAATAGGTTATAGAAGAGCAAGAGTGGAAGCCAGGAGACTGATTGGGAGACTACAGCAGGAATCTAAGAGTGGGGTAATGGTTACTTGGGCTAAGGTAATAAAGGTGGAGAAGATGAAAAATGGTTGGATTAAGACAATTCTTTGAATAACAGTATCTTGGACATCCATCCATTCATGCATGAATTCAACAAATATTTATTGAATGTGTATTATGTACCACACACAGAGCAGTAAACATGATCCTCATGAAACATTCAATCTAAGGTAAGGCATATTTGTAATGTCAACAAAGTAAGACAAATGTAATGATAGGGAAGTACAGGGAGCTATGGGAGAGCAGAGGGAATAGTGATGTCTAAAAGCCAGGTGAGGTCACCTGAAGAGCGGCTACAAGTGAGACAGGCTAAGAGGAGGCAGAGCTTAAATGTTACAAACAAAAGAATGGCAAATGTGAAGGCCCAGAGATGGCACAGACCTGAAGAAGAAATCTGTAATGGTTGATGTGTGTACCAGAGCGGGGCAGAGGTTTAACATGGGCTCAAGAAGTGGGCGTGGGGCAGATTTTGAACAGCATTAGCAAAGCACGTGGATCTTTTTTCCTAACGATAATGAGAAACCAAAGATTTACTTTAAGCAAATAAATTAAATAAGCAGCTTTATATTTGAATGTGATAGATCTGTCCAATGTGGAGAATGGAAATAACTGTCATTTTCAATAATAACAAGCTAGGTAATTAAGAAAAACCTATGCCAAAACTAATTAAAAATCATGGATAACATTTTTCAAACATCCTAAAGCATCAAAGAGCTAACAAAATAGCAAGTAATTGCTAGGCCAAAACCGAAGATAAAGCTGGAACACACAGTGGTAAGAGGAACCCAGGAACAACTTCTGATCTGCAGAGATTTAACTCTGCTTTGCTGGCCTCTGGAGAGGAGAATGAAATCAAAGCACAGGGCCCACCTAAGATCTAAGAGGATCCACTCCACATTAATCTGGGACCCAAATGCTAAATCTTCATTATAAATTTGAGCCAGAAGTAAACTGGCCCTTGCGTGGATCTGTGATCCACACTCACATCTTTTGCTTGGTCCAGAAACTTCAAGCCATAAATTTAACGAAGGCTTGACATGTGATCACCATCATAGATGCTGACAGGCACTTGACCATATTCAATAACCATTCTTATTTTTTTTTAGTCTTAAAAAATAAGAATTGATAAGTACTTTTGCAATGTGATCTTTATAAATTATAACACAACACAAATGGGAAAGCACTAGAAGTAATCCAATTAAACTCAGAAACAAGACAGGCTTTCCAAGGTCACTATATGTAGTTTACATTATATTGAAGGTATATTTGCAAGAGAAGGATATTAGATAGGAAGATGTAAAAAAAATCTCTGCATTTGATATGACTGTTTACCTGGAAAACCCAAGCAAATCAACCAATACATTACTATAAAACAAGAAGAGACTTAAGGAAGCAGAAATAACCATGAGAATATGGTTAGTCTTCATACCCATAAACAAAACCAGTCAGACAATACAAGAAATTTCCACTTTGGGAGGCCGAGGTGTGCAGATCACGAGGTCAGGAGATCGAGACCATCCTGGCTAACACGGTGAAACCCTGTCTCTACTAAAAATACAAAAAAAAAAAAAAAAATTAGCCAGGCATAGTGAGTGGCAGGCACCAGTAGTCCTAGCTACTCGGGAGGCTGACGGAGGAGAATGGTGTGAACCCAAGAGGCGGAGCTTGCAGTGAGCAGAGATCGCGCCACTGCACCCCAGCCTGGGCGACAGAGCGAGACTCAGTCTCAAAAAAAAAAAAAAAAGAAATCATTTTCAAAAGCAATTAAAAGTTGAAATGCCAAGGAATAAATTTAAAAAGAAACATGTAAAGCCTATTTGAAGGAAACCTGAAAACATTTCTGCAGGGCAGAAAAATACACTTGCAAAAAAAGAAAGACAAAAATCAACAACGTATCTGTATCGATTCTTACTAAGTTAAATTAAAAATTTTTTGATACCAATAAAAACCTCCATAAAATTTTCTCTGGAACTAAACAAGCTGATTTAAAAAGCTGTAAGGAAAAAATTAAAAATTAAGATAGGAAAATTATTTTTTAAAAAACAATGAAAGGCTATCAACCCTAGCAGATATTACAAATCATATAAAATCTCAACAATTAAATCAATATGGTACTGGCATATGAGTAGAATGATATTTGACCCACAGGTATTGGAAAAGAAGAGGTAAAACAATTTGTATTTGCATTAGATATGACTGCGTAAAGTCCCTAAAAGTTGTAACTTTTTATTATACCCACCAATAATTTATGAGTCAACCACATTCTTGCCTACATCGCATGTTGTTGAACTTTTGGGTGTTTGCCAAGTGTGAAATGGCATTTTCATGTAATTTTTTATTCATATTTTATGATGAGTGAGGTTGACATATTTTTATAACTTAAGAGCCATTTTACTACTTTATGGATACTGTTACACCCATGTTGCACTTTTTCTTCTTGACTTACAAGAGCTCTTTATGTATTCGATTAGCCTTTTAAATATGACCTATGAATATTTTTTCCAGTTTTTCAATCACCTTTTGACTTTGCTTGTGGTGTTTTTGGTTAGTTAGAGGTGTTTTTTCGCCATGAAGAAGTATGTATATATGTACTCTTATATAATTGATTTTCTCAATTGTAATAAATTGGCTTTCAAAATCTAAGTCATAACTAGGCCTCGTGGGCTCCAAATTTATATAACAATTTATTAATGTTTTCTTCTATTGTCTGTAGGGAAACATATTTTACATTTAAATCTTTCATCTCTGGAATTTTCTGTGGTGTTATGAATGAAGCATAGATTCAATTTATCTTTACACCAATATATATATCCTTGATCATGTGATATCTATCATAAAATAGCTTTCTGTCTAGCCATATACAACGTTTATGGAGGGAAGAACAAAATCTAACAAAATTAGACACTTTTTTTTTCTAACAGAGCCTTGCTCTGTTGTCCAGGCCAGAGTGCAGTGGTTCAATCTCGGTTCACTGAAACCTCCATCTCCTGAGTTCAAGTGATCCTCCCACCTCAGCCTCCCAAGTAGATGGGATTATAGGCATGCACCACCACGCCTGGCTAATTTTTGTATTTTTTGTAGAGAACGGGTTATGCCATGTTGCCCAGTCTGGTCTTGAACTCCTGAGCTCAAGTGATCCTCCCACCTCAGGCTCCCAAAGTGCTGGGATTTACAGGCATGAGCCACTGCACCTGGCCTTATTTACACGTGCAGCAAATTTCATTTGTCAATCCCATTATTGGTAATCTGTCCTACTGATACACCTGCCCATATATGAAATAACATACATTCAAGTTTATTCATTGTGACATTATTTGTAATAGCAGAAGTGACAGGTACAAGTGAATAGACCCATGAGCTGTCTTTGAATATAGAGTTAATGGAACTTCATGGATTAAGGAAGGGGAGCAGTGAGAAAGAAAAAACAAACAGCTTTCAGACTTCCTACTTGAGAAACAGGCATATGGTACTGACACATATTGAAATACAGGACACTAAAAGAAAAACAACATTGTTTGGGAAGATAATAAATGCTGTGTCACCCATCACAGTCAGTAGAGTGATACAAAGGACTATTGTTCAATGAAGACATCTGAACCAGTAATATTAATTTAGTATATGTTGGCAACTGTGTGATATTTTAAGCTATAAAAGTGGATAAAATGCCCTAGGGAAAGAGTGTAGATTTCAAAGGACAAGACCTAGAACAGAGCACCAAGAGACACCAGCATTTAAGAGTGCAGGAAAAAGTAGTCAAACTCATAGAAGCAGAAAATAGAATGGTGGTTGCCAGGTGATGGAGGGTAGGGGAAACAGGGATTTGCTGTTTAATGGATATAAAAGTTTGGTTAAGGAAAATGAAAGTTCTAGAGATCTGTTATATGACATTGTGCTTATAATTAACAATACAATACACTTAGAAATATGTTAGGAGGGTAGATCTCATGTTATCTCATTCCTACCAAACCAAAAAAAGAAGAAAAAAAAAAGGCAACAGAAAAAGAAGAAAAAGACAAGACGCTAGGTAGGGAGTCAGACCCCTGAGTGGTCAGAAAGATTAAAAAAAAAAAAAGGGGGGGAGTGAATGTCAAGAATAAGGGCAAAAGCTACAAGGTGGAACCATATAAAGAATGAGCCATTTGGATTTAGCACAGGAGAGCCAGTGATCTTAGAAGCTTTATTAGTGGTTAGCAGAAGACAGAGTTCAAGTGGCTAAGCCAGGTATGGTTTGAAGAAACATTAAGAAGTGAGAAGCTGATTTGTGGAATGGTGAAGGATTACTTGGGTATATGGGAAGGAAGGAAGGTAAAGGATCCTACCCTCCTACCAAAGATATTTCTCCCTTCTACCAAAGATATTTTTGAGACAGGATTTCGCTCTGTCACGAAGGCTGAGATGCAGTGGCATGACCAGGGCTCACTGCAGCCTGGACCTCCCAAGCTCAAGCGATCCTCCCAGTGGCTTGGACCACAGGCGCACACCCCATGCCCAGCTACAATCATTCTTACTTAATAATTTCTTACACTTAGTATTTACACATTTCTCACACTTGAGACTCACAACCACAACAGCCACGTGAGGTTGGCAGGGCTTTGCAAAGATTTGCACAGAGCAAAAACCAGCAGAATGAGAGTGTAGCCAGGGCCAGCATACTTCCTACCCCACTCCCCGCCTATCAAACTCCGAAGCTAAGGAAGAACAAGGAATGGAAATCCAATTTCAGTGTATTCACTGATACCCCACCTCCTCCTAAATAGAATCTGAGATAACACACAGAAAGCTCTGTCTGCAGGTATATGCAGAGCAATGCTACGCATTGCCAGTGTCTGTGCATGCCTTTTCCTTTAAAGAATGGCCGGTGGTTTTAAAAGAAATTGCAATTTTATTAGGAGTCTAATGAAAATTTATTTCTTACTCATCAACATATGTTCTGACCGTTATTTATTCCATTCTTAGCTTTCTAATCTGTAAACTGTTAACTGCTGTGTACTTGGCCCTTTCTATGTTATTAATATGCCCTGAGAATTCAGTTAAGGGTTTGAAGTCCATTGAGCTCCTCGAGAAAGACATTCTAATAACAGTAACAATTACCAATTCATGATTTTAAAATGTGGAACTCTACTGCGAAGTGACAGCGGAAGAGAAGGGGAAATTATACGAATATTTCAGCCCCCAGTTCACTTCTCCCAGACGGAATTAGCCTTCCGGGTTCCTCCCTTTATCCTTCAAGGTTGATTGGCACCCAAACGCCTTCTGCTCAAGGCAAGGAGCACTTTTCCACACCTGTCGAATTTTTTCCTCTTCCAGGGAGCCAGGAAAAGTCCAATCGGACTTTTTATATCCCAAATTCCCCAGCGGCTGCTCCCGGCATTGGCTTTTTGTGTCTTCAGGCTCCCCAACGAGATCCCATCGGTCAAGCCTGGGAGTGGGGCTGTCCCGCCCAAAATAAGGCCAACCACTTAGGCTCCCAGCTCTGGGAAGGGGTAGGCTCACTGCTGTAGTGCTCTTTAAAGAAAGAAAGAACCTGGGGCAAGGGGCGGTGGCGAGCAGAAAAATCGAGTCGCCTATGGGGACAAGAAGTCAGAAAGACCCTTCCTTCCTCCGAAGATTTAAGGAACTGAAGCCTCGCACGTTTAGAAACCACTGAAACTGTACAAATGCTCACCTAGAGCCCGCCCGTCGACAGTCTCCAGGAGCAGAGGGTCAAGATCCCTTCCCCCACCCGCCACTTCCCCCCGCCCTTCTCCCAGAGTAAACAATTCCCAGAAAGGCGAGCAGTTCCCTTTTTCACCCAAGGACACTCGCGCTCCGTCCCGGCCGCCCAGCGGTTCCCCTTTCCGTGGCCTGGGCCGGCGCTGAGGCAGAGGGAGCCGCACATTCCCGGGGAAGGTGCCAGAGGCGCAGCTGGACTGCCCTGGCGCACTCCGGTCCCGGCGCACCCTGCTCCCCGGCGCGTACCCAGGGGCCACGATTTTGGCTGGGCGAAAGCGGCCCGCTCCCGCCTCTCTGAGTGCGCTGATTACATCTACCGGAGACACCTTCCCTCCCCTTGGGGATCCCAACTCTCAGGTCGCGATCCTCTTCCTATCTGCCCTCCCCCACCCCCGCCAACTCCATTTTCTAGCCACCCAGAGGCCCCTTCACCCCAGCTTTTCCCGCCACCCCCACCTATCCCCGTTCCCCTAGTTTTCCTCCGCACCCTAGGCGATCGCCCCCTTCCCCGGAGCGGTGGCCGCGGCTGCACTCACCGCGAGGGTCAGCAGGAGCAGCCGGCAGAGGGCTCCGCTCCAGGAGCCGGAGGGGCGGGCTGCCGCCATGGAGAGGGCTCGGGGCAGGTCGCGGGCCGAGCGTCTGGCCGGGGTAGGAGGGCTCTGCGGGGCGAGGGCCGCGGCCGGAGCGCAGGCTGGGCCCGCTGCTCAGGAGGTGCGCGAGGCGGAGAAGGTGGCGCGCGCGGAGAGGTGCTTTTCTTTAGCTTCTCTGAAGCGCCTGCCTCTCATCCAAGGGGCTTTTCCTTTGGCGGAGGGAGGGGCTCCAGGCGCGTCCAAAAGACACCGATCGGCCCCTCCTTGTTGTCTATTTAAGACTTAAGACTTCATTTCCCTAAGAAAGCCACGGGTGGGAACTCCCTCTCGCCGCCACCCTTCTACCTGCGCAAGGTGTTTCTCACCAGCGGACGCCACCTATAAGGCCCATCTACCCCCCCACGCCCCGGTGTCCGCCAGGCGAGATTAACAGCCGGCCCTGCCCAGCAGAAGCCCTGACTGCACAAAGACTCACTCCTGAGTGCGCGCTCGGCCCCGGCTCCGCCCTGCCCGCTGCCCTCCGCGCCGGCCGTGGTCCCTGCCCTGGGGTCAATTACAGAGCGAGGTCTGAGCCGCAGAGGCTGGGTTTTAGGTCACAGCTGCCTGAGGCCCACCTGACAGAAAGTTGACTCCAGGGAGACTGTTACACACTCTACTGGAGTGAATTTCCTACACACACCCACAAGCAGTTCAGACATAGTCATCTGAGGCACCATTCTTTGGGGTCTTGTGTTTTTAGGAATTTACTGGCATGACAATGATACAAGACAATCGCCATAATTTAGAGACAAAAATACATATATACATACTTACATACGTAAAGTTAGGGAATCAAGGCGACTGCAAAATAATAAAATCGAGGGTGAATTACTATGAGAAATGCATCCATTGAGGTCCTAGGCGTGGGCTACATGTGGTTACTGAGAACATCCCTGGTCACAAATAAAGTTATAACTTATTTCCTATACCGGACTCCTGAACATCTAGTGGAGAGTTCTCACCTTCTTTACTACCATCAAAACCAGAGTTCATGGTGAGAAATGAATAAGAATGGGATAATTTACATTTTTATTTGAAGTGCACTTAAACTAAATGAATTATTGCAGCACACAATCTGGAAGATTAAGATATAAATGCTGTTTCTTTTACCTCTTCAGAAAGCAATGACAAGGCATCTGACTCATCCTCCTGCACCTCTTTTCAATTACTGACTTAAACCAGGTAAGCCTGACCACAAAGGAGAAACTTGTCTGTTCCCTTTTATTTGGTTTAAGTTTCCTCAGGGATGTCCTGAGAATCCTTTGTGAAAAGCCAACCGTGACACTCACACCATTTCAATTCTTGAAAATGTTCACCATCTTAATACCATTATATGCCGAGCCAGAATTATTGCAATACTGAGCGTATATTTAAATTAAAAATTAATGTCAAACAGCGCATGCCTTACATTCTCTGTGTCTGTCCCATGCTCATGCTCTATTTTATTAATGAATGCCACTAATGAGCTGTTCTATTTCCATATCCATAAAATTATCATTGACCCTTTGCTAGTAAAATAAGCCTGAGTCATCAGCATGAGACTATAGTTGACATCCTTCTGTTTCCATATTTTTTAACACTCATAGTTTTCCATCAATGATACCATAAGCACACCTCATCCTATTAAAGATGACATCATGATCTGTAGCATGAAGTTTTCAGAGGACAAAAAGAAAGCTATAAGCGTTTCAGGTTCTGGAGATCTACTCAGACTATCATCATAGTCTTTGACTATAGGACATTTCCAAACTCTTACCTACTCTTTAACCTCTGATGCCTTAAGGGCAGCTCATGTTTTTCCTCATTCCAGGAAAGGGCGGAAGAGCAATTTGACCAGAATTCATCTTAGATATTTATTTTCTTCTTTCACATTAATTGATAGAGGCCATTAAAATGGTGATTTGTTTGTTTTATTACAAAAAAAACTTTCAACAAAAGAATGGAATATAAAGTACTTCCTCTGAGCAAGTACCCAATTTATTTAATGTATTTAGGTTAGGCTATAGGGTCACTGAAATAGATCCCTCTAAAATATAGGTTTGAAACAAAGGGCATATATTTTTAAAAAAATGGAATATGAGTAGATGTGATCTTTTTTTAAAAGAATGACTTTTGCTTATGAATATGATTCTGCTGCATGAACTAGTTTCCCAATAAAAATATACTTTTTATAGTAAAAAGTACACCAGACCGAAAGTAAGAAGCAACTTCTTTTGTGTTGCTTAAGTAATCTCTCAGGTCTCAACACTCCCATCTGTCCATCTGTTAAGTAAGATAATCAGTAATAATAAGGTAATACTGGAGGCTATCTATGGTACTTTCTACATCTAAAATTAAACTATTTAGACTGCTTATGACAGATTTTTGAGAAGCTTGGCTGGAAATGGATGTTCATTTCAGAGATAACAGAAAGTCAGGGTCGGAGCAATCCTTAAAGAAGTGAACAATTTGCAATCCAAAGCCCACAGGCCAAATCTATCCAGCCTAGCTTCAACAATTTTCTAATTTCAGAGGCCGGAAACTATTAAGGGCAGCAACAACCAAAAAAATCCCACTTACTCACTGATGAGCAAATAGAGACAGCTCTGCATGAGCTTTGTGAATCCTGCCAGTTCCTCCCCTGCCAGCACCAGAGGATGAGTGATCCACAGGGACAGATGTCATCTTCAGGGCGAAACCATCTCGGCATGGCATATGTCATAGAATGGAATTCAAAAGCAAGGGAAACACAAACCTAACAGGCAAAAAGCAAGATTAAAGGACATTGTCTAGTTGCTTCATAGGTTGGAGCAGAAAGGGAAACATCTGCTAATCACAATAAAATAAGCACAATTTTTTAACCTCTCAGAGTTGTTGCAAGAATTAAATGATATCAAGGCACTCAGAACAAAGCCTGGCACATTCTAAGTGCTCCCTCAGTGTCAGTTATTATGGACATCCATCTTCCTCGCCATTGTACTACCACATCTCTCTGATCCATTCACTTCCTCCTCATGACAGCTCCCTATTTCCTGTCCTTCCAGTACCTCTCCTCAGAGTTCTCTGTCCTGGTCTAGGGCTGAACCCTAGTGCTAATTCATTCACCTTCAACCCGCTCTCTTCAACACTAACCCCAGATCTTGTCTGGCATAAATGAGTTAACAATGCAATACTAAAATGAGCTGTGCAGTTCGCGTCAGTTGTGTACTTTCTGAAAATTTGAAACAATTATTTAAAAAGAATCCTTCTCAATTTAAGAAAAAGTTTTAAAATTCTGTGTTTTTCAACAAATGCTATCTTTACTTTTTAATGCTATGTATATTTCTTTGAATTTCACTTTTAAAAATTGATCTCAGTGGAACATAGTATGCTAATCAGGTTCAATTTCTATTACATTTCAAAGTATTTTTTTTTTTTTTTTGAGATGGAGTCTTGCTCTGTCACCCAGGCTCACTCACTGCATCTCCACTCACTGCAAGCTCCGCCTCCTGGGTTCACACCATTCTCCTGCCTCAGCCTCCCGAGTAGCTGGGACTACAGGCGCCCGCCACTATGCCCGGCTAATTTTTTGTATTTTTAGTAGAAATGGAGTTTCACCGTGTTAGCCAGGATGGTCTCGATCTCCTGACCTCGTGATCCGCCCGCCTTGGCCTCCCAAAGTGCTGGGATTACAGGCGTGAGCCACTGCGCCCGGCCTCAAAGTATTTTTTAAAAATTCAAGGTAGAGTATGGAATAAATTATAAAACAGTTCTTATGACAATAGTTTTCGTTTAGCAGGCACTCAATTAAAACAAGCCAATGAATGAATTCTGAGGCAATTGTGTTGAACGTGACTGGAGACAAGTTCACAATGTCTGGTCTGCCTTTAATAGACACAGTTGACATGAGCCCGCCTCCCCCCTAGTGGTGCAATGAAATAATGTATCCTTAAAACTACAAAACTTTCATTTGTATGCTTTACCAATTAACTAACTCAGCAAGTATTTATTGAGCATCTACCATGTCTAAGGCATTGTTCTGGGCATGGGAAATGCAGTGGCGAACAAGACAGAAAGGACGCTTCCTCAAGGGAAACACCTACAGAATTATAAGATAGCTAGATTGGATAAGAAATACTGTCTACTTGAGATTTATATCATGTTGACTTCTTTGGGAAAAAAAAAAAGTGAAGATTAATCTCGAATTAATTGCAAAAAAAAAGAGAGTGTTTTATAAGGATAAAAAAATTACCGAGATAAAACTTGTTAATATCTTTTCATGGATTATGAAATGTTACTCTAGATAACCTAATCTAGAACATACGTCCTCTTGGCTTGCTGGATTGCAATAACTCTTGGTTTTTTTCTTCCCTTGCTGGCTGTATTTATGCACTCTCCTTGGCTAGTTCCTTCTGCTCTGACCTCTAAATATTATCGTGCCTGTAAATATATATATATTTTTTTTGTGAGATGGAGTTTTGCTCTGTCGCCCAGAGTGGAGTGCAGTGGTACGATCTCAGCTCACTGCAACCTCTGCCTCCTGGGTTCAAGTAATCACTTTTCTGCCTCAACCTCCTGAGTAACTAGGACTACAGGTGCCCGCCACCATGCCCAGCTAATTTTTTTTTTTTTTTTTTGTATTTTTAGTAGAGATGGGGTTTCACCATGTTGGCCAGGCTGATCTCAAACTTCTGACCTCAGGTGATCTGTCTCTCTCGGCTCCCAAACTGCTGGGATTGCAGGCGTGAGCCACCACACCCGGCCCGCCTCTAAATATTGCTATATACAAATACATCTGCATTGTTTCAAACCCTTGCACTCGCAAGGCTCCTTCTGCTATAAGTACTTTGTACATGCCCTTTCCTCTTTCCCAGAATCTTCTTCTATCTCTCTGGCCTGGTTAACTCCCATTCACCCTACAAATCTCAGCTTTTATTTTCTTCCCCACCTGGTCAAATCTTCCACATTAAACTGCTGCCTCTCATTTAGAGCACTTGTCACAATTGCAATGTTAAATTTGTTCAAATTATTATTTGATTAATACTTGTTTCTCACCAAAGACTACATTTCCATGATTGTAGTAACCCTTTTTTTGTTCACACTTGTATTCCCAGCATTACTACGACTCCTGATTCATAGTAGACACTTAATAAATATTTGCTGAATGAGTGAGCAAATGAATAAATAAATGACTAATGAGCGTTTCTGACAAGCAATTCTTTGTTTTCCTTTTTCTATTCTAGTGTTTATCGGCATGTTAAAGTGATGTCTTGGGCCACATTTGATAGGGTGGGAGTTCCTAGTCTAATCTCAAATATGCTGGACATGTATTATGGTAGCATATTAATAAAATATGAGATGGGCCTACCAAACATTTCTAGTATGGCTTTTGCACAAGAACAGACAAATATGCTTATTAATTTTAACTTAGAACTCCAAAGAGACCAGTGTATAAATGGAAACTTAATATCTGATAAAAGTGGCAGCAAACATCATGAAGAAAATAAGGAATTATTTAGTGGTAGCATTGGGAAAACAGACTCACTATTGGAGAAAAATAAAATTGGTCCCCTACACAACCAATTTTGTATTTATACGTATACTGTGGTGGAAGACACATAAAGTTAATGAAAAATAATACATGAGAACATCAGTGTTATACAGAGGTAGGAAAAAATTTTTGAAATAAAACCTAAAAAGCATATACCATATAGGAATAAAAAAAAGATACACTTGATTACATTAAAATGCAGGCTTTCTGTTTGACAGGTGACACCATAAATAAAGTTGATAAACAGAAAATAGATTGGGAGAAGACATTTGTCATGACTAAAACAGATGAGAGAATAATATCTAGAAAATACAAGGAACTCCTTCATGTCAACCAGAATGTGGCAGAACCACAACAGGAACAGATGGGCAAAGAGTATGACTAGGCATACTCTTACAACAGAGGAATCTGAAGCCTACCAAGTATATTTTAAGAAATCAGAGAAAGGCACATCAAAGTCCTGAAATATCCTTCTATACCTATTTGGCAAAAATTAGGAAGCTAATAGCAAATGTTGATAGGCATGTGGATGTTTGGGAACCCTGGTGCATTGTTGGTAGAATTATAAATTTGATCAAATGTTCAGGACAGTAGCCTAACAATGACTGTTCAGGGTAATATATGAATACCCTAAAGCCCAGCAATTTATCTCTTGGCTAATAACCCAGAGAAATTCTCACTGAAGTCTATGAAGGGATGGTTTGTTGTAGAGGGAGTTGGGAGCAATCTGGGTTACCATCCTTGGAGAGCAGATAAATTATGGTGGCAGATCCACCCCATGGATCACTGTACAAAGTTAGAACCAATAGGCTAATGGCAATATGAATGGATCTTAAAAACATAGAACCCAGTGAAATAACTAAAAATAGAATATTTCTACATCTAATATAAATTTAAAAAGACAAAAAATCATTACACTGAACAGCAGCATTTTAATAAAAATTATATAAACAAAAACACACATTCTAAACACATTCAACTAATTTTTGTGGAGGTAGAAAGGAATGAGTATGAGAAGCAAAGGTTGTGAAGGGTTAATAAGGAGAAAATAATATATTTTTTGTATAAATGTTTAAATCTCATTTATTTTAGTAAGTGGAAGAGGAAAAAATTTAATAGTATATTATTTTTTCCTATTAGTTATATGTCTGTTTATAAAGCATTGGTATATATAATACTTTTTTCTATCTTATAATCAGGAAGCAGTAATGCAAGGAATTATTAATAAACCAAATGGGTAGAGAAATTAACATTGTTCCAAAAACAAGAAGGGCTATAAAACCTGGTGATCACATATAACCAGATAATAACCAGTAGTAAACATGTATTGCTCTTATTCAGTTTGTCACACACAATCACCAAATAAAAGGAGGGTTTGGAGTGTATTCCAAGATGATAAATGAACCAGATATTCTCTGGAGGAGTGTTAACTACACAGATTCAATCCCTCATCATCTATTAACAGGAGATGAATATTTTAGGTAGCCTATAATTGTAATAGAAACTAATGAGAAAGCAAGCTTTAAGTTATGTTACCAACCAAATCAATAGATTTATAATGATGAGTTAATGGGTTTTGTCACACATCTATGTGAGGTAGGTAAAGAACAGTATTTTGGGGAAGACATCTGGTTGCAAATAATAAATACTATGTAACAAGAGTGAACATAAAACATTTTATCTACTAAGCAACTATATTTTAATTATAGAAGGAAACTAATTCTGCTAATCAGTGCCTGAAATGTTTATCACCTTGAGGAAAGCAACTAAATCTTGTGCTCCAATCAAAAATCAATCGACCCACATTCTGTAACCTCTGAAAGTCAGAGATGCTGTTTCTCTTCTTTTGGACCTCCTAAGAGTATTGTCAGTCCCAAAGTATTCAAAATAATATGAAATTCTAAGAAGATTATAAAATAAATATATCTCTAATCCCAGAAAAGTTTAAAGAAATGCAGAACTGGTGAAGAAATAAATTAACCCCTGTTGATATTCTAGAAAAGCATGATAATGGGTTTTGAAATCATTTTATTTATGTCTCTCTCTCATGTTTAAGATATTGAAATACTCAAAATAACCAGCAGTCTGATTGCAGTGTATATTGTTTAAATTATCTTAATTAGTCAACTTTAGAAATAATTTTCAAATGCTGAAGGAAAATTTTTCTGTGAAATTTTGTGAATAAAATGTAGTATACATAGCTGTGACATTTGAAGGGAAAGTGTAATAACTGTCCACAGTGGTTGGGCTTTAGGACAGTTTGATGGGGCATATGAGAGACGGAAGAGAGAGAGTTTTGAGGAGCAGCTGCTTTTATGCCTAGAAGATATTTAGAATCAAAAATGGGGAGAAACGGGAGGTAAATTGTTAACTGTTTAACTGTGCATTTAACATTTACTCTTCCTTTTGTTCTGTATTCAACATTGATCATATGACTGCTTGGTTTTATATAGTTTATATAAGCTATAGTTACTGCTTTTCTTCGTCATTTTCTTGGTCTTCCTCACTGTCATTTGAATACATAACGTCTGCCTCCAAGATTCAAACTGGAAAAAAAAATTGATATGAGTAGCCCCTAGCCTTCTTTCTAGGAGCTTTCAGGCATTCATCTAACTACACTTCCCTAAAGGGAGTGGACAACATTTTCCTTACCTTATTGCCTGATTGGCCTTTGAAAGTAAAGGCAATATCTAGAGCATGTGTGGCTCTAACACCCTTTTGTACCTTCTACAGTAATTTCTGTGGGGATCACACTTCCTAGATCACAATGTGCAATTGCTGAGTCTACTTCCTATTATGGAGTTAGCAGTCATTAAAGACTTGTAGTGGGATAAAGACTATTAAGATTGGGTCAGAGGAAATGAGACTTTTGCTGTCTCAAAAGAATATCTGATCAATGTTATCCTCAATGGTTTATATGAAGGAACCATTTCTTCTTCTCTAAAATTGAAATAACAATGAGATACTTCAAAAAATTTTAGTGAGATCAAATATATATATATAATATGTAGCATTTATATTTACTTACATATATTTATGTATTTATGACAGTGCCTAGAACATAGTAAGCATTCAATAATAATTAGCTAATCTATATTAGTATGTACAGAACCTATAATTATTTCTAATGTGTATCAGGCAGTCATCTTACCAAGTTTAATGTATCTCCACTGTCCTTCATCATCAGGGTTCAAGTGGGAACCCCATAGATTGAGAAAAGCAGCCACATTGCCTGTTCCATATCTCCAACAGGAGTCAAAAGAGAGCCTCAGAAATTTCCGAACCCTTGACAAGACCTTTCTTCTCTCACCCAGCCCAGCCCTCATTGTGTCTCACTATTATACATTTGAAGGTTATAGGACTAATCTCCTAGGGTATTTATCCTACTTATCTCAGCCCCCAGAAGAAGTTCTGGTTCCCCGGGCATCCCTCTTCACCTGGAATCTAATCCCCTTAAGGCTCCAGACATACCCTTTGCTGACCCCACCCCAAATCTCTAAACCCTATTGACTCTTGAAGTCAGCAGCATCTGTTATATCTTCAACCTCTTCTCACAGTTCTTTCTCTAATGGACATGAGCCCTTTCATATGGAGGCCTTTTTCATACGATCCCTCTAAGACTACTGGGGCTGGAAGTTGAGTAGGTATTCTCTTTGCTTTTTCTTTCCATTTTCAACTAATTCTCCCTCTCACAAACCTGAATAGCACCTCTCCTAGCATTGAATCTCAAGATAGCAGACTATTGTTCCCACTCTACCCCTCCTTCTTGTCATCTACAGATTTCTCCAAAGCACATTGTTTTTTATTCTAGGGTAATGCCCCTGGATCCCTGTCATGCTGTTTAAAACTCCACTCCTCTCATAACTCTTGAGGATTTCAAGATGTACACCACGGTAGGCAGAATAATGGCCTCCAAAGATGCCCATTTCCTAATCCTCAGACTCTGTGAATATGTAGCATTATATGACAGAAGTAGCAGATGGAATTAAGGTTGCTTATCTGCTGACTTTAAAAAAGGGAGATTATTCTGTTTCATCTGAGTGGCTCAATATAATCACAATAGTCCTTCAATGTAGAGGAGGGAGGCAGACGGGTGACAGCCAGAGATGTGATGATGGGAGCAGTGTCCGTGATAGGACTTAAGAAAGATGTGGGCTGGGCACGGTGGCTCACGCCTGTAATCCCAGCACTTTGGGAGGCTGAGGCGGGCAGATGACGAGGTCAGGAGATCGAGACCATCCTGGCTAATACGGTGAAACCCCGTCTCTACTAAAAATACAAAAAATTAGCCGGGCGTGGTGGCGGGCGCCTGTAGTCCCACCTACACGGGAGGCTGAGGCAGGAGAATGGCGTGAACCCGGGAGGTGGAGCTTGCAGTGATCGCGCTGGGATCGCGCCACCGCACTCCAGTCTGGGCGACAGAGAGAGACTCCGTCTCAGAAAAAAAAAAAAAAAGAAAGAGAGAGAGAGGAGGGAAGGAAGGAAGGAGGGAAGGAAGGAAGGAAGGAAGGAAGGAGGGAGGGAGGGAGGGAGGGAGGGAGGAAGGAAGGAAGGAAGGAAGGAAGGAAGGAAGGAAGGAAGGAAGGAAGGAAGGAAGGAAGGAAGGAAGTGACCTGCTGTGCTGGCTTGAAGATTGAGAGAGGAGCCATGAGTCACAGAATATAAGCAGCATCTAGAAGCTGGTAAAGGAAAGAAAAAAAGGTTCTCCCATAGAGCCTTCAGAAAGGAATGGAGTCCTGCTAACACTTTGATTTTAGCCCAGTGAGACCCTGGACAGACTTCTGAGCAACAAAACTACATGATAGTACATTTGTGTTGTGTCAAGCCACTAAGTGTATCATAATTTGTTACGGTAACAATAGAAAGCTCACACACTCTAGTCCCTCAGTTCCTTAAGTTCCTCCCATTCAGTGTCATCCTCCACCACTGCTTTAGCTATTCACTGGATGATCCTACTCTAGATCTTACTATTCCTAAGCATCGTAACTACTCCACAAATCTCAATTTCAAGCATTCCGCCCCGTGACCACCATCTTTTACTTTCACAGCTCCCTCCCTCTATTATCTCAATTTCAACGAATCTTAGACTGCTCTAGTAACTAAATTCATAGATTCTACCAGTTTTACTTTCTTTCACCCCCTTTATGGCCCCATTTTGCTCCTCATCCAGCTTAACTTTCCTGATAACCATTATAGTCTGTCTAGTAATCACTCTTTGCATATACTTCTTCTCTATTACTGTCCTTTATAGCTTCATTATTCTCCCTTTTCAGAATCACTCCCTGATCAATCTAACTCTCCACTTAGCTAGCTGCTACACACAGTCGAATGTGGCTAGAGATAAACTCATATTCAGGCTGAGGAATTTCACGTTAAGCTCATCATTAGTACCTCAAATAGGCCTTCATCCTGCCCTGGAGTCTTACTCTATTTGTCTAGCCCATTCACTTCCCCTTTATCCTTGGCAGTATTTTCATACTACCTTCTCTCTACTCAAACTGCCTATTTATCCTCTTCTGCCCTCACTTTCCATTACTGACTTTGCTTCCTATTTCACAGAGAAAATGGAAATGATCAAGGATAACTTCTGTAAGCTTCTCTACATCTACCCACTTGCCTGCATCTGTGCTATGTGGCTTTTTCCTGTGTATTATGGAAGAACTGCGCCTGTTCATAGCTAAGGTCAACTGCTTCATTTGTGCATTAATTCTTACCTGCTCCCACCTGCTTAAGAACATTGCTTGGCAATTCTGCTCCTCCTCTCCTAAATCATCAGTTGAATCCATCTCTATCTATCCAACAGCATGTGAACCAAGCCAACATAAATACCTGCCTCTCTATATCCCATTTCTTCCTCTAGCTAACACACCCCATTCCTCTACCCTCTTTTACAGAAAAAAAATTCTGGGGAAAGCTGTTTTATATGTACTGTCTTCAGTTTTTTTCCTCTCATTATCTTCTGAACCACTTCTAATCAGGTTTTCACCCCTACCTCTTTACCAAAAATGTTCCTACAAAGGTGACAGAGACTTTCATATTGTTAAATCTAATGATCATTTTTCAGCTTTATGTTAACTAACTGTGGAAAGTTGGTACACCTGTCATTAAAACTCACTCTTCACTTGGCTTCTGTTTTTCCTTCTCTACCTTATTTATTCTTTTTTCTCTCCATAATCTCTTAATATTACAGTTCCCCAGGACTCCATAGTTGGACATTTATTATGGTTTTATCTACATTCACTTTTTGTGGATCTCATTCAGTCTTCTGACTTTAAAAACTGTCTCTAAGCTGATAGTCAGAAATTCTAAAATGCTCTCTCAGACTTCTCCCTTGAAATTCCTACCCCCCATAAAAATTTTTAACTTACATGCCTCATAGGAATGGCAAAATTAATGTTTCCAATTCTGAGCTCCTGATCTTCTCCATCTCAGAATCTTTTTCCCTTTCAATTAATGGCAACTCCATTCTTCATGTTGTTTAGGACAACATCTCTTCAGATTTCTTTGGCCCCTCATATTCTAAATCCAGTCTGTCAGTAAATCTTAGCAAATTTACCTTTAAAATATATCTGGAATCCACCCAATTCTCACCATCTCCATCAGTATTATCCTGCTCCAAACCACTGTTGTCTCTCACCTGGATTATTCCAAAAATCTCCTCGTCGGTCTTTCTGCTGCCAATACTCTTCACTTGGGTCTATTTTCAAACTGGCAGCTAGATTGTCCCTGTTAATAAATAAATAAGTTGGATGGAGACATTTCTCTACTCAAACTCTTCGGGAATTACTCCAAAATAAAAATATTTTTAAACATTCGCCCAGAGGCTTCTCATCTCTTTTAGATGAAATCCAAAGTATTTCCAGTGGTCTACAGGACCAGACAATCCATCATGGATCTCTCCTACTCTCCCATCATCCACCATGCTCCAGTCACCTTGGGCTCTTTGCTGGTTGGTGAAGACACTGTCACGCTCTTGCTTGGGCCTTTCATTTCCACGTGGGATGATCTTCAGATAGCCACACTGCTTGTTCCCTCACCTCCTTCCGGTTTTGACCCTTATGCCTCCTCAGTGAGATCTTCTCTGAACACTCTAATTGAAATTTCAAACCTCCGATTGCTTTCCAGAGCTTTTAACCAAGAGCCTGGTGACTTTACTGTGGCCCCTTCCCCTAGCAGGTCTTTATTTCCTTCACAGACTGGAAACTCCTTTCTGCTTATCACAGTGGTTTGGCTTAGTTTGTCAGCTTCCTACTTCATAAAACTTTAGAATACAGCATATGCTTTGAAGGAAAAACCAGAAGTTCATGAAATCCCTCCAGTCTCTGATTTTGTCACTCCAGCCCCACACAATTGCTAAAAACTCTGCTACTTTCTTTCTTCCCAAGCAGTGGCCTTCTGCTTTGGCTGAGCCTGGATTCTCAGCTTCCAGCCTGTGTTCAGTAGCTTCAAATGCTCCCTGAGAAAAATGCGGCTAGAGCTGGTGTTCTCCTCTTTAGATTTTAATCTATTTCTTCTTTATTCTGAAACTCTCTGAGAGCTCTAAACAGATAGATTTTGATATTATCCAGAGCTTCTTATTGGCCTTGGTGAGAACATTGGTCTAGCATAAACCACTCCATCCTACCATCCTTCTCTCATATTTTATTACTTTTTTTCTTCCTTGGTCTCTGTGTTAGAATGTAATTTTCACAAGTTCTTATATTCATCTCCATTTTTAATTTTTACAGCTGTCTGTTACAGTGTGGGCTTTTGGTAAATATTTGTTGAATAACTATATGTGTGCACATACAGTTTATGCTCTCTAACTACTTGTAATCCACAGACTAATTATTAACAAATTATGATGTTATTTTGAGATAATAATATGTAAAATACTGGCTATAAACCTGAAATTTACACTGGATCACCTGAGAAGGGATCCCATATAAAGGTTGTTATCTTTCAGAATAACTGGGAAATTAAGCATGAGAATTGTGTATAATTTCCAGTTGCAGGAAGTATATGAAAAAAATTAATAAAACAGTGGTCATAAACATGAGACTCAAACTAAAACTAACAAATCCTGTTATTCTTAATTGCAAACATTGATATGTCAATTAATCTGTATTTTATACAAAAGCTACAGTTCTATGTAGCTTGTTCCTGAGAAAGTAATAGCAGCAATTAATTTATTTAACTGTGGTTAATATTTGACTAATCAGTTTTGGGAAAGCCAGCTAATAAATATGTGTAGCTATGGAGATGGATGGATAGATATGTAGATACATACATACATAAAGAGATAGATAGATAGATAGATGTACAGATACAGATAGATATCCTGATGGTGACTAAAATATGATCTTTTATTTTATTTAACCAGAAAGGTGCCGGGAAGTCATTTTACAAAAGGCATGGATTTGCACAGACAGAAAGAGACAGATGTTCTAGATCAGCAAGGGATGATCTTTCATGATATCGTTGGGAGTGGATTATTTTTTAGAATGGCTGCTAAGAAACTTGAGGAGTTTTTAGAATGGCTGCTAAGAAACTTGAGGAGTTTTTCGAATGGCTGCTAAGAAACTTGAGGAATTTGAGCACTGCAAGTTGCCACTGTGAGGTCATGAACTGAAGATACTTATCCTCAAATGGAGAAAGAGGAGATTTAGGTGGAAAGATTAAGAGCATTGTTTTGGACATGTTAAGTTTAAGGTGTCTAATGACATGATGAGTAGGCAGTTGTATAAGTGAATAGAAGGGAAATCTGAGCCTGAGACATAATTTTTTAGTTCACTCCAGATTTTGCCACCAATGAATTTCTGTGCAGGTCTGCTTTTCTTGCCAAATAAGTTACAGAGTTGGGGGAAAAAACCCAGCTTTGGTTTCTAGAGTTCTATTGTTTTTATAAATTTGCACTCAGGGCCGGGTGCAGTGGCTCACGCCTGTAATCCCAGCAATTTGGGAGGCCGAGGTGGGCAGATCATCTGAGGTCAGGAGTTAGAGACCAGCCTGACCAACATGGAGAAACCCCATCTCTACTAAAAATACAAAATTAGCCAGGCATGATGGTGTACACCTGTAATCCCAGCTACTTAGGAGGCAGAGACAGGAGAATCACCTGAACCCAGGAGGCAGAGGTTGCAGTGAGCCAAGATGTTGCCATTGCACTCCAGCCTGGGCAACAGAGTGAGACTCCATCTAAACAAAAGAAAGAAAGGAAGAAAAAGAAAGAAAGAAAGAAAGAAAGAAAGGAAGAAAAAGAAAGAAAGAAAGAAAGAAAGAAAGACAGAGAGAGAGAGAGAGAGAGAGAGAGAGAGAGAGAGAGAGAGAGAGAGAGAGAGAGAGAGAGAGAGAGAGAGAGAGAGAGAGAGAGAGAGAGAGAGAGAGAGAGAGAGAGAGAGAGAGAGAGAGAGAGAGAGAGAGAGAGAGAGAGAGAGAGAGAGAGAGAGAGAGAGAGAGAGAGAGAGAGAGAGAGAAAGGAAAGAAAGAGAAAGAAAGAGAGAAAGAAGGAAAGAAGGAAAGAAAGAAAGAAAGAAAGAGAAAAAAAGGAAGGAAGGAAGGAAGGAAGGGAATTTGCACTCAGAATGGTGAGTTTATTACTCAATTTAGGGGAGGAGATAGTTCATACTTATAATGTATATCTTCCTTTCTAAAGTAAGAAATAACTTATCTGTTCAATGAGGAAGGCATGTGGGGTTGGGTGAGGCAGGCTTAAAATGGGTGACAAAAATTTAGAATAGCTTTGAATCAGTTACAGACCTAGCCAAAAGTCCTTGAACTGATTGCTAAGGAGTGTTGAGGGCACAGTTGATGTTTTACATCATTTTTATTAATTTGTAGCGGCTTAAATATGAGTGATGTTACACAGATTCACTTTTGCCCGCCTATAGGAAGAGTGTCTCCTTTAATACCAAAACTTCTGAGATAAAGATTGGCTCTGTCCAAATTAAATAGACTTGAACTCTTACTTTTTCCTTTCCTTTCATTTTTTTTCCTTTTCTTTACGTTTTCTCTTGCTTTCTTTCTCTTTATTTCTTTCCATTTTTTGTTTCTTTTTCTTTTCTTCCTTTCCTATTTTCTTACCTTTCTCCTCCCTTCCTCTCTTTGTTCTCTTTTCCTTCCTTCCTTCCTTCTTTCCTTCTTCCCTCCCTCCCTCCTTTCCTTCCTTCCTTCCTTTCTTTCTTCCTTCCTATGTGCCAGAAAATCACAAGTTGAAATGCCTTTAGGAGCCAGTCACCTCACTGTCCATGTGACTGAACTGATTACATATAATAAAGTTTAGCAGGGATACATGCACCACCTGAGAGTAATCACATTAGAAAGAAAATTGTAATCACATAAAAACTGCCTGTAGGCTGGATTAACCATAAGATTACCAGTTTTAACCACTGCCATATGTATACATGAAGAACCGCTGAAAGATTTTAAACATTGGCATGATGGGGGTCAAACTTGGAACACTTCTTCCAATTGAAGAGGTGCTGGAGGACAGGACATCAGTTAGGAAACAACAGCAGATGTTTAGCCAAGAATCCTGGGGCCTAGAACAAGGCTGTGAGCAGGTTTAGGTGCGAGAAATGGAGTCAGTGGCATTTAATGAACAAAATCAATAGGGCCTGGAGATTCATCAGAATGTTTCATTCATCACTTCTGAAACATTTACTGGGCCACATACTTGTTTGTATTGCTAGCCTCCCCCTACCCCAAGCCCAGTATCAGCAGATGTGCTTTCTCCAAAACAAAGTCAGTTAAACAAAACCTGTTCAAGTACATCAAGTCTTTTGTAGCCCCTTCAGGGGCATTCTTAATACACAGCAACACAATAATCTTTTTTAAACAATTTTTATTATTTTATTTTATTTTTCCACAAGTTATTGGGGTACAGGTGGTATTTGGTTACATGAGTAAGTTCTTTAGTGGTGATTTGTAAGATTTTGGTGCACCCATCACCCGAGCAGTATACATTGTACCATATTTGTAGTCTTTTATCCCTTACCCCCCTCCCACTCTTCCCCCTAAGTCCCCAAAGTTCACTGAATCATTCTTTTTTTTTTTTTTTTTTTGCGACGGAGTCTCACTCTGTCACTCAGGCTGGAGTGCCATGGCGTGATCTTGGTTCAATGCTACCTCCGCCTCCCAGGTTCAAGCAATTCTTGTACCTCAGCCTCCCGAGTAGCTGGGATTACAGGCACCTGCCACCACGCCCAGCTAATTTTTGTATTTTTAGTAGAGACAGAGTTTCGCCATGTTGGCCAGGCTGGTCTCCAAGTCCTGACCTCAGGTGATCCTCCCACCTCAGCCTCCCAAAGTGCTGGGGTTATATGCGTTGAGCTACCACACCTGGCCTATTGTGTCATCCTTATGCCTTAACGCAACCGTCTTTGAAAGCCCTTCTTCAGTGGTAACCTCCTCAATATCCTTTATACAGTGTTTTGCTGCTTCCTGAAAATTTAAATGTACCTTTCTGACTTCTCACTCTCTACTCCTCAATGGCCACCACCACCACGACATAAAATAAAATAAACTACCCCTTCATTCTCAAGGCTCTTTGCTTTTTTTCCTCACTTCTCTTTTTTTTTAAGACCAACTTTATGGAGATACAATTCATACGCGTTTTTCTTACATTCATTTTATTTCACTCAAAGGTCGTCCTCACTAGCATATTACTGGTTAGCTTGATTTTCATAACAAAACCCTAGAGCCGAAAGTCCTCGTGAGGAGGGGGGTGGTGACGTGGGCATGAGAGAGGGAAGGGGTAGGAGGGGGGATGCTTAGCACACCCTTATTGAGCAGAAGAAAGGAAGGATGCTTGAAATATTTATAGAAAAGGAAGGATTCACACCCCTGGTCACTTAGATAAAAAGCTAAATAAGAAGCAGTCCCTGCCCGAAAGGAGCTTTTAGCATTTGTGGATGGATTACATGTATGTTAGGTAATTACAAGGTGGGTTGCATTTGATATGTCCCTTATTTTCAACTTAGAGACAGGAAGTACCTGCCTGAAACTCTCACAAATACTTCAAGGTCAAAATATCCCAAACTGGAGCCATTCTTTTTCTGTAACAAAAACTGCATTGTAGTTAATGGTTTCATGATTCTCCCACTTATTCAGGAAGGGAACTAGGGAGTCATCCTAGACACTCTGTCTGCCTCCACCTCACAACTGTCAGTCTCCAGGTTACTGCTTTCTGCAATCCCTCTTCTCTCATCTGGACCATCTTAATTGACCTCCCTGCTCTACAACTCCTCCAAGGCAACTTCCAAAATACTGGTTTTCCACCTGTAGTTTTTGGACTCTCATGGTTCTTGTATGTTGGCTCATTTGTTTTGCTTTTGGTTATTTTTTCTTTTTGTTTGGTTCGAGAGTCCTTTCCTCTACTTCAACTCAATGCCCCATCCTACCTTGCTCAGGGAGCTGTCCCCGACTTTCCCATGTGGGAAAAAGCACTTGAATCTTCCATGTGCACACAGTCTTTGATATGCGCCTCTGTTATGGAAACTGACCAAAGTGTTGTCATTATTTAATTGATATAGCTGTCTCTTCTAGAGTGCATTAATTTCTTGTTTTTCATATGTGCAGATAATTGCAGAATTCTGGAATGGATACATGGTTGGAGATTTCATGGATGATGTTGTTAGTAACAAAGATAGGGATAACAGGAAAGTGCTAGTTTGTGAGGGAGTTAAATAAATTGATTTTGAAAATACTGAGTTTGAGATTTCCGTGGGCAATCCGACTGGAAATAATTAGCAAGTAACATGGGCGTGGAATTCGAAAGAGGCATTGGTCTGCACAAGCGAACTCGATTATTATTAGTATGTGGATAGTCAGAGCAACCCCAAATGAAAGCAATCCATCTGTTTAACCCATTGATTCTTTTAAAAAACTTTTATTTTATTTTTAATTGACAAATAATGACTGTATATATTTATGAGGTACAATGTGATGCTATGATACATGTATGCATTGTGGAATGATCAAACCAGACTAACACATCCATCATCTCAGATACTTATAATTTATTTGTAGTGTTAATCTATTAATTATTTTGATTCCTTTTTTTGTTTATTGTATGTAATTAAGGTATACAACATGATGCTTTGACATACATAGAGAAATTATTACTACAGTCAAGTAAATTAACTTATTCACTTTCCATAGTTGCTCTGTGTGTGTGTGTGTGTGCATGTGTGTGTGGTAGAAGCACCTAAAACCTTCTCTCTTTGCAAATTTTTAGTGTACAATACTATATCATTAACTAAAATCCTCTTGCTGCACACCAGATCTCTAGACTTCTAAATCCCACCTAGATGCAAATCTGTACCATTTAGTCTACTTCTTCCCATTTCTTCCTCCTCCCCAACCCTGTTCTACTCTCGGTTTCTATGTGTTTCACTTTTGTTTTAGATTCCATATGTAAGTGAGCTTATACACTATTTTGCTGTCTGTGTCTGGCTTATTTCACTTGGCATAATGTACTCCAGTTTCATTCATGTTGTGGCTAATGTCAGTATTTCCTTCTTTTTAAAGGCCGAGTGATATTCCACTCTGAGTGTATATATACACAATGATTGGTTTAACCATTCATCCATCAATAGCCAATAAGCTTGCTTTCATATCTTGGCTATTGTGAATCATGCTTCAATGAACATGGGAGTGCAGATAGCTCTACAAGGTGCTGATTTAATTTCTTTTGTGTATGTATCTAGCATAGGAATTGCTGGGCTGCATGGTAGTTCTATTTATAATTTTTGGAGAAACATCACACTGTATTCTATAATAGCTGTACCAATTTACATTCTTAGAGAGAGTTTTGAGATTGGGTGGAAGACTGTTGTGTTTTCCTTTCACAGAAATTTTATCAGCTGATGATCAAAATGCATATTTTAGAAGAATGTGAATATGTGAAATATTTAACACAAATTTATAGGAAGCATTTTTTAATGATTAAGTAGCTATAAACATCTTCTTATATTGTGTGTGGAAATGAGAAAGTCTGATCTTGCTTAAGTGTGTCTTGGCCTTAGTTTTCTTATTGTTAAATAGGAATAATAATAGCTAACCTTGAAAGTATGTTATTAAATTTTTTTTTTTTTTGAGACGGAGTCTCACTCTGTCACCCAGGCTGGAGTGCAATGGCACGATCTTGGCTCACTGCAACTTCTACCTCCTGGGTTTAAGCGATTCTCCTGCCACAGCCTCCCAAGTAGCTGAGATTACAGGCAACTGCCACCACGCTCGGCTAAATTTTTTTTTTTTTTGTATGTTTAGTAGAGACGAGGTTTCACAATGTTGGCCAAGCTGGTCTCAAACACTTTATCTCAAGTGATCCACCCGCCTCAGCCTCCCAAAGTGCTGGGATTACAGGCAGGAGCCACTGCACCTGGCCTGTTATTAATATTTTAAAAGTGATAACATTTGCGAAAGCATTCCACACTTCTTGCGCATAGTAGATGCTCAATAAATTTTATTAACAGGCATTTATTGAGTTCCCTCCGTGTGGCAGGTACAGTTCTAGGCACAAAGATCCCTACTCATAGGGAGCTAATACTCTGATGCAGGGAGGGGGGTGAAAGCCATAAAAAATTAATATGAAAGAAGCAAATTATATCCCGAATGATAGCATAATTCATTTTACATTGAAAATTCACATAGTTCAAGTAGTCACAAACTTCAATGCCTTCAGGGGCCAGAAAAGTAATCCAAATATATGTCAGGTTGATCGAAAAGAGCACCCCTTTTTTATTATTCTACTTTTGAGAAAAGATAATAGTACTGAAAATATGTCTTTTTTCCTTCTTAAATCTACCTTCAGAAAACCAGCCTACAAGTGTCATGATAAAATGGCAATTGACAGCATTTCTGTCTGTGAATGAATGGCAAGCTGCAGAGGGCACTGTCTAAGGGAAAGCCTTGTGTTACCTCTAGCCAACTGGTGACCTTCAGGAATATGGATTCTGTGTCACCAGACTTTCCAATTTTTCAAGAGAAGTCACAAATTTGCATTTGGGATGAAATGTCCAGATTTTTAATGTAGCAATGTATTCATAAATTCTTTCAATTGTAAAAGCTGTCACCTTCCCCATATCATTCCTACTCCTCACCACCACAAACTTGGAATATATCTGGCCTGGTAATCAGGTTTTAATCTCTGGAAAAAACTGAGGTTTAACATATGTGACTTTCTCTTTCTTCTTCTTCTTTATTTTTTTTTTTTTTTTAGACAGAGGCTTGCTCTATAACCCAGGCTTGAATGCAGTGGTGCGATCTTGGCTCACTGCAACCTCCGCCTCCTGGGTTCAAGTGATTCTCCTGCCTCACCCTCCTGAGTAGCTGGGGTTACAAGCACCTGCCACAACACCCAGCTAATTTTTATATTTTTAGTAGAGATGGGATTTCAACTCATTGGTTAGGCTGGTCTCGAACTCCTGACCTCAAGTGATTCGCCTGCCTCAGCCTCCCAGAATGCTGGGATTACAGGCATGAGTCACCTCACCTGACCTATGTGACTTTTTAAATAAGATTTTGTTCTATTATATTTAATAAAACTTGACAATTGAAAAATGTGTTTCTCCACGCTAAGCATACAGTCCTTAACTATTATATAAGGAATAAATATTTGGCTACAAATAACGTTGATCTGGGGCAGGGTTACACTGGTTAAGAATATTTACAGAATTTCCCCTAGATTACCTGACATCATTATTACGTATCTTCCATAGTTACACCTTGATTTTGTTCAGCAGGTGTACTCAGCTGTAAAACTGCATTCCTCACTCTCCCTTGCAGACAGGGACGGATGTGTTACTCAGCTCTCCAAGAGGTATACAGTAGGCAGAAGTTGTTGCTGGGAGTTTCTGGAAGAGTGCTCTAAAAACAAGAGTTCCCCCTTTCTCTCTCTTTCTGATTATTTTTATTTATTTATTTATTTATTTATTTATTTATTTATTTATCTATTTATCTATTTGAGATGGAGTTTTGCTCTTGTTGCCCCGACTGGAGTGCAATGGCACGATCTTGGCTCACTGCAACCTCTGCCTCCTAGGTTCAAGCAATTCTCCTGCCTTAGCCTCCTGGGTAGCTGGGATTACAGGTGCCCAACACCACGCCCAGCTAATTTTTTGTATTTTTATTAGAGACGGGGTTTCACCATGTTGGCCAGGCTGGTCTAGAACTCCTGACCTCAAGTGATCCACCCACCTCGGCCTCCCAAATTGCTGACATTACAGGTGAGAGCCACCACACCCAGCCTCTTTCTGTTTTAGATACAGATATGATGGCTGGAGTTGCATTAGCCATCTTGTGGCTATGAAACAATTTGTACAAAAGATAGTTGGGCAGAAAAAGAGAAGCCTCCTGAGACATTGTTGCTGTAAATAATCCTTAATATGAATCAAAGACTCCGAACTTGTTTAACATTAAATAAAAATGAACTTTTGGCCGGGCATGGTGTCTCATGCCTGTAATCCCAGCACTTTGGGAGGCTGAGGCAGGCGGATCATGAGATCAAGAGATGGAGACCATCCTGGCCAACATGGTGAAACCCTATCTCTACAAAAAAAAAATTACAAAAATTAGCTGAGCATGGTGGCACGTGCTTTTAATTCCAGCTGCTCAGGAGACTGAGGCAGGGGAATCACTTGAACCCAGGAGACGGAGGTTGCAGTGAGCTGAGATCACGCCACTGTACTCCAGCCTGGGTGACAGAGCAAGACTGTGTCTCAAATAATAATAATAATAATAATAATAATAATAATAAAAAAATTAAATTAAAAAATGAACTTTACCTTGTTTAAATCACTCTTATTTCTATCATCAGCAGACTAATGCAAGTCCTGGCTGATTCACTGAGATCATTAAGAAAAAATAAACAAAAAACCAACTTTTTATATAGCCTACAAGGTGGAACAGCAGAATTTCACCTTAGTCAATTCAAATATGGAATCACCATTTGTCATATACAGCAAAACCATAAAATTATCTTTGTTCAGGCTGAACGCTCCATGATTTTCTGTTTAAACTCATCTTTACTCATTCTGAAGTCTATTCAAGCAGGCATTAAGACAGTTGTGAATTGTGATGAACATTCATTGAATTAATTCATGGGAAAAAAAGTTTTATTTATTTTTATTTGCCTTTATTTTCATTAGCTGAAAAATGAGAACATACCTCAGGATACTAGAATGCAACAAAATATTAACTCTCTCGGACTTGACTTAAGGAATCACATCTACTAGATCATTTTTGTGTAGGAATACAAAACAGAAGTGATAAAAATGGTGTGCTTAATTTAAAAATGTGTATATTTAGGGAAGGTATTTTTATTTAAAATTTTAATTAGTGCAACAATTAAATATTAAATCCCATAACAAACAAAACACCTTTCAAGCACAGTTTTAAGGGAGAATACAATGATGAATACAATATCATCTCCACCTTAAAGAACATCATAGTTTGGTTTATAAAATCAATAAACAACATTCTTTTTAGAGTTGAAAAATTGAGGTAAATGAGGTTCAATGACTTAATAAAGATTATACAGCAAGTTCATAGAAGAATCCCAGTCTCCTCACTCCTAAATCAATGGCTTTCTACAAAGTCAGGCCTCTGACTTTAATTTTTTAAATTTTTAGTTGAGGTAGGGTCTCACTCTGTCACCAGGCTGGAGTGCAGTAGTACAGTCATAGCTCACTGTAACCTTAAATTCCTCAAGGGATTGTCCCTGTTCAGTCCCCTGAATAGCAAAGACTACAGGCACGGTGCAGCTAACATTTTTCTAGATTTTTTGTAAAGATGGGGTTTCACTATATTGCCCAGGCTGGTCTCAAACTCCTGGCCGCAAGCAATCTTCCCACTTTGGCCTCCCAAAGTGCTGGGACTACAAATGTAAGCCACTGAAGGCTTTTGACTTTAGAGACGATGGAAGATAGTATCTTCAAATGACACATTATTGTACTTTTTTTTTTTGAGACGTATTGTACCTTTTTTTTATTTCCATGAAGTGATACTCCCTTTTCTTCTGAGGCTTTTCAGAGAACACTGGAGTATCTTCAAGTCTCACCATATTTGAACTCTTTATTTATTTATTTATTTATTTATTTACTATTTTGAGACGGAGTCTCGCTCTGTTGCCAGGCTGCTAGAGTGAAGTGGTGAGATCTTGGCTCACTGCAACCTGCGCCTCCGGAGTTCAAACAATTCTCTTGCCTCAGCCTCCCAAGTAGCTGGGACTACAGGTGCACGTCACCACGTCCAGCTAATTTTTTTGTATTTTTAGTAGAGATGAGGTTTCACCATGTTGGCCAGGATGGTCTCGATCTCTTGACCTTGTGGTCTCCCTGCCTCAGCCTCCCAAAGTGCTGGGATTACAAGTGTGAGCCCCCACTCCTGGCCCATATTTGAACTCTTAACCAAAAGAAAGTGAGTTTTCAAAGTACAGAAGTTAACCTGCTACCTTCACTGATTGATGACTTGGGTAAAACAATTATTTACATCCAATCTTTTTTCTTTCCCCATATGAGATTACATTCAGCTACATATAACAGAAAACCTAAAGTTGTGTGGCTTAATCACAAAAAGGTTTATTCACACACATGATCAAGTTTAGAGGCAGGAAGTCTAAGGCAGATTGGAGGCTCTACAATTTATCAGGGATTCAACCTCTGTTAATATTTTTGCTCCACTATTCTGAAGCTCACAAAATGGCTGCCTGAGCACCAGGCATCACATCCATGTTCTAGATATTATCTAAATAATATCTAATTATCTAGACATTAACTAATATCATGGACCTGCTGCCTGAGGCTACCTGTATTGCTTACTCCACTAAACTAATCATGTTTTTCACCTATTCGTTTCTGCTGTCTTTCCCCTCACCTAATCACTTATGTAGTGCTTATCCAAGTTTTATGTGCTTACAGATCTCCTAGAGATCTCATCAAAATGCAGACTCTGATTCAAGAGGTCTGAGGTGGGGGCTGAGTATCTATTTGTCTAAGAAGCTCTCAGGAGATGCCAATGCTGCTGGTCCACAGACCACACTGAGTATCAGAGAGCTAGCGCTGAGGTGAGGAATAGAACGACAGACGTTCTCAACCTTGACAGTACCTCAGAAAGGCCTGGGGAGTCTGTTAACCTACTCTATAGCTGGGTCCCATTCTCAATGTTTCCTGTTCAGTAGATCTGGGCTAACGACCAAAGTATTTGCATTTCTAATAAGTTTCCAGGTGATGCTGAGCCTGCTAATCCAGGAATTACACTTCAAGAACCACTGACCTTGAATTTTAGTATGGATCTCAAAGAGGTGGGAAATATGGTGAGTGTAGGACAGTAGCACATCCCTCTTGCAGGATACCTACTATGGATGGAAGATCTTTAGAAACTTGGATTTTAAAAGAGATTTTGAACTATGTAAATTTCATCCACCACTCAGTACCAAATATTCTATATCTTTTAGGGGAGGCAAAGCCAAGTAAGGAAATCCTTTCATTTCCACTTTTGATTAGAGGCTTTCTTTTAGTTTTTCTTGAACTTTACCTGGTAGAAAATAACATTAATTTTAGGTAAATTACAACTTCAGATATCTCAAATGAAGCCTTGAGTTTTTTTAGTATTAATAATTCCACAGTATATCATTTAGAAGTCTCTAAACATAGACAAACAGAATTCCACAGTTACAGGTATCAAATTGTTGAACACTGACAACCAAGTTTTTAAAATGTTGAAATCCTATGTATTCTCAGGCAAATGCAGACCACAGGAAAACCACACTTGTCTTTCGTTGTTTTTTTTTTTTTTCTCTAAAGTTAGGGAATAAACAACTGCTAACTCTGTAGATTGATTTATGAAAGGATATTTTATTTCGGTCAATCAAAAAACTTACTTTAAGAAGTAAATATCTTAAAATAATAAAAGACAACTTCATAAAATATATATTATAAATGCACTTCACACATTTGTTTTTATAATCCTTCTAATGCACTTAAATTAGTCTATTTAAAATAACTATTTTCAAAAAGTTATTTTGGTTTTGGTAGTAAGGATTTGAGGTAATATATATGTGATTTTTATTTTTTATGTAAACATTATTTTTTTGAAGAGTTTTGAAAAATTATGCTAACTTAATTTTATTGGGCCCTGTAAAATATGCAAGAATCTATCCATTCTTAGTAATGTTTTCTCCTGCTATACTTCTTTATTTTCTTTTTTTCTACAAAAACAGAAAGACAAATGCAGTGTCTAGTCAAATGCAACACTCCTTCAGATTTATTAGAAAAGCAGATAAAAGAGAGTAGAAAAATGCAGCAATATACATTGTTTGTTTCATTACCCTAATTTTATTTAGGTTTTTCAACTAGTACAGAACTTTCATAACTAACATGCAATAAAAAGGAGTTAGCTTTTCTGTGATAATAAAAATCTTTGACTCTAAAACATCTATTTTGAGCTTTTTCTAAATAACACAGCACATGACATTTTCTGAAAGTAAATATATGCATAGATGTCAAGTTTTATGAAGTACTTTTAATAAACACAGGAGTAAGCAGAAGTTCAGTAAAATTAGGACATGTCTAATGAAGCTCACTTATAAAATTACATTGATTTTCATCTGCCTTGGTGTTCTCATGAAATTTTTTCACATGAAATATTTGAGATCTGAAATAAGATAAGAAAATTTAACTGTATATCTTCCTCAATACTGATTTAATTCTAGAAAAACCAGTCATAACTATTAACTTATTAATTGACAATTGACAATTAAGTTATGTGAAATAAATCCATGAAATACAATCTTTTATTAAGAAATGAAATTTGTAAGCAGTCTGATAGAGTGTCACACATTTTATCAAACATAGAATTAACATTTAATTTTGGGAGTAAGCAGAGAATGATTTTGAATTGCCTAAGTAAACCAAAAGACAGTCAAAGTTTCTCTGAGATAAACTCTAATGGTATTTTGAAAATATTTTAAATAGCCAAAACTGTTTAATACAAATTTATTTCTCACACTTTCTAACAATTTTTCTACTGCTTTTAGAGTATCTTCTCTTGCTACTGAGCTATCTACCTCTGGACATTAATTATTACATTTTTTAATGTAGGTACAAATTGTTCTTGAAGTAATTAAAAATCGTTAGCTGAAATTTAACTTACATATGTTCGTTTGTCTTCATATTTCTTTTCATTTGCTTAATTATGGGAAAGAAAATGTATATCTGAACATAAAAGTACAATTAAAGTTAAGGTTCAGTTAATGATTTTTAATTGTTCCAAGAACATTTTGTACCTACATTCAAGAATGTAACTTTTTATGATAAATGTCCAAATTTATATTATATTTTAAAATTTTAGAACTGATATTATCAGAGCAACCTGTACATCAGAGAACAAAAATTGCATGATCGCAGAAATATTTTATAATGGTTATAAAAATTATATATTATGGATACCTTATAAAATCTGATTTATTAAAATCACTTTTTTCTTCTGATCCAATATCCAATTTCATATCAAGAAGCGCCTTTAATTTGGAACTGAGAATTAGAAGACTAGTCACAACATTTTTTTAAAAAGCCACTCATTTTTAAAAATAGTTAACTAGTTAGAAAATATCTAGTTAATAGATTTTTTTAAGTATTTGTTTTTTCTGGATGAGAAATTTCCATACTGTTATTGTTTATAGATTTATAGAGTTTGCCACAAATGACTATGAAAATGCCATTTAAATATATAGTTTCTTTTTAGATTAATAAAATATACTATCCTATTAAAATGTTATACTTTCAAAATTATTTCTGAATGTGTGCGTTCATTTATTCATCATTCCACAAATGTTTGGTAAGTGTTGCTGTAATCGATTTCAATTTTTTTTTTTTTTTTTTGGAGATGGAGTTTCGCTCTTGTTGCCCAGGCTGGAGTGCAATGGCAATCTCGGCTCACTGCAACCTCTGCCTCCCGGGTTCAAGCGATTCTCCTGCCTCAGTCTCCTGAGTAGCTGGGATTACAGTCATTCACCACCATGTCTGGCTAATTTCTTATATTTTTAGTAGAGACAGGGTTTCTCATATACATTCTAGTCCCTAATTCTGACTGCCCATTTTCTTAAAGTAACTCTCAATTTAGGCTGAGTCTTAAGTTTTAATACAGATGGTAATCCAATTTTTGGCATATTCAAGGTGCTAATCTCTGTATATCAGAGTTTCAGCCTAATGCCATCAGGGCTAGTTGTCCAAATACTTGGAGATGGCAGGTGGCAACCACAGATATGGCGGGCCTATGTCAAACTCAAGAGTGAATGTTTTTGCTAAAGTATTTATATTTTTAAAATGTTAGTAGTAAACCGTGTTGAGCAAACGAAACATATTTGTGAGCATAAGTCAACCCATGGACCTCAGGGTTGCAATTCTTTCATGGAAATCTTCTCCTGTAATCTTCGTAAAATCTCTGCCCCTCAAGTTTGCTATGAGCTTGTTCTGGTCCTTATCTTTCCAATAACCCTAGAAGTTGGAGTGACCTGATATCAAATCCACATGGGCAGAGGTCCAAGGACTGAGCTCTGAAGGATCCTGAAAGAAAACAATGCCGGGAGCACTGCTGTGAGGAGTACAAAAGTGTAAAAGAGAAATGAGCTTAATCACAAAACTGAAGACTGCACTGAAGAATACTTAAAAGTCCTTTTTAAAACCACTCAGGTGGAGAGAATGCAATTATCTGGCACCAAAGAAAATATTTCTAAGAACATAATTCTCCCCAGGATTTTGAAGAAAATATTTAATTCATACATCTACAACACAAATTCATCTTTCATTGGCCTCTATAATACCCAGCTTTCCTAAATGCTCTTCCATAGCAAAAAAGTAATATCAGTTTTCAAATAAAAGGTGCAAGAAAGTGTACAGTACAGTCATGAAAAGGGCAATATATACATGCATATAAAAGAGAATTAACAGAGAAAACCTTGATTTCTAGAGAACATGGAAGTTATACCAGACAAGGAGAATGTAGCGGAATCTCGTATTTATAGTACCCTTACCTATACATGACGAAGTTTACCTCCATAAACAAAAATATTAGCAGATGCTGCTAACATTCTGCATGTAATAAACTCCTACTTATGCATCTGTGGATATTACACTATTAAAAGGCGCATTTATTTTTTGACGCATGTCTTTGCTAATGTCCTAAATTTGGGTTCCAGGTGATCTAGAAACTCCAGTCCCTCTTCTTCCTGCCGATCGCTGCAGCAGCCTACTGAGCCGGCCAGAGAACCTTTGCCTTCATAGTTATACGAACGAACATAGTCTTCACAACGTTTATGCTCCTCATCTTGTCCACACAAATACACCTTCTGTATCAAAAAAGAACACATTTTATTATTTTTTTAAAAACACCTAAACATGTTAGCAGAAAAATGATGTCTTTGATTTACCTTTTACTGTTTAATTTTTAATCAGAGTGTGTCCTCTAATGGATTCCTATATATAAAAAATGCACAGGATTGGTCTGTATTATAGTCACTCTTAAAATATAGCAAATAAATAAATGCTTCTAGTGAGCACATTTATAAAAATTAAGACTACACATATATCACACAACACATTTATAATTTCCCATTTGAACATAAAACATGTATATTTGAAATTTACCTTTGTAGCTTCTTCACATATTTGACGAAAACCAATATAGGCTATGATTCCTATGTTTATATACTACTATATAACTGTGATAGTGTAATATATTAAACTGGCTAATATCAAACCTATACTGATTAATCTGAACATAAAACAAAACAAGGAACTGAAACTCAAAATAAAAGCTCAACAATTTATCTGGTTGATTTTGATAGCCAGGACTTCATAACCACACAAAGAACTCCAGCACACTGAGAAATGTTTATAATTTATGATCCATTCATTCCTGTATAATAAATATTTCACTTCAGGTGGTTTTCCTGTTAATTTTTAGGGAAGAGGCTATCAACCTTTTATCCTTTGTAAACACATCTACATATGGCACTCCTAGATAAAGTTTTGTAAACTGTATTTTCAAAGGTGAATTTTCAAAGATCATTTTTCTCTTTGGGTTTAAACCAGACATCCACATCTATGATAATCCAACATTTAAAAGATGTTGAATTCCAGGTATATGAGGAGTAAAACTTTTGGGAAATTCTGATTTGTAACTAGCATTTAACTTCCATGTAATATGACCTCAAAGACAGTGGAACTTACTTCGCCAAGCCGAGGTTGGGTGAAACTCTGCCAGTCCGTGTACGCGTATCTGCCAGTATCTCCCTGCCCCACTCCCTGGACGGACTCCAAGGTCTGATGTCCACCTCCTTTGTTGGAATCCAAAGTGTAGCCTCCTTTGACCATCTCAAAACTTTGCTGTGTTTTGATTCCCTGGCCACCAACAGTACCAACAGACATGCTTGTGTCACAAATGTTGGATGTCTGCATGGGGAGTCTAATATTTGCTTCCTAAAAGTAAAGTGAGAGTGATAAAGTGAATTTGAAAAATGGAAACTAACAATTAATTTTCATTTTTTTTTCACCATAGGCAAATCACTTGCCTGCTGTGCCTCTCTGTTCCTCATACATAAAATCAGAATAATAGTATCATAGGTGTGATGGGTTGAATTGGGTCCCCTAAAAATTCATATGTCCTAACTCTCACTAACTCAGAATGTGAACTTATTTGGAAATAGGGTCATTGTAGATGTAATTAGCTAAGATAAGGTTATATGGGATTAGAGTGGGTCCCTAAGCTAATATAATCAGTATCCTTATAAAAAGGGGAAATTTGGACACAGACATGCACACACGGAGAACGCCATATGAAGATTTGATTTACACTGCCATAAGCCAGGGAATTGGCAGAAGCTAGAAGAGAGTCCTGGAACAGATCCCTCCACAGTTCCTTCAGAGGGAGCATGGACCTGCCAACACCTTGATCTCTGATTTCTAGTCTCCAGATCTGTGAAACAACACTTGTCTATGGTTTAAGTCACTCAGTTTGTTGTGACAGCCCTAGCCCTGCAGAACTGGGAGGTTTAAATGATTTAAAACATTGAGGGCACTTGAAACTATGCTTAGCATAGTAAGTGCTCAATAAACATTAGTGATATTATCATTGACATTGTTGTGTAATAATCTGTCATCATTTGTTCACCATACAATTCAAAGGGATGTGAAATCTGATTTACCGTTACTTCTTCTCCAGGTCCTTCAGTATTTGATACAATTAAATTTTGCTGGGCTATGTCTTCTGGAAAACATTTCTTGACTGTTCTCTTAGCAGTGACACAGAAACATGTAAACAGAATACCTAAAAAGCAAAAAAGATCAAAGTAAAACACAGACATTAAATCATTTGATTACATGATTTTTTAAAGTCTTCTTGCATATGTCTCAAAAAATTCATTCCACAAATTGAGCTCTTTAGGTCACAAGATTTAAAAACAGAATATTTTTAAAATGTATTTATACTATTTGTAGCTTAGAGAGATTAATAATAGCTCTCATCCCAGGTCCAGAATTAACTTATATGTGTCTTTTATTTCTTCTACATTGAAATGGTAACTTCATCTAACTGATATTTAAGATAGCATCATTAGTAGTTAAAATCATACAGAACACACTTAAAGGGCTTAGGATAACAAGACTAAGAACATTAGGCATAAATACAAACAAGAAAGGCAATTACATAAAATTGGTGACCAGTTTCAAAAGTGTACATCAACTAATAAAGTGCTAAGAGGAATATCCAATTTAATCTGAAACTCAATGAATTAGGACACAGTAAAGATTACAGGAAAAGTTTGTAAATGCAAATGGGTTCTTTGGGGTCAGAGGGAGAGAGAAAGAAAAAGAAAAGGAAAGGAAGAGAGAAACAGAAAGAAAGAGAGAGAAAAAAGCAGGCTTAATTAAGCGTGGGCAATATTTCTATTACTTTTGTACCTCCAAATAACAGTTTGCAGAATGCAAAATCTTAGCATCCTTTGCCTGTATTGCTTTTCCTCAGTGGCTCATATGACCATTTTTCACTCATGGAAGTCTTACGATGATGCTAAATCACTTCATTAATAAGGTGGAACATAAATATCTGAGTAAATTTTGGAATAGCTCTGTTTTCACAAATTCTTTTTGTATATATGTATTCCCTACATAAACATGGCTGGTTGAAAGACTATACTATTTTATATGGAGGGAATCTTAACAGTTTTACCCAGCCTCTTCATTTTACACATGGAAAAATGAGTTCAAAAAGGAGGAAATAATTTACCCCATGTCTCACAGATAATTATTGAAGAATTAAGGCTACCACCTCTGAAACTTACTTTAAATTTAATCTGCTGTTACTGATACATTTCTTTTATCACTCAGAGCCCCAAGACATAAAATAGATAGAATATTTTTAAAAGAACACACTTCCCAAAGGCTATTAATATAAAAAACTTCCATGTTTTAAAAATATTGGATAAAATTTTAGCTAACACATTCTAGATAATGATACTTAATATACTTACATAATAACATTACAGAACCCAACACCATAGCAAGAATAGCCCATCTTCCAAGTATTACATTTGGTCTAACGTCTCTTGTACTTTTATCCTTCATTCTACACTCAGATGGAGTTGAACAGTCACATACTCTCACTGTTAACACATGTGTTGCAACTAAACCATGCCTGTCTTTTATTTGAATAGGCACAGAATAATAGTTATAATCAAGATTTTGTCGTTGACGAAGAATGGCAGTTTTACCTAGGGAAAAAAAAAGACAGAATATATACAGATTGGCTGTTTAGATAGCAATATTATTCCTACTTGATATTCTCAGTGGATGGGAATCAATTTAGAATAAAAACTCGAATTTTTCTTTTTTTTTGAATTTTTGATTTCCCAGAAGAGCCAGAAAAGTAATTGATGTTGCTTTATGCTGATAGTAAACTAATCTATACTTAGCATGTTGCTCAAATGTTAATTAAAAAGGGACTTATATGTTTTCTTAAAAGATATTCAGAACAAGAGTCTAAGCTCACCATAATGGCATTAATTTTTTTAAAAAATAAGGTATTGTTGTTTTTAGGGTTAATAAAATAATTTCCTAAAATAAATGTGTATTTATTATGATAAACTAAGGTGAAAGAACCATCACCAATCTGAAGTCCCTATTGACTATAAAATTTAGCATAATTACATACCATCCTTTTCTTCTAGATTCCAGTTTTTACTGGCAGAATTTTCCAGAAAGAATTGAAAAGGTGGTCCATTTTCAGGTCCATCTGGATCTACAGGTTTCAGAACAGCAAAATCCTCATTATTCTGACAAATGGTCACTTCTTTGTCAATTTGAGGTGCGTGATCATTGTAATCATCCAAATGAACTACTAATGTTCCAGTGCAAGATCGGCCAACTAAGATTAATTAAAAATAGGTTATTTCTTCACATGAAAATGCACTTATTTTCAGCAATTTATAAAATACACAGTTGACATCTGCTTTCTACTAGCTGCCTGAGCTTGAGTTCGCATACATGCTTCCCGGATTTCAGACACCAAGACTACAAAATAGGGACATGTCACTTTTCTTTGAAGACTAGGGCTGGATCAGATAATTTCTTCAGATGCTTTTCAAAACGAAAAGGTATGAGATTATGAGGAAGGTCACTACAGAATGACCTGTCGAAAATAAAACGGATGTCTTACATCCTTCTTTATGAAGCACATATATTCATCCTTAGAATACAAACACTTTACATTTGGTTATCAATCACTTTCTCAGCTTCTCCATTGCATCATATACTTTTTGCCCAAACCTTGAAAACTTCTCTAGAAACACACTAGGTGTTCCCCTTCCTGTCTGCTTTGTAGCATTCGGTTGCCACTCCTAGGAATACTTTTCTCCTCTTTGCCAGGTAGCACACTATTATCTTCAAGAATTTACTCAAATGTCACCTCCTCATGAAACTTGTGACTTCCACAGACAATGGTAGCCATATTCCAGTGCTTTCTCAAAACTCTTTGTTAATACGTTGGCTCACACACTGAACTGCAAAAGTAGCATAGTAAGTTGTATTCACCTTGAGAGCCTAGTGATTTGCCCAGTATTTTCCAGCTAACTATAACTTTATACTAACACATTGAACATAATGCAGTTCCTATTTTTATACTTGAAAACATTTACTTGAATAAGCCAGAAAAATAAGTTTTCATCTCTACCCTAATGCAATTCATATGTTCTTGACAACAGGAACTGTCGCATACTCGTCTGTTGATTGCCACTATTATTGGCCTAAGACTTCACACATAGTATTTTTAGTTAAAATAGTGCCCATTATTTGTGTTTAAGAGATAATGAAGTTCAGAAACATGTCAAATCCCACCATTTGTAAAAGTATAATAAACTACAATAAATGATAAGATATCAAAATTGAAATAAACAGAAAGGTAATTGATGCAGTTTTTCATGTTTTTGCTTTAAATACTGGTCCACGTTTTGAAACATGTATGTTGAATTTATCATAAAGACTACTATAACTCCCATGCAAATATAATTTCTTTTTCTTTTTAATTTGAAACAACCCTAAGTCATATCATTTAGTATATTTCAAAAAAAATTTTTCTGTTGAATAACTACAAAATTAATTTATTCAGTGACTTTTAAACTAATTGTTTATATAAATTAACTACTATTTATGCCTATTTTAAAACTATCTGAACAAGTTTAAAAATATCCAGAAATAAAAGAGAGATATAGCTATTTGGAGAAGAAATGTGCAATAGCATATAAATACTTTGAGACTGCCAGAAAATAGCAAATAAAGTTGAATATAAGTAACAACTTTAAAATCAGCAAACTAACAAAGAAATGAATAATGTGAAAAAGAGGCCTTTATAAAGTAAAAAATTTAGTTGCATACACTACACGAGTTGATATATATACCATAATTTCACCTTTTAAAATTTAAGCAGAAAGGCTTTCTCTTTATAGAAAAACGGTGAGAAAACACACTTTAAAAATCCAAAAAAATGTGGTAATTGTAGGAATGCAAATCAAGATTTATTTAATCACATATTCAACCAACATTTATCCCATAACTTACTATTTTCTATTACAGTCTCTGCTTTAAGCATGTTGATAAAAACAGATGAAAGATGCTTGAAATTATTTACATGGAAGGCAATCAAAGACAAAGCTGAGAAGGTGTTAGAACAGGGGTATCAAATCTTTTGGCTTCCCTGGGCCACACTGAAAACAGAAGAATTGTCTTGGGCCACACATAAAATACACTAACACCAATGATAGCTGATGAGCTAAAAAATATATGTTGCAAACGAATCTTATAATGTTTCAAGAAAGTTTATGAATTTTTGTTGGGCCACATTCAAAGCCGTGCTGGGCTGCATGCTGCCTGCAGGCCACAGGTTGGACAAGCTTGTCTTAGAAGATATCAAAAATTACAAGAGGTTGATGGTAAGTTTTTATTTTATCCCTGGGAAGAGGTAAACAGCCAAAAATAAGTAATTACTGACAATAGCTGAGCATGGCGAAAGGTCATTGGGTGTGTTTATTTACTTCTAAAACTTACTTTAAATTAAACACATAAGCAAATGTCAAGTATAAATGAGTAAGAAACACCACAATCACAGAGCTAGAAAGTACATCTTGGGTTAACTAAAAATCTTCATAACACTTCAACAGTAGTTCTGGAAAGCAGTAGTTTTTTATTGCTACTCAAATGTTTCAGTAACTAGATTCACTGCATTATAAATCAGCCTACTCTATAAATTTTAAAATTAATTGTTAAAAGATTTAAATTTTTACTTATTAAGCTACAATATGCCTCCTAATGATTTCCTGTAATTTGTTCATGTTCTTTTTGGACTATACATGCAAAATGTTTGCCACTTGTACATGACCCTTAAATATTTGTTCTCTTAAGAAAATCCTTTTTACAGAAGGGAAAAATAAAGAAGCACTTAATAAATGTTTAATCTCAATTTTCTACATTAAAATCAGTTTTTCCAAGTGCTAATTATGTCCCTAGAATTGTAAAGCTTTTTGTAGTGAAATTTATAACCTGGAGATTCATAGGACTCTCAAACAACAAAGGAATGACAAATATCAGCACCTGCACTGTGCATATGTATACCGCATTTTCTGCCAGATACTTGGAAAGGGACATTTTACAAAGAAAAAGGGTCTTTATACAAAATTGAACTCATAATTAATCTTGTTAGGGGAACAGAATATACATGAGAAACAATGAAAGCAGCCTTTTCTACAGAAGCCACACCATATATGATAATTGTTATTCCCAGTTCAAAAGGTATTTTGAAAAGAACTGAATCCAGACTAATGGAAACAATCACAAACCTTGTCATTGCCATTTATTTGAAGAAGTTAAGGGGCCTGAATTTCAGACAGGAGGAGCAATGCTACTCTAGGTGGAAGGTATGTAAAACAGAGCTTTCTCGACTGACAGCAGGGACATCAGCCTGACTGACAGAGGATTGACACAAGAAAGAAAGCTGGATTCTAAGAAAGGCAATCTTATTTTTTTTAATTAAAGATCAGTAATAGGAAGTTATCTACAAAATCCCCAAATATTTGAAAATTAAACACAAATTTCCACATAATCCATGGGACAAAGAGGCTGTCAGAGGGAAATTAGAAAATGTTATAAACTGAATGAAAGTAAATAAAAATATAATAATCAAAACATCAAAAAAAAAAAAAAAGAAAGGTAGAAGAATACCTAGATCATCATCCAGGAATATTCATGAGCATCAGAGCAAAATGTGTGTGTGTGTGTGTGTGTGGATTAAAGTTCAAAGAAACAAAATCCATTATATCACTATATGGTTTTTCACTAAAATTTGTAACATCCTTATCTTTACTTTTTTATTAAACACACTCAAGTTATCTACAGCCCTGGGATATAGATTTGTTAAAGTTTGCTTTTTATTTTCTTACACTATGATCACTGTGCTTACAGACATTGTCTTTTAGCACCAAAAAACAAAGTTAATTTTTAAATACTTTGTTCTCCATAATTTTCTCCTCTCCAGATAGTATTTTATTTTTAAAAAATTAGGCCTTTGCATTTCTGTAATCTCTTCTCTTTCATCCTTAATCTGAGCAGCTCTTAACTGATCTCCACTTCCGATAATATCCATACATTCTTTTTGAGGAAAGTTCTCACATCATAGAATCTCTTGTGAAACTATAATAATTCTATAGTTGATACTGTGTAAGAATTTGGCCTTATCTCAACAGTCTTAATTTCCATGTCAGCTTGTCTAATACTTAGAACTTAATAGACAAACCAACAGTTGGGGAATAAATGAGTAAACATTAAGTCTTCTTTGCCATCATAGAAAAAAGTAGGGGTATAATATCTGAGGACACATTGTTTGCATTTTGTTATTTAAAAAAGTCAAAAGGACAAATAAATAAGCATGAACATTTTCACTACTACCAACTTGTGTTAATTACCATGGAATTTGATATGTATTTATTAATACATTCAACCATTCCTTCTAAAGAAATGCAATAGACACAGGAAAAAAAACCTATAGTATTGTATCAGCTAGTTTGTTTTGAACATCCAGCATATGCATATAAAAAGAGTGGAAATCTTCTTGGATTAGGCAGGTAGTCAAAAGAATAGGCTATGTTGTAAAAGCCCAAGTTCATTTATCTTTATTATTTATGGCAATTTGCCAAAATTTATGGTAAATTTGTCATCAATATGATAAAATGAAGAGTGTAGCTTCTACTTATAGTTTTATCATCCTCTTTTAATATCTTTTGTGTATTTTTATGATGTCTACATTAGTATAATAGTACATGTATATAAAAATACATATGATAGCAAATATTTTAAAACATATTTATATATATATATTTAAACATACTAACAAGTGGTTTACTGATAGAAATTTGTATGTTCAAAAGAATTTCCAGATCACTACTTTACTATATTTGGAGGACATTCTTTACAGAATTGATTCTAAAATTGACCTTCGTAAAAGACTGCAAATCACCACAAAAGACTTAAGTCATTGTTTGACCATTGCTTTATAAAATAGGATAAATGATTTGTTCTCCATTAAGAGAAGCTCAGAACAAACTTACTTTGAACCCAACTGTTTTAGGTGTGTTGAACCCTTTCAGCAAGCTCAAATCATAATGTATCTAAACCTGTACTTCTGAAAAAAAACGGTGATCCTTGAGTATGCCACCATTTCCTCAGCAGAAATTAATAATATAGATCATCTTTGAAACCTTAGAGCTTAATTTTAATTGTGATGTAATTACATTTAAATTTATTGTGATATAATTAAGCCTTAAGCTTTGGCCATTCACTACCTTATAGCTTTGCATTATAGATGCACTGAAGCCTAAATTGGGTGATCTCCAATAACATGAACAATAAAAATGCAAACATTGTTTGAATTACGTTTTGTCTAGAAATAAACGGATTTCACCCCAAGGTTTCCTTAAAAACGTATCGTATATTTATATTTTATTTGTAGAAAATGGCACTCACCTGCATCCACTGCAACAACTGAAATATTGTATTGGTTGTTTTTTACAAATTTGGATTCTCTATCTAGTACTTTTAGAGTTCTCAAGTCGCCAGTGTGTTGATTAATTTCAAACCAGTTATCTTCATCCCCTAACTTCTGATACCTAATTTTTAGAAATCAAATATAAATGGTCAAATCAAAGAAGGGACATGATCTTAAAATCTGTCATTTTGAAAAATACATAAAACATTCCTAACTTTAAAATCAATTTACATCACAATTAAAATTAAGGAGGTTTTTGAAAAGTACGTCACCTTAAGCCTTCACCACTGGATGTTTCCGGGTCCAGTGCTTTGTATCCAAGGAGTTCTTGGCCAGCTGGGAAGCCATCTTGACTCTGAATAACTTTCACTGGAGGGTGGCATTCAGGGCCCTCATCACTGTCTATAATTTTAACGGTGACAGTTGTAGTGCACATTGTAGGAGTTTGTGAGTTCGCTGCTTTAGAGAATTGTGCCTCGTTAACTACACCAACTTGCAAAATAACTTGGCGATTGACTTCATAGTTCAATGGCTGTTAAATAAGCATACTTTAATAAGTCAATATATAACATTATATATAAGACTTCTAATTTCAAATTTTCCTACAAAGGAATATCACTTTTACATTTAAAATGTAACCTAAAGTTAGGGCTAATACAGTTAAAGACCAATAATTAGCTTCCTAAAGTGAGAAACATTGCCAAATGCAGAATTGTTGATTCTCAGATTCAACCCATTTTTCTTCTCATTTTTCTTTTGGAAGATCTTGCCTTCAGCCTTTTTCATTATAAGTTTAAATATTAATAGAAATGCAAGATAAGTGTATGAAAAAAATTCAAATTATTTTATTGCTTATTATATGGGATAACAGTGACAACTAAATTGCCTCCAAACTAAGTATATACAATAATTAGATAGAAATTTGGCTATAATACAGCAGTTACTCTATGCCTGAGTCAAAAGATAGAATGATATTTAACAGCACCTTTTCAAAGCACATTATATTTCAGGCTGTTTAGTTCCTGATGAAAGCGCTTGGTCCTTGATATGGTTGGCTATGTCCCCACCCATATCTCAACCTGATTTGTATCTCCCAGAATTCCCACCTGTTGTGGGAGGGACCCAGGGCAAGGTAATTGAATAATGAGGGCCAGTCTTTCCTGTGCTATTCTCGTGATAGTGAATAAGTCTCGCAGGAGCTGATGGGTTTATCAGGGGTTTCTGCTTTGCTTCTGCCTCATTTTTCTCTTGCTGCCGCCATGTGAGAAGTGCCTTTTGCCTCCCGCCATGATTCTGAGGCCTCCCCAGCCATGTGAAACTGTAAGTCCAATTAAACCTCTTTTTGTTCCCAGTTTCGGGTATGTCTTTATCAGCCATGTGAAAACAAACTAATACAATCCTAAACTGAATAGTTAGAGAGAATCCTAAAACAACATTTAAATGGTGAAAAAAAAATCAAGGGGAAAAAAACCTAGGAACCAGAAAAGAAAAAGAAATAAAGAAAGAAAAAGTAGACAGTACAATAATTAAAGAATATTTTATGTCTGCCTGAACCTTCTGAGGACTTAAATTGTCTCTAAGAAATTAATGAAGGAAGCTATGCAAGAAGTTAATGAGAGCTATGGATAGATGGACTGAAAAATAATTAGGTCCAGTTAAAGTAATCATCCTAGAAACCAGTAATTACAATTAAATTTTAAAAATCCAAAGTAATGGCTACCTGGAATACAGGGGGATTAATGGAAAAAGTTGCTGAATATTTAATTCAATAGTCTCTCTTACAGAATACATCATAGAGAGGTAAAAATAAAATATAATATGAACATGAAAGGAGACGAAAATTTGAGGCTTGATTTCAAATAGTGATTCTTCCATTTTCTTCTTTTGTGTGTTCTTATAAAAAAGAAATTTGGACAAGTAAGTGTCTAAGACCCCTTCTAAAGCAAATATCTGGTTCAGTATTCAATATTTCTCTGTCTTGGTTTTCTTCATATAGAGAACAATGAGTTTTGTACCTGACATGACTTTCTTCTAAGAGAGAAAATTAGGGTAAGAGAATAAGAAAAAAAAAGTTTATATAAACCAATATAAATCATTTGGCCTTGCATTGCAGTAGTCTAGTCATATACATATAAGAATTATCTCTTAAAATCAGTGCATGAGTTAGGATATTTTAAAGCATAGCCTGATTATTTTATTTGTTTACCTTGACAACACACAACACTCCTTCATTTGTATTTGGATCTGTGCTAATTTTGAAGTTTCCATTTTCATTTCCTTGTAGGATTTTGTATACAGCCTTTGAGTGAGGAGTGTTTGGCAAATCCTGATCGTGTACCTTCATTCGTAAAATCTCCACATCAATTCTGTTTTCTTCTACTTCTGTAACATACTGAAAGAATTGCCGCTTATTATTATCAATTTACAACTTTGACAATGTGGCTTTATATTCTAAAACATGTATTTAAAGAAAAAATAAATAAAGTGATGTGAAAAGCTGCCCTTAATATATTGGGAAACATTTTACAAATCTAATGCGTAGCTTAGTTCTTTCCTCCTGAATTGCCTTTTCATATCTTTTCCATTCTTCAAAGGCTACCCCAAGTCTTACCTTCTGAACTTCTCTGAGATAATTTTCCTAATCATTCTAGACCTCAGATTTGTCTCTTCTCTGAACCTCTACAATATTTACAGTCTATCATCTCCCATTTTTACACAGTAAACACTTAATAAATGTCTTACATTAATATATTAAACACTCAGTACTTGTAGGTAATTATAAACACATGTTGGCTTCTTATTTCTGGAGAATTGTTTTCACACCAATCTTTCCAAATGTACTTTTGATTCACTTGCAAACCTTTAGCAGAAAAGTTTTCCCTTTTTCTGAGACATTAAACAATAGCCCTCCACAAAAATATTATTACAAAAGCGTAAGATATTAAAGACTAAAAGAAGTATTAAATTGAATCTGTTAGAGATAGAAGGTGAATTCATATAGGAGGATGATAGACACTGGAGCGTAATAGACCTAGATTTGAATCCTGGTTATTCCTTGTATATGGTTTATTAGTATGAGATCTTGACTTAACAGACTTTCTATTTCCTCATATGAAATATGGGGTAAAATATATCCTCATATATTGTAGGGATTCATGTAAGAAATTACATGAACATGTCTATCACTGTACTTGCAGGTTTTTCCTTCTTTGACTTGTGCTCTGGAATAAGTTAATGAAAAAATGAAAGGTTATTTATCAAAAGTTCAGAAAAAGAGAACCATTTCCTGAAACTGTTGTCATAAAAATATAAATACATATATATGTACACACGCACACACACCACACATATATATATTTATATATGTATATACATACATATACATACATATTTATATATGTATATACATACATATACATACATATTTATATATGTATATACATACATATACATACATATTTATATATGTATATACATACATATACATATATATAAATATATATAAAAATGTATATATTTATATATGTAAATATTTATATATATATATATCTTATTGTTTACCGCCTGAGGAAAAGTTTACTCATGGTACATGAAGAGCTTGTTTGGAATTGTGAGCCAGCCTGTACTACTGTCTCCATAGGCTAGTTCCTTATTCATCTTAAGAAGTTTAAATGTAAAGGACACCAGAGAGAGAGCCTCTCCTCCTTCACCCTACATAAAGATTTAATGCCAAGGAATCTGGTAGCAGAGCTTAACACCAAAAAAATAAATAAATAAATAAAAAAGTTTAACACATGAGCTACATCTAGGGCTAAGAAGCTCTTCGGTAGCCAAGAGCATAGTTATTTCCCTAGCATCCAGAAATAACTAGTACTTCAATTATTTGTACAGAAATCATATTTTTCTCCCTATGTTATTTGTAAGTAGTAGTTATTTAAATCAAAGTGTCAAACTGTGTGATCTCACAGAGCTACCAAATTCTAGACATGTTTTTTGAAAAAGTAGATAAATCTAGATGAATGAATAGAGAGGTATACTCACAGAAGTTTCTGTGAAAGATGGTGGATTGTCATTTTCATCCTCAAGTGAAATAGTAATTGTTCCTGTATTAAATAAACCAAAAGGCTGACCACCCATGTCTCGCACTTCCATTATTAACTGGTAAGTATCACATTTCTGAAAAAAAGGAAAAAACTACATTAATGAACACTTTTATTTCCTATAACTTGCAATTCTCACAACCACTTGTTTAGGCATGATTATTGTACAAATATTCTTTTTTATTTTTTCTTTTATATATTTATTTATTTGAGATGGAGTCTCACTGTCACCCAGGCTGGAGTGCAGTGGCATGATCTTGGCTCACTGCAACCTCTGCCTCCCAGGTTCAAGCAATTCTCCTGCCTCAGCCTCCAGAGTAGCTGGGAGTGCAGGCGCCCGCCACCACACCCAGCTAATCTTTGTATTTTTAGTAGAGACAGGGTTTTACTGTGTTGCCCAGGCTAGTCACGAACTCCTGAGCTTAGGCAATCTGCCTGCCTCGGCCTCCCAAAGTGCTGGGATTACAGGCGTGAGCCATTGTGCCTGGCCCAAATATTCTTTTTTACATATAATTTTGTTAAAAATATAAATAAAAGTACAGAACAAGATATTGGCTGATTGGTACAATGGAAAGGTGATGTGTCTAATATAACATTTTAAAATTTAAAGCTGCTTTATTTATAATTGCCAAAACTTGAAAGCAACCAAGATGTCCTTCAGTAGGTAAATGAGTAAATAAACTGATACATCCAGACAATGAAATATTATTCAGTGCTAAAAAGAAAAGAGCTATCAAGACTTAAAAAGACATGAGAGAAATTTAAAAGCATTTTACTAAATGAAAGAAGCCAATCTTAAAAGGCTACATACTATATGATTTCAACTATATGACATTCTAAAAAAGGGCAAAATATAGAGACAGTAAAAATATCAGTGGTTGCCAGGAATTAAGAGGGAAGAAGACATCAATAGGAGAAGCACTACAGAAGCACAATAATCCTCAATAGGAGGATTTTTAGGGCAGTGAAACCACTCTGAATGATACTATAATGATGGATGCATGTCTTTACACATTTGTTCAAACTCATAGAATATATAGCACCAAGAGTGAACCACAATGTGAGAACTATGGACTTTAGGTAATAATGATGTGTCAACATAAGTGTATCAGTTGTATCAAATATAACACTGTGGGGCAGGATGTTGATAGCAGGGAAAGCTATGTGTGTTGTGGGGGATGGGGAGTATATGGGAACCGTCTGTATTTTCTTTTTTTTTTTTTTTTTTGAGATGGAGTCTCGCTCTGTCGCCCAGGCTGGAGTGCGGTGGCGCCATCTCGGCTCACTGCAAGCTCCGGCTCCCGGGTTCACGCCATTCTTCTGCCTCAGCCTCCCGAGTAGCTGGGACTACAGGCGCCTGCCACCACGCCCGGCTAATTTCTTTGGATTTTTTTAGTAGAGACGGCGTTTCATGGTGTTAGCCAGGATGGTCTCCATCTCCTGACCTCGTGATCCGCCCGCCTCAGCCTCCCAAAGTGCTGGGATTACAGGCGTGAGCCACCGCGCCCGGCCCCTGTCTGTACTTTCTACTAAATTATGCTGTGAACCCAAAGCTGCTACAACAAAGTTTATGAATTTAAAAAGTTAAGCATTTTGGAGGCAGATAAAAGTATTTTTAAAAACAAAAATAAAATAAATGTAAAGCAATTTTATCATCAACAAATCAAATCAGGTTAGTGATTTCAAGTGAGGCCCTGTCTAATATATGGTACTTTCCCAACATCTCTGTAAGGACAGAGGACGTCCCCAGAGAAGCCCTAACCGCAGCCTACAGAAGCATGCTGAGAAAGGAGGCCAGACTGGCCATATTGCAATTTCTCTCGGGAGTTCATTCTCAGTTTAAATGTAGTTTAATGACTAGATAGTTAATTAATCATCATTACTTCTCTATCCAGAAAAGGTGTAGTTGTGGTGATGACACCGGTATCTGGGTGTATGGAGAAATGCTTTGGATGATCTGGGATTTGTTGTAAGATTTTATATTTCAGACGAGTATGGAGAGTGTCAGGTTCGTCGCGGTCTGTGGCGGTCACTTTTCCCACTGAAGTTCCTGTTTAGATAAATCCAAAAGTGTCAAAAATTTCTACTCATATAATTGAATTATAAACAAAATAAAATCAAAGCATTGCTGTAGCAAATTCTCCCCCAAACCACAAGTAGATTAGTTTTACTGTTAAGTTGAGGAATGTGAAACTGTTCTAAATGTCTCCAAGCCTCCCTTACTCGGGAACTTCAGTTAGGTGGCTCCTATGAATAACATGATTCGTGTTCTACATATATGAGAACAGTTCCCACACTACCCTTAGAAACAGTAGTTCTGAAATTCTTTCTCTCTAAGTTCATGGGCTATTTTAAAATTTAACTTAATTTAATTTTAGATTTGGGGGTACACATGCAGGTTTGTTTCAGGGGTATATTGTGTGATACTGAGGTTTGGGCTTCTAATGATCCCATCACCCCCGTAGTGAATGTGGTACCAAATACATAGTTTTTCAGCCCCTTCCCTCCTCCTTCCCTCCAACCTTTTGGAATCCTCATTGTTTATTGTTCCCATTTTTGTGTCTATGTGTACCCAATGTTCAGCTCTCACTTATAAGTGATAACATGTGGTATTTAGCTTTCTGTTTCTGTGTTAATTTGCTTAGGATAATGACCTCCAGCTGCATCTATGTTGCTGCAAAAGACACGATTTTATTCTTTTTTATGGCTGCATAGTATTCCATGGCATTTGTGTACTACATTTTCTTTATCCAATCCACCATTGAAGGGCACGTGGATTCATTTCATGTCTTTGCTATTGTGAACGGTGCAGCAATAAACATACAAGTGCAAGTGTCTTTTGGTAGAATGATTTGTTTTCCTTTGGGTATATACCTAGTAATGGCATTGCTGGCTCAAATAGTAGCTCTGTTTTTAGTTCTTTGAGTAATCTCCAAACTGCTTTCCACAGGGGCTGAACTAATTACATTCTCACCAATGGCATATAAGTGTTCATGGACCATTTTTGAATGGGACCTTCTCTGCCTACCTTGTCTCTTTTATAACCCAACTTGATAATGTGAATTGGAGGAATACCACATCTTTTCATGTAATAACAAATATTTTATCCTTTTGTACTTTAACAAATGTGACAAATTATTAATGTATACAAATAACTATTAATATATGCAAGACAAAATCATAGGGAGCAGTCTGTGTATCATTTAGACAAGCTTCATAGTCCAGACATGAGAGTATTAGACACATTGCCTTAGTATTGTGAAAGAGCAATATTATTCACACATATGTACATGGAAACAGAATGCAGGAGGCCACAGGAAATAACAACTGTTCTTGCAACATTTTAAAACAAACTAGTCAGTCTTGTTATACCCCTTAGTAGTCTTGGGTCACAGTCTTGGCTGCACATAGCATCAAATCAGTTTAATTTTTTTTTTCATTTTGTTTGGAAGATATGCAAAAAAAGGCAATGTATATGTTTTATATATCAGATCGATATTTCCATGCCATTATATATTTCTGCTTCCTTGAAAATGTATTGAAACTTTATAAAGATTCAAATTGTGTACTGTTTCATAAACACACCTGTGACACATATGTACAAGGTAAAAATATAAAATATCTTTATATTTAATATGAATGGCATTTGTCTGTTGCACATTCAGATCTGTTGTGTACTAATCCAACCAGTTAGTAACTTTATGTATCAGGTAGCTGCCTTCTATATGTGGGTAGCAAGATGAGCACAGAAAGGTTTTCCTTTGAGAAGTATATGATCTCATAAAACTAGAACGTTTTACGTAGTATATCCTTGAAAGTCAAGCATTTAAAAATGTTCTACATAATTGTGTTTAAAATATTAATAAGGAATTCAATGGAAGCAAAAATCTAGTGTTTTCCTAAAATTGCCATCATCCTAAACACTGGTTACAAAGCTAGGCTAAAATGAAAGCTAATACCCAACAGTCATTTAATAAAGAGAATTCAGGAAAACAACACTGATATTATAAGATTTTAATATAAACTGGTACTACACATACATAGCCTACAAAAGTCAAATCCTTTGAATTTCAAATGTCTGTTAAAAAAAATATTCCTTGGCACCATAAAATAGACATTCCTGTATGTTTGGTTACATCACTTTTTTTGCAGTATTTTTCTTGCTTTGAAGGAAAAGTTGAATTTTTCCTACATTTAGGCGTCTATATATCCTTAAATGACACTCTTAAAAAAACCACTGAATGAATGAATGAATGAATGAAAAAATAACATCTTACTTTGTTGGAAGAAAAAATGATCCCTGGCCCACGTGTAAATCCCCTGTAATATTCTCTATGGATTTCTGGGTATAGTCCGTTTTATACCGAACAACGACTTTTCCTAATGGCAAAATTGAGCAACATTTCCTTCACTCCAGACTTTCTAAGCATGCATTGGTAAATCAAACACCAACTTCAGCAACAACCCCACCCTGGAGAGAATTTAGTCAAATAAATGCTGCCAGAATTATAAAATCATGATATAAAAGGGAAATGTATACTATTTTATCATATGAATATGCTTAAATTTAAGAAAGTTTGCTCAGAGTCATTTACAACCCTTAATAGCAATGTCATTTAACATCAATTCCTAATGGGAAAAAAAGTAGATGTAATCAGAAATACCAGAAAAAGCATAAAATGCAATGATAAAACATAAACATCTTTAATTATAATACTTATGAAATGTCAAATAGTCTTCTTGTCATGCTACAATAAAATGTGAACTTACCGGATCGGCAATTTTCAGGCACAGTAAAGATAGTCACTGTGTGTTCAAAATATGGGGCGTTATCATTATCATCTTCAATTTTGATGATCAAGGGGAGTGGATATTCTGGTGCATAGCCATCTGCGGTTGTTGCATAGCCATATAACTGAAAGAAGGGAAAATATCATCAATGTATTCTCAAATGACAAATTATGCACAAAAGTAAGCCTAGCAGTGGGGGAAAATGTAACATTAAAAAAAAAAATCATTCCCAAAGACCCGTAACTAAGAAATGATGCAATAGAGAGATAACCCACAGATGCAGTCTCTGCCGGCCATGTGGTTTCAATCCCCTCTCAGCATTATTGCTCATTATTCTCCCACTCTTAAGCTCCATGCACTCCAGTTGTTCTCTGAATTAACTGTACGCTGTTTGACATGTTAGAATGCATGTAGATTTTCCCCAATTATGTTATTAACACGTGTTTTTAAAGTTTATAAAAATACAATTCTATTTATGTACAGATGTATATATACATACAAATAAATGGACATCACAACTATTTCAGGATAACTCAATTATATGTTTTTTACCTATATTTTCTCATTTTTCTATGGTAAGCCTGTATTTCTTTGCAATAAAAATGTAAATAAAGGCATATACATATCAGAAATTCCATTTCAAAATGAATGCCTTGTCCCCAACAGCCAGTATGTGTTTAATGTCCTTTCCCTTTAAACTCCAAATTATTCCTACACCCTCCTTATGTGGTTTGTGCATAGTAAGTGTTCAGCACATAGTTGTTGAATGGATTTTCATCACTCATGGGAACAACTAAACCTACCCAAAGTGAATTCTGCGTTAACTCAGCTTTTTACCACAACTAGCTCTTCTAATTTTCCCTACTGTAACCATTTCTAAGTGAACTAGGATTAAAATTCCAGGCATTAAAGTCCTCCCTCTCTCTCATAAGCCTTAGTAGTCAGTTGCCAAGTTCTAGAGATTATGGCGTTTTTGTGTCTCTCAGGCATGTTCTCTTTTCTATTCCCATCATTTTCATGTGACTCCAAATACATTCTACATGTTGACACACTAACTTTGTTGCAGTTGTTCTGACATTCCCTGCTCCAATCGATGTAGCATCAGAAGTCAGATTTTATTTTGCTTTACAATTTTAACCACGATACTCACTAATCAGACTCGTCGGTGATTTACCCACTAATTGCTAAAGTAACCACAAAATCCTCATTATTGCGTTAAAAGGCAACATTTCATGTTCACCGTTCATGCTGACCTGGAAAGGAAAGAATTTACACTCCAAACTCTGGAATGGAATGTATTAAAATAACCGTTCATGTTCTCTCTGCCTTCCTACTCACTTTTCTCCAAGTAACTTCCAGGTGGTATTTTTCAGTAATAAAACTTATATTATGGCTTCCATCAGTCTGATCTCCATATCTTATTTATCAATAAATTCTAAATTCAGGAGCGGAATACAGTAGTATATCATTACCACTTCACCATACCACCACCACCATCATCATCACCACTTACCATCATCATCACCACCACCACCACCACTACCACCATCATCACCACCACCATCAGCAGCAGCACCAACATCATCATGACACTACCATCACCACCATCTCCACCATTATCACCATTATCACCACAATCACCACCACCACCACCACCACCATCACCACTACCACTATTATCATCACCACCACCACCACTACAATCATCACCACCACCACTATTACCATCACTATCATCATCACCACCACCACTATTACCATCACCACCACCACCACTACCATCATCATCACTACCACCATCAGCAGCAGCTCCATCATCATCACCACACTACCATCACTACCATCTCCACCATTATCACCATTATCATCACAATCACCACCACCACCACCACCATCATCAATACCACCATTATCATCACCACCACCACCACCATCATCACCACTACCACTATTACCATCACCACCACCACCACTACCACCATCATCACCACCACCACCACCACTATCACCACCACCATCATCACCACCACCACCACCACTATCACCACCACCATCATCACCACCACCACCACCATCATCATCACCACTTACCATCATCATCACCACCATCACCACCACTACCACCATCATCACCACCACCACCACTATCACCACCACCATCATCACCACCACCACCACCATCATCATCACCACTTACCATCATCATCACCACCACCACCACCACTACCACCATCATCACCACCACCATCAGCAGCAGCACCAACATCATCATGACACTACCATCACCACCATCTCCACCATTATCACCATTATCATCACAATCACCACCATCACCACTACCACTATTATCATCACCACCACCACCACTACAATCATCACCACCACCACTATTACCATCACTATCATCATCACCACCACCACTATTACCATCACCACCACCACCACTACCATCATCATCACTACCACCATCAGCAGCAGCTCCATCATCATCACCACACTACCATCACTACCATCTCCACCATTATCACCATTATCATCACAATCACCACCACCACCACCACCATCACCACTACCACTATTATCATCACCACCACCACCACAATCATCACCACTACCACTATTACCATCACCACCACCACCACTACCACCACCACCATCATCACCACCACCATCATCACCACCACTACCATCATCACCACCACCACCACCATCATCACCACCACCACCACCACCACCATCACCATCACCACCATCACCACCATCATCATCACCATCACCGCCATCACCACCATCATCACCACTACCACTATTACCATCACCACTACTACCACCACTACCACCATCATCACCACCACCATCATCAGCAGCACCATCATCATCAATGCACTATCATCACCACCTTCACCACCGTTATCATCACCATCACCACCACCACATCATCACTGCTACCACTATTACCATCACCACTACTATCACCACCACCACCACCACCACCATCATCATCACCAGCATCATCATCAGCACCATCATCACCACACTACCATCATCACCATTATCATTCTCATCACCACTACCACTACCACCACCAACACCACCACCACCGTCATCATCATCGCCACCGTCACCACCACCACTATCATCAGCACCACTACCACTGTCACATCGTCATTATCATCATCATTACCAGCACATCCAGGTGTCAACATTAGTCACCCTTCCTAACAATCCTTCCCTTTCTCTTCGTATAGATGATGTGGATTTTTATTCCTTAAAATGCTGTCATTTTGATATGTTAGCTGGATAAAACTATAAAATGGTTTTATATCTCTATTAGATTACAGTTGCTCTTAGGCTTGAAGACTGAAACTTACTGATATGTGTATCCTAGAAGTACCTGACACAGTAACACAGTGCCTTACCTTGGGTAAGTCTTCAATAAATAGCTTTATGCCTTCAATTCTACTCATCTTTCCTTTTAGGAAGACAAACTACCCCTCAAGTTATCCTTCTGTAAAAACTGTCATAAAGATTCTATTGCATCTCTTGTAATGAATTTTTCTACCTCATTAAAATGGTATTAACAAGTCTCCTTATCCAACCTACTAAGTCCACACTGCTATAATTTAGACTAATTTGTCTTAGTTTTTCTCTTCAGTGGAAATGAAGATCATCTGCTTCCCACCATATGCTCATTTGTAATTTGAAATAATATTTTTGTTATTTGACTACAAGTAAATATTATTTCACATTCCACTGATTCAGAGTTGGTGATTTTGTTTCAGGTAGTATCCTGGTTTTGTTTTATTGTGCTAATAATGAACCAAGTATCTCCAAAATAAATCAAAATTGGAATCATCATTAAAACAGAGGCTAACTCTCTAGGAGAATTGACTTATGTTTATATGATAGAGTAACTCATTATAAATATGTTATTTAGTCAACAAAGCAACAATTTCAAAAAACTCAATTGAGGTAATGGTTTTATTACTATTTCCATCATTCTGTATTAAAAGCAATAATAATATACTTAAGTGTTGTTATAATAAAAAATAATTTAGAATATTATTAGTTGTATTTTTAGCTAGGTTATAAGTGTGTTATTTAGTGTCATGTGCATGTTATTGTGATATAGTTTCCTCTGAATTATTCTGTAGCTTGAAGAATCTCATCTCTTTTAGCCCTTTCACACTACATATTGCTGAAATTGCTGTCATCTTTGGAAAAACGCAAACAGCTGCTGACAGAAATAGGGACTTGAGTTTGGCCTCACAGTGGCAGGCATTCAGTAGATGGGGCAGAGAAAGGAGACAGCAGTAACACCAAAGCTGAGTGGGTACAGAATGTGAATTAACAGCACATATATGAAGAGAATGAATCCACTTGTGTGCCCAGAAGAGAAAATAAACATTACACCTGTAATTCCAGCACTTTGGGAGGCCGAGGTGAGTGAATCACCTGAGGCCAGGAGTTTGAGACCAGCCTGGCGAACATTGTGGAACCCTGTCTCTACTAAAAATACAAAGATTAGCTGGGCATGGTGGTGGGCGCCTGTAATCCCAGCTACTCGGGAGGTTGAGGCGGGAGAATTGCTTGAACTTGGAAGGCAGAGGTTGCAGTGAACCGAGATCGGATTACTGCACTCCAGCCTGGGAGACAGAGTGACACCCTATATCAAAAAAGAAAACAAACAAACAAAAAAAAACAAGATAGTAAAAGATAGTAAGGTTCTGGTTGAATAGGAATAGATAAGAAAGGAGCAGATTGAAACTAACTTTTCCAAAGGTACAGATTATCCCCAACACTCAGAGAGAAAGGAAGTTTGCAGCTGCTTTCACAGTATCACTTGGAATTGTTGAAGAAAGTTCCCTTCTTATATAACTATTCTTTGAATATGTATTGAATTAGACCTATGGCGACTACTCCCAAATCTATGAAATCAAATTATTTCAAATAAAAATAATCTATTATTAATACTTAACATGAATATGGCTTATATAAAACCAAAGAATTAGGAAATTCCATGAAAATTCCCAGGTTTAAGGACAAAATTCTAGAGCATGTGTATTGTTGAATCTACCATTAGAATATCTTCAACAACTTTTACAGTTTACATAGTGGTATCACTGATACTATGGCATTTAATGATCAGAATACTACTGAGGTTGGGAACACAGCTACTAGCAGCCCATAAACAAAGAAGAAAGCGAACTCTAGGACGTTGTGATTTATTTGAGGCTACGAGGAAAGGAACAGATACTTAGGATCTACTAATTCCCAGAAACATACATTATTCAATATTTTAAAAATTAAGTGAAACTAGATTTGATAGAAAACTATTATTAAAGTATATTACATTAAAAACATATTATCTTAATTTTAACCTCTGCATTGACAGGGAAGTCTTCTATCCTGCTTCAAGTGATTTTATAATCGCATCAGGTTTACATCTTGTTGCTATACCTCACTTAATTAATTTTACTAATTTGCAAGTGGTGTTTCTTAAGGCCAATTCAAACTTAACTGTGTTAATGGGACCTACAGAAACATGAGTAATTCTGAGGGAAAATTATTTAAAAGTTTAACTTTGAGGATAAATTTCAACCTATTTTATTCATTTACATTTTTTTAAATGTTAAAAATAGCAAAGTAACTTATTTTTAATTATAAACTATTCTCTCCTTTTCCCTCTGGCAATGATCACAGTAAGAAGCAAAGATAGAAAGCAGGTGGGCAAACAGAACCCTATCAAACAATTCCTCAGCAAAATTGAAAATGAAGTGGATATTGCAACATACAGAGCAGGCAGCTTTTTATATCTCCTCAAGAGTGACTTCTAGTGTTAGATATTTTGTCTAGTAAAGAAACTGTAAAAGCAGCAGAGAACTTACTTTCTATCAGTTATTTATTTGTTTATGAGTAGAAAGATTAAAGTGATTACAATGGTGCTTAGCTTACTTCTCCTGTAAGAACTTGCATACACTATTTTTTAAAGTAAAAGAGTGTTATACTACTAGAAGTAAGATATGTTTATTCTAGAGAATTTGGAAGGGAACATAAAATTATAAAGAAAATATGCCACTACAATCCCACAATGAATTTTGTATTTAATTATGAAACATCTAAAGTGGAAAATTTATACAGTTTCAAATTTTTCACTACCTTATAGACTGCTTTGGAGGATATCCTTAGGATAGAATCTAATCTCCTTAGGATGAATTATAAGGTCTTTACCTCTCTATTTTTTACTTACTAGCTTCATATTTCACACTCTTCCTTAGCTCCAAACTACTTCAGCCAGGGTTTTTTGTTGTTTTTGATTTCTTTTTAACAGGTAAATATTTCCATTTCTGATGCATCTTCCTGGAACACTTGTCTACCACTTCCCCTCCCCACAACTGTTAACTTCTTTCATTACTGCCTTGAGGTGGCCACCAACTACTACTCATTCTCCAGATGTCTGCTAAGATATTGCTCTCTGAACTGCCCAAGTATGAGATGTTTCATTTTTATATGCTCCTTTAGCAAAGAACTTTATTATACTCTTTTATCATTCAAGATAATAAATGCTTAATCAGTTTTATTCACCACCATTCCAAAAACCTACTATGAATATCTCATTTCATCAGATGAGACATCAGTCCACCAAAGAGTTATATAAAATTAACAGAAACAAAAGGATTTAATCATCAGAAGAGTTAGAATTGTCTTGTCTTTGGGTAAGATAAGATAGAATCAAATGAATTGATAAACTTGTTCTGGGTTACTAAGGAAGTAAAATGTTACTAAGGGATCTCATTGCTGACGAATAGTGAGAGAAAGGAATGAAAAAAAAAAAAAAGCTATGTAAGGGGCTAAGGCAGTGGATCCAACATTAACACATTTAGAATCACGTTGGATGACTGGATCTCATCCCAGAACAATTAAATCAGAATACCTGGGCATGGGTCCAAGCATCAGTATTTTTTTTCAAGTTCTCACATGACTTATAATGTACAGCCATGGTTGAGAATAATTGAGTCATTTTATTATAGATAACTTAAAATTCAGTAAAACTCTTTGTTATTTCTCCAGGATTACTAACCAAAAAATATCCTTTAAAATTCTATCGTTATATTTTCTTTACCTCCCCCCCCCACTTCTCTTATTATATCCACTGTTTTTCCTCATCAATGGTAAATAGAAATTTAAAGCTTATATTGCATATTAATATCTTGAATATTAAATCAAATAATTGATTCTTATAATATGTAAACAAGCACAGTTGAAAATATTAGTAAGCCAGTAATAAAGATATAATTATGAATAAATATTTCAATAATCCTACCGCAAACTGTTCATATTTCTCACGGTCAATGCTCCTTGTACAAAAGATATCCCCAGTGTCTTTCTCTATGTAAAACAAATTGAAGGGTTCTTTGTCCACGCCTGGTCCACTTATGGAATAAAAGATGGTGTAATTCTGTGCAGCATCAGATTGGATCTGCAGTAATAATTTAGGAATAGAACAAATATGTCATGATGAATATTTTCAACCTAACCTCTTGTGATGGTTTATTTTTTTACCATTACCCCTCTTTCCTACTCTCCTATTCTTTCTTTCTTCTGCTTAGGTGCCCATTATCTGCCATGTTTTCCGAATTTTTATTTGCATTTTGCATTGTGCAAAGCCACAAATTCTGTCACTTATTTGATCTCAACTTTTTTGTCATTTGTATATCTATAAAATTTGCAGAGTAATACACTTTTCAAGTCTTATCTACTTATTCTTATCTTCATATAAATAATAGTAACAGTTTCCGTGATTTTGAATTCTTTGGAATTGAAAATTATGTGATAATATAACTAGAAGTAATGCAACTTTTCTTCCGCAATTAATTCCTCAAGAATTAGAAAATTTTGGCCAGGCGCAGTGGCTCACACCTGTAATCCCAGCACTTTGGGAGGCCTAGGCAGGTGAATCACCTGAGATCAGGAGTTCGAGACCAAACTGGCCAACATGGCAAAACCTTGTCTCTACTAAAAATACAAAAATTTGCTGGGCGTGGTGGTGGGTGTCTGTAATCCCAGCAACTCGGGAGGTTGAGGCAGGAGAATCGCTTGAACCCAGGAGGCAGAGGTTGCAGTGAGCTGAGTTGATGCCACTATACTCCAAAATTTCAAAACTGTTCTATGTTTGCAATCCAGCTATGTGGCAGTGAGGCAATCTTACTTGGTAAGCAGAAACACAGGTCATTTTTATAAAAGATGAGTGTTAGCTTAAGCAAGAGTTGAACTATGCAAAACATGTAGGTGTGCCTTCTGTACATTAGTGTTAACAAGTCTAGCATAGTATTTGGGTGAATTTAGACATAGACCTAAGAGCACCAGAAATTCCAAATATAAAACTTGTTTCTAAATTTCTAAATATGATATCTGTAAGAAAGTAATAAGATATACTGGTTCACTTCTATGGGACCCTAGTTTTGGTGAATAGATGATCATTATTTGTACCATTAGTTTAAAGCTCTGATTCAATATGCTGTGCAATTCAAATGAAAAGTTTAAGAACAAAAAAAAATTTGGACACGTATAAAATCAAATAAGTGAAATGCACCTGCTGAACGTGTTGTGGAAATGGACCCAATGAGTTCTCCATCAGTGAAGCTGGAATAGGAGCCCATCGTCTCTTGCTGCGCTTGAGGGCTGTGTCTTTGATATGTCTCTTCTTAGTAGCCTACATTTGACAAGAAACAAAGAAATGTAGCATTGCTTATCATTTTTTGGAACTGTGATTTTTTTACACATATATCAACAAGCAGATGTAAGGGTTATACATTACAATATCATGGCTAGTCAGCAAAGCATTTCTATTGATAAGACACACACACACCTCAGACTACATTATGTTCCCCCGTTCTACCTATTTCTCCATTTACTCGGTTAACCACCAGGAAATGTATAGGGCATTTGGAAAGATGTCACTTTGAGAAAGTATAACCCCCCCCAAAATAGATAATTCATTAATAAATATTTAAGGATCAACTTTATTCCACTAGGAGTGATACAACCAAAATCTGTTAAAACCCTCGCTCCACAATACAATCATTTATACATCTATATGGACACAGGTCAGCATTTGCTCAAGTATACTTGATTTTATATAATGTGGGGATTTTTACAATATAGATATAAAATAACATCTTTAAAGTCTTAAGCATGTTAAGAGGAGTTCATATAATCAAAAAGAATTTAGTTGGGAAATCCTCTCATAAATAGAATCATTTATTAAGAAATGGTTTTATAAGACAAAATTCATTGTGGTGAATTTGCTGAAAATGAGATGCGAACTCCAGCAACTTTTTCCTCCCTGCTTTCTGATCTAATCTCTACCACTCAGTGCAAGAAAATGAGCCTAAAGTCAAACATTCAAACCAATCCTGTGGATTGGCAACACCTCCACTCTCTGAAGAGAGGGGCTCCCCTATAGAATTTTCTAGTAAGATGGGAGTAAGCTTTAGACAGTCTCTTCTCCTCTTTAAAGAGAGACTCAAACCCGCAATCAGTGGGAAGAGAGCCGCACAGGGTGGAGCCCACATCTCCAGCCTGAATCACATTTTGCTGAGTTTTAGACCCGCCCCTGTCTTGTCCTTGCTCCTCAGGTTGGTTTGTTCTTATTACCAAACTTGAAATCACTATTAGAAAACTTTGATATTCTTACTTTGCTCCTGGTCTACAGAGTCATTCATCTTTATAAAAGTTTGTAAATAGCTCTGCCACTCCTTAAAAGTCTAGTATTTATTTACACTAATTGTAAGTGGAAAAGACAAATTTGTCATTCAATAGCATGGATTTTAACGTGAAACACGTTAAAACACATGAAACACGAAGGACTCCCGTAAGCAGATTACTGTGCTAGGCTGCTTAAGCCCTTGCTTTATACCTTGTTTTCTCTTGCTGACAGTACAACTTTTATCTCTTGTTGTTCCTGTCTGTGACCATCTGAAAGGAAAATGGAAAAACTTTTCCTTTCAGAAGACAAAATGAGGTCATGTGTTGTGTAAATTGAGCCATCTTCTAGAATTCTGAAGGCAGGGTCACTGGACCGGATTAGGCTGGCCGACTTGAGACACTCCTCCAGATTCACTGCAGGGAAGAAATATCACAGCAGTTTGTCAGATGAAACAGGAGTGGAACAAGTTTTACAGGAATGACAGCTGTGAGTTAATGCATGGAAGCAGAAAAAGGGAGATTACATTTGTAATGTGCTCAGCACCTGCTATTCTAAAATGTGGGGGCCGTGAAAATTAAATAATTATATCAATGGAGTCACATTTTCCACTACCTTCATCATACATTAATTTAAGAAATAAAATATTTTCCTAGTGTCACTGATTTTATTCTCTTTCCTTTGAACTCTTAATTATTGTGTGTGTGTATAAATTTATATATGTGTATACAAACTTGATTTTTTATGTCATAAGTGGTATAACTGTATGATGTCAGTAGATTTTGAACTTTTTGCAATAGTTTGATAGTTAAAACTATCTTGCCAAAAATAAGAAAACTAGGTGGCTCACACCTGTAATCCCAGCACTTTAGGAGGCCGAGGTGGGAGGATCATGAGGTCGGAAGTTCTAGATCAGCCTGGCCAATATGGTGAAACTCCGTCTCTACTAAAACTACAAAAATTAGCCAAGCATGGTGGCATGCACCTGTAATTCCAGCTACTCAGGAGGCTTAGTCAGGAGAATTGCTTGAACCTGGGAGGTGAAGGTTGCAGTGAGCAGAGATAGTGCCACTGCACTTCAGCCTGGGCAACAGAGCAAGACTTTGTCTCTAAATAAATAAATAAGAAGAAAACTAGTCTATTCTTAAGCAGTATTTCCCAGTAATATTGCAAATAATCTTTCTGTAATACCTTTGAAGGTTTAGTAAACCCAATGCATTGTGGTTATTATCAAATTACCTCCTTTACAGACTCATATTTAACACATTTAGTATATTTACTATGTGTCTTTAGAGTGTGGACTGTTTATTAATTTCAAACCTTAAAGCACTGGGAAAAACAACATCTGGCTTGGAAAGGATACCATTTCTGTATTCAGTTTGTAATTTTTTACATGTGAACTCAAAGCCAGTGAAAAACCTTGATGAAAAAAATCTTACGTTTGGACTCAGAACAACCAACTTATACCTCAGAGATGGCTATGGTACTAAGACCCACCAAAACTTTATTTGATTTTCACAAGCTATTCTGTGAAATATGTCACATTTATTCTTGGTGGATACTTGTTCATTGTAATCAACCTCAAGTACAAATTTTATTGGGGGCATTTAGATTTTGAGACATCCATTTCATGTCTAATCAATTAAAGAATCTTGGCTTTGAAATTTTGGCAGCAGATTAGTTTATACAAATTAGAATATGCTCCTGGTTTTGGTGCCTTGCTTTGTTTGATGTAATCCAAGATAATTCAGCCTTCTGATGTTTGCTAATTTTTTTGGCAAGAGAAGTATACAACTAACTTTGGTATTTTAATTATTTCTAACCACTACCAAAAAACAAGTAGCCTGTCTTTTATTGTACATCCGATTTTAACTTCAAGCAGCTACTATGTGGCTTTTATCCCAAACTTTACAAGAGCAGCCTGAAGCTAAATGTGGCAAGTTACAACTATGAAACTGTTAATAGTGTTTCTCACCTTTGCCTACAAGTGTTTCAGCCTTAAGATGAGAAGGAACACGAAGATAAATTTTCTGACAAGCATCGCTAAGTAATATTAAAACCTCAAAAAAAAAAAAGAAAAAATATCAGGAATTAAATTTGACCACAAATTTTCACATTGTAGCTTTTTCTTATCGATAAAAATATTGCCAATTTTGGAAACAAATTAATCATTTAATTCTTTACATTTTTAATACTCACTTTAAAAGGAACCAGCAAAGAGAATAGCTTTAGGAATAACACTGTCATTTGTTTATCAATGAAAAAAATTAAGTGAATAGTAGTTCTTAGAACCTAAATCATATTTAATATTTCACAAACCATTGACTTTATATAGAATTTATACATCTCTAAGACCATTCATAAATGCCATTCTGATTTTTAGCATGAAGAAAATACTTAACTTTGAAATGTATAATTACATATATGTCCTAATTCTCTAATCATCATTTTTACTATTTGAAGTTATAGTTGATGAAGTCTAGAAAATAGTTAAGGGTTTTTTAACCTCACAAAAAAATAATGCCCCCAAAAAATCATTGTTCTCAAATCAATTTTCAGACTGACTTGGCCAAAACTTCAAAATCTAAATGATCTCAAATCACATGACTAATCCAAAAAGAAATATATGTCAAAATATAGAGAGTATCCCTCAAATGGGTAAAGATTTTTAGTTAAATTCAAGGCCCAGCTATTGTTTTTAAAACCTAGGTAGTTCAAAGACATAGACACTATCTGAAAAAAAAAAAAAAAAAAAGAAACGCTATCATTTCAAAAATGTCTATAGGTTCAAAATATATTTTACTTCTTTTTCTTGGCATTTTCTGTTTGTCCCTCTTTATCAAAATAACTGCTTTTTTATTATTTAAATATAAGATAGAGTAGAGCTAGGTTTTCCAGAAACATGTAGGTCAATTTTATGATCAGCTTTCAGCTTTTCTCTGAATTCTAGAGTTAAGGGACCCATTATTTGCGAGGAGGAAAGAGAATGGATTAACATCCATATTAAGGATGTGCACTTCTTTTCCAGCTCAACTCAAGTCTATCAGATATACTGTAGCAGTCTAATTAAATAGTTTGTAATTTTACAAATCTATGTTAGGCAGAAATCTGGAATTAAAAGACCACGTTTTTATTTAGTTCTAATTTAAAAACCACTTTTTAAAACATGAGACATTCGTATTTATTTAACTTTTTAAATATGTTCATCCCTAATGCCAAGGAACATACTAAATTGGACTTAAAGAACTTTCTAAGCATAGATCATACTGTTAATAGTTGTCTAAGTATATAATGTGGAAAGAGCATTTTGTAATTAGGATATACATACACACATATGTACATATATATATGCATATACCTGTACATATACCTATACCTATATATGTATGTGTGTGTATGTGTGTCTATATACACACAGTCATATATTGCTTACATTCTAAGAAATGCAACATTAGGTGATTTCATCATTGTGCAGTCATCATAGAGTGTACTTACATACACTTAGAGGATATAGTCTACTACACACCTGGGTTATATCTACATGGTATACACCATGGTATATATATGTATACCCCATGGTATGCACCATGGCACAGCCTAGGTGTATAGTATATAGTATAGCTTATTGTTCCTAAGCTACAAACCTGTACAGCATGTTCCTCTACTGAATACTGTAGGCAATTGTAAGTATTTGTGTAACTAAACATTTTTAGATATAGAAAAAGTACATTAAAATACAATATAAAAGATAAAAAATGGTTCACCTATACAGACCAGCTCCATTATAATCTATGGGGCCACTCATATGTGTAGTCCATCATTGACAAAGGCATTGTTATGCAGAGCATGACTGTATATGTGTGTGTGTGTGTATATATATATATATAAATGTACATATATATATATAAATATATGAGACATTCTTATAGGTTATATCCACACTTCCACTCCCACCCCCATCTTCTTTCCTTCTTGTCCTAGGATTCCATGTTGATGGTCCTCCCTCTGCAGGCAGAGCCACTGAAGGTTTCCATTCATTAAATACTATACCCGTCTTCAGGTTAAATCACTGATTAAGTGGCTTAGTGACACCCTTTTAGTCAGTTTCAGAGTCAGAAATAAATGAACAAGAGATGAATTTTCCAAGAGATATTAGACAGTACAGGGATCAGAAGCAAAGGAAATGTGGGTAGGATCCTTTGGAACATTTTTACCACATTTTACCAAACTTGTACTAACTCAAGATGGTATCTGAGTTATCGTCTCCCTAAGCAGTTACAGGATGAGAAGGTAACCATCGACCCTGCATTGTATATTATTTACATGGAGAAAATGTTTGTCCCCATACCTGCCACTTCTAAAAATATATTTTGAAACTAAAATATTTTGCTAAAATGAAAAAAAAAGGAAATTCACACCTCAGAAATGATGGATGGATGTGTGAAATAACCCCCCTCTCTTCCCTCACCACCAAAGAAAAAATAGCACCTTACACAGTTACAAAGCTATTAAAAACCCAAGTGGAAGCCAAGTTAAGGATATTTTCAATGACAGTCACATTTTTGTTGTTTTTCTTAAACTATTCTTTGTTTAAACTGCTTCATGGGTAAAATTCAAAAAGTCCTGGATAATTTGCATGTTCACCCGGAATCCTTTCTCTTTTTTTGCAGTTTAGTAGAACTCAGTATGTTAAATAACATGAGTTTATGTAATCACTGGTAACAGAAGTAAACCTCAGAAACTTCTGGGCCAAATGCCTAAGGAATGAATTCATTTCTCTACTCTTAGAAAAACACCACAGCAGGATGGAAGAGGGATTCCCCTGAAAAATTTTAACACTCTGGCAGTGGGTGCTTGAGAAGTAAGCTGAACACTTTCCATCCTGAATCCCAAGCCTCTCAATTCTTCCCTGAATCTTCCTCAGATCTGTTTTTGTTTTCCCCAATCTCTCTTCTCTGCCTCCCATCCTCACTCCTAGTCTCTTTCAAGCCCAAACTGCAGAGAGGAAGCAGGTAGTAACATGCTCGAATTCCCTAATCCTTTGGTTGTTACTCACCAGGAGAGAGAAAAGGAGCTGCTTACAGAAGATGCTCCCTGGGGCAGCGGAGGCCACAGCCATCAGAAGCGGTCCCAATGGCCAGGGACGGTGGCCAGATAACAAGGCAGCCTGGGATGCACAGAGCGGCTAAGAAGACGCTGGCACTTGCACAGGATATTCTGCTGCCACCTTGATGCAGCTGAGCTTGGTTTGGAAGACAGTCAGGAGGCAAGTGATAAACAGGAGGAGGAGCAAGGGGAGAGTTTCTTTCCCCCTATTCCCTGGCCAGTCTCCTTCCTTCCAGTTCAACTACGTCTAAATGCAAAGAGGCTTTCCTACAAGTGAGGAGGGTGGGGTACAAAACACCCCAAAACCCAGTCAGTAGCTCCTCCTCACAGCAGCTTTCAAAATTTATCTTGCCACTTAACACATAGGCAGAAGGAGAAGGGAACACCCTTCATCCTCAGCCCTCCTCCCTTTCCCCCAGGTTGATGCTGTGAAGTCCTCCCCAGTTATTAACCACTCCCACAGCCTCCCCTCCTTCTTGGCCTTATTAACCTGTCTTGCCCCCAGGTACAAACATAAATTGTGCACAAACGCCATGCAAGGAAGTGATGCCTCCTCAACTGCCACTGGCAAATCAGAGGACCTAAGCATGTGTAATCACACTCATCAGAAGTTATCTCCCATCTAAGCATTTAGGTGTCGTTGGTCCTGTAGAACACTGTAGTTCTGCTAGAGAGCTGGCAGTTTAAAGCAGCAACTTCATAAAGGCATTGTATCTTCTTCCTGTTATTGACTATTCACTGTGGTTGGTTCTCTAGATGTCACAAAGAACTTATCAGAGTGTAAAGACTTCATAAAAGAAAGAGAATAAAGAAATAGCTAGCATATAATCTTTCTTGTGGCTTTCCTTTTGTTGTACATGATGCCATTGCTTTTTACCCTTATATTTTTTCAAGGACAACTACAATCTTTGAGACCAAGTCTCTCTAAAATCACTCCATTCACCCTAATTACTTGTACATTACACATAGGATATCCTAGCTTAATGGTACAATAAGGCCATCAAGTGTAGGTTTTTTTAGACCCTAATGATTCTTCTAATAAGAGCTTTAGCATCATTATTCCTGTCCCAAATTAGTGAGCTCAGTGATATCAATTGCACTCAATGGCAGTGATGGAAGTTAGGAGAGGAGGATAAATATTTTCAAATGTTAAGGTGGAGCCCAACACCCATGCTGCTGAGAAGGGAGGAATGAAAGATTTTCTTCAGCTTGTTTGACAATGGGAACAATTTCTCCTTGTATGTAGAGACAGAAATAAATGTAACTGCTTCATTAGAATTAGAAGCTAGGAAGATTTGGAAAATGAATGACCCAGAAGAAAAAAAACTAAAAGATATCTTGTAGTATTTTATTGCTAGTGGTATACTCACTAATAAGCATATTTTGTTACTGCATCGGAATTTGATTTCTCAATCAGAAAATACAGTCACTTTAATGGAATATTTTTATATCTGGCATTTTGGGAGAAAAGAATGGGAATACAGAAATAGAAAAATTACTCAGATGTATATGTGTAGAGCCAAGTGTAATTCTGTGCATATTTAAGCATCATCTAACTATATATTTAGATAGATAGATAGACAGATAAATAGATAGTCATATAGCTTAAATAATTCAAAGACAAATTCTCCAACCCTAGAAAACAGAAACACATTTTTTTCAGCTAATGAAGTTATCATTACCTCTTTCTATGACGATATTCTCCACTGAACTAGGAAGATACAGAAGAGCAAAATTGAACTGGTGTTACCGAAAAAATGGCATATATTGGTTGGATGAAGAGATTCCAGACACTGCTCAATTCAGATGAATCCAGAATACTCTCCACAGTTCTGGGAAATTGATGTTCTGATCCTACTTCTTTTGGCCTACTTTCTGCTTGCTCTCTTTTCCCGTTATCTATCTTTCTCAAACGTAATAGAAAAACTTGTGTAAAAGCTAACCCCAAATTATTGGTTTGCAAATCTGTTACATTACTATTTCTCCCATATTTTGTGTTTGCACACAAAGGTTTCCCAAAAATAAAATATAGGCACTTTATAGGAAAAAATAATTTATTATTACAAATTATTGACTCTTCCTTAAACGTGAATCTACCTTAAAATTAAATGAAAACAAGACGTATTTCTTCCAATTTTCTGCCATTAGATTATTCAGTAAGAGCTCTGTCTTAGTCTGTTTTCTGTTGCTATAAAGAAATACCATAGACTGGGTAAGTTATTAAAAAACAAAACAAAACAAAAACAGAAGTTTATTTGTTTCATGTTTCAGGAGCCTGGAAAGTCCAAGAGCATGGCATGGGCATCTGATGAGGGTCATCCCATGATGGAAGGCAGAAGACAGAAGCCAGTGCACAAGACAGACAGGGAAGTGGCCTAACTTATCCAGTTATCAGAAGTCCACTCTCATGATAACCAACCCACTCCCGAGGGTGGAGACTTCATGGCATAATCAACTTTTAAAGGTCCCACCTCCTAACACTATTACAATGGCAACAAAATTTCAACATGACTTTTGGCAGGGACATTCAAACCACTGCAAGCTCTATTTTATTTTTATTTCTATCTGTATGTTTGTTTGTTTTCATCTATGTCTAAATTAATAAGCTTAAGCAAAAGATTGATAGTGGTTAACAACTTGGACTAAGAAGCTAGACTGCCTGGGTGCAAATCCTCTCTTTACTACTTATTCGCAATATAACCCCTAGGCAAGTTAGTTAACTCTTCTGTGCCTCGGTCTCTTTATAACATGGGGACAATAATAGTGGCTAATTCATAGGTTGTTATGAAGATTAAATGTGATATTATAAAGAAAATACTTCCAACAGTGTCTGGCTCAGAGCAAGCACTAATATTTTATACCATATAATTGCCTGGGCATGCAACAAAAAGTTGAAGAGACCGAACTTCAAATGAAACAAACACAAAGTTATTGCAAATCCAAGGTCTGTTATGTAGAGGCTACCTAAAGATACATGAATAGGTTTATTCATTGAACAAATAGTTAAGGGGTTACATACTGGGCTCTGGCCTTTGCTAGGAGAAAAGCATCATATAGGGAGGAAAAAAGAAGACAGAAATCTTATGACATTAAAATAAAGGCACACTTTATGGTGAAGAACATGTGGTTATCTTTCCAGTTCAAAAGATAAGATAAAAAGAGGCACTGTAGCAAATATTAAATATATTAGCCATTTAAAGAGAAATTAAGAACAATGACTAAATGTTGAGAAACCCCTATAGAAGAAAATATTTTATTTTAAATACGTAAGTATTTCATAATCTGTTTTCTACCACACATTTATGGTCATACAGAGAAAGATTAAAATGTAAGATCCACATGACTCTTGTATTTCTTTAGTTGTTTTTTTTTTTTTTTAACCTTAAGGCATATCAAGGAAAAACACCTTTTTATAAATTTAAATAATATATTTTATGGAAATACAGTGACAAATTTCATTAGAGTTTTTTTTATAACCAACTTACAGAAAGGGCTCATTATGAATGAATTCAGGGCCTCAAAAAAGCCATTTACAGATAGAACCATTATCTCTGTAAGATGACCTAATTTATTCTAAAAGACTCCTAGACTGGTAGGAATGCTGTACACATTGATGAAGCCATTACAAGGCACTTTGGGTTAAATATGAATAACTAAATATACCAGAAACTACAGGTGTAAAAAAAGGGTTTGTGAGTTTAGTATGGGTGAAGTGTATGAACAAAGAAAAAGAACTGTTAGCTATTTAAAAAAAAAAAAAAAAAAAAGCTTGGCTCCCATGAGTTCAACGTACTGCAGTGGAAACTCCTTCAATCTCACTAGACTCACAGTCTTTTCCCTGGGTAAAGGGCTATCAAAAATTAGAAGTAACTCATGTGCACTAATAATTACTAACAATGATTTCCTAAGGCTGTTTGCATAGAATAGTGATTAATTTTATATGAAATAATCACTCCCCATTATTATCAAAACTGTTGACAAACCTATGAAAAGAAATGTTAGCACACATCTCTGGGTAGTTCAGAACTCTTTCTATTCAGCCCACATACCTAACTCAAACTGGCTTAAGAGAAAACAAACAAAATTGTTGAGGACAAAAGGATTTGCTAGGTCATGTAACTGGAAGGCTGGGGATAGCCTAACTAAGATTTAAGCATAAATTCTCTCCATCTCTTAGCTCCTCCTTTTTTGTATTGGTTTCATTATTTCAGTTTTGCCCAGTGTGGAGGCAAAGATGACCACGAGAACCTCCAGGATTTCAACAATGAATGGTTTAGCAAGTCATTGTTGAAAGAATATGTCTTGTTCCCAATGGTTTGAGCAAAACATAATCCTTCTGGCCTGAATCTTTTACATAAACCTAAAGTCAAGTGGTGGGCCTGACCACATGGGCAAAAAATGGTGAACAAGTGATTGCCCAAAGATAACACTAGGCTAGACAGAAAAAAAGGATAAAAAGTAACTAGACAAGCAAATCAACAGATGTCCACTAAACTTACTGTTTCAAATTGTTATTTCAATAATACTAGTTAGTTATTCATCACTTATGTATTAGCACCTCCTGTATGCTGAGTATTACCAGTGGTGCTGATTATACAGAGTTGAAGAAGACATGATATCTCCCTTCATGGAGCTTACACTTTACTATATGTTTTGAAAATTAGTTAAAGTAGTTTCTATGACGTTCAGGATTAAAATCCTGGTGAAATGAATATAACAAATACTTTAGATTTTTATTTATTTATTGCTATTTTCTCCAATTATTATTTCCTTTGGTGGTCTTCAAAGTTACACGTTTGAAAAGTATTTTTGAATGTGGATGGAATCTTACTATCAATTACTTATATGTTAAGAATCACATTATTAAATGTTGATTTTAAGCATGGTAATATATACTCACTAAAGATAATCTTTTTATATACATGTTTCCAGTCCAGTTTCTGTGTATAGAATTTTTAACATTATTATACTTGCACTATGAAGGTAATTTTGTAGCATGCTTTCTCCTAGTTATAAAATCTGTCCTATGTCATGACAACTCTATATAGCTACCATGTTAATGACTGTAATCCATTCCTTCAAATAAGTATATCACGACTGATTTAACCAGTTCCTAATATTGAACATTTAAGTGGTTTTCAATTTTTCATTATTATAAAGACCACCCTAATACATAAATCTTTTTTCTGAACTCAGGATTATTTCTTGAGATGTAGACCCACAAACAGAAGTTCTAGGTCAAAATATAAGAAACATAACGGTTTTTGGTATATAAAGTTTACTTGCATCTCCAAAGCAGAGTACCAATATACCTTCTTACTGTCAATGATTATAACAGTAAATATCCTAGTAAGAATTGAATATAGTCATTTCATTTTTTAAAATCTTGCTGTGTTGATGAGAAAGAAATTATAGACATGATTTGAATTTGAATTATTTGCCTATTCATGATGTTGAGTACTTTTTCATGACTTCCAAGCAGTCACATTTTCTCTTACGATGCATATGCACTTTTTTTTTTTTTTTTTTTGAGAGACAGAGTTTCACTCTTTGGCCCAGGCTGGAGCGAAGTGGCAGGATCTTGGCTCACTGCAACCTCTGACCCCACCCCCACCCGAGTTCAAGCGATTCTCCTGCCTCAGCCTCCCCAGTAGCTGGGATTATAGGCGTCCACCACCACGCCCAGCTAATTTTTGTATTTTTAGTAGAGATGGAGTTTCACCATGTTGGCCAGGCTGGTCTCAAGCTCTTGACCTCAGGTAATCCAGGCTTCGGCCTCCCAAAGTGCTGGGATTACAGGTGTGAGCCACAGCACCTGGCCTTTATGCACTTTTAATATCTCAGCAGGTATTTGGAACTATGAGAAAATTATAACAAGTAAAATAAACCAAAGAAGTTAGCAAGTAAATCTCTCTCTTAAATGGGGCTTCCTTTGAGATCAGAAAGTTGTTACTCCTTTAATACCTAGCCTTTTATTATACGTCTGTGATTGAATCCGATGACAGTGAAATCGAATTTTTTTTTATAAGTTGGTTGAAAACCTAATCTTCCCTGAGAAACTACTGGCATTTTTGGAACTAACAACCACAAAACTCACGCAGAGCGTTATAAATTGATTTGTTGGCTAGGTTGAAATGCAGGTGTTGTTACTTCTATAGCAAATGTGATGCATACTCAAAGACACCATTTCTATTTCTTTGCTATTGAACTAAATATAAAACCAAATCCTCAAGGTTTCTGCACCTTGTTTTGGATGTAACAAAAATGAATCTCTATTGATTGGTTTCTGAATAGTGTTTCATAAAATGCCCTTAAGAATTTATCTTACCTAAGGTTAATGGAACAAACAAACCATAAACTCAATGGCTCAGATGCTGCTTTGTGGGTCTAAGGGCAAAGGTGAAGGATTAAATTGCTGATCTTTCCAATGGTCACTATAAACTGCTGCTATTTCTATGTACTGAAAAATTAGAAAGATGAAAATGGAAGACTGAAACTATTTTACATGATCAAATAAAGCACTTTCTCCTGTAGGGATGTGGTTAGAGAAGATGACAGATTGTGCTGTCTTTTGGTAAAAGTTTCCTTTTCCCCAGAGAAATTTAAACTAGAATATTTCTGAGAATTATTTCCTGTACCTTGGAGATGTTTGTGAGTGCCTGCAAGCTTGTCTTTCACCTAAGACAAATCAAAGGTCTCAGGTACAACGAAAAACTGAGCTTTATCTCAGTTTAACTTAAGCTACTATGTTGAATCTCTTGCTATTTTGCTACTATTCTGAAAGGTACATTATAGTACGTTTCATCAAAGATCTGGTGGTGTTATCTTAGATGAAATAATTTAATTTTTAAAGAATGTATTGCTTTACCACTATATCCTACAGATTTTCCTAGTGGAAGGGAAGGAGGGTGGAGATTAGGTTGTCCTCATTACTTGTAATTAGGATATAAAGTTTTCCTAATGAGGCAGAAGCATGTACAGATTCACACCATGAACAACTTAAGACAGGATATTGGCCAAAGCTGGAAAGTAGGCTGGGCGTGGTAGCTCACACCTGTAATCCCAACACTTTAGGAGGCCAGGGTGGGCGGATCACTAGAGCTCAGGAGTTTGACACTAGTCTGGACAACGTAGGGAAACCCTGTGTCACCAAAAAAATATAAATGTTAGCCAGGCATGGTGGTGCACGCCTGTAATCCCGGCTACCCAAGAGGCTGAGATAAGAGGATCGACTGGGAGCTGCGGTGGCTCTGGCCGGTTGCCCTGGCGCGCAAGAAGGAGAGGCTATGCGTTCGAGGCCAACCTGGGCAAAATTGAATAAATAAATAAATAAATAAATAATTGCCAGGCTCAGTGGCTCACGCCTGTAATCCCAGCACTTTGGGAGGCAGAGGCGGGCAGATCATGAGTTCAGGAGATCGAGACCATCCTGGCTAATACGGTGGAACCCCATCTCTACTAAAAACACAAAAAATTAGCCGGGCATGGTGAAGGGCGCCTATAGTCCCAGCTACTCGGGAGGCTGAGGCAGGAGAACGGCGTGAACCGGGAAGGCGGAGGTTGCAGTTAGCGGAGATGGCGCCACTGCACTCCAGCCTGGGCGACAGAGCAAGACTCCGTCTCAAAAAAAAAAAAAGAAAAGGATCAATTGAACCCAGGAGGTCAAGGCTGCAGTGAGCAGTGATTATGCCCTCCACTCCAGCCTGGGCAAAAGAACGAGACCCTGTGTTAAAAGAAAAAAGAAAGTAGAAAGGATCTATAAGGTGTTTCTTATGACGTTTTATTTTCTTTTATTTTATTGTTCTTGGACTTGAGAGTAATTTTCCTGTAAATTTCAGTATTTGTTTTGTTTTTATTTTTCCCTATGTTGCAAAAAAAAAGTATTTTTGTGTGTGTGTACACAGAGAGAAAGAGAGACAGAGAGAGAGAGAGAGAGAGAGAGAGAGGAAGGAGACCGCCAACCCAAGGCTAGTGAGAGAATTACAGGGGGAAGGAACCAAGTCACAGAAATGAGGCGTCTACAACTTACGTTGGTTCTTGAGTAGGCTAGAAAATACTCTGTTTACCTAGGGTGTACTAGAAAATGGAGATATCTGATATAGTTTGAAGGAATAGTTGGCTTGTACCACTAAAAACAAATAAAATGTAAAGCATTTTATAATTCTATTTTTTAAGATAAATAGTTGTACCCATGTCACTGAACAAATAGAACAGTTAAAATCACAACACTGAAGATTTTTTAATGTTGTGACACAAAATTAGAGAATGTAGTGGTAATAAACTAGTTAATGGAAAACACCCGAGGTTATACATTTTAAATAATATGCTTGATTAAAATATAACAAATGAATAAAAGGGAAGAAAAGACTGGGGTAAGAAAAAGAGAGAGAAGGCATGAAAAAAATGGAGAAGATGAAGGAGGATGGAAGAACGAATTAATTCAACTGGTTTTATTGAGTGGCTATTATGTGTTATACACTGCATCAGGATATGCTCAAATAAAGGTGAAAAGTGACATTATCACAGTAAGTTCAGGGTATGATGGCAGCAAATTGGAGTGACAATTAGACAACTCAGAGGAGATAGGGCAGGGAGATCTTTTCAGAAATTTGACATATGAAGTGATGTGCAGGAATTTGTCAAGTAAGAAGGAGAAAAAGGCATCCCATGTTGACAGAGCAACAAACACTGCACAAAGAAGGCAGACAGCAAGATTTACATGATTAAAGCAGTTCTGTGTGGCTAGAAAAAGGAAAACACAATGAAAATGATGTTAGTTTTAGAGCTGATTAAGAAAAACACCATAAATCAACTTCAAGTCATCTGTCTGAGCCATGAAACTTAACAGGTGTCTTGACCTACATGAGAAAGCCTAAACAAACACATTTCCTTTAATTAGAAGTACCAGAAACTGTGTTAAATTGATTTTCTAGGTTCCTGAAGCAAAAGACCCTAAAGAGTGGTGTTTCTAAGGTTATTAGTTATTCTGGTTTTACTCCTTTTTTTTCAAGTTTTAAAATTTGAAATAAATTTGATCTTAAAAATAATAAAATAATGTACTATAGTTTCATATGTATATCTCATTTAATCCTCCATTTTCCAAATGAGAAAACTCAGAAACAAAAAGGATTTGCCCCAGGTCACATCATTAATCTTGCATAGAGCCTGGATTTAGGTCTTTGATGGCAATTCTGTGGATCTGGGTTACTGGTTTGAGTAGATAATTGGAGAAAAATAAAAAGTCAAAGCTATAAGATAAGAGTTAGAATTGGATGCTGGGGCATCTGTGAATTTTAGTTAAAAGAAATGGCAAACACTGGGAAAAATCTTTAATGTTGTCAGTTATGCCATACAACAAATAGACAAAACACACATTAAGAAGAAATATTTTCTCAGGTATCTATATTTCTATTTCATTAATAAAGTATATAAGAACTTTTAATTTTCAGTTATAGTGTATAATAGACACAATGGATATAGGATGGAAAAAGAAAGAGAAGATAGTAGCCCATGCATGAATATTTTTAGATTAAACTACATTAAACTACTTAATCCACTTTACATTTGTGTTAACTGTGGTTCTGTTTATGTAAATGGATTAGGAGCAATTAACATTAAACAAAAGAAACTACACCCTTTAAAGCATACTCCCTTTATGAAATGGCCTCAATTAGCCACTGGGCTCAAATTATCATTGCGTTATAGTGCTTCTGCAATCAACTGGTAACAGACAATACCCCTACAGTGGGATAATTCAAAGAAAATGAGTCTAGAAAATGCTGAGTTTAGGAAATTCCTAATTTCACCCTTAGAGTCTGGATTCAGATTGAGATGGGCCCAATATTTTGCCAGACCTCCAGATAGTGCTAGTCCAGAATAAGTTCACTATTTATTAATAAATACCTTTTATGTGTCTAGTACACTGCTGGCAGTATTAGAAAAATAAAATGAATAGGGGAGAACAATTGTGCCCTAAAAATGCATCACATCACATCAAGGGTACATGCTCTCAAGGGTACATTACACTTGTTTTGAAACATGTTAAGAAGAAGAAAACCATTCAAAGGAAGATAACTAGAGAGAAATATTTAAAGGCACTATTAAGAAAGAGTCAGGATTAAAGGGATGAAATTACTTGGCTGAATTCACATGGCTTATAAGTAGACAGGCCAAGACTCAAATCCAATTGTTCTGAATTCAAATTTATTATTTCTTTTTCCATTTCATTGGGTTATAATGGATATTAAATGAGGAACTATCTTAATGGTCCCACCAGTGGAGTGCTGAAACTTCTTGTCCTGGTTCACTAGAGTTGACTGTGCATGTCTTTCAAAATCTGTAGCTTGAAATCAGCTACGGTGGGAGTATTTATAATCACAAAAATCATGATATGTCATAAGTTAGTGTTTTCTCTAATTTTTTTTTCTGGAAAAATGCTGGTTGTTAAACATTGACCAAAATAACATTGGTTGTCTGTTCTGTTTGTTTTGTTTTGTTTTAGACCTGAATAATTTTGTTCTATCTCCTATGTGAACTTAAATACACACACACCCCCCCACACGTTGTGTGTGTGTGTGTGTATATATATTACATATAATGTTTCATGTTCTCGTAGAAGAATTAAAACAAAGTAAACTTGTTAAGCTTAAGAAGTAAAACTCTATCTGAAGAAGGTTTGGCGATCTGAGTAAAAACTACCTATAGTAAAAATGGAAGAATATAGTGAAGAAGGAAAATAAGGAACAAGAACCCCATGAGTTATTGTCACAAAATATGTTATTTTGTTGTTGTTATTGTTGTTGATGATGCTGATGATGTTTTATTCATTTTTGTTTGTTTTGTTTGCTTGTTAAATGTGAAAAGTCCACTATGTCTGGAGCAGCAACTAGATATTTACCTTCTTAATATAGGTTGCAAAAAGAAATGTGCATTTCTAGAACCTCATGCCGATTTGTGAAGTACAAATGTAACAGCTACTGTAAATTTGAATGCTACGTGTAATCTTTATTGTGCTTTTTTTTTTCACTTTTTATTTTTTTAAACATGGAGTCTTGCTCTGCTGCCCAGGCTGGAGTACAGTTGCACAATCTAGTTCACTGCAGCCTCAAACTCCTGGGATTAAGCAATCCTTCCACTTTAGCCTCCCAAGTAGCTAAAGTTCCAAGTAGGGACTACAGGCATGCACCACCAGCCCAGGTAGGCTTTTTAAAATTTATTTATTGTAGACATGGGGTTACATGTAATACTTAAACTATGAAAATATAGAAGGAGTTCCTTTCTCCCTATCCCACCCATTAGTTAGAGTTAGGGTTCGGGTATGAAAGGGAGGAAGGAACTCCATCTATATTTTGATCTCTTGTTGGACGATACCTGTGTCAAAAGAAGCAGTTTTGTGTGGAGTCTCACTGGGTGACCTCACTTGAAAAGGTCAAGCAAAATGGAACACTCTTTCCACCCTAATTAACTCCCACATGAGGATGAGGATGAGGTGTTCTGGCAGCAAAGACTTGAAGGAAACAAGAAAATGTGCTTGATTATCTGGCATTCTGTAACCAGTAGTGTCAGACTCTAAGAATGTCCATTATGAATTCCAAATTCATTTGAATAGAAGATGGTAATTTCAAGTTTAGTGAGGAAAGAAGCATCTAATTATAAAGAAAGAGCTGCTTCCCTAAAGAAAAATATCATTTGAAAAGGACTTTTTAGTGTTTACAGTGATTAAATACACACGGGTATTTTACCACTATTTAGTTTATTGTTTTTATATTTGTGTATGTATTTTACACACACATACACACGCACACATATACACACGTATGTGTATATATAAAAGTATACATATAATCTCAAATTGGTTCTTAAATGCTGTGAAAGGGGTTAATGGAAAAACCAAATACATAAACAATATAAACAATCACAGGAAAAGTAAATGTCACCTTTTTTACAGTAAAAGTAAATGTTAAAAGGAAATTTTTTTTCAACAACAGGTAGCACTAAGGTGAGTTTGAGGAAATTTTGTCAAGAAGCACAAAACAGACCGGTCTAGCTTGTCTTGCATTTTTAGTAGACGTCCTGAACTAGTGTTTCCTAACCTTGGCTAATTATCAGAATACTGCCTAGGTCAGGGGTTCTCAGTCTTGGCTGCACATTTTAATTGGTTGTAGATTTTTTTTTAAATATTCATGTCTGGGCCCCACCCTAGACCAATTAAGTCAGAAGCTTTGGGATTGGAGCTCAGGCACATGTGTTTGAAAAATGATTACAGGTGATTTTAATGTGCTACCAGGAATGAGATCTACTGGTTTAGATCAATAATGTACTAAAAGAATACCACTCCAAAACAAGAACCAATAAAATCATAATGAGTGCATCTTCAATTTGTTAATCACTATAGAAATTTAGAAGAAAAAGTAGAGAATTAGAGACATTTCTAGCTGTTTTCATGACTACAAATGGGTGAATCTATTCCTTCTGCTTGTCATTTCATGTATTTATTTTGGAATAGGTAGAGAAGTAGAAGGAACGGAAGAAACAAAGTGGAAGAAGTCCCAAGCATATTCTGAGTATTTAAAATCTCCAAAGGCATTTCACCCATTCCCCTAACAATTAAACTTGAGCTTATTCTATGTGTATAAATATATATTTGTTATTTAAGACTTTCCTTTAAAACCTTTTATTGATACATAATTGTATATGTTTATGAAGTATATGTGATATTTTAATACCTGCATACAAGGTTTAGTGACCAAATCAGAGTATCCATTACCTCTAACATTTATTATTTCTTTGTGTTGAGAATATTCCAAATATTCTCTTTAACAACTTCCTTATTTTCATTATCCAGTCTTTGTAGAGAAAATGTACTTCTTACATTTGAATAAATTAAAAGTGGTAGATAAATAAAAGATGACTAGGATTATGATTGTCTGAAAAATATTATGTTTTAAATGTTGTATTTTGTTTTCAGTTTAGATTAAGTGTAAATACCATTATTATTTATTGAAGAAAATATAGAATTAATGTAACTATCAAGTACAATTTACAAAGTTAGCATATTTATCTGTATTTTTTTTCGTTTTTTGAACAGACAGGTGAAATGCTTTACTTTGCACTTACTGAATTAGAAAGATTTATTTTGCTTTCACGCACTCTGTGGTATATTCTAATTTACAGGCCCCAAGAAAGAAAGTGTATCCATTTTGTTTGAGTTTTTTGTTTGTTTTTAGGATGCATTGCAAAGTTATAGGCAAATTGTGTATATTCATTTCATTTAATACATATTATAGGTATTTCCGAGTCTATGTTTGTATCCTTTTGCTAGGTCTCCCATATAAAATACCACAAACTGGGTCACTTAAACAACAAAAATTTATTGTCTCACAAATCTGGAGACCAGAAGTCTAAAATCAGGGTGTTGATAGGCTTCATCTACAAGTCAAAGCCCTTCAAAGCCCTTCTAAGGGCTATGAGGGAATGATCTGTTCCAGGCATCTCTCTTTGACTTGTAGATGGCCGTCTTCTCACTGTGTCTCATCATATCTTCTTCACTCTGTGTGTCTCTATCTCTGTGTCCAAATTTCCCCTTTATATAAGGACATTAGTCCTGTGAGATTGGGGCTCACCCTTAAAGACTCCATCTTAACTAATTACTTCTACAATGACCTTGTTTCCAAAAGAGGTCATATTTTGAGATCTTAAGGGTTAGGGCTTCAACATACAAACTTGGTGGGGCATGCGATTCAACCCATATCACTGTTGAAGTCATCTACTCAACTCTTTCTATCCAACTCAAGAAGACAATAATAAGCCCCTGTATTTTCTTGCTGTGTGGGTTACATCTACTTAGGCACTGTCTGTTTAAGTAAACCTTTCCTGATTCTGTCACTCCCACCCAAATTGGGATTAGGTACTCTTCTTACATAAAGCCTCTCCACTCCGATTTGTTATCTCCAGTTGACTTGCAAGTTTTCTTTCCTAGACCATAAACTCTTTGTGTTCAAAGAGTGTATTTCCTAGTGGCTGGAATTATGCCTCCCACACACAAGAAACCAAATAAATATTTGAAAATAAAAAATAATAGGATTAGTTATTGAGAGGTATTTGTTCAGACCAGACTAGACATTTTGGTAGTCATTCTTGCCTACCAAAGAACGACTGGGCCACTTTGAGTCTCTCTGTCTGGAATGCTCTCCCCCAGCTAGCATGTGATGAGCTCATTCTCATCTACCATGAATCAGCCTCAATCTTGTCTCTTCAAAGAGGTTCTCCTGGCCACCCAATTTAAAGTAGTCCCCATGGTTCCCATTCTTTTTTCTGCCAGTCCCTTTTTTTCTTCTTAAAAGTTATTAGAAGCTAATACTTTATTTTTGGTTTTTGTCTCTTTGTCTGTCTTCCCCATTGGAATGGACCCTTCATTAGGACAGTGCCATATCCATTTTAACACATTGTATCTCCATCCAGCAGCACTCAGCAGACAGATTTTGTTTCTTTTGTTGCTGTTGTGGTTTCACTGCAAAATAATAATAATAACAGATTATTTCTCTTCTTTTCTTTTTAGGAAAGATTAATAAACTTTTGTATTCTGAGTTTGGAAGTTCTTGCCCAAGAATAGTTACAGAATTTTTTTTCAGAATAAAGAGAAATAAACATCAAGAGAGGAAAAAGGAGGAAAAGAGGACATTGCCAAGCTCCTGGAATAATGCTCCCACCTGGCATAATGACTAAAGTCAAACACACCTGAGTTTAAATGCTGAGTCTGCCTGATATGGTTTGGCTGTGTTCCCACCCAAATCACATCTTGAATTGTAACTCCCACAATTCTCACATGTTGTGGAAGGAACCTGGTGGGAGACGATTGAATTATAGGGGCAGGTCTTTTCTGCACTGTTCTCGTGATAGTGAATGAATCTCACAAGATCTGATGGTTTTTAAAAAACAGGAGTTTCCCTGCACAAGCTCTCTCTTTGCCTTCTGCCATCCACGTAAGACTTGACTTGCTCCTCCTTGCCTCCACCATGATTGTGAGGCCTCCCCAGCCATGTGGAACTGTAAGTCCATTAAACCTCTTTTTCTTCCCATTCTCGGGTATGTCTTTATCAGCAGTGTGAAAACGGGCTAATACACTTCCTCTTACCATTATGTACTTTGAGTATATTTTAAAAATTTCTCAGGCCCAGCAGAGTGGCTCAGCCCTACAATCCCAGTACTTTGGGAGGCTGAGGCATAGCTGAAGTCCGGGAATTTGAGACTAGCCTCGGCAACAAAGTGAGACCCTGGTGTGTGCCTGTAGTCCCAACTACTTGGGAGGTGGAGGCAGGAGGATCGTTTGAGCCCAGGAGTTGGAAGCTGCAGTGAGCTGGGAATACACCACTGCACTCCAGCCTGGGTGACAGGGCAAGACCCCACTTCTAAAAAAAAAAACTTATCTGTCTTCTCTGCAAATCAGTTACATAATCTGTGAAATTTGCTGTCAATTCTGTTAAATACAAAAATACATTTTTTTGTTTCAAAGTAGATACATGGATAATATTTTGTAAACTTGAAAATATTTGAAATTGAATTTATATTGACTTCATACAAGGTAGACAATTTTTAGGGTATAATATGCTTGGAACATAGCTCATTGATTTTTTTCCTCAAAATCGTTTTGTTTTAGTTTATTATTTTTTTTTTCTAAACTCTTTTAAGATTTTTTTCATCCTGGAGTAGAAAAATTTTGCCAGTATATCTCTACATGTATTTATTTTGTATTTATTTTGCTTGGAAGAGAGGCAGCTTAATCATTCTTTATCGTAACTTTTGCAGCTGTGTTCTTTATCCCTTTTTAAATTTAATTTTTACCTATCTAAAAGTAGTGTGTAAATATCAAATACACTGATTTAAAAAAATATATCAGTGTGTTGTCTCTGCTCCCAAATCCCAATTCTCTCATCTTAGAAGCAACTACATTCAACTCCTTTAACTATTTATTCTACTATTTGCCACCATATTACTAAATAATGTATTGTAAATAAATTGTTATTTTCTAAATTTAAACAATTATTTATTGACTTTGTACTATAAAAAATATCTAGGTCTCTTACAACTCCTCCCCCACCCTAATCAATAGTTATCTCTCACTCAACTTTCTTCACAAATTTTTGGTCAAATCAGCATTTGCCTTCTCCATTATCATGGCTATCAATGAGGTCAGATATATCAACTAATTGCTCAACTCCATTTATATATTGCAGACATTTATTTATTTATTTATTTATTTATTGAGTGGAGTTTCGCTCTTGTCACCCAGGCTGGAGTACAATGGTGCAATCTCGGCTCTCTGCAACCTCTACCTCCCAAGTTAAAGCAATTCTCCTGCCGCAGCCTCTCGAGTAGCTAGGATTACAGGTGCCCGCCACCACGCCCAGCTAATTTGTGTGTGTGTGTGTGTGTGTGTGTGTGTGTGTGTATTTTTTGTAGAGACAGGGTGTCACCATGTTGGCCAGGCTGGTCTCGAACTCCTGACCTCAAGTGATCCACCCGCCTCATCTTCCCGCAGCAGGCATTCTTTCTGAGTATCTCCTCCCTCCTCCCCAAGCTGGACCTGTGGAGCTCTAGACCTTCAGCACAGCTGATATCCTGAGACTTCTCTTTGACCTTATCTTGGGAATTTCCTTTGTCACTTTTGTTTGTCTCTCTTTTTGTTTTGTTTTATTCTTTCTGTAACCTCTGATGCCCTGGTAGCAATGACCATATCTAGAAACCAGGTCTTCTTTTCTAAATAAAATTCTTCATAAAAGATTCCAAAAATCCTTGGGAAATGATTCATTATATGTCTGGTACAGGAGAAAATACATGATAAGCCTAAGTCATGTCATCATATCAAAAATAAGGAAATGGTTATTTCCTTATTTCTTTTCCTTATCCTTATTCTGTTATTTATTTTCCTTATTCTTGTCCTGTCACTTGTCTCCTCCACAACATAGCAGTTTCTTAGTCTTTCTTCTTCATGGCTTTGACACTTTGAAAATGAAAGGAAAGGAAGAATAGGGAAAAAGAAAAGAAATAGCAGCATACCAAAGGTCACAAGAATCAACTGGAAAGAGCTCCTAATGGCCATAGCTAGAACTTGAGCAGCAAAATAATTACATGTTCTTGGACTATAACATAAAGAACAAAATAAGCATTAAAGACCCATGCTGATATAAACAAACAGATAAATACATGAGAGTAAGTAGGAAATTCCTCTTTACAGGTGGACTCCAATTAAATAAATGTAAAAGGAATTAGGAAAATAGGCAATCACCTTTAGAATGCCAAAATAGTAATTGCCCCAAACAAGACCCAACGATGGATGATAAAATGTGTGAACAAAAGTTTAAGCATAAATAATATATTTGAATTGCCTCAAAGTATCTCCTCCAAAATATTATTAATAATTATAAGAGGAAGAAACATGACCTTATAGTGGAGAATTCTTTCAGAGACCACCTTAATCACATAATCAAGGTGACCAATAAGAATCACATGATCAGTAATGCACACCAACATCTTGTACCCTTCGATGTGGTATACTGAGAAGGAAATATCACTGCTGTGATATCTTCCCCAAGTGCAGAAGCTAAATCTAATCATAAAAAACATCAGACAAACCCAAATTGAGAAGCATTCTACAAAATAATTGGGCAGCACTCTTTCTTTTTAAATTTTTGGTCAGAGGGATTACATGTGCAGGTTTTTTTACATAGATATATTGTGTAATGCTGGGATTTAGGCTTCTATTAAACCCATCACCCAAATAGTGAACCTAACAACCAGTACTCTTCAAAATGTCAAATCCACGAAAAAGGAAGACTAAGAAACTGCTATGGTGTGGAGGAGATGAGTGACAGGAAAATTAAATGCAGCAGAGTGTCTTGGATTGGAAACTGGAACAAGAAAATTGGTGGAAAAATTGGTGAATCCCCCCCCCTCCAATTCTATAGTTTAGTTAATCTTACCATACCAAGACAAATTTCTTAAATATATTATAGGTCTATAGTTATACAGTTATTAATGTTAGAGGAAGTTGGATGCAAGGTGTATGGGAACTCTACTCTGCACAATTCATCTGTAAGTCTAAATTTATCTCACAATAAAAAATTTCAAAAATCAAAGATAAAGCTTACAAATATAGATACTAATGTCTTGCAGCTTTTGAATTGTTAATACGCAAGCCAGATAGTCGAGAAATGTTGATGTCTTCAGCAAATATTCATAGATGATCCTTAAAAAGTAAGTACACTTCACAGCAAATGCCTTCCTGATGTAAGTTTAGAAGGGTTTGTTTCATTTTTGCCTCTTCCTTTGTGAGTGAGAGAATATTTTATTAAAAATCATTTGCCTTCCTGTCATTTTATTGAGGGTATTAAATGTAAACTCTGGCTTTAACTTGATGACCTAGTAAAATCATCAGTAGAGTTAAACAACATTCTTGGGATGCTTATTTATGTTACGTAATCGATTCAATGAAGTAGCCTCTGGGTTTGTTTGGAGAATTTTCTTTTAAAATATGCTTCTTACTCTCCTAAAATATGCTTCTTACTCTTATAAGCTAGAAGTCTATTAAAGATGAAATAAATAATATAAGCTATAAATCTCCAATTATTCTCCAATGCACAATACGATGTTCTTATTTACGTTCTCTTTATAATTGATGGTGGAATATTTAAAATACTGTAATATCAAAATTGCATTTTATGAATAATCATTTATTGAGAACCTGTTGTCACTTCAATCCTGTGTGGTTACTGGTGTATGAAAAGAAAGTGGCAAAAGGCCCTCTGTGTGAGCAGAGGCAAGATGTACTCTTGGTACCTCTGTGAAGTCTGTCAGAAACCCTGCAGATCTGGGAAAGGGGTGGGAGAAGGCAAGGTTGAGAGACCTGAAATCTCTTAAGAACATAAGCCGTGTCTGATGCATTGTGATTTTCTTTCCCAGAAGACTTTGAGCTCTCTAAGAGTAAGAAGTCATGTGTGTGTGTGTATATATATTATATATATATATATTCACAATTATATATATATTCATATTATATATATATTCACAATTCTAGCACTTCATAATTCATAGTAAGACTTCAAAAAAGATCCTTCGGTTGACTAGTTTTTAACTGAAATAATTCGATGAGAATTACTTTGTGTGATATGAAGGAAATATAGAACCATCCAAAACTGCTAAGCAGGGAATCAATATCAGATTTGCATGTTTAAAAGTTTAGAAGGCCTTGCAGTAGTTCAGTTTAGAAGTTTAGTAGGTCTTGCAGTTGCTCAGCCTAAAGAAGAGGGATCATAAATAAAGCAGTATCAACAGGAAAAGGGAACAGGAGGAAAGGAAGAGTCAAGGATGACTCCTGCATAATTTTGGCTTAACTATTACTTCCGGAGACAGTACAGTGATATGAGTGCGTTCAGTTATGGAAGATGACATGGTCAGTTCACCCAAGTCACATAACACATAAGAAGTCAAAACTGCATATGGAATTTAGGACTGAAGGCTTACATAGAAATACAGATGTGGAACCGCTTACATTAAAGTTGAAGTGGTTGAAGACAGTTACATAGATGAACTCAATCACAGAGACTGTTTGGAATGAGAGAAAAGTACCACAAGGGAACAGAAAAAGAATATAGAGGTTAAAGAGTTTGACAGAGAAAGCAGAGACATATGAATCTGAGAAGCTTTTGGGTAGGAGTAAAGGAATAATGTCTCCCAAAGGGAGAACGAGCTTCAAGAAGCAGTAGTGGCCACTGTAGTCATTAGGATTCCTGGATCAGATAAGAGGAATGGACATCAGCTCATATGACAGAAAAGAAACTTACTGAAATAATCCTAGGTACATCACAGAATCAACAGAAAGCTGATGAACCAGGCACAGAACACTGAGAGGAGCCAGGGAGACATTGCAATAAGAAAGCACAGTGAAGGACCTGTCACAGGGTCCCTCTATCTAGGATGCGACCATTGGCCACACCACTACAGACGCTTGGCATTACCTCTTGTAGGTCCTCGAAGCCCAGGCCTGGTACAGCCTTGAATATCATCTCACCTGACCCTTAGGCTTTGTTTCCCCTGTTCAAGTGATATGGTTTGGATGTTTTGTCCCCTCTAAATCTAATGTTGAAATGTGATTTCCAATGTTGGAGGTGGAACTAGTGCAAGGTGTTTGGGTGATGAGAGTGTGGATTCCCCATGAATGGCTTGGTGTCCTGGTGGTGATAAGTGAGTTCTCATTCTATGAGTTTACGTGAGATCTCGTTGTTTAAAAGAGTGTAACCCTCTCTGGCTATCTTCACCTCTTGCTCCCTCTCTCTTAATTCCTCTTTCACTATGAGGTACACTAGCTCCCTGCTTTTGCCTTCTGCCTTGATTAGGAGCTTCCTGGTACCTGCGGATGCTGGTACCATGCTTTTCATACAGCCTGCAGAGCTGTGAGCCCAAATGAACCTCTTTCCTTTATAAATTACCCAGACTCAGGCATTCCTTTATAGCAATGCAAATGAACTAATACATCAAGTATCAAATCTAACAGAAATTACACAGTTTAAAACAGTGATGCAAATTAATGGCAACCATGTACAAAAAGAAAATACTTTTTAAATTTTTCTAATTTTTGGCTATAGTTTTTAGTTTTATTTATTTATATATTTTAACTTTTCTTTTAGATTCGAGGTATATGTGCGGGTTTGTTACTTGGGTATATTGCATGATGCTGAGGTTTGAGGTACAAATATTCCCATCTCCCAGATACTGAGTATAGCATCCAATGGTTAGTTTTTCAACCCTTGCCCCTCTTCCTTCCTACCCCTCTACTAGTTCTCAGTTTCTGTTGTTGCCATCTTTATGTCCATGAGTACCCAAAGTTTAGCTCCCACTTATATGTGGGAACATGTGGTATTTGATGTATTTGGTTTTCTGTTCCTGCATTCATTCACTTAGGATAATGGCTTCCAGCTGCATCCTTGTTGCTCCAAAGAACACGATTCCATTCTTTTTTATGGCTGTATAGTATTCCATGGTGTATATGTACCATATTTGCTTTATCTAATCCACTTTTGATGGGCACCTAGGTTAATTCCATATATTTGCTATTACGAATAGTGCCGCAGTGAACATGTGAGTACATGTGTCTTTTTGATAGAATCTTTTTTTCCTTTGGATATATACCCAGTAATATGAATTTTGGGACAAATTGTAGTTGTGGAGCTCTCGCTTTTGCTCAGCTTCCCACTACGCACCTTCATGGATATGTTTTCTACATTAAGAATAATAATAGCAGCAATTTCTTACAGAATCATGATTATATTCTAGGCCCTATTCTAAACACTTTACAGATATTAATTTATTTAATTATCACATACACTCTATGTGGGTAAGAATTATTATTTTCCATTTGAATCAAGGTTATGCTGAGAGAGGAGGAGCTAATCTTGCCAAATTGTCACACTGCTAAAAAGTAGCAAAGCAAAGATTCACACCCAGGTGGCCAGGTTTCAGAGCTCTTCTAAATCAGGTCATGATGACTAGCCCATCTAGGTAACAACAGGTATGCTGATCTGATGAAGCAAGGTGAAGAGATGCCGAGGGCGGGGGTCAGATACTAAAGGGGCCTCCAGAACACATGCTAAATTCCTAGACTAGGATAACAGTACAAAGTATGTTCTGAGATACAGGAAAGAAGCCAAGGATGAATGGAGATGCCAAAGTAGGTGTAGATAAGCAATAAAAGAAGAGTGGCTTTGAGATAGTCCAGTTCTTGATTTCAATTTTTGCTCAGAATAAGCAAGAACAGCAAATCAAAGAAGGAAGATAAGACCAGAGGCCAGCAGCAAACGATGTCTTTGCAATAAACACAGTTTGGAAAACAGCAGAGTTACTTTAGCTAAAGCTAGGGACTATGAATGGACATAAGCCCTAGTCTTCTCTTTTATGGTAATTATGTCCAATTTCAGTCCCATTGAAGGGAAGAGATGATAAATTCTGTTTTGAAGTTTACTAGTCAGGTTCAATACAAACCCAAGGGTCAAAAGGTAAGAGAGTAGATGATGTTATGGACTGTAGCACTAGATCTGACAAATACCATCATCATTATCATAATCGCTATTGTAATTGTAATAGCAATCATTTATTGACTTGTTTCTATGCATCAGATCCACTGTTAAATGTTTTACATGCATTATCTCAAATCATGCTCATAACAACCCCATAAAGTTGGTGCTGTTATTATCCCATTTTATAGACAAGAGAACAGACCTAGAGAGTTAAACTTCCCCAAGATCAGAGAGTCAGGGAGGGGTAAGATAGGATTTGAACCTGCCTGATGCCAGCCAGGATAGGATAGGATAAAATGTAGGAATAAAAGATTAAGAGTTAGAAAGCAATTAAAGTAAAAGAGCGAGATGACTGAATTACACAAGATTAGCCATGGTCAGAGAACAGAACATTTGAGTTTACTATATATTATGCTTCAAATAGTTTTCGGTAACAAGTGTCAAGGTTCATCATGTGAGCAGTAAGTCCATTTGGTGCCCATGTACGTGCAACACAGAGCACTATTTTGAATATGGATATATGATTCTTCTTTTTGTCTTCTGGCCAGAGAGATCTGGGAGACATTTCCTAAGACTCCTCAGAAGTTCACATGGAGTTAAGCATCAGTCACTGTAGTGGTGACCAACTGAGCAACACAGCTGTGTGTTGTCTTTTCCTTCTCACATGTTTCTTTCCTCTGCCCTTTCCTCCTGCTTTCTGGGACTGCTTCCCAAATAAACCTACATGCAAGGCTCTACCTTGTCTCAAGCTCTGCTTGCGGGAGAACCTAGACTAAGAAAATGGGAAATACCCTGGAAAACAGACTTTTATGATGAAATGCTTCTTTCTGGAAATGAGCAGCTGAAAGAGAGAGAGAGAGAGAGAGACCAAGGAATTGGCTCCTTCATTTGTGCAAACTGGTGAGGCTGAAAATTCAGTAAGAGTTGATGTTATAGCCTTGTAGTTGTTGTTGTACTCTTGAATCTGAATTCCCCAGGGCAGCATGCCAGAAACTCAGGCAGAATTTATACGAGAAATCCTTCTACTTATTAAGGGAAGCGCAGTCTTTGTCCTTAAGGCCTTGAACTCATCGGATGAGGCCCACTCACATTATGGCGAGTAATTTCTTTACTCAAAGTTTACTGACTAATACCATCTAAAAAATACCTTTAGAGTAACATCTAGACTGGTGTTTGACCTGTCACCACAGCTGACACCATAGCCTAGCCAAGTTAACACATCAGATTAACCATCACAGGTCTCAAGCCAGACTTATGGAGATTGCAATCTCTGTACTGGAGAGAACTAGCTTAAACGCAAAGAGATTACAAGTGTTAGTCCATTTGTACTGGCAGGAATTATTGGATCACATGTGGGAATTGGCGTTGGACTAGAGCGGGTAGAATATAAAACCGGGTAAGGGAGAATTTCTTTATATGAGCTCACTCTAGTGTAACTCAAAATTGAATGTCATAGCAAGAACACTTGGAGCCAGTCCTAATACGCTGATGAGAGTGTTTCTCAAAATTTAGACATGGAAATGGTCTACAGTAAGTGAATTGGAGATGTTGGGGGATCTGAGATGTTCCAAGAAGGTTTAGGAAGTGGGAATATTTAAATGATTTATTATGTGACATGGTAGAACCCACGATCTGATTATGTTCCTTGAGAGGGCCTAGAGAGCAATATTTAAACTAAGGAAATGAAGAGTGCCCTCGTGCAGGGACACTGCATCTTTGAGGAGACTGAGTGGTTGTCATCTATAGGCTGGAGTTGACAGTGCCACTCTCTCTACTGACAATGGGGATAATGAGATTCTAGAATGGCAAGGGCCATACATGTTTGGCATAGTTGTTATAATGAGTATCAAGGCTACAGTAGTCATTAAGGTGTCTGGACCTATCTGTATCTGTGGTGATGGTAACAAATTACAGTGTTCTGAGGGTTGAGATGGATGATCACCCATCAGGGTATGACCTTATCAAGAAGTGGTGAGCAGAGGGCTTATAGTCATCAGAGTTCTTCATCCAGTTCCCAGATGTCAGGGAGCTTACAGACCCAGAGGCCTTTGATTGAAGGGTAAATTGGGTCTCCTTGAGGAAAGACCCTGTAATGTAACTCAGACCTTTCATCATGATTTGGCCTCATAAAATCCACCAGGACAAAGGGTCAAGTGGAACAAGAAAAATTTATTAGATGATAGAAACTATACATATGGGATTAAGCCCAAGAAGTTCCACAAGGTTGTCTGGTCAGATAACCCAGACACCCATGACACCTATTTCTTTTGTATTCAGGTCTCTTCTTTAACTAACATACATAACCTCATGGGGATTAATTCTGATCAACTGATCAACAAGTAGGGGGAAAAACACCTTCCCACGGCTCATTAGTGGGTTGGTTCACTATGTTGAGGTAGCTGTAAATGGACTGCTGCCATATTATTGCCCCACTTAAGGGCAGCCCTTGATATAGTGGAAATGGGAAATTCTCCCAATGGGTAAAGCCAAGAGCAGTACACTGGTTTGCCACTTTGTATGGTGGAAGAAGTGGGCCGAATTACAGATATTTATGAACTCCGGGATAGTGATGAATGGCTAGGCTGGTTGGTTAGGGTCCTGAAAGAAACAAGATTAGAAGATTTGGGAAATCAGAGATGAAGAGTGCTGGTGGTGGTAATAGCAGTGGTGAAAACAAACAATGACATTTAAACCCATCTGCTAATATTAGTTCCATCTCATCATCTAAACCGTGATAAACAGCCTTTCACCTTTCTTCCTCCTTTCCTTATTGTCTATAAGCTTTCTCCATCTGGAAAGCAGTATTGCTTATACAACCTTAAAGGGTTAAAGAGGACATATAATTCTGTAGGGTTGTGTTGTAGTCAATAAAGGGTCAATAAATGAGTTTTCTGATCTAAGAAACATACTTTGAATCCCTCCATCCTCTGCTGCAGAACACAGTAGTTTACTTGGTAGTTTCTAAGTCTGTTAATAAATATTTGCATGAATAGTTGGTGGGTTTAAAATATTTAATTATCCAATTCAGGCGCAAGCTATGACGTTCAATTTATTATTTTGTATTTATCAGAAAATGTTTGCAATTTTCTTCACATAGATTCTGCAAGCATTTTATTTGGGTTATTCCTAATTTTATTGTATTTTATTGTTGTTGCCAATAAGATCTCTTTAAGCAAATTTACTGCATTTATTTATTTGGATTGTGCCTTGAATAAGGAAGGTACATGGGGAGTGGTGAGTAAGAGATGAAATTCGGCTATGGTCCTCTCACACCGAGCTCTGTGTCCTGACATGAAGCTGTGTCTACAGATGAAAGCACTTCCCTTTCTATTTCCCACAAAGGCACTTCCTGGATACAATGTTCTCTGTGTGTGTGTGGGCAGGGGTCTTGGTGGTGTTTTAATCTGGTAATGTTTATATTTTAAAATATGTTGATTTATATGTATTTCTCTTCCTTTTCATCTATTTTAACAATATTTTAAATTATTCTTTCTCCACTAAAACCTAGCACACTTGCTTGGGACAAAGGTCCACTTGGAGACCGAAATACTAGCTAGTGCTGCTTAGTTTCTAAGTATCAACATTTTGATCCATTCAGACCTTGTACTTATGCTTAACAATATCTTAAGGGTTATATGCAAAACATTATAAAGAAGGCAAAAGGATTTATTAGGAATGACTAAACTTGCATCCTGTAATTGGAACTGTAGTCATGAAGGGTGGCGGTGGTGGTAATAGCAGTGGTAAATACAAACAAAAATATATTATATAAATATTTCTATGAAATAAATTATAAAGCTTTTTCACAAAGGTTTCTGGGAAACACTGATAAACAGCCCTCTAATTGTCTATTAATTGTCTAATTGTCTATGAATTTCATACCCTGTAGTGTGTTGATTAAAATATTATGTGCAGACAACAACAATTTTTCTCTACTCCTTTTCCAATCCTTTTATATTGTCTATCTCTTTTTCTGTTTTAGGTCTTACTTCACTTGTCAGAATAATGTTAAGTAACAGTGAAATTAAGCATTTTTCTTTCCTTTCTGTTTCCCCAGAACATTCATGTTTCACCTGTAAGTACTTTCTGCTCTACTCTGGCATGCTGTACCTGGAACTGGTCTTCACGCACATCATGCCCCAGTGAGCAGCAAAATCCCAGAAGTGAGCAAAGGTTCTGTCTCTGGCATTGCCAGGGACTGATGTCTCTGCCATTTACCATCATCACTGGCTCTACGTGCCCAGCTCAGGACTCCTATTGTACCTCTATCATTTAGGTTACAACTCTCAAGCCATCCCCTGAACTCTTGACTTTGCTGCTGTCACGCATCACACAAGCTGTCATCCTCCTCCCGTCTCTGAGGTCAACCAAGGCCTGAGAGTGGTTAAGAGTGCTACACTGTGCTCTAGATCTGGTGGTCTTTCTTTACATCCTGGTTCTGACATCATGGTTCTACTTAACTGTGTAAACTTAGGCAAGTAAATCAAGAAGACTGGGCCTTGGTTTTCTTGTCTATATAAGGACATGATAATAGTCCCTATCTAATAGATTCTTGTGAGGCTTAAATAATAATAGGTAAATAATTATGCAAAAGACTATACACAGTTAGTGTGTGACATGTAGTATATTCCCTATATATTATTTACCAAACTGGAATAAGAGAAACTGGTCCTATCCATTCCAAAATTATTACAACCTGTAGCTGGCTTTCCATGAGGTTGATAGTTCTGCCAGAACCTGTCACAGGGTTTCCTGAAACTCACCACCTGGAATTCCCGGGCCTTTCTTTCCCTGTGTGTCAGTGTGCAGTGTTTTACAGTCCTAACAATTTATTGACCAAAATACCGCCTTACAGAAATATATAGGCCTATCAGGCCTCACTGGACTTTTAAAGAGGTGAGAGTGGATGGTAGGGACTAGAAAGTCAAAACAGCAAAACAAAGCCTTATAATATTAAAAATACTTCTTAAAACCTCAGAATTTGCCCAACCACATGCCAGGGATTTCCTAGTGACTTTTGTTGTTCTCAGGCTCTGGCCCATGCACTAAATTTTGAATTTTTTCTCTTTTTTTGTTCTTTCCTATTTAGGCTCTGCCCTTTTGTCTATTCTCCTCTAAATTCAGTAGGTATTTCTAATATAAAGTGGTTAGTGGTTTGCTTCCTTATCTCCCTACAGGCCTTGCTTCTTAAGTCTTTACCTTATGTCACAGGCTTAGCAAGTTATTTTCCTAGAAAATGGCATTGCCCTACTAATGCAAATCTCTGGTGCTGAATGCAAAGACAACCTCACTACGGCTGTCAATCAACTGTAGGGTCCCTGATCAGAAAAATCATACAAGGATGAGGTTGCCTGTTAGGCTGGGAAAACTTTGTTAGTGTTAAGATAATGTACTCTCTTCCTAGATGTAAAAAATAATAATTTTACTAGGAATAGCTGCTAAATTGTGTTAAATGAAGATCTTCTGAAATCATATTTTTATATATTTTTATCATATTTGTATATGATTTTATATATGATTTTATATGATTTTTATGTTTTTTAATATGATTTTTTTATTTTTTTGTGTTTTAAATTTTAAATTTTTTATATTTTTATATGATTTTTTATGAGTTTTATGATTTTATAATATAAATCATAAATTTTATATTTTAGACATTTTACACATGTCTAAAAGAGATTCAGCTTTTTTTTTTTTTACAAAAATCCAACTTCTTGTTTTCACAGTTCTCTCAAGCCTTCTTTCAGTTGATTACTATGCCTACGTGTCTTTTTATCTATGTTTGGGTAGAAAAGCCAATGGTTCCTAAAGCTTGTGAAAATAATATTCTTTATTGCCCTAAATCCATGACAAAAAAACGTACTCAAGTGTCACACCAAGTTTTTAGGTAGGTCCACATAACTGGTCCATTGGCTTAAACACAACAAATAAGAAGTCACATTTATACAAATTTAACGTGTTCTTCGTACTGTTCTAAGTGTTTCATATATGTTAATTATTTGCTTCTCACAACAATCCTATGACATAGATGCTATTATTATTCTTTTTTAAAGATAACAAACCTAAGGCATAAAGTGACTGTCTAAAGGTGTGTAGCTAAGAAATGATAGAGGCAGAATTTGAATCCTGGTAGTCTGTCTTTACTCACTGAACTAAACTTCCTCTCTATCAAAAAGAGGAACAGTTGATGGAGAACATATTTCTAGAGCACTCTATTAAAGTTAAAATACCCCGGCAAAGGGACTTATTGTAAAGTGATATAGTTATCCTCTAGAAGGATGAGAATAAATAGGGTCTAACCTGAAGGGCATATTGGGTGGAGAGTGGGTCCGGGGGAGGAGCTGGTAAGAAAAGAAGTGAAATGGCAAGAAAATAAAGAGTTTTAGTGTTTTGGTTCTACCCATATATTTCTACCACCCTTGACAAGTTACAATAAACATTCTATTTCTGCCTTTACTACACTTGTCTTACATTTTCCTTTTTCTACTCCCTGATAATTTGGACAAGCGTTTCTCAGAACAGCAAGTGGTTACAAGCATTGGGAAACATGAGGTGCTTGATAAACCTGAAATTCCTGATCTCATTCCAGACCAGAAGAATCTGTCCTGGGATATGGGGGAAGGGGAGAGATGAAGGAAACTGCATGTTTAGCAAACACCACAGGTAGCATTTATGCTCACTAAAGTTTGCAAACTTTTCTGCAAGTGAATCTTCTGATAGTGGTTTATAATCATGAAATAATTGCAAAGTGATTCTCTTTACCTAGATTCTAAAGGCCTGGGTACGAAGACACAAACATAAATAATGAGCCTGTTTACCTTAGAGCTCCATTTTTCCTTTGACGTGACAAACAAGTAGGTTGGAAAACAAAAATCAGTCTCTTTTCCTACTAAGGAAAACCAAAGTTATACCTCAAAAAGATTGGTAACGAACTCAACTCTAATAAATCTATATGCAGAGAACTTTACAAAATAAAAAATCCATTAAGCCACTCTCTTAATATATTTCGCTAGCTAAATATCTAGGTGCGCTAAAGTATCTTTCTTTATTTATATAAGAAATATTCTTGTAAGCATGTCACTATTCACCCTTATAATCAAGTATTTTGTTTCGAAGTAGGCATTATGGGTTAAATACATTTTAATGCACATTATGAAAATGTTCATTGCATAATATCAGTTGTTAGGTTAAGTGATATGTTATAACTCTACTGCTTATCATAGCAACAGGAACCTTCAGATCGTTCAAAATATAATGGAGCCAGAAAAATGATGCCCTAATTCTGTAAGTTGATGGGAATTAAGGAAGAGAGACAAATTGAATAGTAAAAGTATTTTTTCACAATGAATTTTATAATTTCATACCTTTTTATATTTTGTAAAGTAAACTTCAACTTCCCTGTTCTTTAGTTTAACATAAAAAGATAACTAGAATTCCTTTTAAGCTTTGCAAGTTTTAAGATGATAAAGTAAAACTAGACAGATTGTATTCATTTGGCATTATAAAATCTGGAATCATTTTGGATAAATTTGCTGACAAACTTAGAGTCTTCTTCTGTTTGGTAGTTGGCTCTTAGAAGGCATATAATTGAACAAGCTTCTACCTGTATTATTAGTGCTTATCCCAACTCAGAATATGATTCAGTCTATCTGTGCATGCAGAACAAGTTTTAGTTCCTTGTTAAGTAATCATCACACAGAGTGGTTCTCCCTATGGATTGACAAAACATTTGCTGATCCACAATAATGAAAGTAATTAGAAGATACCAGGAAGTGGATGTTTCAAGCTCATCTCCTCATATGGTGTTGAGAGCATTGTTTAGGACCCCAAGGACACAATCCCACAGTCTGTTTTGTACAATAATAATTTATGCCATCAAATCACCTTTCATCAGAGATCTCAAAGGGATTCTGCAAACACTAATTTCACCTTTTCCTGAGGTATGTAGAAACAGTAATTCCAGAGGACCAGGCAAAGGGCTAGAGGATAGTCTTGACTTGTTCAACTCCTGAGTGAACGGGAGGCTGAAAGTGAACCAGCCTTAGGAATGGCATGTATGACACTGTCCAGGACTGAACTTCATCTCAACTATTGTCCTGAGAGAGTTACAGAAGGCCTTTTTTGTTTGGAATTTTCTCAGGAACCCAAGTGAATTTGGGTGGAAATGTGTCCCTTATGAAAAGGAGAACATTTCTTGAGTGGAAGTCGATATAAGATGATACTTTCTCATACTATACATAGAGACAGGGGCCATGAGAGTTACAAAGAAAGGATGAAGTGACTTGATCATGTCCTTAAGTTACAGTGCTCCTAGCTAGAACCACCCAGGGGCCTTTAGTTATGAAGATGAGAGGTCCAAGTATTCCCAGTCTCAAGTTACACCTTTTGTTGGAACAAAATTACAACATTGGTCTCTGTCACTCTCAAAAGTGTTCTGGACTGGGTGAGAATATATAAGATCACCTTAACTGAAGTGCATAGTTCTACACTTAGAGACTTCTTTAAAAGGAAGAAAATAACCACAGTGGGTGAAGAGGAAATTCTCCACTTATCCTCAGGTTTCTCATAACGAATACAGACAATGACATTCACCTCTCAGTGTTGTTATGAGGATTAGATGCAGTGATGCATGGAGTGTCTCCAACTCCCACTCCTCAAAAAGTGCCTGGAATGTGGTAAACTCTCAAGAAGTTCAAATCTCTATCCATTCATTTTCCCTCTCCCTTTATCACAGTGAAAGAAGATTCTAACATGAGTTGCGCCAAAGAAATGTAAGAGAGTTAAAGATTCTTCTTAAACCTAGCATCATCAGTGACACAGCGATTTTCAAGAAATTCCAGGAAGCCTCAAGGACACTAGAATTCCTTTTTTGGAAGGATGTAAGATCAGAAAATGGAAGCTTGGCTACTCCTGACAAGATGTCAGGTTGCATGACCATCCTATGGTTTGCAGGTGGTAGAAGCCCAGCTACCAGATGGGGCTAAAACTTTTGGTGCAGATTAATCTTAATTAAACACAAAAAGAACCTTCTGATTAAACTACCTAAGAGAGCATGAGGGGCCTCACCAGGTACTAAGTTTCTTGCCATTGGTCAGGTCAAATACGAGTGAGTTAATCGCTGGTTATAGGAAGTTTCCATTTCGGATGGATGGTTAGTCTAGTACCAGGCCTTTTTTCTGCCTAGATATGTCCCTCATTCTGGTATTGTAGAGTTCTGATATTTTTCAGGAAAACAGATCTAGCTTATTTTTTTCCTTTTCTGGACTTCTAATGAAAACAAATAAAAAGTATACTTTAGTTTTTGTGTTTTCTGATGGTGTTATGTATGTTTATTCAAGGGGACCGTGCCCTATACTCATTTTGACTATTCCACAATTCTTATTCAAATGCTGAGCATACAGTGGGTGCCTAATAAGTACTTAGTAACTAGAAATGCAGACATGTTCCTGTAGATTTTCCCATGCCTATCATTAATACAAACTTGGCACTATAGTCAGCATCACCTGTGGCCATACAATGTATATTATTCATGTCGCCACGTGATGCCAAAAACATGACATTCCGCAAACACTAAAATGCATAGGTTCTTAGATTGCGACTCAAACTTCTGACTACAGAGACTAAAATTACAAAAGGCTACGTCAACTTGACTGGTATTAATAAAAACACAATATACTTAAAAATTATAGTAAATAATGCAAATGAAGCCTGATCAACCACTAAAACATACAGATACATTAAAAACAACTATAATTGTTGTTCAGAACATAAGACATCCTGCGGTATTCTTGGTGTCTGAATGTTTGAAAATGTTTAACATGGTTAGATCAAATATAAACCAAAATTAAGACTATAGATAACATGGAATGAAAGTGACAGAATCTGGCAAGAGGATTGTTCATTTTAAATCAGCTGGAAGTACTTGTTAAAATACTGTAATTAACCAATATGATAAAAATCTTTTTAAATTGAAGAAAAACTTATCTAACGTATTATTAGAACTTAGAAATATATTAATAGACTATTTAGGAAGTTTTTCCAGAATTATTGGTATTTTGAACTTAAAATACAGTATTTAGTCCATAAGAAATTGAAGTATGCAAGTGTCTATATTTGTACAAAACCACAAATGCAAAATATAGTAATAACTATTGAGATTTACTCTCTTCCCTATTGCCCTTCTCTTGACTTAATCCTACATTTTCTAAAAGGTATTTGTTGCTGTTGTCTTCGCTTCTTATTTATCCAGAGAATAGCCAGATAAAATTGCTTCTGCCACCCTCCTCTTCCTAACATGTCCACTATGTAAGAAAGGCAAATAATGTGGATTTTCCATAAAGAATATGTGAAACCACGGCATCTTGAATCTTTGTTGATTTAAAACTTTTGGTTCCAAGTTACAGAAACTCAGTCTAAACTAACTGCAACCAAAAAGAAAAACTTATTGATTTACAGAAACAAAGAATTGCAGAGAGCAGACAGGAGGCTCAATGGACGCTGTGGAAGGGACACCAACACTGTCAGGGACTTATCTGGCCCTCTTTCTGTCCCTCTATTCACCTTCGCTATCTTCTACAGCAGATTAAGTTGTGCCTTCATCAGCAGAGAAGTGAAGCTTTTTTCTTTTTAACGGCCATCTTAATTAATCTCAAGAAAACTTTGTGCAGCCATTCTTGAGTCATGAGTATACCCCTGTGGCTCGATGAGATTATTATGATTAAGATCTCCCTCTAAAAATATGAGGTTAAAAGGAAAGGAGGATGGATTCTTAGAGGAAGGTCTGTGCTGCCTCCAGGAGAACAGAAGAGCATTAAGAAGAGAACACTCTAGTTGTCTACTATGACTAATAAATGTCCTTGGGAACCAAGGTTTTGGGCTCTGGCCTAATAGGGATATAAAAAAGTAACATGATCAGAAATATCTTATCTTGGTCTTTTAATTATGTTGCACAATGAAGTGATGAGCAGGGACACAATTAGGAGGAGAAAGGAAAGTCTTGGTATACTGGTGTTTATAAAATCCTACATGAAATGTACCCCCTATACATCAAACTTAGCCTGTGATTTTGTGTTATACCCATGAGGCAACAGTTGCCATTTGATCATTAACACGGCCCAAGTAAAGATGCTGTGGTCTCTGTCTTATTATGTTATTCATGGACACCAAGCAACTACAGAGATCTTCATCCTATTACTTTTAAAAATGTAGCTTCCATTAATTCTTATTGGGCATTTATTCAGGGTTTAATCAAAACACTAAGTTCTTATTTTCAAATATTTCAACAGTTATTTTGGTCATAGAGTCAGCTGTAAATTCCTATGTGAAAAGTAAATGAGTGGCTGGGCGCGGTGGCTCACACCTAAAATTTCAGCATTTGGGGAGGCTAAAGTGGATGGATTGCTTGAGCTCAGGAGTACAGGACCAGCCTGAGCAACATGGCGAAACCCCATCTCTACAAAAAAATACAAAAATTAGCCAAGTATGGTGGCACACTCCTGTGGTCCCCGCTACTCGGGAGGCTGAGGTGGGAAGATCACTTGAGCTGGAGAGGTGGAGGTTGCAGTGAGCCAAGATAGCCCCACTGCACTCCAGTCTGGGTGACGGAGTGAAACCCTGTCTCAAAAAGGAAGAAAAGGCCGGGCGCGGTGGCTCACTCCTGTAATCCCAGCACTTTAGGAGGCCGAGGCGAGCGGATCACGAGGTCAGGAGATCGAGATCACGGTGAAACCCCGTCTCTACTAAAAATACAAAAAATTAGCCGGGCGGAGTGGCGGGCACCTGTAGTCCCAGCTACTCGGGAGGCTGAGGCAGGAGAATGGCGTGAATTCAGGAGGCGGAGCTTGCAGTGAGCTGAGATCGCGCTACTGCACTCCAGCCTGAGCCTGGGTGACAGGGCGAGACTCCGTCTCAAAAAAAAAAAAAAAAAAAAAAGCAAATGATATCAGAAATTCAGAGGCTTTCTTATATATGCCATAAATAAAATAGTGACAACAGAAAGCCTGTACAGACACAGCTTGAATGTAAATTATTGAAGTTTCTCCAAGCTAAAATTTATGTTTGCATACTTTATGTAGCTACATACTTTAGCTAGACACTTTAGCCTACTTTCTATCCAGCCATCGTGGAAAGTAAACATGTGCCTGTTTAACGCCCAGTGTTTCTCAAACATTGATCCGTACTTACTATGTCAGAAATACCTGAAGAGTTATTTTGTTTTGTTTAGTTTAGTTTTGTTTTTGTTTTTTTTTGAGATGGAGTTTTGCTCTCGTTGCCCAGGCTGTAGTGCAATGGTGCATTCTCTGCTCACTGCAACCCCCGCCTCCCGGGTTCAAGCAATTCTCCTGCCTTAGCCTCCCGAATAGCTGGGATTACAAACGCCCGCCACCACACCCAGCTGATTTTTGTATTTTTAGTAGAGATGGTGTTTCACCACGTTGGCCAGGCTGGCCTCGAACTCCTGATCTGAGATGATCCACCCAACTCGGCCTCCTAAAATGTTGGGATTAGAGGCGTAAGCCACAGCGCCCAGCTGAGTTTTTTAAGTATATTAATTATCAGAATATATATTATTATATCAGAATATAATTATATCAGAATATAATTATCAGAATATATATTAATATCAGAACCTTAACAGAGTCTGAGTGAGGTAAGTCTGTGTTGGATCCTTTAACTGTTGTATTTTGTTAATTTTTTTTTTAATTTCCTAGGTGATTTAGATACACAGCCATGTTAGGCAACCGTGACTTTAAACCCAAATGTCTAATCCTTTTTGCAGATTTCATTAGCAATAATTCACAAAGCATATTCATCTTCTACAGCTCATGAAATAACTCTGTTCTTGAAAATCAGAGTACATGTAGAGGAGAAGGGGTTTTTGTTCTGACAATATAATACTGTCCAATGCTATGTGATTGGTAGATAAGCCCTCCAAATCCCACATGAAATGTGGGATTTAGATGAGATGATTTTTAAAGTTTACTGAAGCCATAAAGTTATTTAACCTATGTAATCTACAGAATTAGATGTGAAATAGAAATGTTGATTATGATTTTCATCAAAAGCATATGGGCTATATAAATTGCTAGGAAAACGTGAAACAAATTAAAAAGCCATAAATAAAAGAGCTTAATCCTTGAATTAAAACAAACAAAAAAGCAACCACATTCATAGCTGAATCTATCTGAAAAGCCAGGATTAGTCATATAATGATTTAACCCCTGCTTTGATCGGCATTTTTCTATAATTTCCTTGCCAACCCAGAACGAGAATGGTGACAGGTCTGGAAAGTAGTTTTCAGTGTGCTGAGCTTGAACAAAGAACAGTTTCCAGGGTGGGTGGGGTGAACCTTATTTTTCAGTGAGATGTCACTCCTGTCTGATTAGGACGCTATGAATCACTGTATATTTGGCACACTGCCAACTGAAACGTACCTTTGCTTTTCTCCCTTTGGTCTCTCCCTCACTTATTATCATGGGAAAAGATAAAATTCACAAGCTATAGATCAAGATTTTACTTCTCAAAAGAAATATCTCATTTTAGAAGCACATTCTAACATCCCACAATCACACATGGATTAGATTGTCTTCAATCTAAACTATTATTTGTGATAAAAGCTCTAAATTACTGTATTCCTTTCTAATTTTATTATCCTTAAACTGTACCTTAAGTATGTTCACTTTTTGTACAATTGGAAAATGGTTGTATATTAAGTATTCATCAGTCATTACTGAATTTCAGGGGGCAAAATTATAAATCATTTGTTAAACTTTCAAAATTATCTTTGTCTGTAATCTCTCTTGCACCCTGAAAGACCGCAGTAATATCATACTTTCTTTCCTCTCCTACTTAATGTTATTATACAGCTATTGAAACCACAATGGAGAATAAAAGAAGAGAAATAGCCATGTGTTTCGTTTAAGATGAATAATTTCATCTAACTAATTTCTATGAGACATTCCTTTGTTGTCTTTAAATTTCATTTACTTGAATGAGAATCAAAGGCATCTCCTTGTGAGTTATTCAGCACAAATCAGATTCCTTATTGGAAATTAAGCTTTGGACCTTGGCAATAGAACTACCTTCAATAAGACAGTAACATTGAAAATGTTTTTTCCCATCCATTGATTCTGCTTTACAGATCTAATATTTCCTCTCCCGATGTCAGAATAGCTCTGATATCACCCCCTCCTCCTTTCCTCTCTTGAGTCTTTATTCTTCAAGTCCAAATATCTTTCTGCTCTGCAGAGCTCAGAAGTCTGACACTGATTCCTACAAGCAGATAAATCTTGATTTTCTTCCAACCCTCCAACTGATTTTTGATGTTCTTTTTATCAATGATCAGCTTCATTTCAAAGCTTGCAATGAGGTGACAACGCCAGGGCTTCCACGCCAGAGAAATAGGCCACCTTTGTCACCTGGCAAAAAACATTCTATTGGCACCTTCAAACCCATCTTTAGATATGAAGCTAGTAGTTTGGTGAAAATAAAAGTGCACCTTTACTAAATGTACCTCGAATTGCAAGGCCCTTCCAAAACCAAAACATTCAGACCATAGGAGAGCTAAAATGTCTGACAATTGTATAAAGTGCAAGATTTAGTTGTGTGATGAATAATGATGTGAAAGGATGCATGTTGCATTTCTAGCCTGCAAACAATGACCATTTTTTGAAGAGTCAAGCAGCAAGCAGGGTGTCACCACAGCCTCCAGGTCTCTCCCAAATGTCCTGCTAGTGATGGTTTCTGTGCACCTGTCTGTAAAATTCTCCACCCTGGTACCCAAGCCCATAGCTCCTCCTTGTTGAGACTTGTCCCATTAGTCTTCTGAGGCTAGAACAAACCCAGGCGAAAGTCTTGATTGCTGGCTGAGATAATCAGGAATAAGTTGATTCTATTTCGCAACTTCTCAGCTGGGCGGTGGAGGTGGTTTCAACATTGTAATTGAGGAAGTCCATAATGCCTTCCTAGAGATTGGTATCCAAATCAAAAACCTTCATGTTTACCCTGGTGCTACTAGCTTTGTCTTGAAAGTTTAAACCCTGCCAACTTCAGGAAATCTCTTATCATGTAGGTTTGACAGCTCTGTTTACTTTAGCCCTGACCTATAGTTTAATAGCGAAAAGTTTGGAGGAAACAAACCTCATAGGAGAATGCTTGACATTATTAAAATGCAAAGTTCACAGAAGAGAAGCTACTGTGAAAGCTGTCTCCATTTGTGACTCACTCCTTGAAGAAATTTCTGGCCTTTATGCCATGCATGCTCTGTGTGTTAGCAGTAAGCATCCTGTTAAAGGAGTACACAATAGGTACCCTTTTTTTTTTAAGTTTAAGATGAAAATTAAAAAGAAAATGAAGCTTTGTATCACTTCTACTTCAGTGAGTTTTGTTGTTGTTTTTTATTTTAAATTTGCAGAGTTGCTCTAGCTTATAAATATCATGGTAATTAATTTTATTTTATCTGAGCTGTCTTCATTCAGGTAGTTACTATAACATATTTTGAAAACTTAAATGAAGAAAGATTTGCAGCCCTGGGACAGAGGAAACAGAAAGCAATGGCTAGGCTTCTCCCAGGTGGAAAGGCAAAGTCAATGGAACCAGGAGTCAATACACATTCTCTTTTTTTTCTTTTTGAAGACAATTGAGGAAATTTGTTTATTTATTTTTAATTGACAAATAAAAATCGTGTAGTGTACAACATGAGGTTTTGATATAGAAATACATAGTGGAATGACTAAATCAAGCTATTTAACTTCATATACTTATTTTTGTGATGAGAGCAATTAAAATCTATTCTCTTAGCAATTTTCTTTTCTTTTTTTCTTTTTTTTTTTTTTGAGATGAATTCTCGTTCTGTCACCCAGGCTGGAGTGCAGTGCTACAATCTCGGCTCACCACAACCTCCGCCTCCCAGGTTTAAGCGATTCTCCTGCCTCAGCCTCCCGAGTAACTGGAATTACAGGCATCCGCCACCATGCTGGGCTAATTTTTGTATTTTTAGTAGAGATGGGGTTTCACCACGTTAACCAGGCTGGCCTTGAACTCCTGACCTCAGGCAATCCGCCTGCCTCAGCCTCTCAAAGTGCTGGGATTACAGGTGTGAACCACTGCACTCGGCCGCAATTTTCAAGTATATACAATATGTTGTTATTAACTGTAATCGCCATGATGCCCAACAGGTCTCTTGAACTTATTCCTTCTAACTGAAATTTTGTATCCTTGACTAAAATCTGTCCAATCTCTGCAGCTCCTATAACCACGTTCTACTCTCTGCTTCAATGAGTTCAACTTTTTTACACTCCACATATTAGTGAGATCAGTATTTGTCTTTCTATGCATGGCTTATTTCACTTAACATAATGCCTGCCAGGTTCATCCACATTGTCATAAAAAACAAGATTTTTTTCTTTTTTAAGGCTGAATAGTACTTCATTGTGCATATATAGCACATTTTTCTTTATTCATTCATCCACTCATGGATATTTAGGCTAATTCCATATCTTGGCTATTGTGGATAATGCCGCAATGAACATGGGGGTACAGATGCTCTTCGACATATGGATTTCATTTCCTTTGGATATATGCCCAATAGTGAGATTGCTTGATCAAATGGTAGTTCTATTTTTAATTGTTTGAAGAAACTTCATACTGTTTTCCATAATGGCTGTACTAATTTATCATTCCATCAACAGTCTGCAAGGTTTTTCTTTTCTCTACATCTTCACCAACACTTACCTTTTGTCTTTTTTATAATATCTATTCTAACATGTATAAGGTGATATCTCATTGTAGTTTTAATTTGCATTTCCCTAATGACTGGTGATGTTGAACATTTTTTTCACATACCTGTTAGCCATTTGTACATCTTCTTTTGAGGAATGTCTATTTTGCTCACTTTTGATTGGATTATTTATTTTTTTAACATTGAATTTTTTGAGTTTGGCTATTAATCCCTTATCAGATGTATAGTTTTCAAATAGATTCTCCAATTCCCAGGCTTTCTCTTCATTTTGTTGATTGTTTCCCAGGCTGTGTAGAAGCTTTTTAGTTTGATGTAATCCCATTTGTTTATTTTTGCTTTTGTTGCCTATGTTTTTGGAGTCATATCCAATAAAATATTTTTCTAAATCAATGTTGCGGCGCTCTTCCCCTACATTTTTTCCTAGTAGTTTTACAGTTTCTGGTTTTACATTTGAGTCTTTAATTCATTTTAAGTTGATATTTGTATATGGTGCGAGATGAGGGTCTAATTTCATTCTTCTGCATATGAATATTCAGTTTCCCCAGCACAGTTAACTGAAGAGATTGTTCTTTCTCATTGTATGTTCTTGGCATATTTGTTGGAGATCAATTGAGAGTAAATGCATGGACTTCTTTCTGGTATTTCTATCCTGTTCCATTGGTCTAAGTGTATCTCATTCTTTTACTAGCATAAGATGCAAACCATTTTGGAATCTGAAAATGTGGTTTAGAAAGGCATGGCATAATTTAGTTTTAAAATGAATAGCAAACTTGCCCAGTCTTTTCACCTTATTCACGGCAACACTAAACATTGAACTACAAAATATTACCTTCCTTAAAAATGGAATTAGACTACACTTACTTATAATTTTCAACTTTGCACATTCCAGAATAAACTGAGTTTTGTTGATGCCACAGGACAGAGAGGAGGTGTCATATTTGTGCTTGTCTGCCTCAATTATGTGTTCAAACATAAAATAAAATTTCTTTGAATAGATCTAACTAAACTCACATAAGATTATATATAAAGTTTAGTTGAGAGGGATGGAAAGATAGGCATAACTTTAACCTTTAAATTCCCTAAACAGCATCAAAATATAGCAAAAGATTCTTGGTAGACATGTAATCTTGAATTAATATCTGTACAACTTAGTCATAGAATTAAGATTGTCAGAGCATGAACAATTAAAAGAAAGGCCAGATAGTTTAAGTAAGGTTAGATAAAATTTATTTTTGCTTGATTTTATTTTTTTAAAAAGTAATCAAAAGTGAAAGAAAACAAAAAGATAATACAAAATACTACAATTGTACACATTGTATTAACCTTTCTACTCCAAGTGAAAATATGCATAGAAACTATAAAGATAGCAAACATGTTTATGTATATTTTACAGATTCTAAAGTGCTGATAACCAACTAATGATTCTGAATCAAGGGCTCAGATGTTTTAGAGTTACATGTTATGTAATTTAGTTGATTGCACATGTAGATGTATATTATTTCTTTATTTCTTCAATAAAATAGTTTTAATGCGGCCAGGCGGGGTGGCTAACGCCTGTAATCCCAGCACTTTGGGAGGCCGAGGTGGGCAGATCACAAGGTCAGGAGATTGAGACCATCCTGGCTAACACGGTGAAACCCCATCTCTACTTAAAATACAAAAAATTACTCGGACATGGTGGCGGGCGCCTGTAGTCCCAGCTACTCCGGAGGCTGAGGCAGGAGAATGGCGTGAACCCGGGAGGTGGAGCTTGCAGTGAGCCAAAATCGCGCCACCGCACTCCAGCCTGGGCGACAGAGCGAGACTCCGCCTCAAAAAAAAAAAAAAAGTTTTAATGCAATTATATTAAATCATTAATAAAGGATAGATAAAATATTGATCAAGCTTTATATTAAAAATATCTGATTTGGGGGGTGCATTTACTATGTGCTCAATACTGAGTTAAGAAATTTACATGTATTATGATATTTCATCCTCAGAAGAATCCAATGAGTTCGTTAATACCTATTTAATATAATGAGGAACTTGAAATGAAAACGTTGGTTAAAAAGCTGGCTCACGAGAGCGTGCCATTGTACTCCAGCCTGGGCAACAAGAGCGAAAAAAAAGAAAAATAAGCTGGCTCAATTCACACAGCTAGTAGAACATGGAGCTAGAATTCAAACCCATATATTTTGCTCCCAGAAATACTCTGTTCTGATTAATGTTGCTTATGTTGCTAAAAGTTATCTGAATGGGGCAGACGTAGTCTGTTGTGTGGAATCGTCAGCTGAGGCTCAAGAGCCTGGGCTCAGTTGATACGAAGGCAATTTCTGTACCATATCCTCAGTGTGTTACAAAGAGCATGAGTGCTTAGGCCATTGGTGAAACAGTCTAGGGTCAATGAAGCAGTCTCATTGCCTGAGGTGTTATCCAAGCTCTTGGTCTCACAACCAAGGAAATTAAGGAGCGTGGACACCAAGGATGAGGCTGGAGCGAGTTAATAAGCAACAAAAGAAAGCTCTCCACAGCAGAGAGGGGTCCCAAGAGGGTTTCCATTTTTACAGTTGAATGCAAAAGTTTTTATAAGAAACTTTTTTTATCTGTGCTGTGCAACTCCCTTTATCTATATAGCTGCTTGTGTAACTGCCCTTTTCTGTGCAGCTGCCGGCATGTCTTAGGCAAGCACAGGGCATAACTTTTTTCGTCTGAGCAACGGCGGGCATGTTTTAGGCAAGCCCCCCGCCCCATGTAAGTTCCCACAGAGCCCACCATGTACATGTCCATGAAAGGAAAAGAAACTTTTTCCCAGGCACCCGCTGATTACACAAAGAATAAAGGTGTTTCTATGTTGAGCTTTGCTCCCTTATCTGTGCAACTGCAGCTTGATTTTCCAGGCTATTTCTCTGTTTAAGTCCTCTGCTGAGGACTTGCCTTAACTGTTTTCTTTTTTTCTTCCTTTCTCTTCTTTCATAAGGATGGCCTCAGACTCACTCTGTGGTCTTGAGGGAGCTGCTCACCTGCTCTGCATTTTGGTGTTTTTTTCTATAACGCGGAAAATAAGCAGAGCACCCCGTGCAGGGTTGCTGAAAGGATAAAATGAGTATGGAAACACATTGGACATAGTCACTCTATCAAACATGCTTATATTCCTCCTTTCTGATGAACTGAACACCTCTGGTTGCTGAGTTGTAAGATAGAAATGAGACTAAATACCTGCTTAACTTAACTAAATACCTGCTTAACTAAATATCTGCTTAACAAACCTCAGATATTGCAAGAACTTAATATTTCAGAAACATTCACTTAGAAATATGCTTTTATGAAGTAAAATTATCTACAAATAACTAAACTTATGAGTGCCTTGGGAAAAAGTGTATTTCATAACCAGAAAAATCACTTCCCCTAAGTTTATCTGCCTCATATTTTACCAGTTTCATGATGTTGTAAAAATTATTTCTACATGTAAGCATACATAGATTAAATATGATATTCTATTTATTATATTTAGAAAATGATCGTATTCTTTTTCTCTTTGTTAAAGGCCAACTCATTCCCTTCACTTCCCACATTTTTTTTAAACAGAAGTTTCCAATCAAGCCATTTATTTCTAGAATGTTTCCTGCATCACCTACAGACAGGAGCCATCTACTGTCACGTTTAATATTGCTTGTATTTCATAAATTGCTTGTATTTCATTACTGCTTGTATTTCATAAATTGGTGCAAATACTCAGAACTTGCAAAAATAATTACCATTCAAAACCAAGAAATAAAGAAATAATGATATGCTTGTAGTATTATGACTAAATACAAATTTACTGGAAAGCTCTGCCCATAAACTCCATTTTCTTCCTGAGAAGCTGGCTTCACAAATTGGAAAAGAATACTTTTATGCATATATTTTCTCATTCAACAAATATTTGTGGAAAGCCTGCCCTGCTGTATGCCAGGCACTGTGTTAGGCCTGATACAATGATGAACAGGAGAGGGGATACAATAATGAATAGGAGAGTTGTGACCTCTGCCCTCAGGAACAGGGCACTTGTGATGCAGACAGATAAGTAAACACACTGCCATGTGTGAGGAGCGCCAGGGCAGGGAAAGGGGAATGTGCCCTGGGAGCACACACCAGGAACCCCAGACCCACACTTCATGGTTGCAGGTAGGGAAGATTAGCTGGTGGGAATGACCTTTAAGCTACTCTCTGAAGGATAAGGATTACCAAGTAAAGGGGGAGATTGGAGTGGCCGAAAGGATAGAGAGTGTTTCCAAAAGAGGAAACAGCATCTATGAAGGTATACAGGAGAGAGACAATGGTATGTTTAAGAAACTGAGAGAAGGTTCATTTGGCATGAAGCCAGCATGGAGTTTAAGCTGGAGAGTACCAAGAGATAAGAATAAAGAACTAAAGAAGATCCAGCTTGTACAGAGTTTTGCTAGCAGTACCTAAAAATTGGGCTTTTATCTAAGGACAATGGGTTCCAACATAACAGGTTAGGGAGGTTCATTTAGAAACCATTGATATCCACTAGAATATGCAGAGGCTTCCTAAAACTGTCTGGCATTCTTCTCTGCTGGAACTCTTTGTTAGAATACATGGATATGGTCACTGCAGCCATATAACAGGTTAAAATGAAAAGCACCTTTGTCGACATCTCTTTTTCCAAACAAATATTGACTTCAGCAAAAGAGGTTTCATCACCTTCCGTCCACCTGTGTCTTCTCCCACTATTGCACATCTTTGGCCACATCTATCATCCACCTGTCTCCTGAGGCACTCTCCTCTCTACAAGGGAAGCAGGGGAGTTGTCCTGGAAGGTCAGTGCTATAGGGTTGAGAGGAATCATAAAACATGTCTCACCAGGTACAATGGCATGTGCCTGTAATCAAAGCTGCTCAGAAGTCTGAGGCTGGAGCATGGCTAGAGCCCAGGAGTTCAAGACCAGCCTAGGCAACATAGTGAGACCCTATCTAAAAACAAACAAATAAATAAATATTAAAATACATTTTACAAAATTAATATTCAAAAAACGTTTCTCGAGCCAAAAGGGAAGCCCTCAATCCAGCCTCCATCACACCATTTCATAAAGGTGGACTACGTGGTGCTTTTTACAGATTGCTTTGTAAAATAAAGCACTAGACTGAAGAAATGCTGAACGGTGGCCTTGATTACTACCTCATTGTGCCTTTGCACAAGTGGAAAGGCTGGGCTTGGAAGTCAAAAGACTTTAATGTTAGCTCTACTAGCTATAAACTGTATGATCCCAGCAAATAACATAACCACTGTTGCCTCATTTCCTCTATCTGTGAAACTGGAATTATACTTCTGCCTGTATGACTTTGAAAAGATATGGGAGGTAACTGCATAAGAGAAAGCACCTCTTGTAAAACCTGAAAAGCAATAACAGCTGTCCTGTAGGAAGTATCTACTGTGTGCTGGCTATGCAGCCATATTTCGTTTAATCCTTATAACACCCCCTTTGATAGGTATTACTGTTCACTTCCTACAGGTGAGGAAAATAAGGCCTAAATAGGTTAAGTAACTTCCCTGAAGCCCCACGGCTTTGCCACTTAGCCAAGATTTGAACCCAGTTCTAGCTCAGACCAATGCCATGCAAGCTTTTTGCTCTAATGCCTTTTCCCCTTCCTTTCTCTTTTTGGCACACCAATTACAGACTGCAATAGGTTTTAATTTAAAATGCCTAATAAAAACATACTTTTATCAGAAAAAGCTACATACTTATATATGTATCATGCACATGACTTCATGAGCAACACATATTCACAATATAATTAATTCAAGTAATAATTCTGTCCCACCCTGATATTAGGTATGTCCCATTTCCGATACCATCTTCTGTGTTCCAGAGATGAGCAACCTTGCTTGTGCTTGCTCAAGCGAAACACAGTCAACTGCTCCGGTGCCACTCACTCCTCAAGTGGCCTGAAGCTGTCCAGCGGTCTCGGTGAGTAATGCAGTGACTAAAGCCCACACAAAAAGGAAGCAGTGCCCTTTTAATAGAGCCACAATATAAAGGAAAACACTCAAGCCAGTTCCAGCTACTGTGAATGATTTATTGGGCGAGCCCTGCCCGACTAGACCCAGCAATTTCCCATTTGTTGCGTCCCAATCCTGCCCCTCCCACGTCTCCACCCTCCTGCTGCCTGCCCTTCCCAGGCACCTCCCTCTTTTTATGGTGATTGCAACTCTGCAGCTAACAGCTCACACACCACACCCTGACTCCTGCACTGGCTCAGGCTCCCTGGGATCTCTCTGCCCAACCCTCAATCCCCTCCTTCTATCTGCATGAAGCCTCTCATTAACATGCCTTCCTCGACTCCTCTACAGTCACCTCCCACTTAGATTCCTCAGCCTGTCTTCTTTCATCTCCTTTTTCATTTTATAAATTCTTTCCAAATTACCTCAAATCACAAACAAGTCAGATTAATTGAGTAAACCTCTTGAAAGACTGTCCTCATAGACAGAGCACTCTGATGACAAGCTTCCTCGATGACAAGCTCAGTTAGGTCAGCTCCTTAAGTCTTGCGGCGATGCCTCATGTAAATGCTGCATGATGTCCATTCGAGTGCAGACAATTGCCAATTACTGGTTAATAATTAGCATGGCACTCATTTCTTTATGGTAGTCATAATAATCACAATAATAATAATAACTTCCATTTATTGGTCTAGAAATCACTGTGTGGCAGGTGCTTTTCATGCAGTAGCTTACTCAATCCCATAAGAATCCTTTGAAGGTAGGCATTTTTAGAGTAAACAGATGTACAAATTAAGGCAAAAAGAAATTCAGACGCTTTTTTGTTACATGGAATTAAGTACCAGAGACAGATTTCAAACTCAGTCTCTCTAAACACAAAGCCTGCCATGCTTCCTGATGGCTCCAACCACATCCACTCTTCCCTCCATTGTTACTGACACTTCCATTCATGGTTTCTCCTTATCCATCACTCTCCTTAAAGAATTCTTTGCTAGAATTCTACAGATTCTATTTATACAACACTTTTTCTGTCTATTTTCTTCCCTTCCCACTGCAACCACCCTGGTTAAGGTTTTCATTACCTTCCTCCTAAACCATCCTACAACTGTCTGACCAGTCATACTGTGTCTTGTTTCTCCCTCCAAATCCAGTCTTCACAGGACTTCATATTTTCTCCTACTTAAAAAAAAAAAGTAATATATTTCCACTGCCAATTAAGTCAGGGAAACTTCTCATTCTAGCATTAAAATTTTTTAAAAAATTCTTTGTAAAATGAGATCAGTTTTTGTGTTGCCATATTTACTTTACTTTAAATGGCCATAGAATATTGCAGGGGAGACTGGGAAACAGAGATCAGTCACAGAAACAGATTTAGGCTCAGGCCTAAAAGATTTAGAACTCTGACATCAGAAGAGGAGACACTGGGCAGGAACCTAAGGTGGGGCTTCATACAAAGAGTGAGTCCTTAGTCTTGAGAATACAAGCTTTGGTGCTGAGATGACCTGATACACTATGAAGACGAATTTAGCAAATATAAATTTTACCTTAATCATCTAAAAATTGTCTCATTTTTAAAAAATGCCTGTTGATGCTAAAGATTAAATCCCAGATTCTGTATTAAAAAAGAAAACTGTATTATGCTTCAAACAGTAAGAAATTCATTGGTATATTTAGGATCCCTTTTTGTAGTTTACTTCTATGATTTCCTTTGACTTTAAATAGTAGCTACTGAGTCCCTCTCAAGTTTACTGTTAATATTAATGTATTATACATTGGGGGAATAAAAGGGATGACCTCACCTCAAGTTCTTGCTGTTTACCTTCTTCACGCCTTAAATTGAAATTATACATTGATATCTCTGCATTGATGAACTTAAGTTAGTGACTAAGAGTATTTTAAGGTTATTAATCAATGACAGCAGGGTAACTGTATTTATAAGTAATGAATCCTAAAATGAATACTTGTTAAAAAAAAAAGTAGCTTCAACAGTGCTTACAATTCCCATAGTTTATTCATTCTTTTTGTGTATGTACATTATTTAAATAATTGAGGAAGTATATCAAAGTTTTAGAAATGCAAATAAAGCTGATTGTAATTGTAAATTGCCATCATTATTCTTTTGGATGCCAGAGCAATGTAAATTGAATAGCTAAGGCATGTAATTATGAAATTATTTAGTGGAAGGGGGTAGTCACTTCGAATCTACTTACGTAAGGACCACATGCCTCCAGCACACCTTGCCGTTCTTTAGCACACCCACCAGCATTCTTTAGTGGATGAACAATCTGATGCCTGATAAGATCATGGGGAGAGAGTGACAAAGGGTATTTGTGAGGAAGAAGAAAAGGATTAAGCTAACCAAAATGTTAAGTAGTTAAGAAACAAACAATTAACTCTTAAATTAGTACATATTATAATGCATGTTATTTTGAATCAGGCTGGGACATAGAACAATAGAGGAGCTCATTCAAGTTCTAATTTAGTGTTCTCCGTAAGAGAGGACCATCTGAGAAAGTACAGTGTGTGATTTCACCCTGGAATCATTCAGACATTTGAAGGAGTAAAAACAAATTTGAATTGAATTGAATTTAAAATAGGTTTGCTAAATGTGCCCAGCTCTAAAAACTCTTCAATTCCAAACTCTGTGTACAACAACACATCTTTATTTAAATGTATTTTTAAACATATGCACAGTCAAATTTATTTTTTGTGGTGTTGAGTTCTAAGCATTGTGACAAACACATCAAGTCATATATCCGTCATCAAAATTGTCACCGAGAACAGCTCCATCATCCCTCAAAATTTGCTTATGCTACTCCTTTCTAGTAATCTTCTCCTTCCATTCCTAACCACTGTCACCCACTCATGAGTTCTACAGCTCTATAGTTTTGCTTTTTTAGAATGTCATATAAATGAAATTCTATAATATGTAATTTGGGGATTTAGCTTCTTTCACTTAACAAATGCTTTTGAGATTTAACAATGTCGCTTATAGGTATCAAGTCTGTTCTTTTTTATGGCTGAGTAGTATTTCATTGTCTAGATGTACCATAGTTTATTTATTTACTATTCAAGTTTTTTTTTCCTGTTTTTAACAATTATGAACAAAGCTGTTAGAGATATTTACATACAGGTTTTTGTGTGACCATACATTTTTATTTCTCTTGAGTAATTACTCAGAGTATTTGGATCATACTCAGTGGTATCTGGATCATATAGCAAGTATATACTTAATCCTATAAAAAAGAACCAAACTGTTTCCCAAAGTGATTGTAGCATTTTGCCTTCTCATTAACAATAAATAAGAAACATAGTTTGGATATCTTTGTGCTGCAGTTGGGGTAATGTTTATTGACCTATCTTCAAGTTGACTAACTCTTTCCTCAGTTTGTGAAGTCTTCTAATGAGCCTTTGAATGTTCTTCTTCATCTCTGTTACTGTGCTTTTTATTTCTAACATTTTCATGCTATTCCATGTTATAGAGTTCCTCTCTCTGCTGAAATTGCCTTAGCTGTTTGTTTTTTGTATGTTGTCAGTTTTTTCTTTAGTACCGTCAACATATTAGTTATAGTTGTTTTAAATTATCTTTCTGATAGTTCTGTCATCTCTGTCATATCTGAATTTGGCTCTATTGATTGCTTTTCTCTTGGTAGTTTGTTGCTTTTTCTTGCTTCTTTGTATGCCTTATGATTTTTTGTTGAAAGTTGTATACCTATGTAGGAATAGAAACTGAGGCAAACAGTTTCTGTATTTGCATACGGGCATACCTGTCCTTACATTAGATCTTTATTTTGGGTAAGTGAACCAATCTAGGAAAGTGTTGAGTTGGGTTTGTTTCTTGTTGCTGCACTGGCAATCAGTGTATACCATAGCATTCAGATTCTTCCAGAGATAACTTGTGTCCAGGGTGGAGACAGATTTGCAGTTTTTCTCACTGTGTGCTTTATCTTTAGCTTGAGGTCTTCCCTTCCTGTTGTGCCTCAGAGAGGGTCTCTCTTTCTTTCTCTCTGAACTCTTGCAATTCTCCCAACATTATTGCACTGTTAGAAGTTACTCAATGCTTGTAAGCCTGGTGAGAGGGAGGCAGCCTCTGTTATTCTGGTGAAGCCTTGGTCTTGTGTAGGTTCTATATCCCTGGATCTTTAGGAGTGGCCTTCTTAGTGCTCCTCACCCACCCACCAGCTATGGTTATGAGCTCCACACATGTTCCTGCCTTTCCTCGAAGGCTAGAGAGTTTTTTCCGTTCCCCACAGACAGGTAGAATGGTTCTTCCGAGTGTTATAAGTGCAGCAGTGCTTGCTGTCCCTCTGCCTGCATTTAAGACTTTTGTTACACAGGGGAGATAAGCCAATGCAGACCTTCATGCCTTGCCTGCAGGGCTTACTATTCCTTTCCCTTAGGCCTGCCCTATTAAGTATGCTTTCTTGGATTCTCACTAATCGTGTGTGTGTGTGTGTGTGTGTGTGTGTGTCTGTAAGCCTGTAATGTCCCTGGAAAAGAACCTGAAAGAGAATGTTACTCCCCTTACATCTATGACCGTAGAGACTCCACACTCTCATCAGCTCACACTTGGCTTCTGCCAACTCCTTAACTGAATTCCTTATCTAAATTCTTATTTGTACCTGATTGCATTTCCCCCAGGTAAACAAATGCTCACATCCCTCTCTCCCTGCAGGTAATTTTTTCTTCTTATATTTCAGATTGGTTAGTTGCCATGTGACCTCACCTTTCTGATGGGTTCAAGAAGTCATTAATTTGTGGTTTGTCTGGCTCTGTGTCACTGCTGTAAGGGTGAGAGTGATGTTCTTTCTGGCTGTTAGCATCCCAAAAGAAAACCGAAAGGCTTCCTACCTTTTTGGAGCCATTACAGCCTTTGTTCTTCAATATATTAGCTTTAAACAACAGATCGGCCTTAAACACTTGTTTTCTTTATTAAAGTGTAGATAAAACTTCACTTGTATGTCCAAAAGTTCCTCCCTACCACATCCAGTTTATCCCCGTGGAATCTCGAATACCCTTGTACGTATCTAGGTTTCTTGGTTAAAACAGCCATACACTAAATTGGAAATCAGGAGAGTTGGTTTATCTAATCTCTTACTAACAGTATGACTTTGCAATTTGTTATACTGTCTTTTGATTTCAGCTTTCTCATCTTTAAATTAAGAAGTCAGTGTATATTGCCTATATAATTCTTTCTGGTGTAATAATTTTTAGATAGTCTTATTTTTACTTTTTTGTTGTTGTTAAGAATGCAATTGTGTCACATGATTTTTAGTTATTACTTTGGAGTTTCCCCAGAGTAATGACTCTATAGTACAATGGTTGAGCCAGCAAGCTCAGGAGGGAAACTGCCTAAGTTCAGATTCTTAGTTCAGCACTTTGGCGCTCTGTGTATCTTGGGCAAATTACTTTTCTAGGTCTCAGCCCCTATATTTAAACTTCAAATGATAAAATAATATATAATTGTTTTTTAAATAAAAATGTAAATTATCTAGTATAGTCTGTAAAAGCTCAATAGACATAAAATTGTTTGAAAACATTGGCTGATAATCAAACCAAGGACAAGCACACGACCGCTCTCTAATTGAGGATAGCAGTAGAAGGTTGACTGGCATTTGTACAATGCCCATTTTAACATCTGGGAGCTTAATATCTGGGAAGTTTTAAGAATTCACCTAATGTTAAAAAAAAAAAAAAAAAAAAAAAAAAACAAGACTACACCATGATACTAGAGTTTTGGAAAGGGACTGTCTTTACGAAGAAAAAGTGTACTGAACCTGGTATTCTTGGATCAGTAATTTAAACTTACTGGCTAAAGAAAATGGCCACAAGTCCTAAAAGACAGTTTATATTTTCCTCCTTTTTATATCTCAGTTTTTATAACCTTTTCTGAATAGAACATTTATTTCTGCTTGATGAAGTGTGCTTTAGTCTGATTGTAAAGAGAATAATAGAAAGAATTGAGAAAAGGAAAAAGGAGTGACATTGATAAATTTTAGCCAACTTAAAAACTAGAAAGTATATGGTCACAGAGCAAAATAATACCGATGAATTTATAACTTTTAGTAACATTGGAATAGCTACTCTCATTTTTGTGATAGCATTGTCTCTTTAGAGGAATCCACTAAAAATATAGATTTCAGGTTCCTATCATACCAGACATTCTTATTTATTTGATCAGCTATGCCCAAAAATTATGAACTTAACATACTCCCTAGGTTACTCTCATGTGTTTTCAGGTTTAAAAACTACTGCTAGATTATGCGTGCAGGTCATAACCATATTTTAACTAATTGAAATGTAGTTTTGAAAATGCCCATAGTTGACCATTACAAAGTTGAGCCTAATAGGAATACAAAGTTCACAGAAGCCAGCAAATGCCCTCCCAAAGATCAGGATGATGAAGTGTGGATAAAACTATAGAATGAGTCTTAATGTAGTCGCAGATCCCGTGTGTTAGATGAGGAATTATTTCTGTGCTCTTTTATCCTCCCTCACAGTTAAGAACTCATAAGACTCCTAACACCTAGGCTTCTTCCAGTCCCCCAGGCAACTTTTAACCTAACACTGCAGGATTAATACCACTTCCTTCAGTAGCAATTCTGATTTTGCTCCTAAACTGAGGTTATGATAATAGCTCTTGCCCTTTCCATTAAGGTCCCAGCCTCTCTAGAATTGATGACACGGTTTCATTCATGCCAGTTTCTACCCTTGCCTACTAAAACGTCAAAAACTCATACTAAATCCAGCCCAGTGATGGGCTCTACCTTCCTAGATGCAGATTGCATTGACATTGGCAGTCAATTTGCCTGTATGCTCTCTATATTATCAACTGCTCCTAGATCCCATGACTAAGCTTTCCAGTCCAACAACTTGATTCAATTCCCAGTCTCCACATTTGCAAACTCATGATTCTGGCCAAGTTGTTTTTAACTCTATGAGCTCCAGGTTCCTCAACTGAAAAATATTAATAGCAATAATTTTATCACAAGCAATAAAAATTAAATAATGATTATATATTAACTGAAATGATGAGTCTGGTAGCAGGTGCTTAATGGCTACTAATTCATTCTCTAATAGAAAACATATATTGAAACACTGTGCTTCCTAAAAAACTCCTCTATCTTCCTTTGGCTCTATTCTTCTCTGCTCAAAATTATTAAAATATGATTATTATAATCTTTTGGATCTGTGTTTCCTACTCTTTTTTCATATCATGGCATATCTCTAAAATGATTATATTTCAACAGAAAAATAGGACAAGTGAATGAAATTGAAATTGCTGAGTAAAAGATATAATCATCACAGAATCTCCAGGCTTCTCAAGCCTATCCTGGAGGCCCTGAGTGCTACATTAATCATTTATCAACCTATCTGTAATTTATCACTTATCCCAGTTAGGAAACTTTGCTTCAATTGGCATGTTCCTCCAATAGACAAATGTATTAATCCATTTTCACACTGCTGATAAAGACATACCCAAGACCGTGAAGAAAAAGAGGTTTAATTGGACTTACATTTCCAATGGCTGGAGAGGCCTCAGAATCATGGTGGGAAGTGAAAGGTACTTTTTACATGGTGGCAGCAAGAGAAAAATGAAGAAGATGCAAAAGGAGAAACTCCTGATAAAACCATCAGATCTCATGAGACTTATTCACTGCCATGAGAACAGTATGGAGGAAACCACCCCCATGAATCAAATTATCTCCCATTGGATCCCTCCCACAACACATGGGAATTATGGGAGCACAATTCAAGATGAGATTTGGGTGAGGACACAACCAAACCATATCATTTCATCCCTGGCCCCTCCAAATCTCATGTCCCCACATTTCAAAGCCAACCATGCCTTCCCAACAGTCCCCCAAAGTCTTAACTCATTTCAGCATTAACCCAAAAGTCTACAATTCAAAGTCTCATCTGAGACAAGGCAAGTCCCTTACACCTATGAGCCTGTAAAATCAAAAGCAAGCTAGTTACTTCCTAGACACAATGGGGATACACATTTGGGTAAATACAGCCATTCAACATAGCACTGGAAGTCCTAGCCAAAGAAATTAGGTAAGAAAAAGAAATAAAAAGCATCTAAATTAGTTAAGAAGGAGTAAAATTATCTGTTTACAAATGTTACGATCTTATATATAAAAAACTCTCAGGACTCAAAAAAGAAATAGCTGTTAAAACTATATCGGCATATAAAAATTAGTGGTATTTCTATATACTAACAATGAACCATCCAAAAAATTTAAGAACACAACTCCATTTATGATAGCACCAAAGAGAATAAAATGCTTAGGAATAAACATAACCAACGAGGAAAAATCTTGTACACTGAAAACTGTAAAACATTGATGACAAGAATTAAAGAAGACACAAATGGAAAGATATTACATGTCCCTTAGCTGGAAGACTTAATATGTTAAAAATGTTCATACTACTGAAAGTGATTTACAGAGTCAATGCAAACTCTATCAAAACTTCAATGGCATTTGTTATATAAATATTAAGAAATCTAAAATTTATATAGAACCACAAAGGATTCAAATTTCAAATAGCAAAAACAGTCTTTTTTTTTTTTTTTTTGGAGACGGAGTCTTGCTCTGTCACCCAGGCTGAAGTGCAGTGGCGTGATCTCTGCTCACTGCAACCTCCGCCTCCCGGGTTCAAGCAAATCTTCTGCCTCAGCCTCCCAAGTAGCTGAGACTACAGGTGCGTGCCACCAAGCCTGGCTAATTTTTACATTTTTAGTAGAAACGGGGTTTCACCATGTTGGCCAGGATGACCTCAATCTCCTGACCTTGTGATCTGCCCGCCTCAACCTCCCAAGGTGCTGGGATTACAGGTGTGAGCCACTGCACCTGGCCAGCAAAAAGAATCTTCAGAAAGAAGAGCAGAGCTGGAGGCACCACTCTTCCTGAGTTCAAAATATATTACAAATTTATATCAATGAAAGCAGTATGGTGCTGGCATAAATACACAGACAATATAGATCAATGGAACAAAATAGTGAGGCTAGCAGTAAACCCACTCATGTATGGTTAAATAATCTCTGACAAGAGTGCAAAGAGTCACAATGGGGAAAGGATAGTCACCTCAACAAATGGCATTGAGAAAACTGAGTCACCACATGCAAAAGAATAAAAATGGACATTCATACCATACACAAAAATCGACTCAAAGTGTATGAAAGACTTAAACATAAGACTGGAAACTCAAAAACTCCTACAAAAAAAACAGGGGGATGCTTCATTACGTAGATATTGGCAATGATTTCTTATATATCACCCCAAAAGCACAGGCAACAAAAGTAAATATAGATGAATAGAATGACATCAAACTACAAATCTTCTTCACAGCAAAGGAAACAATCAACAAAATAAAAAGGCAACCTACAGACGAAGAAAATATTTGCAAACCATATATCTGATAAGTCGTCAATATCCAGAACATATAAGGAACTCCTACAACTCAAAAGCAAAAAAAAAAAATCTGATTTTAAAATGGGCGAAGGACTTGAATGGATGAAGAATATATGCAAGTAGCCAATAGGTACATTAAAAAGTGATTAAAGTCATTAGTCATCAGGGAAATGCAAGTCAAAATACAATGACAGGATGAGGAAGGAAAATGGTGGATAGGAGACAGGACTAATGTGCAGCTTCCACTTGGACATGCAGAACAGCATGTGAAAACTCACACCATGAACTTCTCCAAGAACCATAGCACAAACGTGCCAGGAAGACTGAAAGGGTTCACTGATCCTTTGGAAAAAGCAGCTCACTATGCAAACTCTGTGAGACAGCAGAAAAACTCTGAGTTTTCAAAGTGTGAGAGGGGGAAAGTTGCCTTTGAACACACATCCCCACTGGGGAACCTATAGAAGAAGCAGTGGGAAGAGTCCTGTAGGCACTCCCAGTCCCCAGTTTGAGCCCAGGGAGGCCATCCCTTACTTTATCTCACAGAGAGGGTCCTTGGGCAAAACAGCCAGCCAAACTATGGAGGGAGTTACAGGGTGAAAGAAGCTTGCAGCTGAACTTTGTAATTTCAACCAAGCATGAATTTTTGTGAGCAGCATATAGGGGTGAACAGGAATTGCTGCAGGTACCAACACAGGAGACATGGCTGATGGTGTGGGCAGGTGGGAAGGGGCAAGGCCTGAAAGCCCTGCTTACTTTCTCAGTGGGGAGGCTTTTAGCCTGGGGCGAGGTCTGAGTCCTGCATGCAGGATGCTGGATATAAACACTGTTGGTGAGGCACAGCAGGAAGAAGACTAGCCTCACTGGCTGTGTGGAAGCTGGGTGAGGCCTGTCACTGCCAGCTTTCTGCCACTTCCCTGATGACCTATATGATGCAGAAGAGGCAGCCATAATCCCCTTGGGAACATAACTCCATTGGCCTGAGAACAACCTCCCCAACCCCCATCGTGGCTGCAGCAAGCCCCACCCAAGGAGATTCTGAGCTCAGACCCACCTAACCCTGCCCTCACCTGATGGTTTTTCTCTACCCACCCTGGTAGCCAAACACAAAAGACATAAACTCTTGGGAGCTTTATGGCCCCTCCCATTGCCTGAGAAACCCAAATACTTATTCTGGCCAACTTAAAGCAAGCTTATATCCCTCCTCTAATAATGCAGCTGGTGCTCTCTTGAAAGCACCACCTCCTGGCTGGAAGCCAAACAAATCAAGCCATTGCAGCAACTCGTGACAAAATAATCCTGCTCCAAGGAAGTAGAAAACAGCAGCGAATTCCTCTGCCTGCAACATTCTGGCTAACCAGAGGTCCTGAGCCTGTCCATGTGACAACTTCACTTCTAGCATAATCAGCATTCAAGAAAACCAGCACACTAAACGAAACTACAACCAAGGACTTTCACAGTCTACTTCACTCTCCTGCCACCTCCACCAGAGCAGATGCTGGTATCCATGGCTGAAGACCTGAAGACAGACGACATCACAGGACTCTTTGCAGACATTCTACAGTACCAGCCCAGAGCCTGGTACCCCACTGGGTGGCTAGACCCAGAAGAGCAATAGCAATCACACCAGTCCAGCTCTCCAGAAGCCCCATCCCTAGGGAAGGAGGAGAGCACCACATCAAGGGATCACCTTGATGTGGTGGGGACAAAAGAATCTGAACAGAAGCCCTTGAATTCCAGATCTTTCTGCCGAAATAGTCTACCCAAATAAGAAAGAACAATAAAAAGTAATTCTAGTAATATGACAAAACAAGGTCTTATAACACCCCGAAAAAATCTCACTAGCTGCTCCCCAGCAATTGATCCAAACCAAGAAGAAATCTCTGAATTGCCAAATAAATAATTCAAAAGGTTGATTATTAAGCTACTCCAGGAGGTACCAGAGAAAAGTTAAACCCAACTTAAAGAAATTAAAAAAAAAATGCAGGGTATGGATGAAAAATTTTCCAGAGAAATTGATATCATAAAGAAAAAAACAATCACAACTTTTAGAAATGGAAGACACACTTAGAGAAATACAAAATACACTGCAAAGTTTCAACAATAGAACAAGTGGAAGAAAAAACTTCAGAGCATGAAGACAGGGCTTTCAAATTAACCCAATCTGACAAAGACAAAGAAAAAAGAATTAAAAAAAAAAAAAAAACCTCCAAGAAATTTGGGATTATGTTAAATGACCAGACCCTAGAACAATTCGTGTTCATGAGGAAAAAGATAAATCTAAACGTTTGGAAAATGTATTTGAAGGAATAATTGAGGAAAACTTCTCTGGCCCTGCTAGAGTTCTAGACATCCAAATACAAGAAACTTAGGCTACTCTGCCTATGGAGTAGCCATTCTGTATTCTTTTACTCTCGTAATAAACTTGCTTTCACTTAAAAAAGAAAAGAAGAAGAGGAGGAGGAGGAGGAGGAGGAAGAGGAGGAAAGAGGAGGAGGAGGAAGAGGAAGAGGAGGAGGAGGAAGAGGAGGAGGAGGAAGAGGAGGAGGAGGAAGAGGAGGAGGAGGAAGAGAAGGAGGAAGAGGAGGAGGAGGAAGAGGAGGAGGAGGAAGAGGAGGAGGAGGAGGAAGAGGAGGAGGAGGAGGAAGAGGAGGAGGAGGGGAGGAGGAAGAGGAAGCTCAAAGAACACCTGGAAAATTCATCACAAAAAGATTATCAACTAGGCTCATAGTCATCAGGTTATCTAAATTCAAGATGAAGGAAACAATCTTAAGAGCTGTGAGGCAAATGTATCAGGTAACCTATAATGAAAAACCTATCAGATTAATGACAGATTTCTCAGCAGAAACCTTACAAGCCTGAAGGGATTGGAGTCCTATTTTTAGCCTCCTCAAACAAAATATCAGCCAAAAATTCTGTATTCAGCAAAACTAAGCTTCATAAAGGAAGGATAGATACAGTCTTTTTTCCAGACAAACAGATGCTGAGAGAATTTGCCACTACTAAGCCAGGACTACAAGAACAGCTAAAAGGAGCTCTAAATCTTAAAACAAAAACTTGAAATACATCAAAATAGAACCTATTTAAAGCATAAGTGTCACAGACCCTATTAAAAAATAACACAATGAAAAAAACATAAGATATTTAGGCAATAACTAGAGGGATGAATAGAATAGTACCTCACATCTCAATACTAATAGTGAATGTAAATGACCTAAATGCCCCACTTAAAAGATAGAGAATGGCAGAATGTATAAAAATCCACCAACCAAATACCTTCTGTCTTCGAGTGCCTCACTTAGCACATAAAGACTCACAAGAACTTAAAGTGAAGGGGTGAAAAAAGACATTCTATGAAAATGGAAACCAAAAGTCAGCAGGAGTAGCTATTCTTATATCAGACAAAACAGACTTTAAAGCAACAACAGTTTAAAAAAGACAAAGAGGAACATTACATAATGATAAAAGGATTAGGCTAACAGGAAAACATTACAATCCTAAATATAGGTGCACCTAACACAGGAGCTCCCAAATTTATGGAACAATTACTACTAGACCTGAAAAATGAGATAGATGACAACATAGTAAGAGTGAGGGACTTCAGTACTCCACTGACAGCACTAAACAGGTCATCAAGACAGAAAGTCAACAAAGAAACAATGGACTTAAACTATACCCTACAACAAATGGGCTTAACAGATATTTACAGAACATTCTACCCAACAACTGCAGAATATACATTCTTTTCATCAGCACATGGAACATTCTTCAAGACAGACCATGTGATAGACCACAAAACAAGTCTCAATAAATTTAAGAAAATTGAAATCATATCAAGTATCCTCTCAGACCACAGTGAAATAAAATCGGAAATTAACTCCAAAAGGAACCCTCAAAACTATACAAATACATGGAAATTAAATAATCTGCTCCTGAATTATCTTTGGGTCAACAATAAAATCAAGATGAAAATGTAAAAATTCTTTGAACTGAAAGATAATAGTGACATGACCTATCAAAACCTCTGGGATATGGCAAAAGTGGTGCTAAGAGGAAAGTATGTAGCATTAAATGCCTACATCAAAAAGTCTGAAAGAGGACGGACGCAGTGGCTCATGCCTGTAAACGCAGCACTTTAGAAGGCTGAGGTGGGTAGATCACTTGAGGCCAGGAGTTTGAGACTAGCCTGGCCAACATGGTGAAACCCCGTCTCTACTAGAAATATAAAAATTAGCCAGGCATGGTGGTGCATGCCTGTAATCCCAGCTACTTAGGAGGCTGAGGCACGAGAATTGCTCGAACCCAGGAGGCAAAGGTTGCAATGAACTAAGATCTTGCCACTACACTCCCGCTTGGTGACAAAGACTCTGTATCAAAACAAACAAACAAAAATCGCAAGAGCACAATTAGACTATCTATGTTCACAAGTAGACCTCAAGGAACTAGAGAAACAAGAACAAACCAAACCCAAATCCAGAAGAAGAAAAATAATAATAATAACAAAGATCAGTGCAGAACTAAATGAAATTGAAGTAAAAAAATACAAAAGATAAATGAAACAAAAACTGTTTGTTTGAAAAGATTTTAAAAAATTGATAGACCATTGGCAAGATTAACCAAAAAAAGAGGAGAAGATCCAAATAAACTCAATTAGAAACAAAATGGGAGATATTACAACTGTTACAAAAGAAATACAAAAGATCATTCAAGGCTATTATAAACACCTTTACGCACACAAACTAGAAAACCTACAGGAGATGGATAAATTCCTGGAAATATACAACCATCCTAGATTAAACCAGGAAGAAATGGAAACTCTCAACTGACCAATAACAAGTGACAAGATTAAAACAGTAATTAAAAAATTGCCAACATAAAAATGTCCAGAACCAGATAGATTCACAGCTGAATTCTATTAGACATTCAAAGAATTGGTACGAATCCTACAGAAACTATTCTAAAAGGTAGAGAAAGAGGGAATCTTCCCTAAATAATTCTATGAAGCCAGTATCATCTTGATACCAAAACCAGGAAAGGACATACCACCAACAAAAAAAACTACAGACCAATATCTCTGATGAACCAAGATGCAATAATCTTCAACAAAATACTAGCTAGCCAAATCCAACAGCATATCAAAAAGTTAATACATCATGATCAAGTGGGTTTCATACCAGGGATGCAGGGATACTTTAACACACACAAAGTCAATAAATGTGAGACATCACATAAACTGAATTAAACACAAAATTCTTATGATTATCCCAAGAGACACAGTAAAAGCATTTGAGAAAATCCAGGATCCCTTTATGATTAAAACCCTCAACAAAATCAGCATAGAAGGCACATACCTCAGGGTAATAAAAGCCATCGATGACAAACCTACAGCCAACATTACACTGAATGGAGAAAAATTGAAAGCATTCCCCCTGAGAAATGGAACAAGACAAGGATACCCAGTTTCACCACTTCTATTCAACACAATACTGGAAGTCCTAGCCAGAGCAATCAGACAAGAGAAAGAAATAAAGTGCATCCAAATGGGTAAAGATGACATCAAACTGTCACTGTTCACCAACAATGTGATGGTATACTTAGAAAATCCCAAAGACGGCCAGGCATGGTGGCTCATGCCTGTAATCCCAGCACTTTAGGAGGCCAAGGCGGGTGGATCACCTGAGGTCAGGAGCTTGAGACCAGCCTGGCTGACATGGTGACATCGTTTCTACGAAAAATACAAAATTAACTGGGCATGGTGGCACATGCCTGTAATCCCAGCTACTAGGGAGGCTGAGGCAGGAGAAACACTTGAACCCAGGAGACAGAGATTGCAGTGAGCCAAGATAGTGCCATTGCACTCCAGCTTGGGCAATAAGAGAGAAATTGCATCTCCAAAAAAAAAAAAAAAAAACTAAAAAACAAAAAACAAACAAAAATACCCCAAAGACTCATCCAAGAAGCTCCTATATCTGATAAATATGCAGTAAAGTTTCAAGATACAAAATCAATGTACACAAATCAGTACCACTGCTATACACCAATATTGACCAAGCTGAGAGTCAAATCAAGAACTCAACCCCTTTTACAATAGCTGCAAAGAATAAAAAATACTTAGGAATATGCCTTACCAAGGAGGGGAAAGATCTCCACAAGGAAAACTAAAAAACACTGCTGAAAGAAATCAGATGACACAAACAAATGGAAACATATCCCATGCTCATGGATGGGTAGAATCAATATTGTGAAAATGACCATACTGCCAAAAGCAATCGATAAATTCAATGCAATTTCCATCAAAATACTATCACCATTCTTCACAGGGCTAGAAAAAACAATCCTAAAATTCATATGGAACCAAACAAGAACCCACATAGCCAAAGCAAGACTAAACAAAAAAGAACAAATCTGGAGGCATCACCTTCCCCAAATTCAAACAGAGTACAAGGCTATAGTTACCAAAACAGCATGGTACTGGTATAAAAATAGGCATGTAGCCCAATGGAAGATAATAGAGAACCCAGAAATAAAGCCAAATACTTAAAGCCAACTGATCTTTGACAAAGCAAATAAAAACATAAAGTGGGAAAAGAACATCCTATTCAACAAATGGTGCTGGAATAACTGGCAAGCCACATGTAGAAGAATGAAACTGGATCCTCATCTCTCACCTTACACAAAAATCAACTCAAGATGGATTAAATACTTAAATCTAAGACCTGAAACCATAAAAATTCTAGAAGATAACATCAGAAAAACTCTTCTAGACATTAGCTTAGGCAAAGAGTTCATGGTCAAGAACCCAAAAGCAAATGCAAAAAAAGCAAAAATAAATAGATGGGACTTAATTAAACTAAAAAGCGTCTACACAGCAAAAGAAATAATCAGCAAAGTAAACAGATAATCCATAGAGTGGGAGAAAATATTTGCAAACTATGCATCTAACAAAGGACTAATATCCAGAATCTACAAGGAACTCAAACAAATCAGCAAGAAAAAAAGGAACAATTCTATCAAAGAGTGGACTAAGGGCATGAATAGACGGTTCTCAAAAGAAGATATACAAATGGCCAACAAACATATGAAAAGTGTTTGACATCACTAATTACTAGAGAAATGCAAATTGAAACCACAATGCTATACCACCTTACTCCTGCAAGAATGGCCATCATTTAAAAATTAAAAAATAATAGATGTTAGCATGGATGTGGTGAAAAGGAAACACTTTTACACTGCTGGTAGAAACAGCAGTGTACAATTGTATACAATACAAGTCCCAGTGCCTAGGCCACAGACCGGTACTGGTCTGTGGCCTGTTAGGAACTCGACCACACAGCAGGAGGTAAGCAGCGGGCAAACAAGTGAAGCTTCATTTGTATTTACAGCCTTTCCCCATCACTCACATTACCACCTGAACTTGGCCTCCTGTCAGATCTGCAGCAACACTGGATTCTCATAGCAGCTCGAACCCTACTGTGAACTGTGCATGTGAGGGATCTAGGTTGTGCGCTCCTTATGAGAGTCTACTGCCTGATGATCTGTCACTGTCTCCCATCACCCCCAGATGGGACCATCTAGCTGCAGGAAAACAAGCTCAGGGCTCCTACTGATTCTACATAATGGAAGTTGTATAATTCTTTCATTATATATTAATATTACAATGTAATAATTATAGAAATAAAGTACACGATAAATGTAATGCACTTGAACCATCGCCAAACCATCCCCACCACCCACCACCCCATCCATGGAAAAACCATCTTCCACAAAACTGCTCCCTGGTGCCAAAAAGTTTGCGGACCCCTGATTTAAATCATAAATCATCCAGGTTGTTTCTTACCACAGCATAATGTCACCGATTATGATGTGTACACATTCTCTAAAAGATATTACAAACACATTATTTAAACCTGTTTGCCAGCCAGGCGTGGTGGCTCACGCCTGTAATCTCAGCACTCTGGGGGGCCGAGGCAGGTGGGTCACTTGAGATCAGGAGCTCGAGACCAGCCTGGCCAACATGGTGAAACCCTGTCTCTATCAAAATACAAAAATTAGTTGGGCATGGTGGTGGCGCCTGTAATCCCAGCTACTCGGGAGGCTGAGGCATGAGAAGTGCTTGAACCCGGAAGGCAAAGGTTGCAGTGAGCCAAGATAGTGCCACTGCACTCCAGCCTGGGTGATAGAGAGAGACTCAGTCTCAAAAAACAAAAACAAAACCAAAAAACCACTTTGCCTATATTTGCTTATTCCTATAGAGTATTTATGTATACAAGTTTATTCCTTTTTAATGCTCAGTAGTATTCACTTATATACAATTGAATACAATTGAATATTACTGAGCATCAAAAAGGAATAAACTTGTATATAATTGAATATGTGTGTATGTGTGTGTATACAGCATATTTTGCTTAGTCACTCACTAGTTGATGGATAATTAAATTGCTTCCAGTTTTTTGAATATTACAAAAAATGCATTTAGAGACATTTTCATATTTTTCTTTTTTTTTTTTTTTCTTTTTGAGACAAGGTATTGCTCTGTTGCTCGGGTTGGAGTGCAGTGGTTTGATCTCGGCTCAATGCAACCTCGGTCTCCAGGCTCAAGCAATTCCCCCATCTCAGCATCCCTAGTAGCTGAGTAGCTGGTACTACAGGTGCATGCCACCACACTGGGCCAATTTTAGTATGTTTTGTAGAGACAGAGTTTGTCATGTTGCCCAGGGCTGGTCTCAAACTCCTGGACCCAAGCAATCTGCCTGCCTTAGCCTCCCAAAGTACTGGGATAACAGGTGTGAGCCACCGCACCCAGCCAATATGTACATATTTTTCAACCCTAGAATTTCCATTTTGTTTTTTCTAGAAGATTCTTTTTCTTTATTAATAGCTCCCACATTTTAGCAATTGCCACCACATTTCCTTTAGTTCTTTGAACATGTGTATACTGACCTCTTAAGTTCTTCAGAGATATTTATCGTATCTAATTAGAAATTTTTGTCTGCTAAATCCAACATTTAGACCCACTCAGAGACAGTTTTCATTGGCTGTTTTTATACTAAGTATAATTTACATTTTCCTATTTGTGTTTCTTGCATGTTTTATAAATTTTTGTAGAAAGCTAGACAATTCAGATAATATATTGTAGCAACTCTGGATTATCTCTTTTTCTCTGAGGGTTTTTTTTGGGGTGTGTGTGTGGCTTTTGTTGTTTGCCTACTTGTTTTTAAGTAACATATCTGAATTAAATCTGAGGCGTTTAGAAGCCCCATGATGTGCAGCTGTTGATGCCTCTGCTTAACTTTTTTATTGTTTTTATTTTTTAACCTGGTCTCTTAGAAGTGACCCCTGGTTTTGCATAATTAAATGGTCCGGCAATGATTGAACAAAAGTTGTGTTCAAAAACGGTGGGCTATAAGGCTTTCACCCTCTGCTGGTGGATCTGTGTTTAGTTTGGGCAGTTTTCAAGTCAGCGTGGCCTTTTGTTGTTATTGTTGGCCCTCACATCTCCACCATTCATGCACACAGGCTCCCAGGCAGCCAGGCATGTGTGGAATGTTTATCAAGTGCCTCAATTGCTATCTCCCTTCTAAATATCTTGCTGGTCTTACATTCTGTTACTTGCCCCAACCAGGACCATAGCCTCATGCTGCAGGCTTTTCGTGTTCACTGCTGGGTAAGATTTTTCCATCCTCCACTCTAAATAAAATAAAATCAGCGGCCTCCAGCAGTGAAGGTGCTGGTTTTCATGGCCAGCTGGCCCTGGTAGAACTACTGCATCATCTGAGCTGAGGCAGGGCCAGTGGACAACTTCAGTCAAGACTGCCACAGACTTCCACTGTTTTCCCTAAAATTCAGTAGTTTTTTGTGAATATATGTCTCTTACATTGTTGTTTGCCTTTTGTAGATTTCCAGAGCTTGCTTTTTTTTTTTTTTTTTTTTTTTGGTTAACTATTTTTGTCAGTTTCATAGTTGTTTCCTGGAGAGATGATTTGTGAATCTCTTCAGTCCTATATAGCTGGCAGTCCTGCCTATTTTCCCTTTTTTTATATCAATGAATTCCACCTTTCACAACACTTAGATGCATATATATATTCAAACCCTTCAGGGTACTCAGCAGAATAAAGGGTGAATAGAGGGCACTTTAACAGGATCCAACTTTTATAAAAGATAGTTGGGGACTGGGCACCGTGGCTCACACCTGTAATCCCAGTACTTTGGGAGGCTGAGGCGGGTGAATCTCTTGAGCTCAGAAGTTTGAGACCAGCCTGGCAACATGGCAAAACCCTGTTTCTAATATATATATATGTGTGTGTGTGTGTGTGTGTGTGTGTTTGTGTGTGTGTGTGTGAGTGTGTGTGTGTGTGTGTGAGAGAGAGAGAGAGAGCCCGGGAGGTCAAGGCTACAGTGAAAGCTATGTTCACACCACTGCACTCCAGCCTGGGTGACAGAGCAAAATCCTGTCTCAAAAAAAAAAAGGCAATTGAAATTTAAAAATAGTATTATTTTTTTCTTTTCTAATAACAATAGCCCTATAAGCATTTCTGGTATAGAAAAGTCAAGTAGACTTGGCTATATGAGACATATTTTTTCCTTTTTATTTATAAATAATGAAAGAACAACAACACACACAACACATACAACAGCTCAGATGCAGAGCAGCATTTCATCTAGTCCTTCATTACCTCCATCCAGAAACACTTTCTTTACTTAACTTCCAAAATACTTCTTCTTCTGTGACTTCACTATTCTTTCTCTCCTCCTGGCCTCTGAATTTTGTGCACACTGCCAGTAAGTACTGGACTCTCTTCTATTCATTTTCTACACATGGACATATTTGGTGGTCAAGTCTCATCTCTCAGGTTGAAACACCATCTTTAAACTGAGGCCCAGTTATGCAACCGCTTCCTTGACACCTCTACTTGGATCTCCAATAGACAAAATTTAAAATATCTGAAACAAAACTCGTGGTTTAAGACCACACCCCAGATTTGCTCCTCTCTCAATCTTCCCATTCATCCAATTTTTCTGGCCAAAAACCTAGAATTCACCTGAGTTGACTCTGCTCCCTTTTACTCTACAGCCAATTCATGAGCATGTCCTAAGGGGCTCATAAAATGTATCCAGAATATGAGCTGATCATTTCCCTCACTGCCACCATTCTAGACGAAGCCACTTTCATCACTCACCTGGGCTCTTGCAATAGCCTCTGAAGTGTTCTTTCTGCTCCAACATAGTCAAGTCTCTTTTTGAAAATGCAAATGAAATCTTATCATTAGTTGGCTCAATTGTTTCTTGCAGAATAAAATTCAAGCTTTGCACTATGTACTGGTCTGGCCTGTGCTCTCTGGCTTATTTCACTCCAGTCATCCTGTTTCTTTTGCATCCCAACCTCAGGCCCTTTGCCTTTTACTTGTCTTTAAAACAAGTGAGGCAGAAATTGTAACCAGCCACTTGGCTCACATTGCATTGGCAAGAATGCCATCACATCACATTATCATCTGCAAAGGACTCAGAGAAATGTAATCTCTGCCAAGGAAGTCATATGATCAACTTAAATTCTATTACTACAGCACAGGAGAGAATGGAATTTGGTGAGCAGTTAGCAGTTTCTGACACAATATTTGGCTCTAGCCACCCAACTGTTTAGATGCAAATTTCCTTCCACAAATAGAACATACTTGTTCCCTTTCCAAAGTAAGTAAGCCAAAGTCTAATTCAGTTATTTCATCCAGCTCAAAGTTTAGGATCACTGGTTGAAACACAGTCCTCTCCACCAGATCAATATGTTACCTCCCTCCAATCCCCACCCCCCAAATAAACAGTAGCAGAGCAGGAATAGGATAAGTGCAATATAAGCCACAATTTGGAAAAGGAAAGCGTGAGAAGCACACTACAGAGACTGATCTAGAGCAGTTATCACTGTGCTGCGTGGGAGTCATTCATCTGGCTGCTCTGGGAGGGGAGTGGGTTCTTGGTTGACCCGTCTGGCTGTCCCTGGTTCTACTCTCTGAGAGGAACTCCTTTGCCTATGGTCGTTGTGGCCTCTGGCCTTGCCTTCTGGTCACTTATTTTGTGTCTTTTACATGGATATCAGAGAGTATGCAATCTTGAAGACTACTTCATGCCTCACAATTTTGCTTTTCCAAATTATGCTGATGGCTAATTTGGTAACACAATGCATTGAAAACATAGTAACTGCAGGGTTTTTTTTCCTATAATTGATTGCATGTTTCAATAACCATACCCCATTTTTTTTAAATTTAATTTTAAGTGTATCTGCTTTCTGACTTTTATACTGTAACTATCTGTATTAGGTTGTTTTTGCGTTGCCATAAAGAAATGCCTGGCTGGGCGCAGCGGCTCACACCTGTAATCCCAACACTTTGGGAGGTCGAAGTGGGTGGATCACTTAGGTCAGAAATTCAAGACCAGCCTGGCCAACATGGTGAAACCCTGTCTCTACAAAAATACAAAAATTAGCCAGGCGTGGTGGTGCATGCCTTTAGTGCCAGCTACTTGGAGGCTGAGGCAGGAGAATCACTTGAACCTAGGAGGTGAAGATTGTGTGAGCCAAGATCACACCACTGTACTCCAGCCTGGGTGACAGAGTGAGACTCTGCCCAAAAAAAAAAAAAAAAAAGAGAAAAGAAAGAAAGAAAGAAGGAAGGAAGGAAGAAAGAAAGAAAGACCTGAAACTGAGTAATTTATAAAGAAAAGAGATTTAATTGGCTTATGGTTCTGCAGGCTATATAGGAAGTGTGGTGCTGGGCATCTGAGACCTCAGGGATCTTTTACTCATCGTGAAATGCAAATTGGAAGCAGCGGTGAGAGTTGGGGGGGTGGGGGCAGTGCCACACACTTTTAAACAACTAGACCTCACGAGAACTCTTTCACTATCATGAAGACAGTACGAAGCCATGAGGGATCCACCTCCATGACCCAAACACCCCCCACCAGACCCCACCTTCAACATTGGGGATTACATTTCAACATGAGACTTAGAGGGAACAACATTCAAACTGTATCGCCATCTTCTCACACTATCTATCTGGAAATTTCTAACCACTTCACCTAGAGGAACAAGCTCAGTGGGAAATGTGCTTGTCTTGCAAATCATCACATGTCATATTTTTACCAAATGTTTTCAACGCATGACTGAGGGTAACCGTAGTTCCCATCTACTATATTTTGTCCTTTCTGTATGTTACTTGATTTTCAAGCCAAAACCACATCTTTTTTGTTTTTGTGATTTCTATCTGCATCCCACTTTCAATACCAATTTCTTCAACATTATGTCAAAAAGCTAAGCTACAGTAATAAAGAGATCCCAAAATATAGTTGCTTCACAAAATAAACATTTATTTGTTTCATATATAACCTAATAGTCCCCAAATGAGCAGTTCAGGGTTCCAAGGTGACTCTGCTCCACATAGCCATCCAGGAATCCAGATCCCTTCCTTTTTGTTCTTTTCAGCATCTCAGACTTTCTTCTTGTCTTTATGGTCAAAGTTGGCAAGTGAATATATTTGTGTTCAGCTTGAAGAATAGGAAAATCAAGGCCAGCAATTTTCCTTTAAATTGTGGCAGAAATTGTACGTATCACTGCTGCTCATACTCTACTGGTGAGAACTTCGTCACATGGCCATAACCAGGCAGTCTCTAACTTCGTGTGTGCAAAACATTATTCCTAGCATGTAAGTGGACTAGGATAACATTTTATTTGTGGTAAGTGATTACAACAATACCACAAGGTAGATTATGTTGCATTTGAGGTATACTAATAAAGGTATCACATGTCAATTATCTATTACAGGTCAAGAGTGAGTGGCTAGTTTCCTTTTGACTTAGTTGTGTCTTACAGGTTTTTTTGCTTTCCTTGCAATAGAGTCTCACTATTTGCCTGTTTGGACAGTAACATATGAGAACTTTTATGCTCATAAAGAATCCTCCTTTTAAAAATTTCCTGGAATAAGATAAAAAATATTATGGTATCTCTATAGGCCAAAGAGAAAATGAAACTTGGAAAAGTATAAAAAATAATAATAACAAAGAGGTGTGGAAAAGAATTCTAACTCAAGTTCCTTAACTGAAATCTACAGTTTGACTGTGAGATAAAGCTACCGCCAAGTGTGAATTCACTTCCCCAACATTACAAGACACCATACTGCTTATAAGCTTGTGAGAATTAAGACACTGTTTTAGTGGAGTCCACAATAACTAACAATTCATTGTATGAAATATTAAATATTATGTACTTTTTTGATCATTGTGAAATTGTTACAAATTTTACTTTATTTTTAATTTCTTTTAGATTTTTGGTTATACAATGACCCCATGCTGTAATTCCCAAGTATGACTCAGTCGTGCGTCCATAGTAAAAAAGAAAAAATAGCAGGATAATCATCCAGGTAGCCTCCTGTTTCAACCAAGTAGAATTAACAATGCTTTGTTTAAACAAGTCTCATTTTCAGTAGTGAAAGAAGGTCTTTTCTGTTCAGTGAGTCATACCCAACCAAAGACATGCCAGAATGACGCAGTGACTACATAGAAATAATACAGGCTCTGTCTTACCTCTCTGAGAAGGAAAAACGCAACCTATGTTGGTTAAATAAGTTTTTGATTAGGTGAGACATTCAATTGCCAAATGAATATAAATTTCTTCAAAATAAGTTTAATAGTTTATTTTCTGATTACATGTGTGGCCTTAATTCTGTTGAGTTCAACTGGATAGAATGTCAAATTCAGAGAGATTCACAAGTTTATAGTTCTTATGAAATGTCAGATTACAAGTAGGGTTGTTTTAAAACTCAGGGGAAGTAACACATTTTTAAAAAGAATTGAGCCTACAGATCTCTTAAGAGATTCAATTTTTTAAAACTTTTGTGTATCAGAATCTCAGCCAGGCACGGTGGCTCATGCATATAATCCCAGCACTTTGGGAAGCAGAGGTGGGTGAATCACCTGAGGTCAGGAGTTCGAGACCAGCCTGGCCAACATGGTGAAACCCCATCTCTACTAAAAACACAAAAAAATTAACCCGACATGGTAGTATGCGCCTGTAGTCCCAGCTACTCGGGAGGCTGAGGCACCACTTGAACCTGGGAGGTGGAGTTTGCAGTGAACTGAAATCATGCCACCGCACTCCAGCCTGGGTGACAGAGCAAGACTCTGTCTCACAACAAAACAAAGCAAACAAAAAAACTTCACCTAAGAAGAGTTGGCAAAAAGATCAATAATGAAGTAAAAGGTATCTGACCTATTAACTCAATGTCATGAGATCAACGAACTTAAAGCTCACGCAATTCATGCTTCGAATTTTATATCTTCCTTCAGAAACTGTTTACTTTCAGTTTTTGCACTTTTGAGTGTTTTATTAAATCACTTTCAAATCCAGTGATGATTAGAAACAGACAAATAGGAAAGAGAGTTAAGCACACTGCATATAAATAAAACAATGACTATTCATAATGTTGATCCTGAATTATTAACAAAAGGAGAAATTATATTAAGAGAATGCAATGTACCTTTTCAAGATTTTCATCTAATATTTTTTATTTTAATTTTTGATTTCTATCTGAAAATTCAGCCTGACTGAAACCTGCTCTTTTCATATACTGTATCCCTGTATATTAAAATTCTCTCTTGCAAATAATCAAATTGTCAAAAAATGTAACTTAAAAAAATTCTTTTCAATTATATTCATGCAATAAATTTAAAAACTGAAACCTAGAATATTAGCCTGTGAACCTAAGCTTGTATAATTAAACTATTACTATATGGAATAAAAATATATGATTAGGTGTTTAACAATGGGTGTTAAGTCCGTATTATTAACACCAATCATAGTCTTTCTATTTCACTGCTATTTCCACAAGATTCTGTTAGCCAATTTAATCTTTATTCCTACTAGAAAAAAAAAAAAAAACACATTGGCGATTAAAAGAGAGAACAAAGGTCGTCTGCAAACTGCCTGCTCTCTGGCCCCTATCTTTTATGCCAAGTTATGAGGGCAAGGAAGCGGGCAGTAGGAATAATCCACACACAGATTAGGTCTCTGTCTTTGGCTTGCATCAAAATCATCTGGAGAGTTTATTAAAATAGACCACTGAGCCACAACTCGAGAGTTTCTGGGTCCCAGGCCTGAGAAATCTGTATCCTAAGCAGAGATGCTCCCCACACACCATGGCACTGGATGGTTGGGTAGCAGAGGTCTCCTAGGCCTGTGTACAGTGCACCAGGGTCACATATGCCCCAGATGATATGTAGCCAGGATGCACGAGCCAGCCAACCCAGTCTTCTCCAGCTGATGGCCATCTGATTGCTCAGTGCCCATGTCAAATTGGTTGCTAAATATTTTTTATATCATCCCTGTGCTTACTCTGAATGCTTCGGTAAGAAAACTCTTAAAATTTGCAACATCAGGGGAAACAAATAAAAATTAGCTACTAGATGGAGGATAGCAGCCTTACAGATTTTTTTTTCATGGAGAGGGATAGAATTTATAGCAGATAGGTTAATAAAAATTCAACATGAGCAAAACATCTGCTTATCATGTAAAGTAGTTTCAAGCCACCTCAAAAAATCTATGCTTTTAAGTGGAAGTAATATCCTTGCTGTAATCCACATCCCCTAGGTCTATTTCCCTATCAGATTGATTCTAGCTCTTCCTGTGTAGATGCTCTGTCACTGTCCTTGTAGAGAGTGGTCAGGCCTGGGTCTCTGACAGGAAGAGTTGTCTTAATGGAAGTCAGTGTGTACAGACCCTGCACCCAGTGGCTCACGCCTATAATCCCAGCACTTTGGGAAGCCGAGACAGGTGGATCATTTGAGCCCAGGAGTTCCAAACCAGCCTGGGCAATATGGCAAAACCTCATGTCTACAAAAAATACAAGAAAAAAAAAATTAGCCAGGTGTGGTGGTGCATGCCTGTAGTCCCAGCTGAAGTGGGAACATCTTCTGAGCCCAAGAGTTCTAGGTTGCAGTGAGCTGTGATTACACCACTGCACTCCATCATGGGTGATAGAGGGAGACTCTGTCACACACACACACACACACACACACACACACAAAACAAGTAAATGAATGAGTTACGGATTACACCAATAAAAGCAGTTAAATTTGTGAAAGCAATGAACAAATAAACAGCAGACTAGAATTACAAATGCTGCATGTTTTATTTTCATTTTGTTATTGGCCATGATTTAGTTCATCTAGAAACAATTTTAAAATCAAGCAGAGATTTCAGCACTTATTCATATTCTTCATGTATTGCTATGAGAACATCTTTTTTCTCCTTAATAATCTTCCCTTTAATAATATTCTATCTACTTTCAGAGAGAATATAAACTTGAGACTGCAATTACTAGAAAACACTGCTATATTTTGCAGGGCTACTTTGTGCCCCATGTAGGTTATACTTACTGCTTATTCTGAATATGGCAAAAAAAAATGACATATTGAGGAGATTTTTTTCAGGGCAAGTCCAACAACATTTTCCAGCTTGGGCCAGATTGGACAAGGACTGTGGTAATAAGTAACCTGTGAAATAGCAGAGGGAAGTCATGGAGATTGGAGGTTGGAATTTGGCATAGGAATAAAGATGAAAAGCTTCACATAGGGGAGCACTTGGCAAGGCTTGGAAACACAGCAGAGAAGAAAGAAGAGATCAAGATGATTTCAAGTTTCATGCATGCACAGCTGGAGGAGCTGTGAGGTCACTGAGATGGCTGTCTGCGGCCAGCCCACCTGAATGTGCTAGGTGCTGTCTGTGACCAGAGGAGTTAGGAGGTGCGAGTGCAGTTTTTTCTTCTGAGTGTGATTGACCTTGTATTGGGACAGAGTGTGCTGGGGTGACAACATCACCACCAACAGAAAGATGCAAACACAAGAATAGTAGCAAGATAAGAGGGCATGATAGAAAATGTTTTTGTGAATCTTTGGCACAGAAGTGAAAGTTGACACCACAAGCTTGAATGACAGTCCCAGAAGTGAAGGAAAAGGTGAACAAGAGAGCAGGGACTGAGCCAGTGGGACTGACTATCAACATGACAAATCTCATTTGGCTTTGTTTTAAATTGCTCTCCAATTCCATATGGATTTTTTAAAGGAAGGATGAGTTGCTTTTGACCAAAGTCATACAGTACAATTTGTAAATATGGGCTTATTATAGATAGGAAGGTAAATTGGGTTAGAACTAACACTTTTTTGGTTTTCAGTATTTTCATCTTATTACCAAATATTCAACAGTCATTAAAACAATTTAAAAGAAAGCTTTGGACAAAAGTTTAGGCATTAAATTCCCTAAGTATGAGTATCTTCTAGTTCACATAAATATTTGCAAAATAATTTTTGTCATTTTCTTGGTCTTTACTAAGCATCTCTTGTTTTAAAATATCCAGAATGAATACTTCTATCTCAATATACTTCAAAGAAGGTATTTTGTTAAAAAAAAAGGAATGATTATTAGTGAGAAAATAAATATTCTCAATAGCAATACAAGAAGAATGTGAATGAGAGCTAAAATCTCTGCTTGATTTTAAAATTGTTTCTAGATGAACTAAATTGTGGTCAATAACACAGTGAAAATACAATATGCAGCATTTGTAATTCTAGTTTGCTGTTTATTTGTTCATTACTTCCACAAGCATAACTGTTTTCACTTGTGCAATTGGTAACTCATCCATTTACTAGCACATTCAACAACATTATTAAGGGCCTAAGATGTGTACCAGACACTTTTAGTCCCTGCTTCAGGGAGCCTACATTGTGAGAAACATAAGTGTGAGCAAACTCATTAGGTAAATTCAGATGATTTAAGTAGACTGGTCAAACTATGAAAATATCTACGTGACAGAACAAAGTACAAGTATCTGTTCCTTTTTAAAAATATTTTCTTATACTAATTAACATACCTTAGAATTTAAATTGGGCACTTCTATGTGTCCTTTATTAATGTCAGCATCATGTGTTATTGATAGTGAATACATTTGAGAACCGCACTCAAACACTTGTGTCTATCAAACTTCTGAAACTACTGCAAAAATACGTGCTGCATCTCACTGTCATCAAAATAAAAAAAGGAATAGCCCTTCTCTGAAAGAAGTTTAATGGCCTAATAGTTTGTTCCACCTCCAGTGTTTCCCATTGTGCTTACCTCAGAAAACCTCATTTTGATCACATCTTTTTCAGTGTCTGAAGTTCATTATTTGTTGGTTTGTGTGTTCCTCGGGATTTTAAAAAATCATTTTGAATGATCAGTCTTTTTGTTCCTCCATATTATTCTATATCCTGAAGTCGTTTTGTAGTTATAGCACTTCAACCATCTTTGACAAGAGAACTCTTGGGGAGGGAGTTAATGAATAGATAAAATTATGTATGCTTTTTTCTGAAAAGAGTATTCAATAGTTGATGAATGATAAAAATTGCTTTGGCATCTAATATACCTTTGTTTGTAAGAAAAATAGAATGTGCTAATATTTGATAATGATTTAACTCAGAATAGTCACATTATTTTTAAGGAGCATGAAATATCTATTCAGACACACATACATTACACATACACACTCTATCCTACTCCCTTGAAAATACCAGTCTACATTTTTTCATTTTTGTTTACCAATCTGTGGTGAGAGAATATAAACTAATATAGTACTGGCGTAAATAAACTTGATTTAGGATGTAAAATCTGCCATAATGTTGTGCACCGATGTCATCTACTCACCATCTTCTCACTTCCAGTAGTGGAAATAGTGATGTGTTGGTGTACATGGCAGGAAGATCATCATTACTTGGGTGCCTAAGCAATGAAACAACATGAATAACATACTTGACAATTAGAGAGACAGCAAAAATAAATGAAGCATTAAATTAAACTAGCAGTGGCACTTGAAACAATATACCTGGCATGGTATGACAAAATTATTCTACTGAAATACATTTTAACTGTTGTTCAAGACCTATAAATATCACATTTAAATGGGATAGGTAGGTAGAGCATCCGGCCCATTTAGTGTTTCCAAGGATTGGGAAACATGCCTTACAGATTTGACTGGAGATTACAAAATCTTCAGCTGAGCACCAGGATGTTCCCATGGCTCCCTCTTCTTTTTGAGTCTTTTCACTCCAGGCCAGGGACCTTTCTGGCATACTTAGATGAAGAAATATGTGAGAGATATTTTTGTATTTTCTATGTGTTCAAAAATTCATATTTGTTTTACTATTGGGAGCCTATATTAAGGTCAACTGCAATTATCTCTGGGCGCTAATTCCCTGGAGTGTAATTTACCTTTCATTAGAATTTCCCAATTAGACTGGGCGTGGTGGCTCACACCTGTAATCCCAGCTCTTTGAGAGGCTGAGGCGGCGGATCACCTGAAGTCAGGAGTTTGAGACCAGCCTGGCCAACATGGTGAAACCCTGGCTCTAATAAAAATACAAAAATTAGCCAGGCATGGTTGGTGGGCGCCTGTAATCCCAGTTACTAGGGAGGCTGAAGTAGGAGAATCGCTTGAACTGGAAGGCAGAGGTTGCAGTGAGCCCAGATCGTGCCACTGCACTCCAGCCTAGGTGGCAGAGCGGAAAGAAAAAAAAAAGAAAAAAAGAAAAACAAGAATTTACCAATCAGCATCCACTTGGGATGGGTATATTTAAGCTTAACTGTTTAGACAAAGTTTGTTCTATTTTCTCTCTGTTTCTGAAGAACTGTAGAGCAACCAAGTAAATTACCAGTTACTGTGTGTGGAAGAAGCTTCCCACAGAAGAAGGTTGAAAAGTGATTCCAATTTCATCAACTTCCTAATTACTTCCAAAATTAACTCTTCATGTTTGCCACCATATTTGTGTTAGGAGTTTGTATATGTTTCACGTTAAACTCTGGATTTTAGAAGAAGTAGGAATATAGAAAGACTAACCTAGAAAAATTAAACAGACTGTGAAATAAAGATTACTTGGAACCTCAAAATTCATTTCTTGGGAAAAAATTTAACTGAGCACTTGCTACATGTTGGGCACTACACTAAGCATACTATATGGATCATCTTCTATTTTATTTTATTTTATTTTTTATTTCATTTTATTTTATTTTATTTTGAGACAGGGTCTCACTCTGTTGCTCAGACTGGAGTGCAGTAGCCCCATCACCACTTGCTGCAGCCTCAACCTCTTGGGTTCAAGTGATCTTCCCACTTCAGCCTCCCAAGAAGCTGGGACTATAGGTGCAAGCCATCCTACTCGGCTCATTTTAAAAAAGAATTTTTTGGGACTGGGCGCAGTGGCTCATGCCTGTAATCCCAGCACTATGGGAGGCCGAGGCAGGTGGATCACGAGGTCAGGAGTTCAAGACCAGCCTAGCCAACATGGTGAAACCCCGTCTCTACTAAAAATACAAAAATTAGCTGGGTGTGGAGGTGCACACCTGTAATCCCAGCTACTCGGGAGGCTGAGACAGGAGAATAGCTTGAACGCGGGAGGCGGAAGTTGCAGTGAGCCAAGATCGTGCCACTGTACTCCAGCCTGGGCGACAGGGTGAGACTCCATCTCAAAAAAAAAAAAAATTTTTTTTTAGAGATGAGGTCTCACCCTGTCGCCCAGGCTGGTCACAAACTCCTGGGCTCAAGTGATCCTCCTACCTCAGACTTCCAAAGTACTGGGATTATAGGTGTGAGCCATCGTGCCCAGCCAGGCTCAAGGAGGACCAAAGAGGACTTTGGTGTTCACAACAATCTTATGAGTTAGATAAAATTATTACTTCACATTTCAGATGAGGTACTTGAGACTTGGCTACACTGAGTAACTTTCTTGAAGTCATACAACCAGTAAGTGGTAGAGGCTTATTTGAACCCAGGCAGGCTCTCTTTCCAGAGTTGGTGTTCTTAACCATTGATAGGCTGCCTTCAAGGACGTCCATTATTGAGACATATGCAACACTTTGGAATCCTTAGCAAAAGACAGACTAATAGTCATAGGAAAGGAGTGGAATTTGTTAACATTAGGCATCTATATTTAGTTACTATATTATGAATTGTTCTTCAGAAGCAAAGCACTTACTGGGTAATGGTAGGCATTTACAACTGCTTTTTCATAAAGAGATGAGCATGAAAGGAACCAAAGCATTATGTTATACCCCATGAGCCTGCTGAATGAGTAGGTGAGCCTGCCTTTCTCATTTCCAGAACCCAAGTTACTGGTGTTGAAGAAGTGGGGCTATATTTGTCTTTGTAGAGAAAATTCTAGTCCTCTGTCCCAAGCTTGACATTTTTTCCATTCATACTCTTCTTAATCATCATTTATATTCTCATGGAAACATGAAAAATCAGATAAAATGAATTTTAAATAAGCAAAGATATAGTTGCTTAAGTTAACCAATATAAACTAGAAATAATTTCCCAAATAAGGATGCATTCAGTATTACTTCATAACTTTAAGATGTACTGCTCCATTTTACATTATTTTTATTTTTATTTCACTTTAAGTTCTGGGATACATGTGCAGAACATGCAGGTTTGTTACATAGGTACACATGTGCCATGGTGGTTTGCTGCACCTATTAACCCATCATCTAGGTTTTATGTCCCACATGCATTAAGTATTTGTCCTAATGCTCTCCCGCCCCTCAACCCCCAATCCAACAGGCCCCCCAATAGGCCCCAGTGTGCGATGTTCCCCTCCGTGTCCATGTGTTCTCATGGTTCACCTCCCACTTACGAGTGAGAACATGTGGTGTTTGGTTTTCTGTTCCTGTGTTAGTTTGCTGAGAATGATAGCTTCCAGCTTCATTCATGACCCTGCAAAGGACATGAACTCATTCTTTTTTATGGCTACATAGCATTCCATGGTGTATATGTGCCACAGTTTCTTTATCCATTCTGTCATTGGTGGGCATTTGGGCTGGTTCCAAGTCTTTGCTATTGTAAATAGCGCCGCAATAAACACACGTGTGCATGTGTCTTTATAGTAGAATGATTTACAATCCTTTGGGTACATACCCAGTAATGGGATTGCTGGGTCAAATGGTATTTCTAGTTCTAGATGCTTGATGAATCTCCACGCTGTCTTCCACAATGGTTAAACTAATTTACACTCCCACCAACAGTGTAGAAGCATTCCTATTTCTCCACAGCCTTGCCAGCATCTGTTTTTTCCTGACTTTTTAATAATCGTCATTCTGACAGGTATGAGATGGAATCTCATCGTGGTTTTGATTTACATTTCTCTAATGACCAGTGATTACTAAAACCAAATATATCCAAATTCTAAGAAAAAGCCTTTACCATCCTTTTTTCCCTCAGTGTTTTCTTTCTTTCTCACAAGATGCCCTGCTTAACTTCAACATAACATAAATGCATTCAGCACCTTGAAACCTCATGCTGTGTTGGCAAAGCATCATTATGGTGGCCCAGATTTCTACCCTTACCTTCTTCTTTAAAATTGTCCACTCTTTTTTCTTTTCTTCAAAACTCCCTTTTCTCAGGGAGATTGATACATCATACAGTCTCTGACTTAGAATGTTTTGACTTAGGTTTTTTCAGTGTTAAGATGACAGAAAGCAATATGCATTCTGTAGAAACTGTACTTCAAGTATCCATACAAAAATTTTGTTTTTCACTTTCAGTACAATATTCATTAATCACATAAGATATTCAACACTATTATAAAATAGGCTTTGTGTTAGGTGATTTTTGCCCAACTGTAGGCCAATTAAGTGTTCTGAGCATGTTTAAGGTAGATTAGGTTAAGATATGATGTTGAGCAGGCCAGGTATAGTCAATGCATTTTCAACTTATGATATTTTCAACTTAGGATGGGTTTATTGGGACATAACCCCACTGCAAATTAAGGAGCATCTGTATCCAGCAGAAAATAGGTCTCAATAAAATAATTCATACTAACATGTGAATGAAATAATTCATACTAAGATATGAATTACTAAAAATGCTACTAGCTATATGTAAAGGGCACTGCCTTTAAAGTCAGACAGACTCAACTTTGAACCCCGTCTTTTCTCCCATTTACTAACTAGGAGGTTTCTCTAAGTCAGTTTCTTCATCTCTGTAGAATGGTAGGAATAACACCTCATAGGTTTGTTGCAACAATTAAATATGACCATATTTACACAAAGTATAGTGCCTGGACACTCTGGATTACAAATACATGCCATTTATCTTTTAACTTGAGTCTACGACGATATTTAAACATACTAAAGAAGGAATTTGCTTGCACACCTCAATCTCAAATTGGTAGTATTTGGGGGTTTTGTGTTTGTTTTTGTTGTTGTTGTTGTTGTTTTGAGACAGGATCTCACTCCGTTGCCCCAGCTGTAATGCAGTGGTGCCGTCATGGCTCACTGCAGCCTAGACCTCCTGGGCTCAAGTCATCCTCTGGCCTCAGCCTCCTGAGTAGCTGGGACAATAGGTGTGCCCCACCATGCCTGGCTAATTTTTTTATTTTTTGTAGGGACAGGGTCTCACCATTGCCCAGGCTGGTCTTAAGCTGAACTCAAGTAGTCTGCTCACCTCAGCCTCCCAAAGTACTGGAATTACAGACGAGAGCCATGACACTTGGCTCAAATGGTAGTGTTTTAGTGTCAAGTGTTGACGTCATTATTGGATCACCCAGGTTATTCTACTTCACTCTACCATAGGCTTTACAGCTATTATTTGGTAGTATGGATATTCATAAAACACATGCTATAAAGAAAATAGCTTTAGAGGTAGTTAGCAATCCATGCAACAAACCATTGGCTGGATCGCTTCCTGCTTCAGGCACCATGCTGCAGCCCTTGTTACAGATAAAGACACCACAAGCTGTAGAGACAAGTAAAGGAAGCATCCAATCCAATCCTGTTGGAGAGGGGCTAAGCCAATAGTCTTTAAAATCACGTCAAAATTTTAATTTAGTTGTTTTCTGTTTTCTTTACTTATTTTTGTTTGTAAAAGACAGGGTCTTACTGTGTTGCTCAGGCTGGAGTGCAATGGCATGATCTTAGCTCACTGCAGCCTCAAATCCTTGAGCTCAAGTGATCTTCCCACCTCAGCCTCCTGAATAGCTGGGTGTATTTTTTCAATTACACCTCTCCTTTTAAGATTTAGGTAAAAGATACATGAAGGCACAGAATTCCTGCCAAATGAAAGTTCCCAGAAAACCATGTGAAATCATGGTTGTAAAAGGATTTATTTCTTAGCTCTTTTTTTGTCTAAGCAAATTGTATTCAAGTAAGAATAATACTTAAGAAATCAAGCATGCATATGCTTTGGTTTTTACAATATAAGGAAGGTTGTTGATGATGTGCATGTGCCCACACCTGTGTGTACAGTCTCCAAACAGGGCTTTATTGAGTAATATTTTATCATGATTTTCCCACAGTAACAAGTGGCATATTTCCAACTTATCTGCATTTATTCAGAGTTTAATAGCATCACATACAGAGAAACTTGAAATCTACCTTTTGAATGGGATGTTTGAGGAAAAGTTATGTCATGTTCTTCAGTTCATTTTTAAATATAGTTTTTAAGGATGAAAATTAAAAGAAATCCCATTTACTTTGTCAGAATATAAATTGTCTTTTCACTGTCCTCTGTATGTATAATTTTTATGTAAAGTAAAATTCTGTCTTCAAATGTGGCAATATCTCTTTAAAAGTCTGCACCAAACAGCCAACAAACCAGCTTAGCAACTTTCCTGGGTGGATTCTCATGTGAATCATTAGCTGTGAGCAATGAAACTGTCCAGCAACACCTCCTCTTGAAAGCTTTGATCTGTCTGAGACTGCAGGAGTCACAAAAGAGGTGTTTGTTTCATGCAGCTTCAGAATATTGACAGGGAAAAAGAAATTCTCCTTTGTTTCAATGCACCAGCCTTAGGCACCCTGGCGGTGGTCTCTGCAATTGCACTGGGTGGAGGTGGAGATGCAGGATTCTCCATTCCCAGGGGGCTGTTGCTGTCTCACTACCTGCCAGTCAGGAAATCTTCTTTTCTAGTTTCTCAGACCCCACCTTCAAAAGCTGAAATTACATGACTCATATTTATTTTGATACCATCAAAGTTTTGCTGACATGAAATTTTTGCCTGCCCTGTATTAACAAGTATATTCCTGAAGTCATTAGAAAGACTCAGGCCTTGGGTAAGCACCTAGAAATGAAAACTTAATTTATTGTTTGCACTAGTTCCCCTCTTTTCCCCTCCTCAAGGTGGCTATTTGGGGATTAGCAAATTCTGTGACAAAAGATAGTCAAGTGTAGATACCTAGAAGAAGTCACATCCAGCAATTCCATCAAAAGAGCTCTGTAACCATATTCCCATAGTGACATGTACCAATATCTTAGGTAACAGGCACACAGGTGGATGAATTTGGTAGTGGATTTTTATAGACTGTACAATACACTTGACTCTTTACCAAAATATTAGTGCCAAATTGCTGTGTCTTTGGTGAATATGCCAAAGATTCAGTGATTTTATTCACGTAGGAGAAGGAATGATTTGGGGGAGTAGTTTCAGTGGACAGGTTTTATTGTACTTACTGGATAATAAATTCTTTGAGGCAAGAAGAGTGTTATTGTACTTTTTGTATTTATCACAACACCTAATGTGGTGCCTGACTTATTGGCAATCAATTAATACTATCTAGACAAATGAACTTGAGCAGGTGACCACCTAAAACTAACTAGCACACAATAACCAACACTTGAGCTGCACAGAGACCCAGGTTCTTATCCTGATTCATTCATTTATTGTGGTTTTGGAAAATTTGTAAATCACTTAAATGTACAGGGTTTTAATGTCTTTTAACATATGAAAGGTATGGTGGATAGAGGTGCTTTCTGAAGTCTTTTTTTTTTTTTCATTCAACAAACTTTAGCACAAAGTAAAAGAGACAATGTTTCTGCTTTCATGGAGTGTATACAATGGGTGAGGGGGTGGGAAGAAACAAATTAAAAGCAAGGTGATTTCAGAGAGTATTAACTGCTATGCAGACCATACAACAGGGGAAAGAGATAAAGAGTTAAATCCCCTAAGATGGTCCTGGCTGTTTGTTGGCTTTATTTTTAATTTCTCCTTTTTCTCCAAATAGAAATCAACAGACTTTCTTGAAAAGAGTCCTTGATTATCAGAATCAACTGTGTAGTGTTTTACAAATACATGTTTTCAATGCTCTACAGATTTTACAGGGATGTAAACCAGAACCCTGAAAGCTCTAGTGTCTTCACAACAGTTCCCTTGAAAACACTGGTACCTGCTAAGGGAATGAACAATTTACATATAAATAATTTATATTTTAGTTGTCTGTAAGTGTGAGACTCTGTAAGAAATTCATTTTGAAAGCCACTCAAAGGTTTCCTGATTTTCTTACTGTCCTTAGCCGATAAGCTCTTGGACTGATTTGACTTCTAAAATACCTTCTAACTTGAATTCATTTGAAAAGCCCAAAGTGTTAAAACTCATGGATTGAGATAACTAACCTTCCAATGGAGTCTAGCAAATTGGAAACTGGACTTGGTCTTTGATCTCAGAGAGGTACGGATACTACAGATGGGTCATTGTGCTTGCCCAGACAGGACACGAAGTAAGACTTCCTTACTTAAACTTGACACATACAGCATGGTCAGAAACAGCAGATGGTGTCATTTGTTATCTTTAACACTGTACGCCAGCCCAAGTAGGGCAGGACAGTGGGAATCCCATAAAACAGAGCCAGCTTTCATGCTAGGAGCAGTACTGTAGTCACCCAATCATATGGCAGAAAACAGTAAAGGTCATGCTGCCTCCACAGTGGTGAGGTGCAGCAGCTTCCTTGGCAAATGCCTTCTGCGTACTCTCCCCACATGGAGGAGACTGGTCATGCAAAGCAGGTGTTTTCAGGGTACAGGAAGGCTTTCCAAGATTGCTTCTAGAAGCTATGGCAAATGTATTTTCAATTTAAATGTATCTTCATATTATCAGCACTTTAAATTTGCCATTTATCAGAAAGGGCCTTTTTCCTCTTTTCCTTCCTGCATTTGTTTTCTGTGTAGGTTTGCTTTTTGTTTGTTTTGGCCTTTGAGCAATGTGACTTACTAAGGACACCCTGGAAAACAAAGAAGCAAAACAAAACAAAAAAGAACTCCGTTTTCACGAAAATGGAGTCTGAAGATGTGGATTCAGTCCTTTATCTGGCTGTCTCTGTAACCTGGGGATCATATTCGTCTCATAGGGAAAGTTTTGTGAAGATCAAATAAGAAATAATTTGGCTATGAAAATGCTCCACAAGGTTCAAAGACCTGCACACTTAGAATGCTTGGCAGCCCCTGGTCTTTTTGTGTGTGCTGCACTTGGGACACTTATCAGAATCTGAACACATCAGAAACTGACCCAATGATAGAAAAGAACTGGAACTAGGGGTGATCGGAATAACCTCCTGAGAAGGCCGTCCCAGTAGAGAAAGGAGTTAGTGTCCTGAGCTTTGTGGTCCTACACCAGCTCTTGGCTAGTCTGCTGTGAAGTATTCTGTCAGACCTGAAGAAAAATAGAAAGCAATAAGAATCGGTACTGACAAACAGGCCCAGGCACAACATTCCTGAAGACCAACACCATAAAAAATCTGCCTGGCAGGGGTATAGTCTGTAGAGGCTGGGGAGGCAGTAGTACCCAGAGAAAAACAACTAGAAAGTGGAACCTTTTGAATAACACCCCATCTCACAGTAGAGTCCTTTAGACCAACAAAAATGAGTCTTGGTCAGTGTCTCTAACATACATTTAATTCCTAGACAAATCTTACATCTCTTCATGATTTAGCTTCTTGTTTACAATGCAGCTTTCTTAAGTGGAAAGGAAACTGCTGAATCTCAAATTGCTGTGTAGTTTGTCAGACAATGACACTCTTCACTGCCAGCGTTGAGCACACTTCCTTTTTTAATCCATTTTGCCTGATGAAGCATAGCATTTTCTGCAGCCTTCTGAGCTGTTAAGAGAATATTTCAACTGCAAACACAAAGAAGAAATGTTTGAAGTGAAATGAACTATGGGCTAATCGGGAAGGGCTTGAATGAATGTCAAAATAAGAGCTCACCTACTGCACATTTTTAAAAAGAAGTCTATGTTAATGGAGTCAAAACACTGGCTTCAGTGTTTTATCTTTATTGATGAAATTACCACATTTGAAAGGTAAACACTATTTTATTTTAGTTCTAATAGAAAATATATATACACTATGGTAGAAATTTTGAAAATACAAAAAAGCATAAACAAAACGATGAAATAAAATAATCTTTAACTTCCCACATTCAGATGTGAAGCACTGCTTATATTTTGTTTTTATGGTATTAAAAAATCTGTAATGCAAGTTGTCCTTCCCTTAGCAGTCTGACGAATGTATTGGATTGGTGTAAAAGTAATTGCGGTCTTTGTCTTTACTTTTAATGGCAAAAAACACAATTACTTTTTCATCAACCTAATATATTTTGGCTCGAGTTAAAAATATTTTTTAAATGATTAAAAGTAGACATTAATCTAGCATATAGGACTTATAGCTTAAAAATATTAAACACACAAATTTTCTGTCCTCAGTAAGCTAACATCTCTGGTTTTATATGACTTATGTGAATGAAATGACAATGTGTTATTTTTGAAAGCTTATTAAAATAGTAGGAGAGGACATACGAAAACAAAATATGAGGTTTGGGGGCTTGACTGCTCCCTGAGAAAACGCAAGAAGCTCTTTCTCAGAGGAGTCATACCTAAATAGCCTGTGTGGGTGTGGTTACTGTTTTCATTTAAGTGGGCGGGGAATGGAAGCTTCTTTTGGTCTTGCTGAACATTTAGTTTGGATTTGTTTTATTTATATGGCTACCTAGTTTTTGCACTGATGGTATAAACCTTGGCTTTTATTTCAAAGTGTTTTTATTTCCATTTTTTAATTTAAAAAAACCTCATAACTTCTTTAGTCTCAAGAGCCTATCCATGTCAACCTTATTAGTTCCTACTTGCTAATACTTTTAGAAGTTTAAATTTAGTTGGTATTTTGAATTAATGTCCTAACATTAAATATTCTATTTTATACCATGCTTGGAATCCAAAACTCTTATTCCAAAATGAAATCTGATATCTCACCAGCAAACCTCGTGCCTTGTATTTATATTGTGGAATATCTTAGAAACCAGTCCACTGGTACTGCTCGGTAATTATCTCAGGACAAGTAGGTGCTATTGATTTGTTAGCCACCACTGTCTTAAGTTAAACTTGGATAGTGATATATGGGTACCAGGTTAAATGTTCAGAGGAATGATGCTTAGAAGACAGAATGAGCAGAATGGAAGTTGGAGGATCTATTAGAAATGGGTCTAGATAGGACACAGAAAACAGGAAGTGGAGACCAGATGCCCTCCCACCCTCCCCGACAAGCCCCAAAAAAGATGGCTCAAATAGAGTGAGTCTGGCTGATAGCTTTGGTCATTCAGCTGCCACAGTTCGGCGTATGCTTCCAGAAAACAGGAAGTAAAGCAGTCCTGACAACAGCCATAGACAAAAGCTCTCAAGAATTAGAAGAAAAGAGGTGCTTATTAGCCTAGGAGCTTAGCTGAGCGGATTTTCCTCTAAGACTCGCATATGCAGAAAAGCTGGAAGACTGCTTGCAGGAATGAGCCTTGCCTGAAAGCCCTGGAAAGAAAGAAAGAGCCAGAATTCTTGTGTGAAAGAAATAGGCTTTTTTGGCCAGGCGTGGTGGCTCACACCTTAATCCCAGCACTTTGGGAGGCCGAGGTGGGAGGATCACTTGAGCTCAGGAGTTTGAGACCAGCCTGGACAACATGGTGAAACCTCAACTCTACAATAAATACGAAAATTAGCTGGGTATGGTGGCATGCACCTGTAGTCCCAGCTACTCGGGAGGCTGAGGTGGGAGGATCACTTCAGCCTAGGAGGCAGAGGTTGCAGTGAGCTGTGATCATGCCACTGCACTCCAGCCTTGGCAACAGAGTGAGACCCTGTCTTAAAAAAGAAAAAAGAAAGAAAAAAAGAAACAAGCTTTTTCAATTAAATTCCAAAGAAATTATAAATCTTTGCAGTTGTAACAATATATAAAATGTGCAGTTCATTAAGATTTTAAATATTTGTATGCCTTAAGCAGTGGTGAAAAATGAGAATTAAGCCACTTAGAAATACTCCACAAGACTAATTCCATAAAAAAATTTATGAACTACAGAATAGAGAAAATGCTTTAATAATGGACAGTATAGTTTATTGTCCCTCTCTTGGGAGAGAGGTAGCTTTATTCTCTAATAATTAATTTAGCTACCTTTAAGACAAGTCAACTGAGGAACACTTCTTAGTTTTTCTTTCTTGCTCATGATAGAAAAAGTTTCTAAGAAATAAGCCTCTGTACTAAATACTAGTCAAATTCTGAAAGGCCCAGTCACTGGTAAAACTAGCACCACAAGTCAGAGCTGCTAGCTACCACTTAGGTACTAGAACCACCTCCCTCGTGAAGTGTTAATGGCCTCAGCCCAGCTCCTAGCAGACATCTGTCTACATCACACACAAAATAAATTTCAATTGGCAGTGTCTGCAGAGAAAATGACATTTCATGGATGTGGAAATAAACCAACCCTTCAGATAAGAAATGACCTCACATTCCAGAGATAGTCTCTTCAGGGTGAGCTCTGAGAAGCCAGACTTTTTCAACTCCTTTCTCACTATTCCTGACCCATAAGGAACAGACAAAACAAACGATGCCCTCAGACCTTTTGCAATAAGAAACACATCAAACTCTATGAGCAATTAGAGCTATTGTGTAATAGTGGTGATGCACGTTTCTAAACGTATTTCCGCTTCTGTTTTACCTCAGTTAAACACATATATTCTCCTAATGGTATGGGGTAAGGGGAACTGTGCAGGTGTCAACTATAATTATTGTTTTCTCTGTTTTTAGTCAGAGATATTTGTCCCTCACCCCTGTTGAAGAAAACATACATAACCAGAATGGCAAATAAACTGGTTAGCACTTTGACATACTCTAGATATTCTCTATCAACATGACCAATGCATTACAAATGAGCAGCTACATTTTAAAAGTATTGATGGAAACCTCCAACAGTATCTTTGTTCCCATTTCAAATCATGCCACCTAAGATATAAGCACTATAGGTAATATTGATGTGAATAAACAATACCAAAGCATCTTTTGCACATTATCCCATTTCAGCTTTCTCTTGGATGTTATCGAGTAGTAGTGTAGATTATTCACATTACCAATATGGGTGATAACTCACAAAAGTTTTTTTGTTTGTTTGTTTGTTTTTGTTTTTTGAGTCAGAATCTTGCTCTGTTGCCCAGGATGGAGTGCAGTGACACGATCTTGGCTCACTGGAACCTCTGTCTCCCAGGTTCAAGCGATTCTCCTGCCTCAGCCTCCTGAGTAGCTGGGATTACAGGCAGCTGCCACCATGCCTGGCTAATTTTATTTATTTTTATTTATTTATTTATTTTTTTGTATTTTTAATAGAGACAGGGTTTCACCATATTGGCTAGACTGGTCTTGAACTCCAGACCTCAGGTGATCTGTCTGCCTCGGCTTTCCAAAATGCTGGTATTACAGGCGTGAGCCACTGCACTTGGCCTCATAAAAGTTTTTTAAGCAAAACTAATGGACCACAGAGTTATTCATTCTTAACTCTAAGCATCAAACTTATACACATACTTGAGGTTTGTATATGAACATGCATGAGCCTGCAGGGGAAGGCTATGGTGTTAGAAATAAAAGTCATGCTTGTTTGCCAGAAATGTATATCTGAAACTAAGTCACTTATATTAGTCAAGGAGTCTCCAGAGAAACAAAACCAAAAAGAGACTTAATATAAGGAATTAGCCCCCCTCCATAATTGTGGGCAAGTCCCAAGCTCTGCAGGGTGAGTTGATGAGCTGGAGACCCAAGGAGCAGATGATATAATTCCAGTCTTAGCGCCAGCAGACTTGAGACCAAGGAAGAGCCAATGCTTCTGTTTGAGTCCAAGGCAGAAAAAAACCTGATGACCAAATTCAAAGGCAGTCAGGCAAAAGGAGTTCCCTCTTACTCATAGAGAGTCTGCCTTTTTCAGGCCTTTGACTGCTTGGATAAGGCCCACTCACATTAGGGTGAGCAATCTGCTTTACTCAGTCAACCAATTCAAATGTCAATCCCATTTGAAAACACCCTCACAGAAACACCCAGAAGGATGTTTCACCAAATATCTGGGTGTTCCATAGCCCAGTGAGGTGGACACAAAATTAATCATTATACCAACACTAGTATCAACACCGTTAGGATGATTCCTTTTCATCAGTAATGAGCCCAGAAATATGTTAAGATAGAGATCAAATAGAAGATCATCATCATATTGAATAATCTATTGATGGAGTAAAAATTGTTTCCTCTTCCACTGATTGTATTATAGGTGGTGTTTGGTGAGCTATTTCTGTCATTTAGTGCAAAAAAGAATTCAGATGATGCTGGGAAATTTTAACCACGAGTGTTCTTTACATGATAGGTACCAAGACGGCAGTGAGGTTTGGAGTGAAATGTGTGGAGTGGGGCTGAGGGAATGGTTCCAGGAAGAAAGAAAGCAAAAATCATGATAATAATAAAATAATCAGGTTGCTTTATCATGGGAGCAAAGCAGGAGTCCATTTTTTTCTGCCTGAGCACAAGACAAACACCAGATAAACAGCAAAAGTTACTTAAAAGCCATTTCTTCAATTTCTCCCAAATAAGGCCAGGATTCGTAATAATTGAAACGGAAAAAAATGTACAGATAGGGTTCCAGATATAACATCAGGATATTTTAAAATGATGGAATGCAGGCAATGTGTGAAAAATTTTTCCAAAGCTTAGGGGTCAACTGGTCAAAATTAGAATTCTGCATTGATAGGAAATTTTTCATTTATAAATCTTAACAAAAAATGGTTCCCTCGTTTTCACCAGCTAGAAGGAAATCTAAGAAGTTTGACTTTAATTCCTTCAAAAATACAGAAAAATCATAATCTTCTCTATTCCTGCTTGTTCCATAAGTTACAGACTCACGTGAAGTCCCAGGATAGCTTCTGTCGGCTATTTGGTGGCCTGTTGCTGCAGCCAGCAGCAGGAAACTTGAGGAGCTATCATCTCAGGAATGAAGGGGGCCACATCAGTAAGGTAAAACTAAGGTCACTCAAGTCCTAGACCCTCATTTTGCCTTATTTTTCTCACAAGGGATTTTTAAAATACCATAAAAATTGAACCATCAAAAAATCATGAAATAAACATGTTTGTGTTAATCATTAATACCATTTCCTAGACACTAAATAAAATCCCACATACATTAATCAAAGAAAATACTTTTTTCATTGGAATTCTAAGATGACACTTTCATCAACTTTCCTAAAATCTAAAATTTAATCATCCTTATTATTGACTTTTCACTAACTTGTTTCCTACACTGATTTATAATTATTTTTTCCATATTTTATTATGCTCACTAGATATAGACATTCACTGCATCGTATTAATTCCAACATTGAATCTATCTTTAAAGGTATTGTTACTCTTATTATTGGAATGGTCGGAAAAAAAGCAAAAAAACAAGAAATATTTATAGTTACATTATTTTGGTTTTTCTTCTTGTTGTGATATATAGTATTTTACTGTTTATTTTAGAAAAAAGAAACAGTTTCTAGAATATAAATCAAAGAAACTATACTACATTTCAGGAGACCTGTGATGATGTGGCTCTAAATGTCGGCTTTAAAAGCCTGGGAGTTGATACAGGAAGAGAGAAGAAAGAGTGTCCCAGTTTTCCACATGCCAAATGATTCAGCAAAATAATGTTGTGAGCAAGTCAAGACTCTGGAAAATATTTTTAAATGCCAAACAAAAGCCTGGAGGTAAATCTCTGCTACATTGTCAGTTAGGTTCTTAGCATCCAGTTTGGTTTGTTGGACTTTAAAATGAATGGAAGAAATTATAAGGAACACAGATAACTACAAATAATTCAAGGTTTGGGAAAATGAAATTGAATATAAAACTATGAAATGTTATAGTAGCTATAAAATCCTAGTTTTTCAGTGTAGAAGAGTAAAGGTTAAAGAATGACAGAAACTGTCTTGAAATAGATAAAAGGACATAAATGTCACAATTATATCACTAGAGAAAACTTTAGATTTCTTTTTCTTTTATTATCATTATTATACTTTAAGTTTTAGGGTACATGTGCACCATGTGCAGGTTAGTTACATATGTATACATGTGCCGTGCTGGTGTGCTGCACCCATTAACTCGTCATTTAGCATTAGGTATATCTCCTAATGCTATCCCTCCCCCCTCCCCACACCCCACAACAGTCCCCAGAGTGTGATGTTCCCCTTCCTGTGTCCATGTGTTCTCATTGTTCAATTCCCTCCTATGAGTGAGAACATGCAGTGTTTGGTTTTTTGTCCTTGCGATAGTTTACTGAGAATGATGATCTCCAATTTCATCCATGTCCCTACAAAGGACATGAACTCATCATTTTTTATGGCTGCATAGTATTCCATGGTGTATATGTGCCACATTTTCTTAAGCCAGTCTATCATTGTTGGACATTCGGGTTGGTTCCAAGTCTTTGCTATTGTGAATAGTGCCGCAATAAACATACATGTTCATGTGTCTTTATAGCAGCGTGATTTATAGTCCTTTGGGTATATACCCAGTAATGGGATGGCTGGGTCAAATGGTATTTCTAGTTCTAGATCCCTGAGGAATCGCCACACTGACTTCCACAATGGTTGAATTAGTTACAGTCCCACCAACTGTGGAAAAGTGTTCCTATTTCTCCACATCCTCTCCAGCACCTGTTGTTTCCTGAGTTTTTAATGGTTGCCCTTCTAACTGGTGTGAGATGGTATCTCATTGTGGTTTGGATTTTCATTTCTCTGATGGCCAGTGATGGTGAGCATTTTTTCATGTGTATTTAGGCTGCATAAATGTCCCATCAAGCTACCAACGACTTTCTTCACAGAATTGGAAAAAACTACTTTAAAGTTCATATGGAACCAAAAAAGAGCCCGCATCACCAAGTCAATCCTAAGCCAAAAGAACAAAGCTGGAGGCATCACGCTACCTGACTTCAAACTATACTACAAGGCTACAGTAACCGAAACAGCATGGTACTGGTACCAAAACAGAGATATAGATCAATGGAACAGAACAGAGCCCTCAGAAATAACACCCCATATCTACAACTATCTGATCTTTGACAAACCTGGGAAAAACAAGCAATGGGGAAAGGATTCCCTATTTAATAAATGGTGCTGGGAAAACTGGCTAGCCATATGTAGAAAGCTGAAACTGGATCCCTTCCTTACACCTTATACAAAAATTAATTCAAGATGGATTAAAGACTTAAACATTAGACCTAAAACCATAAAAACCCTAGAAGAAAACCTAGGCATTACCATTCAGGACATGGGCATGGGCAAGGACTTCATGTCTAAAACACCAAAAGCAATGGCAACAAAAGCTAAAATTGACAAATGGGATCTACTTAAACTAAAGAGCTTCTGCACAGCAAAAGAAACTACCATCAGAGTGAGCAGGCAACCTACAAAATGGGAGAAAATTTTCACAACCTACTGATCTGACAAAGGGCTAATATCCAGAATCTACAATGAACTCAAACAAATTTACAAGAAAAAAACAAACAACCCCATCAAAAAGTGGGCAAAGGACATGAACAGACACTTCTCAAAAGAACTTTAGATTTCTTTTCCCAACCCATATCCTGACTGTCTACCACCAACCACCATTTGACAGCAGAAGACACTGAGGCCAGGCAGGTGAAGCTGTTTGTTCAAGAACCAGAGTTGTTTCATGGGAGATCTAGAGATCTGAGCCCAAGCATCCTGACTTGTAGGTCTCTTTCCATTTCTTAAGATACAACAATTAGGTAATTTTATGGATTTTCTTTCCCACAAATATACCAGGATCTACTATTGATATGAGTATTCGCATCATTGTAACTGCTTCAGAAAGCTGGAATAATAGTTAGAACATTTTAAAGTACTTCTTTTGGAACTATTGTAGACCCAATTTAAAAGCCACAAAAAGAAACTCACTGCTCTATAATTTTTATTCTAAAATGTTTGCTTATGATCTATAATGCATTACCCAGCTTAAATAATAGATGAATCCAGCAACTTGTTTCTGAGTGACTATTGGTCATTGTTAAAAGTCAAATCCATCTTAGAGGACAGAGATTTTTCTCCAGAAACTCTGATGAAGGCTTTGAAAGTAATTCCAGGAAAGTCTTGAAATATTTTGAGATATGGCAACAATGTTGCCATAATGTGAATATTTTTCTTTTGAATATTTCTTTTCATAATGCTATAGTATTAACACTGTTTTTAAAATAAATCTTCTTCTTTTACAGCCCATTCCATTTGACTTGAGATATTAAAATCTTATGACACTCTATAAGCCAGACCAGTAGAAATGTGACAATCTGTTTATACTCTTTAACTCTGCAACAGCATTACAATTATAGAAATTAAAGAACCATTAGAATGGTGGTGTAAGTAATGTAAATATAGGTTTTAACACTGTCATCTATCACTGCCATGTTTCTAACATATATAGATAAAGTATATTTTTAAAAAGGAATATAAAATACATTATTAATATGCTTTAAAAAATAAATAAATATAGTTGTTGCCAGAAATGGGAACATTGTTTATGGATAGCTAAGGTGTAGTAAAATCATTGCTTTATTTTGGAGAAAGACAGAAAAATACAAGATAACTCTAGACTTCCTTACAAAAAAGATATATACACACACACACACATTAAAATTCAAAGATAAACACTAAAATAATAGGTAAATAACTCTTGCTTCTAGAAATGTCCCACATGAGGTACAGTACTACAGCCTAGCTAATTGCTTAAAGCTACAATTAGGGACGCTGAAGGTGGAAACACCCACCACCTTTGAAATGAGGTTTAAAAAGCTCAAATTAATTCTTGCTTATGGTGAAGGCTTATGCAAAGTGACTAGGGAAGCTAGAGAGGGCAGACACACTTTGCAGTCAGGAACTGACTCTCCACCTCCTAGCTTAGTAACTGGGTCAGCATGTTGACAACAACAGCAGAGATGCTGTAAACCCTGAATATAAGACCTACTTTGGGCTTGAAGCTCTCCAAGTCATCCCCAAAACGCAGAAGACAGAGAAGAATGAATAATAAGAGAGGGGAAGAGAATAAATAAGCATTAAAATGAGCTTATAAATTAAAATTCCAAAAAGATGGCAGGAAGAAAGAAAACCAACCAAATCAACAATCAGAAAGTAAATTGTTCCAGATAAAATGAGCATGTGAGAGCTATCTGAAAATGATTTGAAAATAAACATGATTAGGATACTCAAACAAATAAAGCAGGAAATTTCTGATAGAGAAAGAAATTATGAAACCAAACAAGACAGAAATGATACAAAAACAAAAGCATTTGAAAAAGAACACATTAGAAATCTTAAAAATCAAAATGTACTCATAGATGAAATTTTTAAAAAATCAACAGATGAGATATTCTGTAGACTGGACAGAAGGAGAGAGTTTAATAAATTAAAAGATAATATTGTACACTTCCACCCAAATGCAACACAGAAAGATAAAAAGATTTTAAAGATACATGACAGAACAGTTAAGAATTAAGGAGGGGAGCCTGAGAGGCACCACCATTCAGTGGGGCTCCCAGTGAAGAAAGAGCTGAGAATCTTTCAGAACTGAAAAAAGATGTAAATTCTCAGATCACTGGTGCTGATGGAATAAATGAAAATAAATCCACATATTTATTCTTGATTCCTAACTTGTTTTTAGGAAACGATTTTGAAGAAATAGATCATAGGGGTTAAATAGTAGAAGCAAGGAGATCAGTAGAACACAATTTTAATTTTTGGCTTCCCACCATCCTTTTAAAATGCATTCACTGGCTGTAATCTCACCCTGCCTCTAGATAAATTTGGGCTTTTGGCTTATTCTTAGATGAATAGAACTTTAAGGCATACAATCAGAAAATGCAATTCAAATTTAGAAATCAAAATGTCAAGAAATAATATGATAAATGTGTAAATGTATTGAGAGAGAGAGAGAGAGAGGGTGCAAATAAGAGAATCAACTCTTCAATATTTATTCAATGCAAAGTTTTCTCCCCTTTTCCAATTAATGACTCTATAATTCCAGTTTTGCCTCTGAGAATAAGAGTGCTATTGGCTTCCTTTCTCTTTTTACTTTGTTTTGATATTTTACATTTTTTAATACAAATTATATATATTTAAGGTGTACAATGTGATGTTTTGACATACATATACCACATAAACCTAGTGAACTGATTACTATAGTCAAGGTAATTTACATATCCATTTTTTTAACGTAGTTACCTTTTTGTGGTGAAACTACTTAAGATATACTCTCAGTAAATTTCAAGTATACAGCACAGTATTACTAACTATACTCACCATCCTGTACATTAGATCTCTAGAATTTATTCATTTTGTATAACTGAAACTTTGTAGCCTTTGACTGACATCTTCCCATTTCTCCCACCCACCCTTAACCCTGGCAACTACCGTTCTCACTCTGTGCTGCTACAACTATTTTAGATTCCACATATATGTGAGGTCAGACAGTATTTTTCATTCTGTGCCAGGCTCATTTCGCTTAGCATAATGTATTTTAGTTTCACCCATGCTGTAAATGGCAGAATTTCCTTCTTTTTTAAGGTTGAATGATATCTTATTGTATGTAGTCGTGTATATACATTTCTTCAGCCATGCATCCGTTGACAGACATTTAGGTTATTTCTATAATTTTGCTATTGTGAATAATGCAGCAATGGGTATTAGGAGCACAGTGTCGTTGAGATATTGATTTTATTTCCTTTGGATATATATCCATTGTGGGACTTCTGAAATATATGGTAGTTCTAGGTTTAAGTTTTTGAGGAATCTCCATATTGTTTTTTAAAGCGGCTGTGCCAATTTATATTCTCACCAACAATGTATGAATGCTCCCTCTTTTCCACATCCTCATCACTTTATCTTTTGTTTTTTAAATCATAACCATCCTAACAGACATGAAGTGATCTCTTATTATGGTTTTGATTTGCATTTTCCCAATAATTAATGATGTTGAGCACCTTTTCATGCCCCTATTGGCCATCTGTATGTCTTCTTTGAAAAAAATGTCTATTCAAATCCTTTGCACATTTTTTTTAAATCAGGCGATTTACCACTATTGAGTTGGAAAAATTCCTTATATATTTTTGATATTATCCTCTTATCAGACGTACGGTTTGCAAATATTTTCTCCCAATCTTTAGGCTGTGTTTTCATTTTCTTGACAGTTTATTTGGCATGAGGAGCTTTTTAGTTTGATGTAACTCCACTTGTTTATTTATGCTTTTGTTGCCTGTACTTTTGGTGTCATATCCAAAAAATCATTGCCAAGATCAATGCCAAGGAGTTTTTCCCCTATATTTCCTTCTAGTCTTATAGTTTCAGGTCATATCTTATATTTGTCTTTAATCCATTTTTAGTTGCTTTTTGTGTGTGTTGTAAAATAAGGGTCCAATTTCACTCTTTTGCATGTGGATATCCAGTTTTCCCGACACCATTTATTGAAGAGGGTATCCTTTCTCCATTGTATGTTCTTAGTGACCTTGTCAAACATTAGCTGGGTGTGTATATGCATGGGTCTGGCTTCTGCTCTGATGTTCCTCATTTCTAAGGGATGTTTGCACACCTATCAGGGATAAAAGCAGGGGAATGAAGGTGAGGTGAGAATTTGTACTTGATTGGGTGGCTTTACACGTTCTTGTCCTGGCCATACTTCTCTAAGTGTTTTTGAGGGATGTACAGGAGCTCCCGCAGGCCCCTTTCACAACAATGCTCAGGGTACATGCAAAGACCCAGCTTCACTGGTGGTCATCTCTGCCCTGGAACACATGGTCAGAGTCCCTTCCCTCTTCCAGGGCTCCATTCCAGCTCCCTCTCTGTATAATCCCCACATGTCCACAGGAAACACACATGTATCCTCCAGCTGAATACATTTGAGCTACTCCAGCACAGCCACCCTGACTCTCCCACCAAGCAGTAAGTCATTAGCTTTCCCCCATGCTCCCCAGGAGTGGCATCAAAATAACAAAACAGAAACATCATTTAAGATGTATAAATCACCCTTATTAATCTGTCCAAAGGCTTTGTCACTATTATTAGCAATCCAGAATAGTAAATATTTGCATGTAAATGAGGACATATATGTGTAAAATAAATTAGTTTGGAATTTTTCAATTATCTTTGCTTCTCTCTGTGTCTCTCTTCTCTCTCTGTCTCTCTCTCTCTGTCTCTGTCTCTCTCTGTCTCTCTCAATTCTTGAGAATATATACATTCATCCAGACTGAGAATTTGTTGTATTTCAGAGCACAGCCTCACTCACCATAGTTTATCTGAATCAGAGAGTTGGACTATATAGTTAAGACTCACAGAGACGGCAGGTTAGATCTTGCCTTCAGCCTAAGGGCAATGACATCCCCTGTTTTGCCAGTACTGCTGATTAAAAGTGGAACTTGCAGAACACACCCTTGGCTCTTAAAAACATTAGAATGAGCAATGGAGTATTATTTCATCAGTATCAGTCTGTGCTGTCTTAAATTTTGATTTTGGTTACTTTTTTGCTCTTTATGATTGTTACTTAAATGTTTTTTAGCCAAAACCCAATGGAAATGTTTACCCAATAGAAATATATAACTAACTTACTATGGAACAGTGATAGACAGAGGAGTGAGAATGGCAACACCAACACCGCCATCCCCACCTCCCCTTCGTAGTCACTATTTCACAGATGTCTTCTCCAGAGCTTGTCAACACTTGCTAATTACACTTTCAGGGGATGACCCATTTCTTTGAGTATTTACTCCTTTTCATATTGTTTTAAGAAAAATCAGTCAAATCCTAGCGTTATTCATATTCATATTCAAAAATTATTTGCCTTTTTCCCCAAATTTTATAAACGATGAATATCTCCAAACATAGAGAAGAAAGAGAAGAAGTAGGGTATGCATCATGAAAAGAACTCCATGAGGCTTGTGAATTGGTATTGGCCCTGAGGTGTACTCATCATCTTTTAACCGTGTTAGTGATCATGTTTATTTGGATTTGCTCACTGAGGTGTGAGAGAACACACTACACACTACACACCTTCAGAGCTTGCAGCTCAGAATCTAAGTCCACCATGGAGGAGAGAAGAATTTATTTCATCACTCACCCTGAACTCCATTGAAAAAAAAAATGACTTTTCTTTAATTGTATGAAATCCCCAAGTGTTGCAAAACATTTTCATTAAAAATTTTAAGAGAAACCTCATCTTTGATTTCATTCATTTATTCGTTCAACCAATGCGTGCTTTTAGAATACCTATACCTGCTACCTATACCTATAGACACTTGAAGAGAGGTTGAAGATACAATAGTGAAAAAGACAGTCTCTGCTCTCATGAAGCTCACCGCCCATTGGGTTCATTTAATCCACAGTCTTTACTAAGCACTCACCATATGCCAGATGTTTCAAGGGCTGGGACACAGAAAAGAGCCAGACAAAACATAAACAACTTTTTTAAGTGTCATTTTAAAAACTAACATGTCCTATGAAGAAAATGAAACAGAGAAAAAAATTTAAAAGTGATAGCTGGTGCTAGTTTTAATAAATTAAGCAAAGAAGTGATGCTTGAGCAAAGACCTGAATGATTAAGACAGTAAGTCAACCAAACATCTTGAGGAAGAGCATTTCAGGCAGAGAGAGCACAAAACAAGTCCTTGAATGAAGGAGGACTGTGGATTGCTTCCCTAAAATCTTGACTACACTTTTAAGCTCATATGAATAATTCACAATTTTGCAATATTCAATTTTAAACCAATTTGCCATTAGATATATTATACACAACCAACTCTAACACATGCTTTTAATGTATGCTGTTTGAAGTTTTGCAGCTTGACACTGCATGCTTTTCTCTGCTTGCTTATTTATTTGTTTGCTTAGATTTGTATATACTATCACCCCTGAAATTTCCAGAAGAAATGTACATTATTCAAATATCTCAGTAGCCTATTATTTTTTCCTGGGGACAAATTTCCTATAGTCCTCTGTCCGCTGATCTGAATGGTTGTTCTCTAGGCTGGTTGTCATCCTTGATCTTCCTTTAAGCAGCATCTTAATTATTTTCTTCTCTCTTGTGTTGGAACTCCTGATTTTTGATCCCATGTCATCCTCTTTTTAAAGATTATTTCTCATTTTGATGCATGACATCTTCGGCTAGCTTCCTACAAAAGGACCCATGAGAGAAAAAATTGAGGACACGGAATATCTGAAGATGTCTGTATTCTATCCTTTATCATCTATGCTAAACTGATAGTTTGTCTAGGAATAGTATTTCGAGTTGGTAGTCATTTTCTCTAAGTATTTCAAAGACATTTATCTCTTGTTTCTATTGTTCAGAGTTGCTAAGAAGTTTGATGCCATTCATATTTAAGAATGAAGCAGTGAAAAAGCTGAATAGAAGTGCACTGTGCATGAACAGGGAGTGTCAATTTGTGGACTTTGTTACTGGGCAATCTAGCTAGGATATTACATTTGAGTACCCCAGATTCTTTTCTACAAAAGAATCTTTCATTTCTCTGCCTTGGAGAAATAATGCTGGCAGTCAACATCTTTGAGCTAATGAAGCAAAGTAGTCAGGATCTTAGCATTCAAAATACCTATATTTATTTAACCCATTTCACCATGGAGGTAATTGCAAGCTCAGAGTCTTTCTGAGATTTACTCAGTTACTCTCCAGAGAGTAACCTTCTAATCTTCTTGGGTAAAGAAGGGACATCCATCAGCTGTGCAGAATTTGGAAGTTAGGGTACTAATTATTGCAATAATTAACTCTCAACCTTATTTTCTTCTCCCTCTGTATCTGTCTCCAATCCATGAGGCCTTTTAGGTTTTCAGATGTGAATGCATCTACTTTGGTTTCAACTCTCAGTCATCTACTGATTCAACTTCCATTTGTCCATTTGATTTCTAACTTCCAAAATGTCATTACAATTGTCTGCTTTGTCTCTATCTTTACCCTTGTACACTAACAATTGTTTTAATCTCATTACCATCATTTAGGTTTGATTTCAGGTATATTCAACCTGTGATATCTCTGTTGTTTTCCTCCCACAGTCAAATTCCTTTTCACAAAGAATTCCTATAAATGTAATTTTTTCTGTCTCATCTCATGCAATTTCATCATTGTTTAAAGCTAACTGAAGGAAGCCTAGTTTCATATATGTACTATATTTGAGATACAGATAGAAATTACTAGGCTTGCCAAAAGCTGTGTATCTTTAGGTTCATTCTGATGCTTAGGGGATTTAAATCAGTTGCATATGTGAACAATTATAAGGTACATGAATGAGCTTAAAGGATGTGTTTTAAATGCTGAAAATGTATTATTGAAAGTTGTTTCATAGGTGGAGTATAATTAAGGATTTTACAATAGAACTTTTTCTACAACAAATAAGTTTATCACTAGTCTTTCAGAAATTTTAGTTTCAGAAAGTTTCAGTAACATATGGTCAGAACTAAAGAACTTCTCATATAATTTTAGGCCATCATCTTAAAATTAAGAAGCGTAAAAACTAAATAACTGCTCAAACAGAACAGCGTAAAGTATTTTGGTAACTCAGAGTTCTCTGTATATTTTCTGGAACTCTCTTTGCTCATTAACTTTCTTTTTCAATTGTGCAATAATGCTCCAATATCAAAATTTGTTTTTAGGCCAGGCACAGTGGCCCACGCCTGTAATCCCAGCACTTTGGGAGGCCGAGGCAGGTGGATCACCTGAGGTCAGAAGTTCAAGACCAGCCTGGCCAAGACGGCGAAACCCCATCTCTACTAAAAATTCAAAAATTAGCTCGGCATGGTGGCACACGCCTGTAATCCCAGCTATTTGGGAGGCTGAAGCAGGGGAATCGCTTGAACCCAAGAGATGGCGGTTGCAATGAGCCGAGATTGCACCACTGTACTCCAACCTGGGCAACAAAGTGAGACTCCATCTCAAAAAAAAATTGTTTTTAAATAACAAAATTATTATTCATGTTAATAATAATGTGCTTCATGCCCACTGAAGCACAAATCAGTGTGTTACATCTTGGCCTTAACAAGCAATCAAGCATGCTTGAGCAGGTACAAAGTACTCGAGGGAACGAGAAATCAATGTAGTATAATTAAAAAGGTTAAATATTGGAGTTTGAACACAAGTATGTATTCTCCTTGACAAAATGCCACTAAATGACACAATTTCCTTTTTAATATATTTATTTAATATTTTTAAGACTAAAGAAGGAAATCTTTTTTTTTTTTAACTTTTATTTCAATAGTTTTGGTGGAACAGGTGGTGTTTGGTTGCGTGAATATGTTCTTTAGTGGTGAGTTCTGTGATTGTGGTGCACCCATCACCTCAGCAGTGTACACTGTTCCCAATGTATGGTCTTTTATCCTTCACCCCCTCCCGCCCTTTCTCCAGAAACCCCAAAGTCCATTATATCATTCCTATGCCTTTGCATCCTCACAGCTTAACTCCCACTGATAAGTGAGAACACACAGTATTTGATTTTCCATTCCTGAGTTACTTCAGTTAGAATAATGGTAAATAACACAGTCTTAGAAGTTAAAAGATAATGGGGCCATATATTTAAAAGTCTGAGGGGAATTAATTTCTAGCTTAGACTTTGGACTGTATCATACAATCAACGAAGTGTGAGAGTAAATAAAATCATTATAATGTATGTCAAGTCTTAAAATGATTACTTGCAATGCACCTGTTCTTGGAAGCTGCTCTCTCACAACAAGGAAATAAGTCAAGAAAACAGAAATTTTAGAAAATTTAGAAGTAATTAAACCTGAGAAGCAAGAGATCCAACAAAGGGGAGAGGAGCAGGAAAGTCTATATATGACAGCCAGGCACAGTGGCTCATGCCTGTAATCCCAGCACATTGGGAGGCTGAGGCGAGTGGACCATTTGAGGTTAGGAATTCAAGAACAGCCTAGCCAACATGGTGAAACCCCATCTCCACTAAAACACCAAAAAAACAATTAGCGGGGCGTGGTGGCATGCAATTGAGGCAGGAGAATTGCTTGAACCTGTGAGGCGGAGGCTGCAGTGAGCCGAGATCGCACCACTGCACTCCAGCCTGGATGACAGAGCAAGACTCTGTCTCAAAAAAAAAAAAAAAAAAAAATCTAAGGATGAGAATGAAGGGAAGTCCTAAGACGAATTTGATGAGGAGAGCAAGCAGCCCAAACTGCAGCCCAGGTAGAATACTCCAGGAGGGAAACTTAAAAAACAAATCAAGCAAACTAACAATTAAACAAATTTTTAAAACTGAGTCAATGATTACCTAAGCTTTCAGAGTTCTGCAAATGTTGAGGATGACTTAATGAAAAATACATGGAAATGTAAGCATCAATTGTTAACTAATTCCAAGAGAAATGAAAAATTACACAAAAAGGATATTACCTGGTTCAGCTGTAAACAATGCATATGAAGTCACAATAATATAAGCACTGAATTTTCATCTTACTAAAAATTATGGAATAACTGAATTAGGTGGATGAGTTGAAAGAGAAATGTCTGTGTGAAACGAATGTTTCCACTTGTTGGTTTTAAAGAGAGCTAAATGATGGTTTCATTTTCTGTGGAAGGAATTTAATAGATTATGTCTCAAATTTTGAACCGAAGAGAATTCAACATAAGTACATTTAACAATATGAAAGAAATCCCAGAAGATTACAATTGAAAGAGGTTGCCTCTGGTAGGTAGGAATCAGGGATGCATAGGGATTGGACATAAGACTGCTACTTTTTCTCATACACCTTGTCATTTTGACATTTTAAAAGATTTTTTTTAAATATTATTATGGACCAGCAGCTGGCAGATCCCGATTTAAGTCCAGTCTGGTTATTCAGGAGTCCAAGCAGGTTTACTGGATCCCTTGAACTGTATTCTCTAAATTCCAGGGCAGTTTCTAGAACAAAATAAGGAATCTCCAAATATTTGCTCCAAAACACCCTCAGGCATGTTTTGAGCATGTTTTCTGAACCCAGAAGTCCCAAATTCTCAACAAAGTGTAGCATAACCATATCCTGTTCCTAAACCATGGATTCTAAAGATTTGCACTCGGCCAGACTCCTGCCCTCTCCAGCCCCCTGTTAAATGGATTCAGCAGACTGAGAAACAGTAAGGCTCAAAGTGGCCCATCACTTTTAAGAGATTTTCTGACAAGGTGGGGAATTTCCAAGGCATCTGAGGATTTCCTAAGCGTTCAGAGACCCTGCAGGTTCAGGTTTCAATATGAGTCATTGAGACAATTCTGAATGACCAATAGAAGGGATGGTTCCACATGCCCAGAGCCAGGAGGACGGGAGGGCACGCTCCCTTATGGCATGGAGTGTCTATTGGGGTAAAGAAAGAGGAAGGTGATTCATTCTTAACTCAGATGTACATCCATGTACCCAACAAATATTTTCACAATAACTTTTAAAATCTTATCTATCACACTTTAAAAGACTGAATATGCCTGTTCATTTAATTATTTTTAGAACTGGTGTTTTTGGAAATTTGAATATAAATAAAAAGGAAAGATTGAAGCAAATGGTGTCTGGCATTGTGTCTTATAGCACGTATCTCTGTTTTTCTGTGTCTCATTATGGTTGCTATTTACAAAGCAAACCACACCTCCTTAACATTTCTCGCTCAACTACAGATTCACATTCTTCCCTTATCAGGGTCTGGTTCCTCCTACTCAACTTAATGTTTAACTAAAGTAACTCATGCTTGTTTTACTTATTTGGCATGCTTTGCCTCCTCTGAGAAAATAATTTACACATTGAGCTGTTTTGAGTACACATTTTATTCAACTGTATATAGATATTTTATATTTATAAACATACATAATTTTATAATGTTTCAGCCTATTTAACTTAATTACAAATGGATATAGCAACTGTCTGCAAGTTGTATTACAGTTGTAAAGTAAGGATGCATTGGAAGAGCTTCCTATTAATATAAATGACTTTTAAAAAGCTGTTTTATATCAATACAAAATGTCTTAAATTTTGAAAGCATTAATCGTATCTTTTATTCACAACACCCTGATATCGGGCAAGATTTCAAATCAAAAGAATCCAAACCCAATTATTCCAGTAGAGATGATCATTTCCCATTCTTTGGCTAGTGACTGGATTTTTAATAACCTAAAACCTCGATGTAAATCTTTGACTATAGCAGCCTTCAGGGAGCTTTGTGGTTTGGATTTTCGGCTGCTATCCCTAGTTGCTATCATTTAAGGATAGAACCCTGAACCAACTAGAACCATGTGGAGGACTCTGACGCCATGTTTACTATTCCATTACCTCCCCATATCAAAAAAAATGAATAAGCAAGAAAAAAATGATATAAATTACCTAGAGGAGAATGCACAAATCTTAGTTGTACAGCTCAATGAATTTTGACATATGTATATCCCCATATGTATATCCCCAAATTTGACATATGTATATCCCCAGGTGACAAATATCCAGATCAAGAACACATTGATCACTCAAGAGAACTCCTCCAGGCCTCTTTCCACTCTGTCCCAGATATAAGTTCTTTTCTGATATCTATCACCATGAGTTAGTTTTGCATGATTTTCAAATGAAGTCAATACAAGTGAAATTATAGTCTATACTCTTCTGTGCATATTTTCTTTTGAAATTAATATAACATTTTTGAGATAAATATAAGACCTAAGTATGGAAAAAACAAAGTAAAATGACCTTGCTTCTAAGACCCCTTGATTATGTATTTAAAAGTCCGAAAGCATCTGGAATAAAATGCCTATAAATAGTGAGATATTTAGCAAGGTCAAGGGATACAACGTCACTATACAATAATCAATTATATCTCACTATATGTTTTGAATAACTTTATGGTTGATCCAATAATAAATTATTTGCTGAAATGAAAGTGTTCTTAAATATACACCCAGTGACACATGGAAACATAACTCTAAAACAAACATGATTAATGAGGTGAAAAAAGACCTAACATATCCCTAATACCTAGTAGACAATTAATTAAGGTTTTTGGTTGTTGTTATTGTTTTTGAGACGAAGTCTCGCTCTGTCGCCCAGGCTGAAGTGCAGTGGTGCAATCTGGGCTCACTGCAACCTCTGCCTCCCGGGTTCAAGCAATTCTCATGCCTCAGTCCCTCAAGTAGCAGAGATGACAGGCACGCACTGCCACGCCTTGCTTATTTTTGTATTTTTAGTAGAGACCATTTCACCATGTTGCCCAGGCTGTTCTGGAACTCCTGGAATCAAGCAATCCACATGCCTCGGCCTCCTGCAGTTTGAGGATTACAGGAATGAGCCCCTGTGCCCAGCCAAGATTTTTTTTTTTAAAGAAAGTACTAGGCAATGCACAGAAGATATTAGCTCTTATATTTATCATTTTGTCCTTCCTTTGAGGAACTTTTTAAATATTATATATAATACATGTCATATTATATATAATATATAATGTATCACATATGTAATATATCATATTATATATTTATTATAATATAATTTAAAATACTATATTATATATAATATTTTAAAATTACATTCACATAGAAATAAGGATATATATATATATCACAAATTATTTCATAGAGTATGAACCACTGGAAATGGGACTTTGTGCTTCTATTCTCTGCTTTTAAAAAAGATCATCTTATGAGTAAAGAATAAAATGGAAAACATGTAGATTATCTTAAAAACTGAACTGCCTCTATACACTCAGGGTGCATCTGTGTAGATGTGCATGTGCACATGTTCTGTCTTTAGAAAGTATTAACACTCGAAAAAATAAATGGCCAAGTGAAACAGGGGGAAGTCTTAAATAGTTGTAATAAAGTTAAGTAAAATGTAGGGCTGGCTGAAGACTTCGTAAAAAGCAAGGTTACCAGACAACTTATTTTCTATAACTAGATAAATGAATATAGGTGGCCATAAACACCTTTCTTTTGAGTTTTCTATGTGCTAGACAGTATGCTAAAGATTTCACATTCCTCATCTCATTTAGCCTCAATAAAAACTAAAGCACGTATTATTTTCCTTATTTTATATATAAGAAACCAAGGTTTTGAGAGTTGAGGGGTTACTTCCCCAAGATTACACAATAAGTAAGTTAAAGAAACCAAGATTCAAATCAAGAGCTCACTTCTGGCTGGGTGCAATGGCTCACGCCTGTAATCCCAGCACTTTGGGAGGCCGAGGTGGGTGGATCACCTGAGGTCAGGAGTTTAAGACCAGCCTGGCCAACATGGTGAAACCCCATCTCTACTTAAAATACAAAAAATTAGCGGGGCGTGGTGGTACGCACCTGTAATCCCAGCTACTTGGGAGGTTGAGGCAATAAAATCCCTCGAACCCAGGAGGCGGAGGTTGCAGTGAGCCGAGATCGCGCCATTGCACTCCAGCGTGGGGGACAAGAGCGAGACTTCCTCTGGGAAAAAAAAAAGAGCTCACTTCCAGGCCTGGACACAATCTTCTTTGATGCTTTCCTAAATATAAGAGAGTATTCTCCACTTTCTTTTTGATCATTCTGTAAGTGCAGGGGTAAATTGTTATTTATAAGTAAATGTTCTTAAGTGTCTCAACCTCAATGAAATAGATCCTCAAACCATGTAAGAGCAATGTGATGGAGAGACTAGATTCTAATAGATGAGGTCATAAAAACTGATGTAAAAAACTGTTACATGTTTGTTTAGCAAGCATTGACCTCCTATAACAGTCACTTTCATGTATGATTTTCATGTAAACATAGCAACGACATGGAAAAGTAATTCCACAATTTCACAAAGGTGCACACTTGGGCTCAGAGAGGGAAATGATTTTTACTCAAAATCACAACCACTGTTTATAACTGGACAGTCACAGAGCTCCCACAAATTGAGGCGCTCACTGAAAGGAAAATGCAAATGGTCAATAAAATATTTTTAAAGCCTCAACTTCATTAAAATCGGAGAAATTAACATTTCAACCACAGATCATACAAAGCTTTAACCATCAAACTGACAAATGTAAAGAGTTCAAACTTTTCCACTGATGAAAGGATGTTCAGAGAAAGTCACTGCACAAAAAGATGCTTAAAAGAGGTGTGAGGGGGATTTAGAGGTGGAGTAAAAAGAAATAATTAACTTTGTGTAATTATTATGAAATTGCAGTGGTTAAAATAAAACATGTTCCTTTTGTGAAAGAAAAAAGGACTCTAATAAGCTAATGTTTTTTTGTATAGGTATGTGTGTTTTGGAAGAATGTTAATTCAATGGAAGCATAAAAATGTGACTATACATAGTAAGATATGTAAAGAAACACTTTTTAGTCATGATTTTTCTATAATATTAGTCTTCAGGTCATGATGAGAATTGAGGAACCTGAGGAGTTTATTGTCAATTCCAAAACTCTTTTTAAATCCTTAGTTTTGGGCAAATTTACATTTGTGATGAGCTATGACTTCGAACAGCACTATTTCAACGCAGTATTAAGTGAAAATTATTTTTGAAATAAAAGCATGATTTACTTAATCACATCTTATGGAATTAAGCATAACTATATTAATTGCTACATAATTGAAAGCAAATTAATTGTAAGTAAATTACTTTATTGTTGAATCCCTTTTAAGCAGGAATATTAGTTAATTATTGATCACTTGTAGTGGTTAATATATTTTGCAAATTCAGAGATGATACTTAAAAGTATATAAAATTTGTATCATGTCTTTTTTAATGAAAAATGTTTTTTTCTCAATGGAATAACAAAGCACATTTCAAATGTGTTCCAAAATAGAATTTTTAAATATTAACAGTACTTTTCGATTCTCTCTTATTAGTTAAAAAAAAATTATAATTTGAGCACAGAGAATTTTCAATGCCCCTTAAACAGAAATGTCTTCCTTAATATCATAAATACAAATTATCATAAGGTAAAATTTCCTGAAGGTGGCAGCATCCTAAGCAAATCTGTCTCCAACCTTTGCAGCAGGCTGTTTTTATGTATGGAGTAATATTACATTTCCTGATAAAAGGGATTAACAACAATACCACTCATTAATAATTATGAAAACAATGTAATAGTACTCATTATGACATGATTTCTTGAAGATTTATAAAGTATAGTCTATACTGAGGAATACATAAGTTGAACTCAATATAAATATTTTTTCAGGGTTTTTCTGAAATCTGTGAAGATTTCTTTTGATTCTCTGATTGATTACATTAAGTTTTTTTCTTGCTGAAACGTTATCTAAGTGAGAAAGTGACAGGCATACATTTTAACGTTCTGACTTTCACTTTGAGTCATACTTTAGACAAAAATAATAGGCCAGGCGTGGTGGCTTATGCCTGTAATCCCAGCACTTTGGGAGGCCGAGGCGGGCAGATCATGAGGTCAGGAGATCCAGGCCATCCTGGCTAACACGGTGAAACCCCATCTCTACTAAAAATACAAAAAGTTAGCCGGACGTGGTGGCAGGCACCTGTAGTCCCAGCTACTCGGGAGGCTGAGGCAGGAGAATGGCATGAACCCGGGAGGTGGAGCTTGCAGTGAGCCGAGATTGCGCCACTGCACTCCAGCCTGGGTGATGAGCGAGACTCCGTCTCAAAATAATAATAATAATAATATTATTATTATTATTAATGCCAATTCTTTCTACATATTTCTTGAAATGTGAGGAAAATAATGATAACAAATGCTATGACTATGATTTTTGAAACTAAGAGTGGGCCCATAAATTGGGAAATAAATCTTAATTTAAACATTGGGTTTTAAAGTACTTAGTTCATTTCACAGTTACTTTGAAATAAAACCCCATAAACTTTTCTTATCTGACAATAAAATATAGTTTGATGATTTACTTTTGAAATTATAATGCACTACACAGGTGGCTGTGGCTGTTATCATTATTTTTAAAAGCCAAGTTTCCAGATCTGTACTTTGTGATCAGGGACTCTAATAGCAAGAAATAGTTGTATCATTGGTCAACAGAGTTATTTTGAACCTAGGTATTTTTCCTTTAAAATGAGATGTGTTTTCCCCCATCATAATAATTTTGATTCCATCACTTCTTTGTTATTCCATCTCTAAAAATGAAGATAAACATCTAAATTCTACAGTGTTTGGTCAGTAACCTCCCTATTTAGATTTTAGTGCCCATTCATCATTATGCATATACTAAATTAGATTGCCATATAATCAAATGTTTCTCAGAAAAATAATGAAACCCTTTATTTCCTAGGTTCAGAGACATGTTGCTTCTTTGCAAATGGTAACTTGCAAGCCAGCTAACCCACAGTTAAGCAAAGATAAAGTCCCTGGAAGGCAATAGATGTAATCTCAGCATTATTTTTTCTTCAGACTTTTCCCAACCAGAATTTTTGTCTCTATTCCTGATGCATTTTCATGTTTTCCTTCTTTCCATTTCTTTCTTTCTCTTTCCCATACTCTTCTGCATATGATTATTTTCTTCCTTTTTTTTTTCTTTCTTTTTTTCACCTCTGTCCTTCTCTCTGCAGTTTCTGATGCTGTGAACCTAGTGAATATTAAGGGACTTTCCTGGGGTATTTCCCAGAGGTTGAAGAAAAGCACCAGGACTGTGAAGTCACAGAAGCAGCCACAACACAGACTCTGGGAGGATGGGAAATGGCTAAAGTCATGATTTAGCCAGATGTTACTGAGTACAGGAAAAAGAGAAAATGAAGACCAGAAAAGTTCTATGCACTTTACTGAAATTGAAAACCCGAAATCCTCAACATGTTCATCCAATAAATGTTTTATATATATTTGGGATGAGTAAATTAAAATTGTATAAAAGATCTGTCTTAAATTCCTCAGCTAATATAGACAAAGTAGTACGACTGCGCAAGCATATCATAGATTCAGATGCAGGTGTGGAGAGAGAAAAACTGGTCTCCTTTATTATATATTTTGCCAAATAGAACTTATGGAAGAGAAGATTTAAGAAAAATAATGAGAAACCTATTTTAAACTGGATATGGGATAACTTAAGCATAAGTGATAGAAGAGAGAAAAGTAAAAAAAGGAGAAAACAGGCATGACTGACTAGTGTGGGAATGTGAAAGAAATAAGAAAGAAATGAAAGTAGAAAGGCAAAAAGCAATGGAAGGATTCACATAAGTAATCAATAATTGCATCAGAATAAAATTAAGGGATATGGCCAGTGGGGAAAAAAATAATCAGGAGATTATCTGATTATTATTATAAAAGATAATGTTTGGAATGAGAGAGAGAGAGAGAGCAAATGAAAGAGAGACAAAAAGAGAGAGATGATCAAGAGACCTGGGGAAAAATATCTTGTTGACTGAAGTAGTAAGGTGGAAATAAATTTGGAAAGTAACATGGAGGAAGAAGCAGTAAAATGTTGTCATGAATAAAAGGAGAGCTGGTCTGAGATCATCTGCCAAGTGGAGGAGATGTGGACACCTGAGACAAAGGAAATATCAGTGACTATTGAGTGAGGAGTTGGAGCTTTGCCATAAACCAAGTAAAGTGAAAACACTAGTTCTTGCCAGCAAGCTGACTTTCACATGAAAGGGCAACAAACACATAATTTAATTATCATTGAAAGCAAAAGTGACACCAACTGTGTTTTAAACTCTTCTGTGTTTTAAACACTTATTATGGGATGTGATAATAAGTGGATCATGGACAGCAACAAGCTCATTTCTGGTGCTTCACTAAAGTAACACAGTAAAAACATTAGCAGTCAGGAATTTGTGTCAGTATCATCTTCCTGGAAAATTTTAGATACTTTGCAATTGAGATGCATTTACATGTTTCCTGATTCCTTCTTCAAAATAAAGGTCCGTATGCAGTTTTTTGCCAAAGTGAACAGAACAGAGAGGCAAAGCAGAACTACCCCAAGCTAACCTCGTTTGCCTATGGGTAGAACAGGCTTGTCACACCAAAAGGGAAAAACTCCCCATTAGAATATTGACTCTCCTCCGTAAACATCCAGTACAAGGAAATAAGAATACATGGATGCAATGTAAACTCTTAGTTTCTACAATTGGTAGATAAAAGCTGGTGTTAATTTTTCTTTAAGCAGCCCAGTGTGCTTGACCTCCTTGAATCTACCTATGGTATCGGAGCAATTCATTGACATAAAGGTCCCCCAGCTCAGCAAGAGATAAGCCAGGGAAACATTGGAGTTTATGGCCAGGTTCTCCTGATACTGTTAGAACACTAAACCTTAGGGAAAGGACTATTTTTTTTCCTTCAAACTCCAGGGAGGCAGGCTTAGAACTAATTACCCTTCCAGACAGAGAAGAGAGAATGTGATGCCTCTGGACACAGCAGCGTCTTGAACTTAGGACAAGGACATTACAGTGTATTTTTCTGGCCGCCTTCTTTTAGTCAGTTCTAAAGGGATTCAAAAAGCTCTTTATAAAAGCAAATTTAGAAGAAGCTCTGTCCAAACTCATAGAGTCGGTTTAATTACTTCTAAAAATTAACATAAAATGTGGAAAAGTGCACCTGTTATAGGCATATGCCTCAATAAATTTTTACCAGGTAACTAGACCCATGTAACCAGCTCCTTGATCATGATCTAGAACATTACTAGAAGGCCAGCCATCACTAACTCTCCAAATGTCACCACTGGCATGAATACTGATAACAAAGTTTTGCCTGTTTTTGTTTTTTGGTTTTTGTTTGTTTACATTAAATAAATGAAATAATGATATATGTTCTCCTTTGTGACTAGCTTCTTCCACTCAATAGTATGTTAGTCTGATTCATCCACATATTTTGGGATTGTTGTGAGTTGGTTATTTTCATTGCTCTATAGTATTCCATTATATGAATGTGCTGCAATGTATTATTCAACCTATTATTGATGGTGTTAAAAGAAAAACTTCGGCCAAATTAAATTTAAAGGAGTTTTATTGAACAATGAACAATTTATGAATCAAGCAGCCTGAATTTGCAGAATCTCAGGGAGACTCCAGGGATGCCTCAAGGTCAGAACAAATTCATAGACAAAAAAAACGGGAAGTGATGTACGGAAATCCAAAGTGAGGTACAGAAACAGCTGAATTGGTTACAGGTTGGCCTTTGCCTTATTTGAACACAGTTTGAACACTCGGCAGCGTGTGAGTGGTTGAAGTATAGCTGCTGGGATTGGCCAAGACTCAGCGATTGTTACAGGCCCATACTCCTAAGTTAGGTTTTCAATCTTGTCTACCTATTAAGTTAGATTACTGTTCATCCACGATGACTCAAATATAGAAGTATGGAGCCATTCTCAGGACATATTTAGTTTGCTTTAATGATGGACGTTTGAATAGTTTCTACTTTGGGGACATAATTAATAGTCCTGCTATGGATATGCTTATATGTGTCTTTCAGTGCATATATTATTCATTTCTGAAAGGGATGGGAGCAATTGCTAAGCCATAGGTTATGTATGTGTTCCTATGTTTTACTAGATCCTGCCAAATAATTTTCCAAAGTATTTCTATCAATTTATATTTTAATTGTAATGTATGAGAGCTCCAGCTGCTCTACATTTTTAATAACTCTTGACATTTTCCATCTTTCTATTTTAGTTTCCTAATGGGTGACCATATGGCTTTAGAGCTGTACTCTAGCAATAGTTGAAGAGTCTCAGACCAAATCCTGAAAATTCCAGTTGTAAATGATATATTTGGGTCTCACATCCTACTTAGGTATGTGATTTTGGTGATTGAAACTAAATTGATTTCTAAAAAAATCTACCTAGCAAACAACTTTACTCATCAACAAAGACTGCAAAAAACAGTTGTGGGGCCAATTCTTCAATTCATTACATCCAACAAACCTCCAGTTTCAAGGATTATATTTTTTCTAGTAATTTCATTTTTCTTCCAAATAGTTTTACTTTTAACCAGTCTAATTATCTACTCTTTTATAGGTTTATCCAAAATGCTTTAGTTTTTTTTCAAAGCCATAAAAGGAATCATTAGAAAACTTGTTATACATTAAAATGTTGTTCATTATTACTATATGCTATTAATCGTGATAATTATCAGGGATCCAAAGATGAATAAAATAGAGTCCATTTTTCAGTGATTTACAAACTAAGGAGAAGATAATAATAGCTAACATTCTTTAAGTGTTTACTATGTACATTTTACATGTATTAGCTCATTTAATTCTTACAACAAATATACTAGTAGGTTCTACTATTGTCCCCTATTATAGATGAGGAAACTGAGGCATAGAGATATAAAGAAACTTACCCAAGGTAGCAATGATATTGAAATCTGATTCAAATCTGGGAAGTCTGATTTCAGAGTACGCTTTAAACCATTACACCACCTTATGACTATAACAAAAGGTACACTAGAATATGTGCTTTAAAATAGGGCTCAAAACAAAGTTACTGAGAAGATATAAGTGGGAGAACCGAGTTCAGACTGTGGGAGTTGGGAACTTTATGGAAATGGCCAGGTCTTTAAAATTAGGTAGTACTTTCAAAGAAAAAATGAAGAGAAATGGAATTCACATAGAGGTAATAACACAGATTCTAAGCTCCTTGGGGGAAGGAAGTGTGCTTTTTGTTACTGTAAACTGATCGACTAGAAAAAGGTCTGTGAGTGAGCAGATGTTGAATGAACATAGAGATTTGGGGCGTGTCAAGCATCATAGGCATCCTGTGGCCATATGCTACAGTTTAATGTCGCTGAAAGAACATGCATGAACATGGGAGTGGGTGAAGACTGATATTCAGAGCATATTTGGGAAAGCAGTACTTGTGGGTCAACATAACCAAAGAATAGGAGCTTAGCATAAGGTGTAAAATTTCTCATTCTGTACAATTTACTTTATACTGTCATGTTGGAATCTCTGATTGAAATGATTTCTTCCAGAATTCTATGAGTGGTTTTTCCAAAGAAGCATTAAATTTATTTGCATATAAACTAGGCCAAATTTTAAACTGTTCTCAATAATGTTATTTTCATATAATAGCTTTTATATCTTAAGTACCTTAAAGAAATTATTGACCCCAAATGTTACTTCAGTGTTAAAGAGGAAAAATGAATATAAAATATGCTTCAAATAACAAATATTGAGCAGATATAAAAATAAGATGAATAAATAAACCAACAATGGCTAAGTAAAGATATTTTAAAATTAGGAACCTAATAGTAGTTGAAAAATATTTATCTTTGCCTATAATTTTTAAAATGTAAAATGTAGATTATAACAACCTTGAGATAATATGTTACACCTATAAAAGTGACAGAAATATTTTCAATGATAATGCTGGCTATGTTGTGATAAAATTGGCCAAACAAAACATTGTTAGTAACTTTATAAATTACAGAATCCTTTTGGAAACAATATGTTTCAACAATCATGAAAAAAATCGTATCATAGTTATATCATTTTTGGAAATTTGCTCATTTATTTACTTAACAGATTTTTATTGAGCACCTATGCTGGTGGCCTAGAACATAAATATCAGCGATATGTATCACCTTCCTTCAAAAAGCTAATATACTAATTAAAGGCTTGAAACAAATCATAAAATACTTTTAGTTGAGTAATAGCTTTAATAAGGTATAAAATGCATGGGAAAAAAAGAAAACCAAGAATAAATTATCCTTAGGAAACCATTTTATTTAAACAGCAAAAGGTGGATTCGTGAAGATGTCTGCAATAACAAAACATAATAAAGGGATACAAAACTCCTGAAACCTAAAATACATTGACTTGATAAGATGGTTTAAAGCATTCAGGTAAGACAGGATAGAATATGACAATACTTTTATAATTGCAAAACCATAGTAAATAAAAAGATAATAAAATGGCATTTAATGTTATGTTTTTTTCTAGTAAATGGTAAACTTTATTTATTTGATGGTTCTTAGAAAGTTGAAGAAAAATCTATTTGAATTATATAATTATAGAGATTATACCTAAATAAAATTGAAAACTCTGCTATGTTAAGTTGTGGAATGTTAAGGCAAGTTAGTATTACATTTGCACCATATATTCCAAGAAATTCAAAATTGCTCTAAATTATAAACACAATATTTCTTTCAAATAAATGGGTATTGTTTGGTGGCTATCTCAGTATTATTCATGCAAGAAAAATGAAGCTGAGATTATTTAAATGACATGTCATTTGTTTAATACAACAGGAGAGGCTCTTTAACTCAACTCAACAATGATTTCCAGTGGGTTCAGTAGCATCTAATCAGAAACTTTCAAAGTAACCTTTTCTTTATCTGCCAGACTTTGAATATGGAACACAGTGTGTTTTTTTTCACCAGGTATTATATTATAGCACTATAAAGTCATTCTGGATGTCTAACTATGACACTTCTTTGTACAAAGTTCACAGATATAAAATTTTGAAAAAAATTCGTGCCAGTAAAATTTCTTCCAGAAGGCAAAATTCTGTGAGGTTTTGTTTTTAATATCTACATACACACAATTTTCATCATTAAAGCAAGTAAACAGTATTGCAAGAAAAATAACTCTCAGAATTTTACTATAATCGGATAGACTTTTCAGCATTGACCCCTGCTGTTACTAGGTGGAACACTACTTTAAGTATGGCCGCAAACACTTGTACTTAATTGCACTTGTGAATTAAATAACAATGCTTGGATCGTGCCCTTTCCCGCTCCAAAGGTGTTTGCAGTTGTACCAACAAGTTGATAGGTACGATTTGACCTCTGGCTCACAAGTTTGAAAACAAATGGCCCGTGCACATTTTAGACAATTATTTCTTTAGAACAATTTATGTTGGTCCCAGCTTTTACATAAGTATTCTATAAAAGAAAGGTATTAACGTAGTATAATGTTTCTACAGAAATCTTTAACTTTTTAAAAGTTGGAAAGAAAAGTGATGTCTTCAAATAAGTTATTTTTAATTTTTCAAAGAAAATGCTTTGTGATTATTTATTTGACTTTGCACAGTCTAAATTGAAAATTGAAACGAGTCTTTTTACTTAGAAAAAAAGAATGATCAATTCTTTGAATAGATCTAATAATACTGAAGAGACCTAATGTTTTAGAACTATATCTATCTATGCTTTCACAGAGCCAAGTTTGTGAGATAGACACAACCCTAATATTTCTCTTATTCTTTTAAAATGGGAAAAGTAATAAAGGTATTAGCCAATTATGTTTCTTATTGCTCTCCTTATGTTCTCAGAGCACTGAGACATTTAGCTGTCCCTGATTTTAGCCTTCTTCTCTCCTGCCTGCTCGCTTACAAACTCCCAAGTTCATATTTTAAGCAATTTCAATCAGGACACATTAATAAATCCCAGCCTATTCATGGGAATTAACTAATTCAGAATGAATCTTTCCTAATAGTTGTGTGTTCACATGGGTGTTTGCTTTGGCCCCTCTCCAAGCCTCCAGCCAGGGGAGAAAATTACCTCACCACACCCAACTAAAAACAGAGTCAAGGAATGATTCCTTTGGTGAAAGCGTCACTGAATAAGCAGTTTTAGCTTGGTGCATGTGTGTGTGTTTTTTAAAAGCAGATCTGTTTGTAGATTGTCAACAAAGCAGTTTCCACATAGAAGAATACCAATTCCTATTGTTGCTTTTTTTCCTAGCAATAACATTCTGAAATTTGCAATCTTTAGCACCAAGTTTTTAAAATCCTAAATGACATGTTGTTTTTTCCTGTATGAAAGTTTTCTTAAAAAGCAAATTGTAATTCTCAGTCGTTTTCTTTTTGTTTTTCATCTCTACCCTTCCAAAATAACATAATTTCTGATAGTATCATCTTTTAAATTTTAAAAGCACGTTCCTGAGTTAGCTCTTTCTTTTCAGAAGGCAAACATTAGTGCTCCAGTACAAAAAATAAAAGGTCCTGACACTATTATGGCACAGAACTTTTTACATAGTTTCTTGCCCTTCTGCATATGAAAGTCCAGAATTAGTTATTACATGGTGGAGCCTGGAACTGTGTCTGAGCCCACCAGAGAAACCTGGTCCAAGCTTCCCATATCAGGGATCTCTTAGCTTTTGAAGAATAATGCAGATTGGGTGCTTATAAAAAAGTAAAAGAGAAATATGCCCATGAGCTAAATTGATATTCTAGAGAAAAATGGAGAGGATTTCATAGAGAAATGAGGAAGTGCTAGTGAGGTTTTAGAGCCTCTGGTTCCTCTCCAAATCTACATCCAGGAAGTATCACCACCACTTTCCAAGGTGATGAATCAGACAATCCACTCCTCTCAGGAGTGGTTTCTGCAGTGGTGGCTGGCAAAGCACTTCGCTTGAGGGTTCATAAACACTTTTTGAAAATGGTGGTGATGACAGGCTCGGTGGTCTTTTGCCATAAGGCTTATGGGAGAAGGATTTTAGTCGTAGGATTTTAAATAAATGCCACTGATAAGAGCTCAATGAGATAAAAAAAATGTGTGGATGTAAGAATACAAACAGAAATTTGAAAACATCTTTGTCTTCCACAAGGTCATAAGAATTTACTTTTGACCCAGAAAGTGAATGACTGACTTCCTTTCATGGTATGTTAATGCTGACTTAAGATAAAATATATAAACATCAAATAAGTATGTCATGTGTATGCTTTCAGAGTGTGGAGGAGGTGTCTGATCCTGCAACATAAATGTTCTGGTGTTATTTACCAAGCAACCTCTCATTTGGAAAAATAAAAACTTATCTGTCTCTTATTTTCTAAAAATTCTCCCCATTTTATAATGTTATCCAGTTAAGAAAACTAGGTCTCTTTAACTCCTTTAGCGGACACCAAGAGCCAAATCAAACTAGGTAAGTTTCTGCTTTATTTTTTACAGCACAAATTTAAATATTGCCAAGCCTCAAAAACCACGCCCTGTTTGTGAATGAATCTCAGGGAACATTTCAAAAACAACAGAGCAGACCTTTTCATTTTTCTTATCCACATTCTTTATTCTTCTCTTATTTTGTATCCCTTTTTTGTACTTTCTTGATTAAAAAGAGAAACATAAACATTCTGTTCTAACAGCTCCAATCCAGTCTATATAAATGATGCTCCCTGATTGCACTTCACAATACTTAGTAAACTGTGCATCCATGTTGCTCTGTATTTGTTTTTGTTTTCTTTTTATTTTTTATATTGCTTTTCACTATTCGGGAAACAATCCACAAGCATTTACTAAGCACATTCCACCTATTTAGTCTCTAGTATTAATTTCCTCCTTCTTGGAAAACTTAAGTTACACTGTGAAGGGCTCTGTGAAAGATGAGAAGGTTCTAACCCCTTTCTCCTGGAAGCTAACATGTGCGTGCGTGCACGTGTGTATAAAAGAGCAGAGTGAGTAAATGAGGGATATATGTGTAAACAATCAAATGCACTTCAAGTCAGAATGAGGAAAGTGATCACAGTATTTTAGATGTGTCTCTTCTGATTGTAAGACACATACCCACAAGGTCTGTGAAGCAGGCAGCTTGAGAGGAAGAAGATGGGAAGAGAATGAGGAGGAGGCGGCATTCTCTCCTGAGGCAGGGGAGTGATGGACAAGTGCCCTGTGTGAGGGAGCTGAGCTGCCTGCGTAGTTGATTTAGTGCATGCCTATTTGCCTTTATCCCTAGGACATCGAATGTGTCCATGAGATGGCCTCTGATACGGCTTGGATGTTTGTCCTTGCCAAATCTCATATTCAGTTGTAATCCTCAATGTTGAAGGTGGGGCCTGGTGGGAGGTAATTGGATCACGGGGCTGGTTTCTCATGGTTTAACACCATCCCCTTTTGATGCTGCCATCGTGATAGTGAGTTCTCATGAGATCTAATTGTTTAAAAGTGTGTGGCACCTCCTCCCTCTCTCTCTTGCTTGTACTCCTTCCATGTGATGGGTGTGCTCCCCCTTTGCCTTCTGTCATGATTGTAAGTTTCCTGAGGCCTCCCCAGAAGCAGAGCAGATGCCAGCATTATGCTTATTGTACAGCCTGTGGAACCATGAGCCAATTAAACCTCTTTATTTTCATATATAAATTACCCAGTCTCAGGTATTTCTTTATAGCAATGCAAGAAGGAGCTAATACAACCTTGATGACCACACAGGATGGTCGAGTTAATACATTGTAACACACACATTGTCCTGAATGAGTGGGTTTTCTTTCATCTCTGTCAGAATGTAGCGTCTCATTCAAACACTATTTTCTTTGTAGTCAAAAGTGTCCCATTGAGTTTAGACCTTAGGGAGATAATGTTTTGAACCTGGTTTGAGCCTTAAATTTCATGTGCTTTTAAGTCTTCAGTTTTTTAAACAAAAAACCTTAAAGCTAAAAATACTCAACAATAAATTCAGAAAACGTAAGATGATTTCCTAGGATTCTTTTTTGGGAGGCTGAGGGGGACCTGAAAGAGAGTCCCTTGAACTTCCTTTGTGGACTTACAACGTCACTTTCTCCTGATTCTCTGATCACCTTTTTTCTTAAAGGATTAAAAGTCATTTGTTATTTTACCAATGTGTTCATTTACTCAGCATTTATAATAGCATATTGCATTCCAAGCATTGTGAGAACTCAAGGAGCTCAAAGAGTATTCTTGGTTTGTCATTTTTTTCTTTTAGTTTGGTTTTTAGGCTGAAACTAAAAAAATAAAATAAATGAGATAAATGCTCTGCCAGGAGAAGCCCAGAGCACCCAGGGAGCCTGGAGGAAGAATCTTTACTGTCCAGAGAAGTCAGGAAGAACTCCAGAGCTTAGTCCAAGCTGAGCCTTTGAAGATGAAGAAGTGGTCAAGCACAGGGCACAGAATGTAAAAGTATATAAAGGCAAGAGGGAATATTAAAAGTGGTGGGAAACTGAAGAGGATAGAAAGGACCAACCAAAAAACAGTAAAAAATGCAGTGGGAGTGGCTGCTGATGCCACTCAACTGGGGTAAAGACGGCAAGTTAGAGGAAAGCAGGCTGAGTTTGTGCTGCCTGGGGCCACCCCTATTTACTCTTGTTTTACCCCCTGGACTCCCTATTTGACTGTCAGAGACGACTATAAGAGGACCAAGTGCAAATTCCGTAGAAGGCATTCAAGGCCCTGCTATCCTATCTCCAGTGACAATTTCCCAGCCTGACCTTTCACACTTCTGATCTCTCTGCTCTCAAGCATACCCTGCAAGCTCAAACTCTGAGCCTTTGCTTATCTAGGCTCAGCTGAGCTTTATGCTACTTGGTGAAGTCTGACTCATTCTGCAGGTTCCATTTAAATGTACCTTCTGTGTAAAGCACTCTGGGACTCCTTATAAGCCCTAAATCAAAATGAGTAACTGTCTCCTGTATGCTGCCATGATACTGTACTTTAATCTTCTTCCATTAAATGAGCACTTATAACATTGGACTCAGAATAGCTAGTAAGTACCTGTAGATACTATGTTCTATGTATGAGTTGTTTCTTTAACTACGCTAGCTCATTTAATATTCATAACTGATCTATGAGGATCATACTATTACCTTATTTTACAAATATGCAAACTGGGGCAGAGAAAATTGAAGTAACCTACCCAAGACCACATAGCTAACAAATAAGAAAGCCAGGATTCAACCCAGCCAGCCTGGCTTTAAGTGTCATGGGAAGGTTAGAGCAGAGGAAGGGGAATTTAAAAGAGCAGGGACCAGCCACTGTTAAATAGGATGATCAGGATGAGCTGTACTGAACACATGATTTTTGAGCACATAACTTCGAACAGTCAAGGGAATTTTCCATGCAGATATCTGAAGGATGAACCTCTCAGGTGGAGGAAACATCCAAAGCAAATATCTTAAAGAAGAAATACCTAACCAAAATAGAGGAGAAGGAGAGTATGTCAGAAAACTGAAGGGAAGAGTGGAACAGAAGATATGGGGATACCATAGATACTCCTATGGTGAACTCTCCTATAATGAACTCCTGAAAACTAAGACTGGGTTTCACTCACCCTTGTATCCCCACTATCTCTAGGGCTGGAAATACTCCATGACTATCTGTTACGTTATTATTTATGTTAAGACTTTTAAAAGTCAGATGATAACTTTTAATAACTTCCTGTGATAATATCTTCTGGTCTCACTGCTGTATGATCAGGAAGCTGTTTATAATATTTATCTTTAATCTTACTTACTGTTGTAAAAATGCATCCTCCCTGGTTCAATAATCATTGGACCCCCAAAAAACTCTTCTGTCTTCAATTCAAAATTCAATTCTACCTTCAATTTTAGAAAAAGCCTTCCCTCTCTACTGGATCCTCCCCATCAATGTACAAATGTACTTCTGTTTTTCCCATCTTAAAAATTTTGTTAAAAAATACCAAAATCTGTTACTCCCACTTTTCTTCCCTGCTACCTCTCCATTTTTCTTACCCGTTAGAGCAAAACTCTCAGCAAGATTTTCACATACCCACTTCCACACTTCCTCTCCTCTCATTCTCCCTTAAACCCTTTCCCATCAGGCTTTCATCCCCACTATTTCTCAGAAACTGGACACAACTAATGGTCATTTTCCTATCAGTCCTATGGTGTGACCTATCTGCATTATTCAATCGAATTGAAATGGTTTCTTCATTTGAGCCACAGTGTTCCACAGGTTTCTTCTCTTCTTACTCTTCACCACTGTGTCGATTCATTTCCTGTGTCTGCTTCTTTTTCCTGAGTACTCATATTTAAAATTCCACAAGATTTAGCCCTTGGTTCTCCTATCTTGCCACACTCCATTGATTGTATCCTCTGGTCTCAAGGCCTGAAAAACCATGTGGACACCAATGACTGTTAAACTTACATCTCCAGCCCAGACCTCTTTCCTGAACTCCTTATGTATTTATCCAACAGCTTATTCAATATCTGCTCTTATATGTCTGACAGACATCTCAAACTTAACATGTCCCCACTGAATTCATCTTCAGCACCCTCATTCTGTCCCCAAATCATGACCTTCATTGTTTTCCCCATCACAATAAATTGTAACTCCATCTTTTCCATCATTCAGACCAAAAATCTTAATAACATCTTTGCCTCCCCTCTTTCTTTCATACCCCATATCCAACCTGTCTGTGAAGCCAACTTCCAAACTTTATTCAGGACCACCTCCTCCCACCTCCATTACTACAGTGTTAATGTTAGCAACCAAGATTACTCACCTGGATTACTGTGAAAGCCTCTTAGCTACATGACTGCCACTCTTCCACATCTCTTTTCTATTTTCCACATTGCAGTGAGAGGCATCCTTTGAAAATAGAAGTCAAATCAAATCATGTCTCTGTTCAAAATCCAGCAACACTTTACCATATCCAGAGCAAAAGTCAAATTCCTAATGATGTCTTTACAAAGTCCCCATATCTTCTGTTCCACTCTTCCCTTCAGTTTTCTGACATACTCTCCTTCTCCTCTATTTTGGTTAGGTATTTCTTCTTTAAGATATTTGCTTTGGATGTCTCCTCCACCTGAGAGGTTCATCCTTCAGATATCTGCATGGAAAATTCCCTTGACTGTTCGAAGTTATGTGCTCAAAAATCATGTGTTCAGTACAGCTCATCCTGATCATCGTATTTAACAGTGGCTGGTCCCTGCTCTTTTAAATTCCCCTTCCTCTGCTCTAACCTTCCCATGACACTCAACACTTTCCTACATGCTATGTAATTTACTTATTATTTTATTGTTCTTGTCTGTCTCCTTCCGCTACACTGAAAGCCTCAATAACTCAGGGATTTTAACTATTTTATTTACTTCTGTATCCTAAATACTTAGAATACTTACTAGCACATGGTGAGAACTAATAAATGTTTGCCAAATGAATAGATAGGAAAATAACTATCCTCCCTCAGGCTTTAACTTCCTAGACTGAATAAACAGAGTTCATTAACTTTTAAGTCTAACTTCCAACATGAATAATTTTTTTTATGATTCTCCTCTGGCTTGTCTCCACATTCTTAGTATTTATTACGTGTTATGAATTCAAAATTGAATTCAGAATTTCAATAAAGCTTGTATAGTCTGAGAGTAGAAGAATATTGACACTGAAATTCTCTAACTATTGATCCATATTTATCATGGAACAGCTACTTGATTTCTGACATCATTCCAGAAACTAAAAACAAACTTCTCCTAGAGGAAGCAACAGTAAACTTGAATTCCTTCTTCAGTGATAAATATGCCTGACCTTTGGTAACCATATGGTTTGAAAGGGCAGATTACTTGTTCACTAGCATAACAATTTCCTGACCCCCTGTAGATGCCTTACACTAGGAAGCCATACATTTTAACATTATAAAACCTTCAATTACTATCTACTGGTTTCATGGACCATTCCACATGCTTAAAATCTGTGGTTCCAAAAAGGACAAGTGGGTTTCTCCTTTGACCTTCTCTTATAGCCAGCAACACTTAAATTACTCTGGAATATTTATGAGAATCTTATTTTGCTATTTGAAAATAATTATTATGCAGTTGTCAAAGAAACTAAATGTGACCACATTTTAGATCTAACAAAATTTAGCCTTGAGTCTAGCATGATTTTTACCTTGGTGCGTCATTGACACAATTATCTATCAAAGTTTCTAAAAACGTGCTTTTTTACTTGATGGGCAGGTGGGTGGAGGGGTCAGTAGGGTGGCAGAAAGGCACCGTTTGAGGGGTGTTTGTTTTTGTTCTTTTCATGCATTTTTATAAAGCATGATGTTTTGGCAGCAGAACTTGATGATAATTTTGTCTGGTTAAAGGTACATACTAGTTTTCCTTGTTGAGATTTTACAAGAGATGTTCTCAGAGAGAGCAACTAAGGCATAATTTCTTCTGCCTTGTAGTCAGCTCTGTTCATATCAAAGCCTGAGAGAAAATAGGGCATCTTGGAATCAACAAGGGCTTTATAATCACTCACATTGTGATTTGAATACAATTTGCACTACTTCATTCAATAAATATTTATTGATATCTATTTTATGCCAATTCTGGTTTGAATGCTGGAGATAAAGTAGTTCACAAGAAACACGAGTTTCCTGTTTTCATGAAGCTTAAACCCTGCACTTAAAAATCTCTGGTTAAACCTGATAGTGTAATTGAGAGTTTGAGATAACTTAGGTAAGGTACTGAGATAAAACTTATGTCAAGTGCCTAGACAGTATTTCAGTTTCTGGGGTGAATTTCAGTTTCAGCATCCCTATCTCTACCATAGCAATGCCTAACGATGGTTACACAAAGCATTTCCAATTTAGTGTTCACAGTGTTAGTTTGTTATTAATGAATTGATTTAAGCATTTTTTAAAACAATTTAGTTGTCTAGCCACACACCATTTCTTGGGAGTAATTTTTTTCTGAACTGTTCTATTGGGTAATGGATAGAACACTAGAAAGAGAGTAAGGCTTATGCTACCACAAGCTTTTGTGAAAAGATGAGTCCATCTTTTTACTTCTCTAGGTCTGCGTCATACAGAGAATAAAAAAGTAGAACTTGAGCTAATGACATCAAAGTTCCTTTACAGTTGCAAGCTTTTGTGATTCTACTTCCTTTTATTATCCAAAACTTGCCCTTTTAATCATCAAAGGATATCCTATATTTGTTACACTATGTTCATTCATATTCAATGTTCACTCACATATTTTATAATTATATAAATTTAGAATACATTTTTAAAGTTTAACACTTTTATTTTTATTTTTTTCTTCAACATTTATTTTCAGTTCCGGGGTACATGTCCAGGATGTGCAGGTTGTTACATAGGTAATTACGTGCCATGGTGGTTTGCTGCACCAACCATACCATCACCTAGGTATTGCGCCCTGCATCCATTAGCTATTCTTCCTGATGCTCTCCCTCCCCCAACTTCCCCTCTCCAACAGGCCCTAGTGTGTGTTGTTCCCCAACACATGTCCATGTGTTCTCATCATTCAGCTCCCACTTACAAGTGAGAACATGTGGTTTTGCTTTTCTGTTCCTGCCTTATTTTGGTGAGGATAGTGGCTTCCAACTTTATCCATATCCCTGCAAATAACATGATCTTTTTCCTTTTTATGGCTGCATAGCACCCCATGGTGCACATGTACCACATTTTCTTTATCTAGTCTATCATTGATGGGCGTTTAAGTTGATTCCATGTCTTTGCTATTGTGAATAGTGCTGCAATGAACATATGTATGCATGTATCTTTATAATAGAATGATTTATATTCCTCTGGGTATATACACAACAATGGGATTGCTGGGTCAAATGGTAATTCTGTCTCTAGGTCTTTGAGGAATTGCTACCTACACTGTCTTCTACAATGACAGAATTAATTTACACTCCCACCAGCAGTGTAAAAGCATTCCTTTTTATCCACAACTTGACCAGCATCTGTTGATTTTTTACTTTTTAGTAATAGCCATTCTAACTGGTGTGAGATGGTATTTCATTGTGAATTTGATTTGCATTTCTCTTATGATCAGTGATGTTGAGCTTTTGTTCATATGTTTTTTGGCCACATGTATGTCTTCTTTTGAGAAGTGTCTGTTCATGTCTTTTGCCCAGTTTATAATGGGGTCATTTGTTTTTTTTCTTGTAAATTTGTTTAAGTTCCTTGTACATTCTAGATATTAGACCTTTGTCAGATAAATAGATTGCAAAAAAAATTCTCATATTCTGTAGGTTGTCTGTCAATCTGATAGTTTCTTTTGCTGTACAGAAGCTCTTTAGTTTAACTAGATCCCATTTGTCAATTTTTGCTCCAGTTGCAATTGGTTTTGATGTTTTTGTCATGAAACGTTTGTCCGTGTCTATGTCCGAAATGATATTTTTCACTCGTGTCTGTGTAAAGAGACCACCAAGCAGGATTTGTGTGAGCAACTAGGCTGTTTATTTCACCTGGGTGCAGGTGGGCTGAGTCCGAAGAGAGTCAGCAAAGGCAGATAGTGGTGGGGCCATTTTATAGGATTTGGGTAGGCAGTGGACAATTACAGTCAAAGGGGGTTGTTCTCTGGCTGGCAGGGGTGGGGGTCACAAGGCGCTCAGTGGGGGACCTTTTGAGCCAGGATGAGCCAGGAGAAGGAATTCCACAAGGTAATGTCATCAGTTAAGGCAGGAACAGGCCATTTTCACTTCTTTTGTAATTCTTCAGTTACTTCAGGCCATCTGGATGTGTATGTGCAGGTCACAGGGGATATGATGGCTTAGCTTGGGCTCAGAGGCCTGACAATCTTATATTAATAAGAAAAATAATATAAAATAGTATTGAAGTGTTGGGGCAGCAAAAATTTGGGGGGGGGTATGGAGAGATAATGGGCGATGTTTCTCAGGGCTGCTTTGAGCGGGATTAGGGGCGGCATGGGAACCTAGAGTGGGAGAGATTAAGCTGAAGGAAGATTTTGTGGTAAGGGGTGATATTGTGGGGTTGTTAGAAGGAGCATTTGTTGTATAGAATGATTGGTGATGGCCTGGATACGGTTTTGGAATAATTGAGAAACTAAACAGAAGACACAAGATCCAAATAAGAGAAGGAGAAAAACAGATACTAAAGGACTAAGAATTGGAAGGACCCAGGACATCTAATTAGAGAGTGTCCAAGGGAGTCCAGGGGGGTTTAGCCTAATTACTTGCTTGGTAGGCAAGTTTTTAGGCTCCATTTTTGAGTTTTTTTTTTAATGTTGTCATATACCAGGCCAGATTGATTTAGGTAAAAACAGCACTCTTCATTTAAAAATATACAGCGTCCCCCCAACCTCGCTTTTTTTTTTAAGCAGTGAGTAAGTCAAGGCCTCGGCGATTTTGGAGGAAAGAGAAATGCAAAGCCAGCAATTGTTTGTTAAAGAAGGATTAGAAACAACTAGGAAAGAGTGACTGAAATGGATAGTGTGGTGGAGATAGCTGGGGAGAGGTAGAGGGTGGCATAAGAACGGGAACAAGAATAAGAGTAAGTATAAAAGTAAAGAATAGGACTTCATCAGGGTGAAAGTATTGGAGGGTACTTTGTCACTGAAGATCTATCCACTTAAAGAGAGACTTAAGGGTGGCAGTTTGAGGTAAAACCAGGTGCCAGTGAATACCAAGAGCCTGGGAAACTGTTTGGGTGATTTGACTAATAAAAGCCAGTTCATTATTAGACTGTATAGAGGTGGGAAGGCCAAACTGAGGAATTATGTCTTACAGAAGGGAAGAAATGACCATGGTGGCCTTTTTAGACCCTATGGGAAAGGCCTCTACCCATCCAGTGAAAGTGTCTACTCAAACCAAGAGGTATTTTAGTTTCCTGACTCGAGGCATGTGAGTAAAGTCAATTAGCCAGTCCTGGGCAGGGGGGGAGTCCCCGAGCTTGATGTGTAGGGAAGGGAGGGGGCCTGAAAATCCCTGAGTAGTAGTAGAATAGCAGATGGAACACTGAGAAGTGATTTCCTTAAGGATAGATTTCCATGATGGAAAGGAAATGAGAGGTTCTAAGAGGTGGGCTAGTGGCTTGTAACCTACATGGAAGAGGTTATGAAATGACGATAGAATAGAATGGGGCTGTGAGGCTGGAAGGAGATATTTTCCTTGGTCCAAGAACCATTTGCCTTGTGTGGGAAGAGATTGATAGGTGGAAGTTTCAGTGGGAGAGTATGTGGGAGCGACCAATGAGAAGGAGAAAAACTGGCCATGAGGGATAGAAGTTGGAATGCTAGCTGCTTCTTTAGCTACCTTATCAGCATTAGCGTTGCCCTGAGCAATGGGATCTAATGCCTTTTGATGGCCCTTGCAGTAAATGACTCCAGCTTCCTTTGGAAGTAAAGCGGCCTTGAAAAGAGTTTTTATTAAGGAGGCATTAATGATGGAGGATGCTTACGTAGTGAGGGAACATCTTTCTGCCCATATAATAGCATGGTGGTGCAGGATATGGAAAGAATATTTAGAGTCAGTATAAATACTGACACATAGTCCTTTTGCAAGAGTGAGAGCTCGAGTTAAGGAAATGAGTTCAGCTTGCTGAGAGGTAGTGGATGGGGGCAGAGCAGTAGCCTCAATGATAGATGTGGAAGATACTATAGCATAGCCTGCCTTTGCTGGTGAGTGGCAATGAGGCCTGGTGGAACTGCCATCAATAAATAAACTGTGTTCAGGGTGAGGAACAGGAAAGAAGGAAATATGGGGGAATGGCATGAATGTCAGGTGGATCAGAGAGATACAGTCCTGGGGGGTCAGGTGTGGTATCCGGAATAATGTGGGAGGCCAGGTTGAAGTCTGGGCCAGGAACAGTGGTAATTGTCAGAGACTCAACAAAGAGTGAGTATAGCTGAAGGAGCTGGGGAGCAGAAAGTATATGCATCAGGTGGGAGGGAGAAAATAGATTTTGGAAGTTATGAGAACTGTCGAGTGAGTTGAGCATAGTGTGTGATTTTTAGCCATGGGGTGCACAAGCAAGACAATTTGATTGATAAGGTGCAGATCCTGAACTAACCTGTAAGGCTTGTCTGGTTTTTGGACAGGTAAAATGGGGGAATTGTAAGGAGAGTTTATAGGCTTTAAAAGGCCATGCTGCAACAGGCAAGTGATAACAGGCTTTAATCCTTTTAAAGTGTGCTGTGGGATGGGATATTGGTGTTGAGTGGGGTAAGAGTGATTAGGTTTTAATGGGATGGTAAGGGGTGCATGATCGGTCACCAAGGAGGGAGTAGAGGTGTCCTATAGTTGTGGATTAAGGTGGAAAGATACAAGGGGAGGATGTGAAGGAGGCTTTGAACTGTGGAAAAGGGTGGCAATGAGGTGTGGCTGTAGCCTAGGAATAGTCAGGGAAGCAGATAATTTAGTGAAAATATCTCAGCCTAATAAGGGTACTGGGCAGGTGCGGATAACTAAAAAGGAGTGCATAAAAGAATATTATCCAAGTTGGCACCAGAGTTGGGGAGTTTTAAGAGGTTTAGAAGCCTGGCCATCAATACCCACAACAGTTATGGAGGCAAAGCAAACAGGCCTTTGAAAAGAAGGTAATGTGGAGTTGATAGCCTCTGTATTGATTAAGAAGGGGACGGACTTACCCTCTACTCTAAGAGTTACAGAAAGCATCTGTGATGGTCCAGGAAGCTTCTGAGGTGATTGGGCAGTGTCAGTCTTCAGCCGCTAAGCCGAGAAGATCTGGGAAGGAGTCAGTCAGAGAGCCTTGGGCCAGAGTTCCAGGGGCTCTGGGAGTGGCTGCCAGGTGAGTTGGACAGTCTGATTTTCAGTGGGGTCCTGCACAGATGGGACACGGCTTAGGAGGAATCCTGGGCTGCAGGCATTCCTTGGCCCAGTGGCCAGATTTCTGGCACTTGAAGGAAGATCCCAATGGAGAAGGTCCTGTAGGAATGCTTGACTGCTGTGGCTTAAGCATGTGCAGCTTAGGCATTTTGAAGTTCTTGTGTGCTGGAGGTGCGGTTGGGTTTTATCTCACAGTAGAGGCAAGTAATTGTAACTTTTCTCTATTATTGTACACCAGAATTTAATATTTTGAAGGCCAGAATTTAATATTTTGAGCTTTATTTAATGTTGGGAGTGGATTGGGTAACAAAATACAATGCCTATTGAGAGTAAGACGGCCTTCTGACCTTTCAGGGTCTAGGGCTGTAAAGCATCTCAGGGTTGCTGCCAAATGAGCCATGAACTGGGTTGGGTTTTTATATTTGATGAAAAAGAGCCTAAACACTAACTGATTTGGGAGAGGTTGGATAAAGAAAAAGGAGCATTAACCTTGACTATGCCTTTAACTCCAGCCACCTTTTTAAGAGGAAATTGCTGGTCAGGTGGGGGAGGGCTAGTCATGGAACAAAACTGTAAGCCGGACCAGGTGTGAGGAGGGGAGGTAATAAAAGGATTACAGGGTGGGGGAGTGGAGGCTGAGGGAGAATTTGGACCTGGCTCAGCCTGTTGAGGAGCAGCCTGGGGAGGAGGAGAGAGGTCAGATGGGTCCATAAAAAAGGAAGATTGGAAAGACTCAGCAACACTTGGGGTTGGGACTGAGGGGACAGGCGGGAGGGAAAGAAGGAAGATTTGGGACAAGTTGCATTGGGAACAGACTAGGGAGGGACTGATGTGTAAAAGAATGCCTGGATGTCAGGCACCTCAGACCATTTTCCCATTTTACGACAAGAATTATCTAGATCTTGTAGGATGGAAAAATGGAAAGTGCCGTTTTCTGGCTATTTGGAACCATTATCAAGTTTGTATTGGGGTTAAGCGGCATTGCAGAAGAAAATAAGGTGGTTAGGTTTTAGGTATGTGTGAGTTGAAGAGGTTTTAAGTTCTTGAGAACACAGGCTAAGGTAGAAGAAGGAGGAATGGAGGGTGGAAGTTTGCCTATAGTGAAGGAGGCAAGCCCAGAGAAATGTGCTAACCCACATTGCAGCCCAGGGCTGCTCTGCACCCCTTCTCTCCATGTCTCTACCCTCTCTTTTCTCTCCACTTTCCTGGAGGGCAAGAACCCTCCAGGTAGAGACATGGAGATAAGCCATTGGGAGCAGCCCTGGGCTGCACGGAGACACAGAGAGAAGGGGTGGGGGTGCTTGACCCCCAGGAAAGTGGAGAGAAAAGAGAGGGTAGAGACATAGAGAGAAGGATTGGGGAGCAGCCCTGGGCTGCAATGTGGGTGAGCAGCCAAAGCAGGCATCCCTGCAATTGACTTGCCACCAAGGGAATGTGGGTGAATGACCAAGGCAGGCTTCCCCGCATTGATCAGACACCAGTGGAGTGTGGGTGAATAATCAGGCAGGTGTCCCCACAGTGATTAAACACCAAAGGAAGACTGTCTTCCCGAGTCCATGACCAGCACCAGAGTTTTGGGTTCACATATAAAACACGTCTCCTCTGTCTCTACCAGAAAAGGAAAGGAATTGAAATTAAGAGAAGGGAGAGATTGAAGTGTGGCACCAAGATTGAAAAGAGAAAGAGGTTGAGGGATAGTGAGAGAGGTTGGAGAAGACAGTAAAGAGAGGCCGCTTACCCAATTTAAAATTGGTGAGATGTTCCTTTGGCTGGTTGGTCTGAGGACCAGAGGTCATAGGTGCATCTTTCTCATGGAGCAAAGAGCAGGAGGACAGGGGATTGATTTCCCAAGGGATGTCCCCTGATCCGAGTCATGGCACCAAATTTCACAAGCATCCGTGTGAAGAGACCACAAACAGACTTTGTGTGAGCAACAAGGCTATTTATTTCACTTGGGTTCAGGTGGGCTGAGTCCGAAAAGAGAGTTAGCAAAGGGAGATGGGGTGGGGCCGTTTCATAGGATTTGGGTAGGTAGTGGAAAATTACAGTCAAAAGGGGATGTTCTCTGGCTGGCAGGGGTGGAGGTCACAAGGTGCTCAGTGGGGGACCTTTTGAGCCAGGATAAGCCAGGAGAAGGAATTTCACAAGGTAATGTCATCAGTTAAGGCAGGAACAGGCCATTTTCACTTCTTTCGTGATTCTTCAGTTACTTCAGGCCATCTAGATGTATATGTGCAGGTCACAGGGGATATAATGGCTTAGCTTGGGCTCAGAGGCCTGACAATTACCCTGCCAGAAACTCCAATTCTATGTTGAATAGGATTGGTAAGAGAGGGCATTCTTGTCTTGTGCCAGTTTTCATGGGGAATGCTTCCAGCTTTTGCCCATTCAGTATGATATTGGCTGTGGGTTTGCCATATATGGCTCTTATTATTTTGAAGTGTGTTCCTTCAATACCTAGTTTATTGAGAGTTTTTAACATGAAGGGATGTTGAATTTTATCAAAGACCTTTCTCCATCAATTGAGATTATTATGTGGTGTTTGTCTTGAGTGCAGTTTATGTAATAAATCACATTTGTTCATCTGCATATGTTGAGCCAACCTTACATCCTGGGGGTGAAACCAACTTGATCATGGTGGATAAGCTTTCTGATGTTCTGCTGGATTCAGTTTGTCAATATTTTACTGAGAATTTCTACATTTATGTTCATCAGGGATATTGGCCTGAAACTTTCTTTTTTTGTTGTATCTCTGCCAGGTTTTGGTATCAGATGATGCTGGCCTCATAGAATGAGTTGAGAAGGAGTCCCTCTTTTTCAATGTTTTTGAATAGTTTCAGTAGAAATGATACCAGCTCTTTTTTGTACTTCTGGTAGAATTCAGCTGTGAATCTGTCTGGTCCTGTCTATTTTTTTTTTTTTTTTTGGTTTTTTTTTGGTTAGTTGGGTATTTATTACTGCCTTAATTTCAAAATTCATTATGGGTATATTTGAGGATTCAACTTCTTCCTGCTTCAGTCTTTGGAGGGTGTATGTGTCCAGTAATTTATCCATTTCTTCTAGATTTTCTAGTTTATGTGCACAGAGGTGTTTATAGTATTTCCTAACGGTTTCTTGTATTTCTGTGGGGTCAGTGGTGATTTTCCCCTTATCAAGTCTGATTGTATTTATTTGATTCTTTCTTTTCTTTATTAGTTTAGCTAGTGGTCTATTTTATTAATTAAAAAAAAAATCTTCTGGATTTGTTGACATTTTGAAGGGTATTTTTTTGTCTTTATCTCCTTCAGTTTAGCCCTGATCTTGGTTATTTCTTGTCTTCTGCTAGCTTTGGGATTCTTTGCTGTTGGTTATCTAGTTCTTTTAGTTGTGATGTTAGGTTGTTAACTTGAGATCTTTCTAGCTTTTTGATGTGGGCATTTAGTGCTACAGATTTCCCTGTTAACACTTCTTTAGCTGCGTCCCAGAGATCTTTGGTACATTGTCTCTTTGTTTTCATTAGTTTCAAAGAATTTCTTGATTTCTGCCTCAGTTTCATTATTTATCCAGGAGTCATTCAGGATCAGGTTGTTTAACTTCTGTGTAATTTTGTGGTTTTGACTGAATTTCTTAATCTTGAGTTCTAATTTGATTGTGCTGTGGTGTGAGAGACTGTTTGTTATGATTTTAGTTATTTTGCATTTGCTGAGAAGAGTTTCACTTCCAATTATATGACCAATTTTAGAGTAAGTGCCATGTGACAATGAGAATAATGTATATTCTGTTGTTTTGGGGTGGAGAGTTTTGTAGATATCTATCAGGTCCACTTGGTCTAGAGCTGAGATCAGTTCCTGAATATCTTTATTAATTTTCTGTCTCAATGATCTGTCAAATGTTGCAGTGGGGTGTTAAGGTCTCCCACTATTATTTTGTGAGAATCTAAGTCTCTTTGAAGGTCTCTAAGAACTGTTTTATAAATCTGGTTGCTCCTGTATTTGGTGCATATATATTCAGGATAGTTAGATCTTGTTGAATTGAACCTTTTGTCATTATGTAACACCCTTCTTTGTCTTTTTTGATCTTTGTTGATTTAAAGTCTATTTTGTCAGAAAGTGGGATTCTGACCCCTACTTGTTCTGTTTTCAATTTGCTTGGCAAATTTTCCTCCATTTCTTTATTTTAGGCCTATGTGTGTCTTCACATGTGAAATTGGTCTCTTGAAGACATCATACTGATGGGTCTTGGCTCTTTATCCAGCTTGTCATTCTGTGTCTTTTAATTGAGGCATATAGCCCATTGACATTTAAGATTAGTATTGTTACATGTGAATTTGATCCTGTTGGATCAAATAATTCTAGTTGGTTATTTTGTAGACTTTTTTATGTGGTTGCTTCATAGTGTCACTGGTCTGTGTATTTCAGTGTGTTTTTGTAGTGGCCAGTAGTGGTTTTTCCTTTCCAAATTTAATGCTTCCTTCAGGAGCTCTTAAAAGGCAGGGCTGGTGGTGACAAATTCCCTCAGTGTTTGCTTGTCTAGAAAGGATCTTATGTCATTTCAGTCTTACATTCAGCACCTCAGCATACATTGAGGTCAAGAGATAAATGTGTATTATGGACAACATGGTATATTCATGATTGTTTTTTCCTCTAGGGCAACCAATCTTTTGTTTCCTGGACCAAACTTGTCTACCTGACTCTTTTCCCCTATGAGATATATAAGATTCTCTTCTAGGTAGCTCATCAGTCCCTCATGCATACCTGAATTGCTGGTGGCTCATCCCATACCTTCTGAACCTGGAGGCATAAATCTGCGTCAAAGAAAGGGAGCCTTCACTACACTTAGATTCATACTTCTTACAAGTTACTAGATCTTGCATTTTAAGAGAAGCTACAAAAGGAAAGAATGCAATTTATGTAGTTACATATTTATTCACTGAAATTACTAAATGCTAAAAGAGCTCTCCATGAAAAAGAAATGCTTTAGTAGCTCTAAAATGAAAGAATTGATATCATTTTATTTATTTCCCTCTAGTAACCTTTGAAATATTTTATTTTTGCAATCTAGTGAAGTCATTTTTTTTTTTTTTTTTTTTTTTTTTTGAGATGGAGTCTTGCTCTGTCACCCAGGCTGGAGTGCAGTTGCATGATATTGTCTCACTGTAACCTCCACTACCTGGGTTCAAGTGATTCTCCTGCCTCCGTCTCCTGAGTAGCTGGGATTACAGGCACCCCTCTCCCCACCACACCCAGATAATTTTTGTATTTTTAGTAGAGACAGGGTTTCACCATGATGACCAGGCTGGTCTCAAACTCCTGACCTCAGGTGATCCACCTACCTCAGTATCCCAAAGTGCTGGGATTACAGGCATGAGCCACCATGCCTGGCCATGAAGTCATTTTTAAAAGGTTACATTGATAATTGATATGTGGTTGCAAAGAAAGGCAGATACTTCATCCTAAGGAAAGAGACAAGCAGGCAAAGCTCAACCCAGAAACAAAGCCTTGGTCTGGGAAAACCATATAGTGTTTTCCACTCCAAGCTCTTCCTGGACCACCCATGTCTGAGATTCAGGGAGACAGTGGTACAAAACTCTTTAGCTTTGAAAGATATTGTAATGCATCATTAATCTGATATTCCCCCAATAATAAAAGAGGGCAACATTTTATTTTCTTCACCCCAGATGGCTGCATCCCAGGATCTAGCTCTCCCCAGTGGGACAGTGGGTGTTGTCTGGGGAAGAACAGTGATGCTTAAGCATCTGACCAGATCTGCTCATAAACACTTGAATGAATTCCACAAGAAATCACAGAAATGCTTGGTGGTTGAAAAGATGGTCTTTTTAGTGATCCAGGGGTGAGTTTTAGCAGATGGGACCTGTATCTGTTAAAAGATCAGTTACAATTAAAAGGATCAGAACTACTTACCCATCCCTTTTTCTCACAGACTGCCTTTTGGTGCTTCTGTACAATTTGTTTATCAGATTTAATGGATAACTACAACCTTTGGCTAGTTTCCTGGATGGTTCAAAATCTCCTTAGAAAAGTCTCCAAACATATCACACTGAAAATCTCATCAATACCCTTTGTACTTTTTCAATTCCTTATGAAGACTACAATTAGATAAAGGCTCATCATTAGCTCCAGAAATGAAACTTTGGATTTTACTCATGCAGCAACAACTTTTTGTTCGTAAACACTGCAAACAGTACAACCTGTGAACCACACCATTGCATTGATTTGCCATTGTTCAGTTTAGCTCTTATAGCTTAAGGAGTACTAGCACATCATTTCAGTCATAAGGAATCTAGTGTGTACAGATTCTTTTCACTTTTTTTATGTTTTTGAGATAGGGTCTCATTCTGCACTGTCTGGAGTGCAATGGAATAATCATAGCTCATTGCAGCTTCCAACTCCTGGGCTCAAGGAATCCTCCCACTTCAGCCTCCTGAGGAGCTGGAATTAACAGATGTATGTCACTTTGCCTGACTAATTTTTTTTTTTCTGTAGAGACAGGGTCTTACTACATCACCTGGGCTGGTCTCAAACCCCTGGCCTCAAGTGATCCTCCTGCCGTGGCCTCCCAAAGTACTGGGATTACAGGCATGAGCCACTACACCTGGCCCAAATCTTATCCAATTGATTCCAGCTTTCATTTTTGTCACTTCCCCCCAACACCTCTCACCATTTGCCCCTGCCCTATCTATTCCTCTCTTTTCCCTCCCAAGTTTCAACAGTGCTATCCTCCTCAGAACTGCATTACATGCCCTAAAACACTTTCACACTTTCTCTCCTTTCTCCCAAACTGCACTCAATCTGTTCAAGGACCAAACATGCCTAATCACAGAGAAGCCTCCCCACCCATCAGTCCAGCCCAGCCCAGAGTCTGAGCACAGGTTACTGCTTGCTCTGGGACTTCTCCACCCAGTTCTACCTCCCCACCTGCCGCCTCTGCTCCTCGCCCAGTGGACACCCTGAGGCGATCGCCTGCACTCCCAAGCTAGTTATACCATTATCTTCACTCTCCATCCCTGGAGCCAGTTTTACTGCTCATTGTTCACTAGAGAAAGCAAAAAAAAAAAAAAAAACTAAGGCTTTAATTTTCAGAAGGCACTTAACTAGGGAGGAATTTGGATGCTGTGCGACAGTCACGTTCAATCCCTTTTTTTTTTTTTTTTACCATAACCCATCACAAGAAATACCTTTTACACTCTTACCAAGTGTATATACCTATACACTGAAGAAAATATAAATTAATATAACACACCAGCAGAAGGAACCAAATACACCAACTATATCATGTGCAAAATTAATTCCTGTGAATTCAACCACACATTTGAAAAACAATGGAAATTTAGATAGGATGCATGTACTTTAATATATTATGTACATTTCGGTGTTGTAATTATAATAGCCAACACTTATTCAGCACTTTCTCTGTGCCTGGCACATATATTAAATCACGTAATTCTCCTAACACTATGTGGTAGGTGCTGGTATTAGTCCTATTTTATCAATAAGAAAGCTGAGGCACAGAAAGGTTAAATAACTTTCCCAGTGTCACATAGATAGGAAGTGATTAGACCAGGGTTTAAACCCAGGCTGACACACTCCACGACTACTACCCTACCTCCTCCATCAGACATGTGTAACTTTATACCACTACGTAAGGTTATGTTCACAAAGTATATTGCTGTTTGTTCGTAATTTAGAGGTTTTTCTAGGTTTTTATGATCAGAGTGATGTTCTGGTTTCATCCATTACCTTATAATCTTACTCTCTGCAAGATGAAATTCACAGGAAACATTCATATTTGACAGACTTTTTTAAATTTTGAAGACGGCATGGGCTCTCAGTGCAATAAACTGATGTTAATAATTACCATATTCTTTCTAATTAAATATAAAATGCTGGAATTATACATTACAATAAGAACCAACTGTGGCAGGGTGCAGTGGCTCACACCTGTAATCTCAGAACTTTGAGAGGCTGAAGCTGAGGCAGGTGGATCACTTAAGGTCAAGAGGACAAGACCAACCTGGCCAATATGGTGAAACCCCGTCTCATGTAAAAATACAAAAAATTAGCCAGGCATGATGGTGAGTCCCTATCCCAGCTACTGTTACAGTAGGATTACAGTAGCTGTAATCCCAGCTACTCAGGAGACTGAGGCAGGTGGATCGCTTGAGCCTGGGAGGCGGAGGTTGCAGTGAGCTGAGATCATGCCACTGCACTCCAGCCTGTGCGACAGAGTGAGACTCTGTCTCAAAAAAAAAAAAAAAAAAAAAAAAAAAAACCATGCAGCAGCTTTTCTTAATGCAATTTTAAAATTTCCTTTCTCATAAGAAAATGTACTTATTACAAAAATATTTACTTCCTGGAATCACAACCTGTTAGAACTAAAAGCAGCCACACTTCAACCAACCTACCATTTCTCCTTTGTGAAAAAGAACCCTGAGACCAAGAGATATGGCAATTTTTCTCGAGGAAAAATTTAGTTAAAAATGAACAAAAGATTTTATAAAAATTAACCATAACTTTCTGGAATACTACCAAGAAAAGCTCATTTATAATGTCATAAGTGATGTGAAACTTTTAAAAATTAGTTATTTTCTTAAAGCTTCTGTGTTTGAAATATTAAGAATGCATTGTCTTCAAAGCTAAGTTCTATGTGAATAACTTAAGTTGGTCCAAAGAAATAACAAGTCTGAGTATGAATTTATGCTAATTGGGCACAGCTACTCAAAACAAGTTTAACAAGTTCTCACTGAGAATATACATTCAGTAGACCTATTAATTTAGCAAAATAATAGTAATATTGACATAAAGCAACTATACCAGCTCACAGGATAATAAGATAGCAGTGGACATAGGACAATGGTCAAATGCTTCCAAAGTTCCACAAGTTTTATTCTAATTCAACTTAGACATGCATCATAAGCTGAGTGTGAGGTAGCATTTATGGTTATGGCGTTATCTGGGAGGTATCTCTAAAGGAACAAATATTTAGTTAGGCAGTAAAAGAAAGACAATTTAGCTTTTAGTAATGTCTCGAATTTCAAAATCATTTTGCAGAATCTAGCCAGGTAATGATTTTCCTGAACATTGGACCGTCGATGAATTTGTGAAGGTGATGCATGCCAGAGTTTCCAAAATCATTTTGAAATTAAGGGCTTACTGTTTAAATCAAATATTTACCCCCAAGTTAGAGAATTTGGTGAATAATATACATATAAATACAAATAAATCATCACTTTGACCTGATACTGCTTTCAGGTAGGGGTCTAGTAAACTTTTGTATGCATCACTCTCACAAATTCATCAGCTGTCCAATGTTCAAGAAAGCCATTACCTGGCTAGATTCTGCAAATACCATCCTGATGTGTAATAGCCCCTAGTAAGCAACAGGCCCTTAGGTATATAAGCAGTTAGATTGAGAAGATGGATAAGACTGTCACAATCTACTCATTTGCTCAATGCTATCAAGTACTGGCTAGTCCTACACATGACCCAAAATACTAGAGCATCCACTTATGTTTTAGCAAATTTAGATAATCTTCAGTTTTAAATGCCACGGCTTTCTGAAATTCAAAGACAATTAAACAAACTATATACTCTGTCCTTAAAAATAAGGATGTTTCAAAAGATGGTGATTGATTCATTTCATAAGAATGCAAAAGAAGTGAACATTTCATGTAAAATATACTTTAAAGTTAGGAGTTAAGGAGGTGTTCAACTACGTGCATTAAATTTGAAAATCTTTTTGTCTGCTGTCTCTACTGCAGTAAAATGCATATGGTAGATAATCACACTAACCACACTAACAGAATTTCTGATTTTATATTACATTTTCACTTTCAGTGCTTATATTCCTTTACTTATTTAAATATAAACAATACTATTTAGGGTTGCCACAATACATTTATTCATTTACGAACTTTGAAAAGTTTAACAAATTTTTCACAATTTCCCATCAAATGTGACATAAGAGGGTAATTTAAATATGAGGTCATGGCATTTATGTGGCAAACAAACACATGAAAAAAAGCTCAACATCACTGGTCATTAGAAAAATGCAAATCAATTCACAGTGAGATACCATCTCATGCCAGTCAGAATGGCAACTATTAAAAAGTCAAGAAACAGTAGATGCTGGTGAGGCTGTAGAGAAAAAGAAATGATTTTACACTGTTGGTGGGAATGTAAGTTAGTTCGATCATTGTGGAAGACAGTGTGGCAATCCCTCAAGGATCTAGAACTAGAAATACCATTTGACCCAGCAATCCCATTACTGGGTATATACCCAAAGGAATATAAATCATTCTACTGTAAAGACACATGTACATGTATGTTAAATGCAGCACTATTTACAATAACAAAGACATGGAACCAACCCAAATGCTCATCAATGATAGACTGGATAAAGAAAATATGGCACATATATACCATGGAATACTATGCAGCAATAAAAAAGAGTGAGATAATATCCCTTGCAGGGACATGGATGAAGCTAGAAGCCATCATCCTCAGCAAACTAACACAGGAACGGAAAACCAAATACTGCATGTTCTCACTCAGAAGTGGGAGTTGAGCAATGAGAACCCATGGACACAGGGAGGGGAACATCACACACTGGGGCCAGTCGTGGGGTTGGGGGCAAGGGGAGGGAGAGCATTAGGACAAATGGCTTATTTATGCAGGGCTTAAAACCTAGATGATGGGTTGATAGATGCAGCAAACCACCATTGCACATGTATACCTATATAACAAACCTATGCGTTCTGCACTTGTATCCCAGAACTTAAAGTAGAATAAAAAATAAAAAAATAGGACAGGGTGCAGTGGCCCACGCCTGTAATCCCAGCACTTTGGGAGGCCGAGGCAGGCAGATCACGAGGTCAAGAGATAAAGATCATCCAAGCCAACATGGTAAACCGGGTCTCTACTAAAAATATAGGCAGCATGCACTTGTAGTCCCAGCTACTCGGGAAGCAGAGTCAGGAGAATCGCTTAAACCCAGGAGGCAGAGGTTGCAGTGAGCAGAGATTGCGCCTGGTGACAGAGCGAGACTCTGTCTCCAAAAATAAATAAATAAATAAATAAATAAATAAATAAAAATATAAAAAATAAACAAATAAACTCATAATAAGGAGTCTAGGCAGAAACAGACACGAAGGGAAAGTTCCAGAATCTGTGTATCTGGTCATTTTACACTCATTTTTCTTTATGAGCAGGGTTATTTTTTCATATTTGTAATCTTTGCTATTCCCTTAGTAGGGATCCTGCTAACAATAAAGGTTGTATTTGTGAAAAAAAAAAAAATAAATAAATAAATAAATAAATAAATAAATATCAGGTCATGGAGCAGATTAGAGGATATCTAAGTTTTTTCCAGTTTTTGTAATAAAAAAGACATTGTGCTGCATTCATTTTTTTACCTGCATTTTTACCTGAAGACAGTATTATTTAGCAAGGTCAATTACATTTTATCTGAAACATTAACATTTTACGTACAAATTAATGACAAAAATAGAGTCATTACAGAGAAATTAACTTATTCATATATCTTGTTAAATAGTTAATCTCAAAAATATATATCAAGTTTTTATACAATATTCTGTACCAGATGCAACATCTAGTTGTAGGCACTCAATAAACACTAGTGGAACAAATCAAAGACTATGGCATTAAATATTACAAACTAAAAATTCTTTGTGGGTGAAAAAACAATAGTAATAAATTACTCATTATTTGTTTTAAAAACTCTGTCTTGGCTCACTTACGTTAGCAGTTAAATGGTCAGTGGTTCTCTGACGGTTTGTATTTTTAGAATACGAGAGTCTCCTTTTAAATATTGATTTAGCTTGTGTTTATATAAAACCTTTTTACTATATTGTAATATTACTATCTATCAAAAATGACTAAAGCTACAACTAATTTAATTTACATTTTATTAATTTTATTGGATTTTATAAATGAGATGATTTTTATAAATATTTGAAAATTTGAATAGCTACTTGAACATATTTACTATTCATTTACTTTAAATAATGAATGGAAAATATATAAATTTGTATCTATCAATTAATGAGTCTATAAAATTTGATGAGTAAATGTAAGATTTCAGAGGTTCCTTGCAATTATTTCAGCCCTCTAAGCTCCTAGCTTACAGGCTGGGCTCCTCTGACCTGAGGAAAATAAATAATATACCTATAAATACAAAATAATGCTTGCATTTTCTCCATGAGGGCATCAGCTCTCTGGACTGCGACCTCCTTATGAGTATCTTCACTCCTCAACACCCAACATAGCATCTGAAACATAATAAGAACTCAATTCACGTTTATTGCATGAATAAATAAGTTATTGAATTTTACTAATTGGCAGGCCTCTGTAAATTTATTATCCATCACTTTCTCAAGTTATTTTACTACCAGGATCTTTTCTCTGTTATAAGAATTGATGGGTATTCTTTCACCAAGTGAGTGTATGTTGGCTGTGAGTGTGGGTGGAGGCAAGGGTGTTCCGAGGAGCAGGTGGAATTCCTGCGGGCACTCAGACCATACTGTAGTGCAGGGGTGTGACCTTATTTGTACCACCTCCCTCACAACAAAGAAGGTCTCTGGGAAATGCCCTCTTTAAAGAGGAAGTAACTCTTGAGGGCTAAACTGCATCTTACCAAGGATCCTGGCATGAGGGAACCCTGGCTCAAGCAGAGCCTTATTGGGTAAGGCCCCATTCAATGTCAAAAAGCCCCTGTGTTTAGAATTACGCAGAAAGACATGGAGATTTCACAATGGGATATCTAGTTCCATGGAACATTTTCAGGTCCAAAATTCCTTGTCAATAAAAATGGCAATCAGAAAAGGAGAATCTTTGGTATGTTGTGAGGAGTTTGCAGCAACACACACAAAACAACAAGCACATATGCACCAACACACACATACACGGCAACACACACACACACAGGCCGAGAACATCCTCTGAAAAGAAGATATATAATAGATAAGCAACAATAATAGGTTGTTAAGCAAATATTTAGAGAGGAATACCTAGCATTTAAGAACATTATTTTAGATTCTGGTTGTATACATAGATGTCTAGGAAACTTTCCCATCAGAGTCCTCATTCTCAACTTGTGCTGAGGAGGAAAAGCTTATCACAGAGTATCCGAAGATGCCTTGCAGGTGAGTAACATAAACCAACTGTTGAAGGAGCACTGGGAAAGCAGCACTCGGCCTTCAGAAAACAACTCTTTTGTGGGCTGATGTGAGCAGGCCAGTGATGATTGCAAAGCCAGCTGCTAGGGTGTGTCCTGGTGAGGAAATGCTGGAGGGAAGAGAATGATAACCCACATGACATACCATTCCTGTGAGGGCCTTTGCAGCCCACTCCACAGCTGGAGAAGGAAGTCCACCTGTGTCTCCCACTGGAATAAAATAAGGCTGGGCTAATTACAACAAAGCTAACCCCAAGAACAGTCAGCTGCCAAGTCCTGTCTCTTTCAGCTCTCCAGGCTTTCGCTTGCTGAGGATCTGGAAAACTCTGTTTCCTCTAGGATTATGCATTCTCCACATTCCTCATCTGCAATATCCTCCACATTTCATTAAGACCCATTTCAAACGTTAGCTCCTCTCCGAAGACTCCTCTCAGTCTTTAGAACAAATAAGTGTTTTCTCCTACAGAATTCTGTACAAATCTCTATTACAGAAATTGTCACATAACATCTTAATTTACATATATTCCTCCAGTAGACTTTGTTTGTTAACCCACGTGCCTCACTTGTATTCATATTCTCAGATCCTAGCATGGTGAGCGCTCAATGAACAATACATTCTGCTTCCATGTTCGTGTGTGTGTTTCTGACTACTTGGCAACTTCCACTAAAAGTGCCCAAATTGTCTCTGGCAACCCTTTTTGCTGGCAGAGGAATTAGCACTACATTTTTTGACTTCCATGTTCCCAAAGCAATGTCCCTGTCATCTGCTTCAGGATCTTTAGACAGTGAGAGGCTGAGATTATTTAAGGAGAGAGCAGAAAAGATATCTAAGGATATTAGAGATATCCATAGATACCTCTAATAAAATAAAGACCATCAGGCAACAATCTGGGATTTGGAAAATTAATATCATCAGGCTCAAGTGGCTTCCAGTGGCTATAAGACCATTCATAACCACATATCTAGTTTTATCTCTCACCACTTCCCTTCATACACATTATTTCATCTCAATTGCACTATCTGAAGTTATACAAATTCACCAAGATTTCTCTTTCCCCTTATTTAGTTTCTATAAACTCTTGCTTGCCTTTTCAACATTTTTCAAATGGGAATACATAAGACTTATGAACAGTAATTGATTTGGCCAAGGTCACTTGAGATCAAATCAAGTGGCCAGGATTTGATCTCGGCTTTGTCTGACTCCAAAGCTTGCTTTCTGTCCCACTATGCCAAGCAATTCCTCTGATTAACAGCAACATTCAAATTGTTTCCCATTGCTGAGACGTCATTAACTGGCAATAAGAGTTTAAATAATGGAATACTCTCAGAATCACTGTAGTCTGTGCTTAGTTATAACAGTTGTGATAAATGCATGAGAACATCTTTAGAAATAAAATTTTATTAACCAGATATCTATATAAAAGTTTCTCAGATTTTAAAGTATATCCAATCCACTTTGGGTGCTTACTAAAACTATAGTTTTCTGGGCCTCACTCTCTAGAAATGTGAATTTAATCAAAAATAAAATAAGGCCTGAGAATTCACAGTTTACACTTTGGAAAACAGTTTTCTATATACTCTATTATGCAAGACATTTTATGTGTATTTTGGAAACAATTTTCTATACTCTATTATGTAAGACATTTATTGCCATCAAATTTAATACTTCTGGACGGAAGCAAATATTTTCAATGGTAAAATATTTTGTTAAGATTCCGTAGTTTCTGCTTGATATGATTAATATGGGTTAGAGTTGATCTAACATTGACACAAGATTCCTGATAGAATTAGGTGTTACCTCTCAATCAATATATCTGAATGTATGCAGATTTACCTGGGTGTTCTTCTCACTAACTCTAAGTCCAAAGTTCTGTGACTCACAATATACAAGTTTGACTGCTTGCATGTGCATTTCCAGAGGTTAGTCATCAACATTTCCTACCACCTAGCTGATTATATCATGGAATTTTGATGATGTTTGCAGTTGCTCTAGTTGAAAAACCCTCCCAAGAACCAGAGCATGTTTTTAAAACCTGTTTCTTGTTGTAACTCTTGCCATAATTGCCAAAAACAATTTGCTGCTTACTGGCTGCAACTGCAATGTAATTCTTGAAGTCCCTAGCAGTAGAAAAAATGCCATATATATATATATGCTTGGGATGAAGGGATGAGGAAATAGATGGCTTTAAAAATACTAATTATTCATTCAAGAAGTTGTAGTGAAGTAGAGTTTATATGGCAGTAACTGAGATACAGTCTAGAGAGATGTTCTAAGAACTAATGTGGCAGAGTTTCTGAAAAAATAGCGCTTTAATTCAATTTTATTCAAAATATTTCTTATGTTTACACTGGACCCCAGGCAATGGTAAGGAAGCAGAGGGAGAGACACATGCTCCCCCATTTTAAGGCCCTTTTTACTTCTCAGGGAGCATGTACACAGGCTCTAGAGTACAGTTCCTACCATCATCAACAGCGGTTCTCATGGCCACACCCTAAGCCTTAGGAAATCATTTTACTTCTATACATCTAAACTCAAATATGAAAGTTTTAGGACCACAATCTACTATCCTTCTGAAAATCTCATTCCTTTGCTTGTGTTAAAAATACATATGTCTTTTGACCTCAGAGACTCCAAACTCATACTCTGCATTTCTTCAGAATTAATCACATAAGGGATCTATTCTTTGCTTCCTTCCCTTTCCAGAACATACCCCATAGTCTGTTTGGATATTCTTGCCAATGCTCACCTCCACATAATTTTAAGTGTTTCTGGAATTCTCCAACAATCATCTATTTTCAAATTTCTTGGCTTCTTTAGGATTTACTTCCATCTTCTTAGATCTCTGAATGAAGATTGAAACATACCCTTTCTTCTTGAAACTCCACTTTGCTTTCATTCATTTATCCATTAATTCAAAAATATTTATTGAGCAATATTATACGCTAGGTTCCAAGGACACAGTTTCGATTAAAACGTTTTTCTTGTTCTCGTGGATATAACAACCTAGTAGTGAGGATAGAGAGTAATAATCACACAAATACCTGTAAACTTGGCAACTATGAGAGATGTGAAAGAGGAGATGGACAAGGGTCCCAAGAACTCCTTCTGGACTGAATGTGGTATAAGGTGAGACTGGAGACTGGGCAAGTGTTAGACAATGTAGGACCTTGCAGCCCAGATGAAGGACTCTTTTTCCCCTTTATTCTAAAAGTTACCAAGAGGTGTTTTTTTTTTTAAGGGATATGCTTAGGTTTGCTCTTTGAAATTATTTTTCCACCTTTAGTGTAGTAAACAGATTGGCAGCTGGCCAGCATAGATGCAGACCTGTCAGAAAGTTACAACAACAATCCTGGTGAAGGACAATAATCACCTTGCTAACATAGTGATAGTCAAGATGGAAAAAAGTGAATGAACTTGAGAGATATTTTGGATGTAAAAAATCAATAGACCTTGGTGATGGATTAAAATAGAAGGGTAGGAAAAAAAGAATGTTGATAATATCTCTTGGGCTTCTCTCTTGCACAACTAGATAGATGGGGATATTATTTTCTGGGAAGTGATCACTGGTGAAGGTGAGAATGAATTTCCAACACATTGAGTTTGAATTGTATTTGAAACTTCCAAGATAAATGTCAAATACCCAATTGGATGTATAGGCTTGGAGTTCAGGAGAAAAGGCCTGGACCGGATAGATTTATCTATAAGTTGTTATTTGCATGAGTTCACTTTTGGGAGGGACAACAAACAGGAAAGAGGGACACAGACCCAAGCTTCATGTGAGGATACGTTGAATGGGTGGTTAGAGAAGAATGTACTGGCAAAGAAACAGAAAAGTAACAGTCAGAAAGTTGGAAATAATGTCAGGGGAATTTCAGTGCTCTTCCTAGTCTCCTATCTTCAGGAGTCGTATGGAAAGTTTTTACCTTGAAGCATTGCCTTTGATTCCAATTACACTGGACTGAGCTAGTTCTGTGACTTCTTTGAAGCACATTTCTGTCTCCTTCGCTGACTCTTCTTCTTGCTAAGCAAATGTGGACAAGCCAGTTTGCTCTTCGGATATTTTCATGTCTTTCTCTTCAGCTCTCCCTAAATGATTTCCTCCACTTACACGATCTCATTAACACCTTTAAACTGACAACTTTTACATATGCATTTTTAATCCTCATCTCTATCTTCAGATGGACAAAACATCATCTCATCGAGTTGCTGCACCAATACTATTTATGTACACTACTCCAGAAAGTCAATTATGAAGCTTAAAATATTTTTATTTTTTGTTATAAAACAAAGGCCTATTAATAGTAAACTGTAGAAATGTATCAGAAGAATAGAAAATTAAGCATACAATTTTTTTTCAGTTAACAGATTTTAGTGAATAATTCCAAAAAACTTCTATGCATATATAAAATACATCCACACAACATGTTTTTATTTTTATACACAAGTGTTCACATTGGGCCCATTATTCTACATACTTGATTTACACTTACTGTTAAGTTGGACATCATTTATTATCAATATATAAAGATCTGTCACTTTTTTTTATTATGCCATACAAATGTACCCAAATTTTCTGACCAAATTCTATTCTAATAGACATTGCGGTTGCTAGGAACTTTTCATTATTACAACAATAATGAAATGAACATCCTTGTAGGTAATTTTTAATCAGTTGTGCCAGTGCATCTTGAGCTAAATTCAGGGAATAGAAATTGTTGCATGAAAGTGTATATACTTCTTAACTTTGTTAGCTGTTGTCAAATTGCTGTCCCAAAACATTATATCAACTTACACTTTCACTTCAGTCAAGTAAATGATTTTCTACTTCTGCCTCAGCAATAGATACCTAGTATTTATGACAAAAATCTAGTACTTTTGTTATAAAGTGCCAATCTGATGGGTGAAATTTTTTTCACTTCTTTGGTTGTTGTTGTTGTTTTTTTGCTATTTATATATCTGATTTTGACTGAGGGTGAACAGCTTTACTTCTGCATATTAACCATTTTTAAATTTTTCTAAATGCAAGAACTATTTGTGTTCATGTAAGTGAAAGACCTCTTTATTTCTTTTGCCTATTTTTCTTTTGAGTCATCGATTTTTTCTTATAGTTTTACAAGAGTTAAGTATATATTTTGGAAACTAGACCTTTGTTTGTTATATATGTAAAAAACCTTTTTTTCTACCTTGCCACTTTTTTTGTTTTGCTTATGCTTACTTATCATATAGACATTTTAATTTTTATGTTGCTAAATGTGTCAATCCTTTATTGGTCCTGGATTTAGATAGGCATTCCCCACTTCAAGGTACTTCCCTTTTTTTTTTTTTTTTTTTTGAGTTGGAGTCCCTGTCTGTCGCCCAGGCTGGAGGGCAGTGGCGTGATCTCGGCTCACTGCAAGCTGCGCCTCCCGGGTTCACGCCATTCTCCTGCCTCAGCCTCCCGAGTAGCTGGGACTACAGGCGCCGCCACGCCTGGCTAATTTTTTTGTATTTTTAGTAGAGACGAGGTTTCACTGTGTTAGCCAGGATGGTCTCCATCTCCTGACCTCGTGATCTGCCCGCCTCCGCCTCCCAAAGTGCTGGGATTACAGGCGTGAGCCACCGCGCCCGGCCGGTACTTCGATTTTTACTCAGTTATTTTTTCCCTACTATTAGTTTCTTTTACATTTAAATCTTTTTTCCATCTGGAATTTTTTCTGGCATAAGAAGTAAGTTGATTTTGTTCTAAGTGGCTAGCCAAATGCTCAACACCATCTTTTGAGTTATGTACATTTTGCTCAGTGATTTGAAAAGCCATCTTTACTTCAGGCTAGAGATCTTTTGTTAACTCCTCTATTAAGTTTATTCCTGGATCTCTAATTTCCTTAATATTTTATTCATTTCCCATTTCCAAATTGCATGAATAACTATACTATTACAATGTTTAGTAACTTGTCAGACTTGACTTTACTAATTACTATTCTTTTCCAGAATGTTCATTTCTGTTCTTGATTATTTGTTGTTCCATATGAAATATGAAATCATTTTGACAAATTTCACACACACAAAAGACTTGGAGGTCTTTTTATGATATTGCCTCTTTCTGTACAAAAAGAAGAGCATCTTTCTATTGATTCATGACTTCTTTATGTCTCTTGTGAAAGTTTGAGGTTTTTGTCAGGCAGGTGCTACACATTTCTTCTCAGCTTCTTTATAAGAGAGTTTATACTTACAGTTGCTGCTTGAAATGGGACATATTTATTTCATTATATTGTGTAACAGATAATTCGATTATTGAATTTTATTAATTATGTACTCAACATTCTTAATTAAATTTTCATGTGTCTTACAAGTTATAATTGATTCTCTTGGAATTCCTATGTAGACAAATTTATGGTCTATTAATAATAATAATATTTACTCCTTTCCAATATTTTCCTTTGGCTATTACATCTAGAAAACATTAAGAATGTAATAGTGAGATTATTTTTCCCCTGATTTTAGTAAGACTATGTTTACCATTTGGACACTAGGAATAATAGATTTTTGTATAATACATCATTTTTATTAAGTGAGAAAGCATCCTATTTCTTTATATTTGTTTTTTCATTTAAAAACAAATGATGAATTATATCAAGCTTTTCAAAACATGCATAGAAGTTATATTTTAATTTGAGTTATTATAATGATTAATTACTGTAATAGATCTTTTTAAACATTAAACCGCCTTGCATTTTTAGAAAGAATTTCAATTGCTCATGACTTATTCTTTTACTGTGCTCCCCAAATTTATACATCAGTGTATTACTTCAAACATTAGCAATTATATTAGTGAATATGATTATTCCATTTGGCTTGTTGTTGTGTTGCATTTTGTGTTTGTTTTCTTTGTCTAATTTGTTTGCAGAATCATTTTTTATCATCTGTCAATGACTAAAGATATAAATTAAAACCTCTTTGTCCTATCTAGTTTGCCAGTGGGTTTTTTTTTAGCATGTTATGCTATTTCACCTGATGCAAAAATATTTATAACAATTACCTCTTCACCATGTATTGCAATCTACATATTTAGTTGTCTCATTTTTTTTAATTTCCCTCATCCAAACAGGAAAAGAAGTCAAACTCTCTCTCTTCACTGAGAATATAACTGTATATTTAGAAAACCCTAAAGACTCCATCCCAGAAGTCTCCTGGAACTCATAAATGATTTTAGTAAAGTTTCAGGATACGAAACCAACGTACAAAAGTCAGCAGCATTTTTTATACACCAATAACATTCAAGCTGAGAGCCAAGTCAAGAATGCAATCTGATTCATAATAGCCACACAAGAAAATAAAATACCTAGGAATACATCTAACCAAGGAGGTGAAAGATATCTACAAGGAGAACTACAAAACACTACTGTAAGAAGTTACAGATGACATAAATGAAAAACCATTTCATGTTCATGGATTCAAATAATCAATATTGCTAAAATGGCCATACTGCCCAAAGCAATCCACAGATTCAATACTATTCCTACGGAGCTACCAATGTCATTTTTCACAGAACTAGAGAAAAAACTATTCTAAAATTCATATGAAACCAAAAAAGAGCCTAAATAGCCAAAGCAATCCTAAGCAAAAAGAACAAGGTCGGAGACATCACATTACCCAACTTCAAACTATACTATAAGGCTACAGTAACCAAAATGGCATGGTACTGGTTCAAAAACAAAAATGGTATGGTACCGGTATAAAGACAGACACATAGACCAATGACATTAAAAATATTAAGAGAAATGAACATTAAAAAACGTGATTTTTTTTCTAGAGTCTAAAATGCCTAAAATCAAAATTTTAAATTGTCCCTTGTCCCATAAAATGTCCTTTATTGCTATTCTTTATTGTTGGTGGATGTTCTATGATCCAATTAAGGACTGAACATCGTATTTAGTTTAGTTTAGTTTTGTTTTTTTTTAAGTTCTGGGATACATGTGCAGAACATGCAGACTTGTAGTGTTACATGTGCCATGGTGGTTTGCTGTACCTATCAACCCATTATCTAGGTTTTAAGCCGCACATGCTTTAGTTGTCTCTTTTGTCTCTTTTCGTCTAGTACAATCCCCTACTATATTTTGTATGTCATAAACAATGACATTTTTGAAAGATCCAGCTTATTTTTATTAGAAATTCTAAAATTGATGTTTTTTGGATTGTTTCGTCTTTCGCAAATTCAGGTTAAATATTTTGGGCAAGAATACTGTGTGTGACATTGTATAGTTTTCATTACATCATGAAAGGAGGTACCTGTTGTCAGCTTGTCTCATTATTAACAATACTAGGTTTTATCCATCAGTAAGATAGTGAGATACTTGGAGACCATGTAAACTCCTAGTTTTCTAACACTTTTACTCAATAGTATAAATACCCATTGATGGTCTTCGTCTGAATCCATTATTTATGTTGCTGGGTGCAATATCTCAATTTTCTACTTCTATCATTTTCTTCTCTATTTACTAGCAATCTTCCCTAAAGAAAAGTTTACTTTTCATCACCACCACCACCCTTTTGAGGAACACTATGGACTCATGTATTCTTTTTCATTCAGCATGCCAAATAGCTCATTAGCATCAATTTTTAGTACTTTTTGCAACAAAGACACTAAAACTATGATTACGTAGCAAAAGTCTTTATTATTATAAGGTATATGCTGTAATAATTAAGTGGCACAATATCTACAATTCACTTTTAAATTATTCAGCAAAAGATGTGTTTATACATAGAAAGAGCTAATAGGGCAAAATGTTAACATATTGTAAATCTGGATGAAGGTTTGAATTTTTAAGCAAAAATAGGGAAAAACAAAACACAAACAAACAAACTAAATGTTAAAAACTGATCAGTTCTTCTACAAAAATATCTAACAGATTCTTTTTTGTTATTAATAGGATAAGTATCTTCCCTTTGCACCTAATTTCAAAAGAAGGAAAGTGTTTCTCCTGAGCTTCCATCACCCTATTCCTCCAACCCCTTTGAAACTGCCGTCTAGTACTATCTATTTTAACTTCATCATGCTCCCATCTCTTCCCCTTCCCGTTGAAACCACACTATTTCAGGTTCTTTACCTAAACTATTACGGTAGCCTCCAAATTCATCTTTCTCCCTGTAGTGTCTCTTGCCTACCTACTCATTACAGAGCTTCCAGGACGAAGTCCAAAAACACAACTTTAAGGACAATACCTTGCTCAAAAGCCCATGCTGGTTCTCTCTCTACCACTGAATATAGTCCAAATTTCTCAGCAGAAAATTCAAGGTTAGTCACATTCTGCTTTCATTCTATTCTATTATCAGCCCTGCTAACTCTCACAAGTGAGACACTTAGTCCAACATGACTCCATTTGGGCCATAAAATTATGTATTTCTTTCTGCCTTCTTTCCCATCAACATCTTTATTTGTTGTGAATGTAGTCATCCTGAAAATTTCAAAATCTACCTCTTCCATGAAGTGCTCTCAAATTCCTTTAATGGGAAAATTATTTCCCTTTTGCAGGGACTCATAAAACACTATAGATCTTTCCTATACCACATATGTCAGTGTGCTTGATAAAAGGAACAAGCCTGCCTCATCACACCTTTGAGATACAGTCAAAATGATAGCCTTCTTAAACTTTGGAATTTCTATTAACTATTTTTTAAAAATTTCTCCCAGCTTGCTGAGAATGATGGTTTCCAGCTTTATCCATGTGCCTGCAAAGGACATGAACTCATCCCTTTTCATGGCTGCATAGTATTCCGTGGTGTATATGTGCCACATTTTCTTTATCCAGTCTATAATTGATGGGCATTTGGGTTGGTTCCAAGTCTTTGCTATTGTGAACAGTGCTGCAATAAACATACCTGTGCCTGTGTCTTTATAGTAGAATGATTTATAATCCTTTGGGTATATACCCAGTAATGGGATGGCTGGGTCAAATGGTATTTCTCGTTCTAGATCCTTGATGAATCGCCACACTGTCTTCCACAATGGTTGAACTAATTTACACTCCCACCAACAGGGTAAAAGCATTCCTATTTCTCCACATCCTCTCCCGCATCTGTTGTTTCCTGACTTTTTAATGATCACCATTCTAACCATGTAACAAACCTGCACATTCTGCACAGGTATCCCAGAACTTAAAGTAAAATTTAAAAAAAAATTAATTATCATGGCAACTAGCACAGTCCTTACCAGGGTCAAGAAACATTGGTGCAATTTAATTTTTAAAACTGCAGTCAAAAAACAGTTTCTGAAAATGATACAGTAAGCTGCTTACATGACCATGGGCTATACACATACTCCTAAATGGAAAATATCCTGGACAAACATCAATCACGACTGTTACCTTTCATATTGGTATCATCACTGTCAAAAGCTGGGTCTTCAAAAATGAAAGGCAATGGTGGGAAAATCTTAAGACCATGAGGGTGATGGCACTTTGTTTCCATCATAAACAATAAATAACCTGGAGACATAAATTTGCCATAATGTTTTTACAATATGAAGTTATTTTCATCTGAGAGGAAATATGGAGTTACTGCATTTTCTTTACTTTTTTTTTTTTTTTTTTTTGACAGGGTCTCAGTGTGACCCAAGCTGCAGTGTGGTGGCATGATCTTGGCTCAGTACATCCTCTGCCTCCCGACCTCAAGCAATCCTCCCACCTGAGCCTCCTGAGTAGCTGGGACTACAGGCATGCACCACCACACCCAGCTAATTTTTGCATTCGTTTGTAGAGACAGGGTTTTTCCATGTTGCCCAGGCTTGTCTTGAACTCCCAGGCTCAAGCCATTCTCCTGCCTCAGCTTCCCAAAGTGCTGGGATTACAGGCGTTAGTTACTGCGCCCAGCCTACAGCACTTTCTTTAGAAGAGGCATGACATAAAGAAAGCAATGTTTTAGAAACACTATTCTGGAAAAGAAATATAACATGGATGAAAATGAAGAGTTTTGATACAAAATGTGTAATTAGAAGTATGCACAGCAATGCCAGGTGAAGGGGGCCTGGAGAGAAACCATGAGAGCAGAAATGAAGACCGAAAGGCAAAGTGCAGACAATAGAAGCAATTAACTGTGGTTGTATGCAATTAAACACTATAAAATTTAAAGTGTAAGATGAGAGATTTAGGTAAGCTACAAAGAAGGAAAGAAATTAAGTATTTTAGCAATCAGTTCTATTATGCCACAAATGTGTAGCCATTAACATTGTAAGATTTCTCTCATGTCACCTCCAATAAAACTGGGCTATGGATTCCCAAAGCATCTTATGCATGCTTCTGTTCAGCAAGTGGAAAAAAAATCTATTGTTTTCCCCATTCCACAGCCTGGAACCACATGAGGACAAGAACCATATTCTATCCATCTTTGTAACCTCAGTCCCTTAGTATAGTGCAAGGAACATAGTAGGTCAAAGAAATAAATGCCATAGAACTGGCCTGGTGATAACGTATTACAAGTAAAAAAAAAAAAAAAAAAATAGCCTGAAGTTGCACATGAAATCCAAACACTACAGTGGGACTGTGGCTAACCCATGTAGGTGTATGAGTAGAACAGTCTTCCAGAAGGAAATAGTATTACTTCTGTGTCAGTGTGTTTGCAGCTACAAAGTAAGCTCCTTAAGAGCAGAGTTCAAAATTGTTTTGAACACAGTGCCTACTACAGTGATGAACATGTAGCAATACTCAGAATCATCATATATTTTTAACTTCTTTAAAGCACAAGCAATAATAGCTTAGTCTCTTTCACTATTCTTATTTCATCATAAAATACTTACATATTAGAGAGAGTTCACAGTTCTCAAAATCATTTGAAATTTTCCTTTGTTCATAAACATTGTTTCTGTATAGAGAAAAGCATATAAAGATGTGATGCTGTTGAATTCCCATTCTAGAATTTACTAGAGAAAAATAATTAAGATTTCCCTTAGATCTGGTTTAAAAAAAAAGGAAGAAGAGTTAGGCTGTAGATTATTTTGGTCAATTATAAACAAAATCTCTCTAAGCATATAAAACTAAAAATACAATTTTATTATAAATATCTTTTTCTCAGTGATTAGTTTATTTATTTATTTATTTATTTATTTTTAATTTGAGATGAAGGCTCGCTCTGTTGCCCAAGCTGTAGTGCAGTGGCACCATCCCAGCTCACTACAACCTCCCCCTCCCGAGTTCAAGCAATTCTCCTGCTTCAGCCTCCCGAGTAGCTGGGATTACAGGCTTCTGCCACCACGCCCAACTAATTTTTGTATTTTTTATTAGAGACGGGATTTCACCACGTTGGCCAGGCTGCTCTCGAACTTCTGACCTCAAGTGATCCGCCCCCCTCGGCCTCCCAAAGTGCTGGGATTACAGCCATGAGCCACCATGCCTGGCCTAGTTTTTTACATTTTAATGGCTACTTTCAGTCATCATGATTTCTGTTCACATCCTTGAGATCAATTTTGTGACTTCTCCTAAAATCAACTAATCTACTCATGAGTCATATTTCATACTGCAAGCTATAATCTATTCATCTAGTCAAGGGATTGTCAAACATTTTCTGTAAAGGGCAAGAGAAGTAATTATTTTAGGCTTTCTATGCCAACATGGTCTCTGTCACAACTTCTTAGCCCTGCTGTTATAGAATGAAAGGACCCACAATTTATATGCAAATGACTATGGCTGCGTTCAACTAAAAGAAGAACAAAAACCACACAGTGGACCGTATTTGACCCATGGCAATAATTTGCTTACGTCTACTTAAGTTCATTATTTTTACTTTTATTAGGAAGATTTTCAAATATACACAAAACAAAGAAAACCATATACTATCATTTAGATTTAACAGTTGTTAATATTTTGCCCTATTTATTTTATCTGTTTCATTGCTGAATTACCATGAAGAAAATTTCCATCATCATGACATTTCAGTCCTAACGTAATTCACGTATCTTTAAAAATAGACATAATATGGCCAGGCACAGTGGCTCACACCTGTAATCCAAGCACTTTGGGAAGCCAAGGGGGGTAGAACGCTTGAGGTCAGGAGTTCAAGATCAGCCTGGCAACATGATGAAACCCCATCTCTACTAAAACTACAAAAAATTAGCTGGGTGTGGTGGCTCACACCTGTAGACCCAGCTGCTCAGGAGGCTGAGGCATGAGAATTGCTTGTTCTGGGAGACAGAGGTTGCAGTGAGCTGAGATCACGCTACTGCACTCCAGCCTGGGCAAGAGAGCTAGATGCATCTCAAAAAAAAAAAAAGACATAATACAATATAACCTGACAAAATATATCATAATTTTCTACAGTTCCTATTTAAATTTTCCCAGATATTAGATATCCCAAAATTACTTCTATAGCTCTTTTGTCCAAATCAAAAATCCGCTTACCAACCAGACAGTGCTGTGACTGCTATATATTAAGAAGAAAAGTATCTTTTAATCTAAAATGCAGGCCCCGTCTCCCAGATGTATGTGGGTGTGACATTGACTCTTTGAGGAATAATTTAATTTTAAACAATGTGAACAAGATCTACAATCAATATATATCATGGTAGTATTAATACAGTATAGAGGCAAACAGAAAATTTTTATTTATATAATGCCTGACATATTTACTTCAATTTCTCCTCCAGTTTTAAGTTTTTCACTTTCACCTATTTTTTAAATAATTTGTAGAGTTCATTAGGATAATTTAGACACATATAAAACTAGAGGTTCACATATAACATTAAAACATAGTTAACAATAATTTATTGTATATTTCAATATAGCTAAAAGAGAAGAATTGTAAGCTTCCCAACACAAAGAAATAAACGTTTAAGGTGACAGATGTCACAGTTGCCCTGATTTAATCATTATAACATTGCATACAGGTATGCAAACACCACATGCACCCCAAAAATATGTACAGCTATTATATACCAATTTAAAAATACTTTACTGCTAAAAGGAAAAAAAAGTACATTTCAAAGAATTTCTCTGAAATACGAGTCCATGCTATGGATGCTATGTAAATGCAGGTGGATAAAACAGTTACTGTTATTAGGCTTGAGAACTTCTAGATCAATAAAATGTGTTACCTTTAGTTAAATATGTGGATTATTTTGTTTTTCAAAATTTTTTTTTAGACGCTGATTATTTTGTTTTCTTAAAGGGTATTGCAATATTTCAAGCTAACAACAAATGTAGACATGCAAACACTGAAGTTACATTCTGGAGTTTGCAATGCCTTATGAAAAAGAGGAAAATCCTCTTCTCTAGAGAATTTTAGTCCCTATGGAAACCTTTGTCAGCTCACCAGGGAAATTCCAGACAGAAAAATCACCCCAGGTTTCATAAAATTTTTATGAAATGAGAACTGTTGCTATGTACGTGCAGGTACACATACTAAACAATGTTCAGAGTAAAGAAAAGGAGTTCACTGAGATGGGAGAGAAGAAGCAACAGTGTGATGTGAGGTTACAGATGAGGTTGCTGGAAGAAAGAATTGAAAACAATGTGAATACAGAAATGAAACGGTTTGTGTTGCCTATGTTTTAAAGTATCTTAACTCATTGGCATTAGGAAAGAGGGCCACTAAGTCAGGAAAAGGGACAGGACCAACTGAGATAGGAGTACATGAAGGACAACTAATTAAATGTGCTCATTGAAAGCTGGAACAATGGTGGAGTTCTCAATTAAGAAAAGGCATAGGGTAGATTGAGAGAGCTGAGTTTGTAAAAACCGGAAGTTAAGTCTTGGAGTAAGAGAGAAGATAGACAACAAAAACAATGATGTCTGCACTGTCCAATATGGTAGCCACTAGCCACATGTGGTTATTTAAATTTAAATTAAGCAAAGTTAAATATTCTCTTCCTTAGTCATAATAACCATATTTTAAATCCTCAATAGTCACATATTATAAGTGGCTACAAATCTGACAGCATAGATAGAGAACATTTTCGTATTGCAGAAAGTTCTACTGGATAGCGCTGTTCTGAGGACATTAAAATGAGTAAGAAAGAGAAAAAGGCAGGGAAGGAGGCAAAGGAGAGAAAGTGATTAACAAATTCCCTCTCCCACTGTGTTTAACATCGTATTGGCTCTCATGTGACTGCCAAGACAGACGCTGCTCTGCAGTACTGGAGTTCTATCACACCTCCTCTCCAGAAAGATGTTTGAGAGATTGCTGCCTTATGAATCCCCTAGTCATATAGGATTGTTGGAGCAAGGCATTGAGTTAGGGGTGGAGCCAGGGTTAGGTTTAAGGAAAGGTAATTTAATAGATGAAGGAAGCCCCCATGCATGCCATAGCATCATGCCCAGAATCCAAGGTACATAAAACACTGACTTGCCACTGGAAAGCTGCAAGAGTAGGTGCAGTTGTCTCTGGTGCCCAGTGAGTCTTCTGTTATTCATGGTCAGACAACATGATACTAACGTATTGCTCAGACTAAGTCATAGGTTAATACAGTCTATTTTATTTGACATCTCTCATTAGAGAAAATTGGCCAGCTCATCTTTCTAAATTTTATTTATTTACATCTGCTATTTACAATCATAAACATTCTTATTCACTGCAAATAAACATGGGCAGCCTATCTCCTCCCCTCCACACTGTATGATGGATAATATGAAAATTCAAATCACACATCTTCTTTGCCGCAAATCTGTAGTGAAATGACAGCCTTCCATAGACCCTCTGACCCTCAGAGATTTTCTTCCTTTTGGAGACATTTTGAGTATCTTTTTGACCATAATCAACATCTTATCAGATAGGTCTCTTGTTCCAAGTAGCCGTTTCAAACTCTGAGGGCATACAGTGTCTATGAGCTTCCTGCCACTCACAATATTTATACTAGACATTGCCAGGGGAAGAGAAGAGAGTCCAAAAATATGTCCAAATGCTGCCCTGTGAAGGTTGCTATTTATTTTCACAAACCTCAGGGCTGCATTCAGTTTCCCATCTACATGTGTAGGCAGCCATTTCTTCAGTGTATTCCCTATGTTCTAATTGGCTCCCTGTACAGATTCTTGGCTCTGTGCTTAGGAATTGTCATTGACTTTTAACCCACCTCACCTGCTGAGCAGCTTTCTGTGTTTCCATTAGTATTTCAGGCACCAAATCTCATTTTTAATGTCAGGATTTTAATTGGTGGTTCTCACTATTCACCCTTAACTAAGTTTAGTAATATTTAAATTTTTATTTTGTTGCATTTAAAAAAAGAATCATAAAGAAAGAAAAATAATTAGGGAGAGAAAATAATTTCTTTAGAGGGAAAATGGAGGATTCCTTAGACTGAAGGCTGGTCAGTTAATGGGAATTGTGACTTATGCAGAAAATCTAATAATTGTAAGTATCATGGTTTTACTTGTTTGAATTAATAACTTTAAAAAATTTCACTCTTGCATTAGCAAATTTTCTGTCTCTTAACAACTGAAAATAACTGAAACTTTCCCAACATCTACTAAAATGGAAAGTTTGTAATTTTCTACTATGACCTGAGGGTTTGGCTACAAACAGATAATCGAATGAATAAGATGAGCATTCAAGTTATACCTGCCTGTTTAATATGGGGAGAAACTAAACCACCTGTAAAGAAAGCATGGGGTGAGAAGCCCCCATCACCTGTATAACCCTCAGTATTTCTGTTCACTTTAAGAGCCTGCCACTGAAAACATTCAGTAAAGGAGTGAATCTTCCTTGCCCCATCAAGAGTCGCTTTTCAGCTGGAAGAAGGGTGTGTCCCCAAGTTTTTACCTGGGAGCAATGATGATCTTGTCAAGCATTTCAGTGAGACCAGCCCAAGTTTTTAGGGTGGGGATCCAGACGGGTTATACGTACCTTCAGTCCTTCTCCCAGAGGAAGGCAGAAACACCTCAAAGCCTGCATGTAAGAACATCTACTGAGAAATTATTTTAATCAGACACCAGCTGAGCGGGAGAAAGAAAAAGAACAGAGAAGAACAAACAAAACTCCCTTGGTCTTGGATGTAAGAGAATCCAGCAGAGATGGACTGGAGTTTCTTCAGAGTAGCTGCAGTGCTGTTCATTTTTCTGGTGAGTGGATTCTGGTAAAAGTCCTTCATAATCGTGCTCATTGTAAACAAGTGAAAACTTTTTAGAAAATGTTAGTAGGCATTATTTCTAACCTAAACCCATTAAAAATGTATGTTAATGACAAGATGATTTTATGAACTAGATTTTTCAATAGCATTTCTCTCTTTAATTGAAGACTCAAGATCATGTTAATGCCTCAGTGTCAACTCATTGTATTACATCTCTGACATTGAAGTCATTGCTAAGTCATGCTGGGAAAAGATTGAATTTAGGAAATTCCCATCGCTAGTTAGTAGCACTTTGTTGTTCAAAATCTCTTTTGCAAAAGGGCTTTTAAACAAAATATCACAAGTGTGTCTGGATTTTTAACCTATTTTTTTTATTTTTTTGTATGTTTGGTGGTGGAATTACTCTAATTTTTAAAACATAAAAATAGCACCACATAATTTAAAATCATAGCAGTTTGTGGCTGGTCTTGCTATCCAAATAAACTCATCAGTTGCATATTTGGTTAGAATCTGTATCACTACTATAAAAAGCCCCGCATTATTTAATTATGATTTTATTTAAAACATTTTTAATTTCAAAAAATGGCAGTATAGGAGGTCTATAAATGACATATTAAGTGAAGAAGTGGCTATAATTAAAGAGTAAGTATATTATTATTACACTCGATCTTACTACTGGAATGTCAAGTGATGACTGTGATATAAAAGTTGTGCACTTGGTGGTCAGACAAATGTAATGAAATACTTTATCATTGCCCCCTTACATGTAATTAGTTTTCTCTTTGTAGAGATAATACTAAGTGCACCACTAATGTATTATGTCAATTTCACTTTCAGTGAAAATTTGAATTGCAACCTCTCTCACAGTAAGGTTAATGTAATTCAAAAAGGCAGGTGCCAAGTAAATTGCCCTCCAGCTTGGCAGGATGTATAGTGCTGTGGTTCACATTTGTTTCTACTTGCTTAATTTTTGAACTGGAATGTTGGGTTGGTATAAGCTAGATCTTTGATTCAAAGTATGCTGGTTAGTTTGAATTCAGTTTATTAACTAAGGTGGGACATAATCAGTGAATTTAGTTATAAATGAGCATCAATAAGCTGGTGGCTTTAGTTCCAAGCTTTCCTTCAAACATTAGTCCTATCCCATGCTCTTTTCAGTGGATATTTAGGATCAGTTGATTTCATTACTTACGATTTGGTAGGGATCACTGAGCATTATACAGTATGTCATTTGAAATATGAGAGTTTCATATTGTCAGTAATCAAGTACTTTTACTTAAAATTTCAAATAAATTTGATCCATTAAGAGCTATTATAGTTTTAGTTGATCAGCTTGTTCAGATAGGTGTACACTAACTTTCATAGAATCTCTAAGATGTGCCTTATTTCTTGATTTATTTATTTCAAATTAATTATAGCATACAAATTTCTTTAAACAGCCACTTCCTATTTAGTCATTCTTCAATAAAATGTATCATCATCAAAATCGTATATCTTTACTGAACTTTCTCTAGCTGTGCCTAGATTTTTTTTTGTTGGTTTATGGGGGTTTTTCTGGGAATGGGGGAAGAAGAGTTTACCTTATTTCATATTGAAATTAATCAGAAGTCTCCCACATGCCTTATGAAAATTTTTTCTCAAAGAACTTACACTATAATGAATTACAATGTTTCATTTTCACGTTGACATCATAGCTTTTTTTTGAAAACATTTCACTTTCTAAGGTTTGGAAGATCAAAATTTATTTTAAGTACTGATTTTACCACATGGGATAATTTTGGTAATTGTCCTTTGGAATTTCCTAATCTGTATTTTTCTTTAAAATACTTTTTTTCTTCATAAAATAACCACCACTATAGCAAATTCTTTCAGTTATCTTTCTCCTAGTCTCATTATAAATGCATGCTGTTACCAAAAAATGAAAAAAATCTATGTAAAGTCTTTATATTCATCTCTACTCAAAGTCAATAAGCGGGAACCTGCATTAGGAAGTGTATTTGTACAATGATTAAGGCCTTTAAGATATTTAAATTGGTAGTGTCTTTTAAGCAAATCTACCTGAGAACTGGGTCACCATTTGTTTGCAAGCATACTGTGTATTCAGCTCAATGCATCTGAAGGCTGTGAACCTTGTTCAAATGAGTGGGTTGAATCAGGGAGAACAAAGCTGGAGGAGCTGCTCCTACAGCAATCAAGATTGCTCTATGGCTATTCTATTGTTCTGACAAGTCTCCTGGACAGACAGGAGATTACACCTGCTATAACACTACAAGTCAAACACATTTTGTTAATTCTGCATCTATTTTGCTTTCTTCTTTTTGTTTCCATATAATCAGTGTATGGAGTAGAGAAAGGAGTTAGAATGTATTTTCTCTAGGCCTGAGAACAATGCTTCCTATGCACCAAATGAAAGCAATCTGTGTGCATGTATATGACAATAGTAAAAAGTACAGCATGGTCACTGTGGGAAAGCAAAATAGAGCCAGCGGGATCTCTATGGTTTTAATGATTTCTGAAAATTACTTGCAACTTTGCCAGGTCCAATTAGTCCATTTAAGTCAATACAAATCTGAGGATGTCTTTTTCTAAAAAGGTAAATTTCTGCAGCTCAAGCTCAAAGAACAGAGAAAATGACTTTTATCTATGACCATGAATAATCTGATTATTTTGGTTCATTATAGTAACCATTTTCCCCCTCTTTCTATGGGTTAATATTTCATTTCAAAACAAACAAAAAAAACTCCAACCCTCTGACCACCTGATAAACTAACTCCACAGTTTGAACTGAACTGAAATTCTGTAAAATACGAGCAGGCGTTTTTAAGAGTACTTTCAGCACTCAGGCTAAAATACACAGAAAATAATACACATTTCATTACATAGTTCCTAAACTTACTTGAAGACATCTTAAGTCCCCATAATTGTGTTCACAGATGCCTAAAGCAAGAGAAGAACTAACAAACTAGTACAGACCAAACAGAAGACAAGCAAAAGAGAGGGCTCTTTGCGCTTTCTTGAGCATGTATTATAGTGATATGTAGTATAGAGATCAGTGTTTCAGTAAAATATTTTATAGAAAATGGAAGGAATATTTCTGTTCATGTATTCAGTGAAACTTACAAATTGCATTCAAGTGTCATCATTAACAGTCATGTGATGTTCATAAAAGCTTTATTATTTCGCTGCAGATTTAGGATTAGCATCTTCTATCACCTTTACAGAAACAAGGAGTACAAACTTATCATCGCTCAATTGGTTTGAGTTGCCACAAAGTAAAAACATTTTGTCATCCCTGTTTTAGGAAAAGAGTAGAAACTAAAGCACTGAAGAATGCTGTCTTAACTCTGAAAGGCTGACCCTAGGAATAAGGTTCATTTATTTAACAAATCTCATCAATCTAGAAAATTATCTTATCTATACCCAGAGCACTTAATTTCTGGTCACTCTTTCTCCACAACACATTCATCAAAGACATGGTTGCTGAGTATCCCTGTGTCCTAATATACATTGCCTAACGTATCAGCAGGAAGCCTGCTCTGCCAGGCGTCGCAATTAGATTTATAATGCTCCCTCAACTCAGGGAACACCCTTGCCCAGTGCTGGGTCATGCCACGCTTGCTGATTATGCTTGATATGCAAGTTCCTTCAATAGACTTAGACAGATCAAATTTTTTTAAATGCCATTGGCTGCTGATCCATGCTCTTAATTGGTCTATGAGAATAGGGCACAGTTTTTTCATACTTGTCTAATGAGAAATCACATCTCTACAAATTAATGGTTGACTGTTGCTCGCAAAACTGCAGGACTGTAAGTTATTTGAAGGCAGGTTCTGTGTCTGATTTGCCTTTGTATCCCTTATAGTGCCTTGCACCAGTGCAAGATTGCTCAAAAGATGTCTAATCACACACAGCAGAGGTACCACAAGGAAGTTTTTGGATAATTTATACAGCTCTTCCCCCACACACTCCAAAAAATTATCACGCTATTAAACATAGAAATAATAATACTGGATTTCTCCAACATTTTAATGGTGTAGTATTAAATTCATTTTGCATTTCATCTGAGACTTACTATAATATTTTTAGGCCTTTAAAAGTCTTAATCTAGTGTTGGATCCACATAATGCACATTCAGTATATACTTGTAAAATACACAAATGAAAAGAATTAATTAGAGAATTCAACCCATTCAGGTGCTGTCAACCTCAGACTGATACCCTTTGTCAGAGCAGTACAAAGGAAAGATAAGAGGAGGTTTTTAAATAAAGCAAATTGTGATATTTTAGCTTCGTTTCAAGTGCATCCTGGCGATGTATATAAAAGCTAACAATTACATTAGAATTGAATGCTTAACAAAAATGTAACAATTATGTTAGAATTCAACGCTTAGCAAAAAGTGACTTGGAAGACCATCTCACAATTATTAAATGCAAGAGATTTTTTTTTAATAAAAATAGCTTGTTACTCTCAAACCCATTTTTATTATGTGCAAGGAAGCATGAACTTCAATATTAAAAAGGAAAACATTAAAAATTATTGTAAGTGGGGATTTATTAAAATTAGCCTGCGATTTTGTCTCCTGTAGCTTTTAAAAAGTACATAAATGGATTGGTTCCTAAAACAGAAACGAAGGGAAAACTCATTGAGGATGCATTTCAGGTGAATTATTTACTGTTTTCATAGAATTTTAGGACTAGAGGGGACTTTTAGTCTCATATACAGCTAAGGAAACTGAGCACAGATTGATTTAATGACTTATCCCAATGTCCCTATCCACTGGGCAAAACAGCTGAGATATACTCAATCAGCCTGACAACCCCTGTGTTCATCTCTAGGTAAATCTCCATCACAGCCTCCATAGCACAGACTCCAGACTCTTTTGGGAATCCAAACTTCTCCCCTAATTGTCAGAAAATAACCTCACCCTTACTCCAGGGACAAGGTCTAGGTCATTTAGGAGAGTGTCCTCCAATTTCCCTTCCCCAGTTTATTGATTTTAATCTCCATCCACCTCACCCTTACTCCAGGGACAAAGTCTAGGTCATTTAGTACAATGTCTTCCAATTTCCCTTTCCTAATTGATTGATTTTAATCTCTATCTTTCCTCGCCTTTGTCTTTGAGGTCGTTTCTTTTTCTGCCCATTCTCTCCTGCTCTCCCCATCACAACACTTCTATGAGAATCTTCCTGCTGAACATCTCTTCTTTTAAATCAAAATCTCCTCCTAGCTTCTCTCTTAACTTTCAAAAATCCTTAGGTTACCCTCTCTCAAAAAGTGCTACTATCTTGTCCCTCTGTTCCCTTTTATCACCAGTATCTTGAAAAAGTGACCATCGTTATGTCCTCCTGTCCTCCTCTTATTTCCTAATCCCTTGCTGTCAAGCAAGCGCATGTTCCATCCAGCTAAAAATATTCCCTTGACGCTCCCTCAGAAGCTCAGGATTTCCTCAGAATTCACTCTGCTCAACTTTTTTACCTCATCTCTTTCAACCCCATCTGTCTTTCCATTTTCCTTTTCCTCTGACCTCCATTATAATGCATTATATTTTCCTATTGTTTCTTTTGCCATTCCTTCTCTCTTTCGCCACTCCTTCTCTCCTTCCTTTTTTTTTTTTTTTTTTTCTTTCTTTGAGACAAAGTCTCGCTCTGTCCCCAGGAGTGCAGTGGTGCAATCTCGGCTCACTGCAGCCTCCGCCTTCTGGGTTCAATTGATTCTCCTGCCTCAGCCTCCCAAGTAGCTGCGACTACAGGCACACACCATCATGCCCAGCTAATTTTTGTATTTTTAGTGGAGATGGAGTTTCACCATGTTAGCCAGGATGGTCTCAATCTCCTGACCTCGTGATCCACCCACCTCGGCCTCCCAAACTGCTGGGATTACAGGCGTGAGCCACAGCACCCGGCCCTCTCCTTCCTTTTTTTTTTTTGTTTGTTTGTTGTCGTTGTTCCTAGTTCTATAAATGTAGGAATTCTAGTTTTATCCTCAATTGCAGGCTGATTCTTGACTCTATCCTCTATTTAGGAATTTCAAATTCTCACATGATTTCAACTATCCTGCCTGAGCAGATCTACCTCAAATCTACATATCCAGCTTGAACTTTTGCTCAAGTTTTGATCCATGTTTCCAATTGCTAATCATCTTCACCCAGGCATTATCTGGCATCTCAAACTCAATGTGTTCTAATCTGCTAAATTCTATTACTGTCTTGTTCCCAATCCCACAGTTTAAAACTGCCATCCCCTGAGCTTCCTCCCTCTCCTGAACACCCCCATCCCATTTGTTCTCAAGCCCTGCCAATGCTATGCTGCAGTATCCCTTGATCTTTCCCCATCCATTCCCTCTGCCTCTGCTCCAGCGTACCTCCTTCTCACCTCCAGTCTGCTTTGATACAGAGACCCTCAACTGCTCGCCGTCTGTAACCACTGCCTCTTCCCATTAGTCCTACCAACTGTTGTCAGAGTAAGCTTTAAAACCACAATTTTATCATGCACTTCCCACATCTAAATACTTCAATATTTTCCTACTGCACACAGGCATTTAATATTACAGCTGGAAAGTTACCTGTATAAAATTTAGTCTACTCTTGTCATTTTACAAGTGAGAAAACTAAAGTTCAGAGAATTGAGGAAATACGTTGAAGATTTTCCAACTCTATCAAGAGTCAGATTTCACTATTTTGCCTTTGAAAGTCCAAGAGTGACTTTGTATCAGAGTTTATTCTAGACTCTGAGCAACAGAAAATAAGCTTACACCAACCCACCACATTTTTAAGCAGACTTGGCAGTTTTTAGATTACAAATCCAATTGAGAGTCTGACTGTATGGTGAAAGCTACTTGGTCTTCTGCCCAAGTTGTCTCTCATGGGAAAAAGAATGACCCAGCTTCACAAAGCTGGAAAGATTTCTTAGTCATCTGCGTAGCTTTCCAAAACAAACAGCAAGCACTGGCGCTCCAATGCAGTAAGGGAAGTGCAATAACAGATAACAGATGCATGCACAATTCTGTAGCTATGAAGAAATGGCTTTCAAACAGACAAATAAGGTATGCCCATCTCCCATCCCACACTCACAAACAAGAGACAGGGAAAAGTGTTCATAAATTCACTGGTAGCAAGGAGCATGCATTTACATGAACACCATTTCATCATTTCAATTCTGCACCCAAGATGGGCTCTACAGATAACATTTCAGTTACATGTTTTAAAATTTGGGCCGTTTACTTTTCTTTTTTTTTCTTCATGCTGTATTACTATTGTTGTATGTAAATATCACCAATCACAAGGATAATAGGTTAGTTTAAAATCAGAATTTTTTGAGTTCTTGAAGTTGCAATATAAATTCTTTGTAGCATGTTTTTCTTAGTAGTAATTTACTTGAGGGAATAGGCTATCTCATATTTTATTGTAAAACCCACAGCTCAAGTGAAAATTTATGCTAAATTGTATTGAATTATATTTAGCCATAGGTTAATATCCAAGACTCAATTTCCTCGTCTGTAAAATGGAGATAGTATTAGTGGTGACCACATGTATTTGTTGTAAAGATTAAGTGAATAGATTTACATAAATACATAACCTAATACCTAGCTATTATTTACTAAATTATGAGTAATAACAATCATAATTATTAATATTAAATCCACAATGGATAGGTAATTCTCATAATAAAAACATTATCTTTTTATACTTCTCATATTGATCATAAATACTTATTTTCTGAATTATCTGTTATGGCAATTTTTTTAAAGTAGATACTTAGAGACATTAAGTTTATATTTTCTTTAATGGTACAATTAAAATTAACTATAAAAAGAACTTTTTTATATTTTTAAATTACTACTGTTAGTATTTTTAAATGTAAACTATAATTTTCTTATATCAGTTATACAAATAAAGTTTTTCATACTTTGCAATTCTGAATAAATTCAATTAAAAGTTGAAAATTTCTTATTTAGGGAGAAATAAAAGTACAAAATAATAGTAATAAAAAGGAGAGTAAATTGAAAGGTAAAAACAAAAATTCTTAGCATCATCATCAGACCCAAGACATAAACCAAATCCACCTGCTATTTGGCTGATAAAATAATTTTAATGACTCAAAAGCCTATGGTTTCATGTTGTTTTTAAAGTAACTGGATAATATAAATTTTAAAGCATTTAATTAAAAAATAACTAGTGTGATTATCTTATTTTTTACAGGTGGTGGTAGAAGTTAACAGTGAATTCCGAATCCAGGTAATATATAACAAATCCATTTTTCCAAATTTTTAAACAAGAAAATAATTTGAGAATAACAATATATTTTCTGAAGAAAATGTATTCTCATAAGTCAAGTTCATATAATGCTAAAATTAATAGATTACCAAAATTACCAATTTTCCCGATTAAACATCCTCTATTTCTGAGATTATATCCTCTTCCAAAAATCTCAGTGGAATTTGAATTACGAATTCAAATTAATATATACCATTTCTTTATTGCTGCCATTTAAGGTAAGAGATTATAACACTAAAAATGGCACCATCAAATGGCATTCAATCCGAAGGCAGAAACGTGAATGGATCAAGTTCGCAGCAGCCTGTCGTGAAGGTGAAGACAACTCAAAGAGGAACCCAATCGCCAAAGTAGGTATCAACTCCAAAGCATAACATTGAAAATCAGAATGGATAAAGTTTCAAAAGAAACTGTCTGTTAAATATTTCATGAACATGTCTCACCAAGAAACTACGATACAGAACAGAACTATAGTCATCTAGATGATGAAAACTGAAACTCATAAGGAGAAATTAAGAAATGCAGGTGCTCAGAGAAACAGGTAAACGTTGACTCACCTCACTGGTGAAATGCATACACATGATCATGTGTTATCCCAAACTCCAGGTGAAAAAAGATCATTATTTTAATAAAGAATTTGGCTTTCAGCACATTCAAAGGAATTACTTCAATGTGTGCTCTTTTTGCCTCACAATGTATTAGAATTGAATTCCTACTTTTTTGTTTGTTTATTAACATTCACAAGGTGCCCTCTCTCATACCCCTTTTCTATTCATTTTTCCATATCTTCCTTTCTACATACACACACACTCAGAAACACCCCCCACAAATTCATGAACATACAGATGTACACGTCTACAGATACACACACAAATATACACGTCCATCCACACAGACACTCACAAATACTCCCCACTAAGATTTGTTTACAGCCAAACAATATTTTATTTCAAAGAAAGAGTTCTGGTTTCTATAACCATTTATTCACGTGGTCTCCTTCCTCTTCTGCTAATACACCCTTCCCATTTTCAGAATTCAGAGCTTCCACTCAAACCCAGATAACTCTTGTCACCTAAATAAATCTACTTTCTTCGAAAACTTTACATTTAAAACAAATTGAAGATTAAAGTTGCATGATGACAACATTGATAAACTCCTTAAGAGGGCAAGGAGTTTCCTTCTGTAGCTCCAGTGCAAGCACAGACCCTGCAAATAATACAAGATCAAATTTTAACTGTTGAATGAATGAAGTCATGCATGATGATTGCATAGACTTAGATATAGTAGGGTGATATTTTGCATTTTTTCATATTTGATAGAAGCAGAAACCGAATTTCTTTGATTACATTGTCAGTTACCATTGAAAATATTAGAGCTGTAATTGTTACTCTTATCTAGGAAAATAATCTCCATTGTCAACATTTCCTAAATAACAAGGTCATCACATGCAACAACTCTCAAGAAAGCTGTCATATATCAAATATAGAACCCTATTTGCTCCCTCTAATATTTTTACTTGTGTTCCTTCTGCAGATTCACTCAGATTGTGCTGCAAACCAGCAAGTTACATACCGCATCTCTGGAGTAGGAATTGATCAGCCACCATATGGGATCTTTGTCATTAATCAGAAAACTGGTGAAATTAATATAACATCCATAGTTGATCGAGAGGTCACTCCTTTCTTCATTGTAAGTGGACTTCATATCAATATATATGTTCATGCTTAAATTCTTCTCAGAAGCTCTTAATCTCAGATCATACTTAATTTGATTTCAAGAGTCTCAATATTTGGCATTTTTGGTTGTTTCTTAATTCACGAGCATCCCATGACTGAAAAGAAATGCAAAGATTAAGAGAGAAGGAAATGTTTCACTTAAGTGTCAGCAAAAATGCTAACCTCTATACTGTCCTCACTGGCAAACTAGAGTATTTGTTTGGAAGGACAAATATCTAACTTTTAATTTTTCCTTTTTTAAAAAATTCAGTAAAGAATGTTACCTTATTTTAAGTCTAATGTCAAGTAATGATTCTAGAGGTACTGCAGGACTGTTTTCTGAGCAAATATACTTTACTATAAATTCATATTCCTCAAGCTCACCTGAGCTCCGAATGCACTTTGAAAATGCATCCGTTCTTAAGTGAATCTCACTCCATTCTTTACAGGAGCTGTCACATAGCTCTTCAAACCCTCAACCTCATTTCCACTTTAAGCAGTTGGCCTTGTGACCAACTTTACAAAAAAGGCTGAGGCCATCCATCACAAACTCCCATAATTATTTCTCACTCGCCCAGCTCAGAAATGTTCTTCATTAAATCAAAAGCAGGATCAATTGTTTGCTTTTTCTCACAGCATATTCCAAGACTTTTCCATCGTCCTATAATTACCAGTTACCTGGAAAATCATTCCATCACCTCTGTTTTCTGTCTCCCTTCTGCTGGCTCCTCGGCTACTCCCATTTCTCTCTATCATCATGGCCAACACTTCCTAATATTAAAAATAGAAATAAAGAAACCCTACTTTGCTCCTGTTACCTCTTCTATGAAAACCCCACCAATCCATATCCCAAAATACCTTCAAATAATCATCGATATTTGCAGTTTTCACTCACACTGCCTGCCTGTATTCCTCACACAACTTTAATTCTTTAGCCTTCAATTCCAAATCTCTATTTCTCCCTTCTGTCCCACAATGATCCCCCACAAACTTTAAAAAGGCATGCTACCCTGTTAGCTTTTCTTGGGGCACAATGCATTTTTTACATCTTTATTATTTTTTTAGAGACAGGGTCTCATTATATTGCCCAGGCTAGTATCACAATGCCTTTATATATGAAATACGCCATTTTGTAAAATAGTACACATTACACTTAGGGACTCTTCAAATACAAATAATAATAGTAATAATAATAACAAAGATAATAATATAAACCCCCATGTAGCTACTACCTAGCTTAAGAATGCCACATTTACTTTCCCTTAGTGACTGTAAGTAGGGCTTGTGCCTATGTTCTAATTAGACATAATAATTCTTTTAATTCGCCACAGTGCTAGCATAATGCTCAAAGTAAGAACTTAATAAATCTGTGTTTCACTGTATAATTATTTATCTTTTCTCTCCCAGATCTACTGCCGAGCTCTGAACTCAATGGGCCAAGATTTAGAGAGGCCTCTAGAGCTCAGAGTCAGGGTTTTGGATATAAATGACAACCCTCCAGTGTTTTCAATGGCTACATTTGCAGGACAAATAGAAGAAAATTCTAATGCAAGTAAGTAATGTAGTGGCTTCCAAATCACTCCTAACAGCCAGGCACCTAACTGGGGACTAAACTATGTCAAAGTACACATCATGAATGTAAGAGATAAACTATAGAAAAGATTCAGAATAGCAAGTCTTTCCTTTCAACTACGGAAGCAGCTCCAAACTGAAAGACACAAGGCGCGATTCCAAAGCGATGAGGAGGATTTTTCTCGCATAACTCTCAGGCCAGCCCTGTAGAAGAGTCCTAACAAGAAATTTTAAAGGCATTTTGCACAGTGGTGGCAGAGGCATCGGGATGTGAATTTAGTCTCCCAGTCTGTGTAGAAGGACAATCCCACCCTTTTCTGCTCCTACTGCATTTTTCCCCCTTTTTAAAGTTAGCTACTTTAAAATCACTTATAGAAATCACTTCCACACAAAACTTCTTTTTGTGATTTAACCTTTAAGAGATAAAATTTCTTGTGAGTTCCAAAAATCCCTACACTTTATTTTTATTCATTAAAATACTGTACCTATACTTTCAACTTTTAAAAATGTTATTATAAAATGCTCATTAAATTTATGTAATATGGAAAGTAAAAGCGAACAAAAATCTACTGTCTGCATTTCCTAGTACCATTCTTCAGAGGTATGCACTGTGTACATGCGCTCTGTAATTATGTAAACATAAATCACATGTTTTTTAACATAAATGGTATCATCTGTTACATGCTAATCCACAACATGAACTTTTATATAAATATATTTTGAACATATTTCCATATCAGGACACATAGATTGTTTCACTGCTTTCAATAGTTGCATGGAATTTAATTATATAAATTATATAAGTGTATATAAATGTTAATTATCTAGTGAAAACATTTTAAAGGTTATGCTACAATGAATACAGGTGGGGGATGGGAGATGCCTTGAAGCATTTGTAGGAAAATTGTATTTGAAATGGAGTTGGAGACTAGAGAACAATTCCAGAGTTATGAATGAGCACTGGCAGTTTTCCACATTCTCCAATAATCTAATAATCTTCATCAAAACTACTTATAAAATTAATGAAAAAGATAAGAGACAGGACAATATATGTAGTTAAACAAGCATTTCTTTAGATCTACTAATTACCTTGCACTTGACAAAGGATCACCCAAAACAAAACAGTAATAATATATATTTATCAAATGTGCATTATTCATCAGGAACTTTATATAGTTTTCTCTTATTAATGATTTAATTCTCACATGAATTCAATGAGGATGGCAGTAATATCATCCCCATTTATAGATATAAAAATTGAGGCCAAGATCATATAGCTAGAAAGTGTTGAGAAAGTTGGGAAAATGTTGGTCTGGCCTTACTATCATTTTGTTTTGCCACAACATCCTTTAAAAAAGAAGAAAATATGCTAGAAGAAGAAATAGAAAGCCAGAATAACACATTTCCTTTGTTTGCCAGTTATCAGCAATGTCTAGATTCCTAGTAAAATGTGATCTTTTTGTTAGGCAAAAATATAGAAAAGAGCCAAGATATCCATATGTTGAAGGAGTAGAAAGGGAAGACAGTGAAGTCCACATCATATGGATCAACTAACTCTAACACTTTTTTGGAAAGGTGATATACTGTACTGTAACAAAAATGTAAATCGACCATCTGCAATCAATTTTCCTTGATTTCTAGACACACTAGTGATGATACTCAATGCTACTGATGCAGATGAACCAAACAATTTGAACTCAAAAATAGCCTTCAAGATTATAAGACAAGAACCTTCAGATTCACCAATGTTTATTATCAACAGAAATACTGGAGAAATTCGAACGATGAATAATTTTCTAGACAGAGAGGTAATTCTTTTTCTTTAAGTGGGTTTTTGGTCTCAAAGGAACTGATTCTAAAAGCAAGGATACTGAAGAGACAAAGAGATGAAGAAAATGATGTCTTAAATTTTTACTTGTATAACTTTTTCACATAATTCTTTCATGTAAGAAATATTTTTTAAATGAAAAAGGGAGGATTTTTCAACTACATTTTGTACTGACATTTTTCATATAATTAATTAATTAAAATTTGCTTCAATTTAAGAAAACTATATTGTGAAAGTACATGAAAATATGCCTAAGGTAGAATCAAAAGCTCCATTTCTCTAGAAAGTGTGTTCTATAATAAAATAAATTTAAGAATCACTTGCTATATGTCCACGTTTTGGTGAGTTACAGTGCATGTGAGTATGCTGGAGGCTCCAAGAATATTGACACACTAAGTTCTCTTTTTTAACCTAGCATATCTAAGCTCCATTGACAACAGAATTCTTGTTTTTCCTATGTAACATCTATTGATAGCCCACCCATTCGTTTACTTTGGGAAATGAACCACAGGATAAGAATGATGGGTAGGAATTAAATGACAGCCTGACCAATCTTTTTATTTACAAATAAGAAAATAACTAGTGATGTTAACAGAGTAAAATCAGCATTATGAGGTTTCTAGCATGCCTTGTGATTTTATGATTTAGTTTTAAAATATGTGCTTTTTCATCATTTAAAAAAATCATCTTTTAATAGAATGTTGCTGACCTAAATGTACATTAGGGGCATAAGTGAGGAAGCTTTATTTTCTGATGGTATTCAATTAATTTTGTTTTAATTATTAAAAATGACAATCTTCTTGCTGATGACTTTTAGGCTTAGGATAAATCATATTAATTTAGTACTCTTTAATTATCTAAATGTTGTAAGTTTCTAGGTTACCTAAGTCTCCTTTTATACATGTTTGAAAATCAACATTAGAAGAAATTGAATGTTTACACTTTTCTCTCTTGAACTGTCTTAAACAGCCCAATGGGGTTTCTTTCATGTCAAAAGAGCTTTTGTGGTAAAGCACTGTAAGAAAGGGCTGTCAGAAGGAAAGGGACTCTGCAGCCATTGGGAAGCCACCAGGGCAGATATTCTCAACCTGGGGTCAATGGAGAGACCTCAAGATGTCTCTATAAAACCCCCTAAATTATATCCACCATTTTGAATGAGTGTGCATTTTTGCATGAGTCAAGGAAAGCCTCCATAGCTTTTACCAGCTTCTAGAAATACAAGCACCATTGAATAGAGTCAAGAATAGATACATCACCAATAATTCCATTGCCACAACCCACTACCTCTCAAAACACAAAGCTTTGTTCTCTTTATATGCTTCTTGCACACTCTGGGGCTGATTATTTAGGTTGTGGAATATTCATGCCATAAATTTTTGGTAAACTTAATCTCTCTCCTTGAGATCATTCTGGTTTGTTTTACCCTTTATAAACTTTTTCAACCTCTGGACATATTATTATTAATAAGAAATGAAGCCTTTTAAAACATGTTGCATCTTTTAAATAATGCATGATAAGTATTATTGGGAATAATCACATGAAACTTGTGGATTTCCCATATTCTGTGTTAACCCTACCTCTATCATAGATTTATGTAAATGTTGAGCCAACATTTCAAAGAACTTTACATAAGACAAAGTAAAGGCTGTCTACGTCAAGTGTGATATTGCTTGTAATATGTATTTTTAGCAATACGGCCAGTATTCTCTTGCTGTAAGAGGCTCTGACCGAGATGGCGGGGCAGATGGCATGTCAGCGGAATGTGAGTGCAACATTAAAATCCTCGATGTCAATGATAATATCCCTTACATGGAACAGTCTTCAGTAAGTATTTGTTCTTGGAATTAATAAATCTAAATTCACTATATTCTAAAACATGTACGAACAATTCTGCTTACAGAGGCACATGTTATGTTTATTGACATACAACCCAAATGTAGACACATACCTTTTTCTTGTGTTTATGCAAGAATAGATGGAGTTAAGCAATGAAAAATGAGATGAAAACCACAGATATCTTTTCTAAATAATGAAGTTATCAACATTCCAGTATAAGCCTACTGTAGTTCTCTCTTTCACACAGTTTGTGCTAACAGTTTTCACTTCTTGTTTCAGTATACCGTAAATATTGAAGAAAATACTCTAAATTCAAATTTGCTCGAGATTAGAGTAATTGATTTGGATGAAGAGTTCTCAGCTAACTGGATGGCAGTAATTTTCTTTATCTCTGGAAATGAAGGAAATTGGTTTGAGATAGAAATGAATGAAAGAACAAATGTGGGAATTTTAAAGGTTGTTAAGGTATGGTATGATTATCCTAAATATTTTGTTTTCTTAATCTTTTTTCAAAATGTTAAGCTTAAAATAAAATGATGCTAACATTTCACAAACTTGACTTAGTGAAAGAATAAAAATTACTGTGTTTTAAATTTATATATAACATAGAGCTTTTTAATATAGTCTTTCTGCTTATAATCATTTTAGAAAAACAGGTATTGAATTTTAACTTGAAACATTGTGTCAATACAGTACTTCCAAATAGATCATATAAATTGAAAACACTTAAAAATATATTTTATGCTTACAACAAAGTATAATTAATCCTTAAGGTTGATGTCTTAAGAATTTTTTTAAAGCATATTTAATAGGGGCTTTAAAACTGTGTCCATGTCAACATCGTAAGTCAATTATTACACATGTAGAATATTCATCATGTAAATGAAAATGTGTTTATTCCTCCAGTGTGTTTTCATAAAATTTAAGTTAAATTGCTATAAATGTAGAATTATCACACTCCCATCTCACCGTGGCTGCTCATCAAGGCTTATTAGGAACACAGATTTACTGGAAATTTGGTCCAAGTCAACTGGTCCAGAACAACTGGATTCCGTTCTCTTATGTCCTCCCCATATTAATGGTCCACATTTACCTGCAGTAAAATTTCATCTGAGATGTGAGAAAAAAAATTTGCCTCCTAGGGAGCTGATGGTCAAAGTTTCTCCCTGTGCTACACAACTTATACAGTCAATTTTTAAAATTTTCAAGAGCTGTGCATGGATTGTATATGTTGCATGCAATATATATTTTCATGGTAAAATATAATCCCTATTTAACTTTTTTTTTTTCAGAATAGGTCTGGAAAACAGACTTGCAAAAAACTCTGTCCCCATAAGAATGTGTAGCTTTTTGCCTCCTATGTCTTCTTAAAGTGTCACCATGCCTACAGCTTGTATTTAACTTGAGACAGTGTGCAGGTGCTTTAGTTTATCCCTCACAGCATCCCTGCAAATTAGGTTATATTATTTCCATATTGCAGATAAAGACATTGAGGCTCCAAGAGAGCACAGAACCTGCATAAGTTCTCATAGCTAGTAAGTAGTGCAGCCAACATTTAAACCTAATTTTCTCTAGATATGAAGTTCACATTCTTTCCATGACACTATTTAGGATTCAATACTGGCGAAATTGGAGTCTAATCTATTTTGCCCTAAACTATTATATTACTTTAGAAAATTATTCAACCTATCTGTCCTCAATATCTCTATCTGTAAAATGGGAATGATAATTGTTTGCCCAGACATATCATATATTAAATCCTTTGTTATAGCTATCTACATATATATATATTTTATGTGTGTGTAATGTATATATACTTTTGATTTTACATCCATTCTTTAAATTGCAAATACAACCAACATTAGAACAAAGATTCAAAATTTTAGCTAAATAGGGGAGTTCAATGTGTGAAATTCTATTTTTATCTAAATTACTCTTGTGAAATTTTAGAAAAATATATTTGGTGAGTATGGGCCTAATGGCATAATTGTTTGTGGATTTTATGTGGATATTAATGTGGATATTAATATCATTTTTCATAAAGAAAATCACTACTTTATTATTTTATGAAATAAATATTTCCTAGAACATGTTGAAGAAAATAGATTTATTTATATTATATATATTACATTATATTATCTGATTTGTTCAAAGAGTCACACAGATGTGAAATTTCTTCTAAATAGTTCTTATGGATAAAACCACTCATACGGTTGAAACTCTAATATATTTGACCCATACTGTGTAATAAATAGCTACTTTCTGAAAAACATAAAATGATTGAAGGTAAGATAAATTGTCTTTGCACTAAAAAATACATAAATTTGACTATCTGTATTATTTTAAGTTTTTAATTTGTTTGGTGAACAATTAGAGCTCATGTCATATGTTTTCAACTTTTTAACAATGAATCTAGCGGAATTGAATTGTTTCTTACTTTCTTTGCACAAATTTACATCAATTAAAGATTAAAAATTTAAGAATAGATTGTGTATTTGTGTGCATTTATGTTTCATAAAAGAAAGATAATAAGATTTTTTTGCTATTATCAAAGGATTTCTCTTCCACCTGGAACGTTTTATTTTCTTATAATAAAACTATTTTACTCTGTATTTTCTAGCCCTTAGATTATGAAGCTATGCAGAATCTGCAACTCAGTATTGGTGTCAGAAATAAAGCTGAATTTCATCATTCAATTATGTCTCAATATAAACTGACAGCATCTGCAATTTCTGTGGTTGTGTTAAATGTAATTGAAGGCCCAGTGTTTCGTCCAGGTTCAAAGACATATGTTGTAACTGGTAATATGGGATCAAATGATAAAGTGGGAGAGTTTGTAGCTACCGACCTGGACACAGGTAGACCTTCAACGACTGTTAGGTAAGAATGAGATTTTCAACTAATTTTCCTTACATATTGAACTTAAGTACATAGTTCTTTTTATAGATTATAAGTATCTGAGTTAAAATACTTTTCATTATTTTTGAAACTATCATTTAATTGTAAAAAGTACTATAAACTGTTCATTTAAAATGTTTAACTTAAGAAAACATAAAAATTCATGCAACATGTAAGATGTTAAACTGTAAAGATGTGATATGTGAAAATAATATATCTCAGAAGTATCGACACTCCTGTATTTCTATATCTTATTGATCAATTAGCTGATTACCACAGGCCATGATTAGTCCCTCAGAAGAGTTTAAGGAATGATTTTCCTATTGCAAATCTGCTCAGCTTGAAATCAATTAGATTTTATTAGTTCATTTCAATTATATTCTTCACTTTATTCAGCATTTAATATTGGTCAATAACGCTGGTGTGAAAAATTAGTTATATTAAGGAAAACTATGCCATGTAATTTTTTAAAATGCTATATATGCAAATATTTCTATCAAGTCACAAAAAAATCTGTGCGTGCACATGTACCTGTATTTGCACATGAGACTGTGACAAGAAGAATGGGAGAAGCACTTTACCCACGCATTTTTTTGTTGTTTGGGGGTTGTTCGTTTGTTTGTTGTTTGTTTTTTGAGACGGAGTTTCACTCTGTCACCCAGGCTGGAGTGCAGTGGCGCAATCCCAGTTCACTGCCACCTCCACCTCCCGGGTTCACGCGATTCTCCTCCCTCAACCTCCCCAGTAACTGGGATTACAGGCACCTGCTACCACGCCCAGCTATTTTTGTTTTAGTAGAGAAGGGGTTTCACCATGTTGGCCAGGTCAGTCTCGAACTCCAGAGCTCAGGTGATCCACCCTCCTCGGCCTCCCAAAGTGCTGGGATTACAGGCTTAAGCCACCGCACTCAGCCCACCCATGTGTTTTAAAAGTTCTTTCTTGGTGTTCTCCTCACATAGTGTGAGTAGTTCTGTTAGAAGTCCTGTCACACTGTACCATGTTGCTGATGAGCGCTCTTGTACCCCACAGGAGTGAGTTCACTGAAGGTAGACCCAACCCAGAGCTTAGCAGAATGCCAGAGAGAGAGACAGAGAGAGAGAGAGAGAGAGAATTACCTAACTAGTGTTTGTTTCACGAATAGTAGATGAGAAGAAAACACCGAAGTCAAAGATGAGAAAAGAATAGAATAGACGCTCAAGGCAAGGCCATAGTTTGGAATTCAAAAGAGATCTTGTCAAGTTCTAGTGCATGTGGGGAGGAGGAGCAGAAACAGGGGGGAAGTTCAGGCCAAGCTGATGAAGTAACTTCTTTGTAAAAGAATAGTTTAGAATTGGAGCAGCCCGGCAAATCCTAGGATCTGGGTCTTCTGTAGTAGTTCTGCTGCTACCTAAATCAAATGAAAATGAGACTGCAAGCATCAAAGGATTATTCTGACATCCAAGTGGGCATAAAAAGACATTCCATCAGAAATGGGTGGTCAGTAATTTTTTTTTCTTAAATGTAAATCTTGATATATCCCTGAGTGGCCCCATATTGCTAAGACTGCCCTGAAAAAAAATAAAGTCTCTAGTAATTGAAAACCGTATCTAGGGATTGTAACTACTCACTGAAAAAAAAAATACATTTTAAATTAAAATTTCTTTTTTTAGATAGCTGACATAAATTTGTATCATTTTCTTTCAAATACAGGTATGTAATGGGAAATAATCCAGCTGACCTGCTAGCTGTTGATTCAAGAACAGGCAAACTCACTTTGAAAAATAAAGTTACCAGGGAACAGTACGATATGCTCGGAGGAAAATACCAAGGAACGATTCTCTCTATAGATGGTAAGAAATCAATTTACATTTTTATCTTTTCTAGAGAAAGCTGTATATACCTTAAGATATTAACATTTTAATTATCACATTTTGAAGTAACCCCTTTCCAACAAAAGTTGTCACACTGGGCATTATAGAGTCATATCTTTAACAACTTGAGGCAGTATAATTTAGGAGCTAAGACCATGACTCCTGAAATGAGACTAGATTTGTGTCTTCTACCATCACTTACTAGCTATAGAATCTTAGAGAAGTTATTTAATCCATCTATAGCTGTTGTCTCTTTTTTAAAATGGAACAATAACAATATATGTTTAGAAGGGTGTGATGATAATGATAAAAATAGCAACAAAAACAAAACAACAGGATTAGCATAGTTGAGCTGAAAGGACATGGGCTTTGATATCATATAGACTGGATTTAAACATATTTCTGTTATATACTTCCAGAATGTTTTTATTCATTTATTTAGAAAGTGTATAATTGAGTCCTAACTAAATGTCAGCCATTGTGCGAGATTCTAGGGTTACATCAATTAATAAAGTCAGACAACTGAGCTCACATCTGTGTAATAAAGATTACAAAAATAACCTCAAGCAAATTATTCCCATATTTTTGCTGAATAATTCCACTTTCAATAATCTTAGGAAAAGTTTAAATATAACAAGATGAATGCACAAGATGTTAATTACAGCACTAATAATTAAATATTGAAAACCACATCAATAATAGGCAACAGGGTAAGTAAACCATGGTCCTTTTGATGTAAAATTATATAACCATCAGGAACTATGTTAATACAAAGTTTATTAAAATACAAAAGAATACTTATAGTTTAAAGTAAAAAAAGAATGGAATGAACCATATGATCACATCAATGTAACATAAATAATAAGCAACCATTCGGCATTACAATTAAGGACAAAAGATCATTTTTAAAAATATCAGCAGGGGTCGTCCTTGGGTGCTGCTACCATGAATTTGGTTTCTGGTTTTGTTTTGCTTCTTTCTGTAATTCTATACTTTTCAAATTATATATAATATCCAACTATTGGTAATGAAAAGAAATAATCCAATAAATAATATTACTATGACTAATAATGTTAGTTATGATAATAATATAATAATTTAATTGATTTTTAAAACTGAGTCAAAAACAAGGGATGATTTGCAAGTTAGGAGAAATTATAGGAATAAAGACACTGAAATAAATGTTAATATAAAAAATAATTCTGTATTGTCCAACCATTGCTACACTAACTGTGTAAAATATTTCTTCCATTTTGAATGTTATTACAGATACTCTTCAAAGAACTTGCACTGGTACAATTAATATTAACATTCGAAGTTTTGATGAAGGCGGCAGGACTAATACACAGCCGAACACTGAAATTACTACCAATACTGGCAGACAAGAAAGTACTTCTTCCATTAGCTATGATACCAGCACAATTTCTACTGCCTCTAGCCAAGAACATTCTTCTGGATCCACAAATATATTAGATGTACCAGTGTTCTCAGACAATGTACATTTTGGTCCTGCTGGCATTGGACTCCTCATCATGGGATTCTTGGTCTTAGGATGTAAGTACTTTGCAATCCTATGTATATGTGTCCCCCAAAAAATGGTGGCGGAGGAGTTAAGTTTTCTGATCCTTTGATAAAACGTATTTTACAAATTCTCATTTTGTGCAATTATAAAGAAATTTCAATGTTTGGCACTGGGTTTATAAGATGAAAAAATTAAACTTTTTGACCCCTTATAAGACTGTGGAGGATAAAAACTTATTTGCAATAAGTCTCAATGTAACGGGAAAGTGCCATAACAAACAGGCTCAAATTGCTATTTCAGTGAAGAAGACAATCAGAAAAGGCTACAGAGGGCCGGGTGTGGTGGCTCATGCCTGTAATCCCAGAACTTTGAGAGGCCAAGGGGGGGCAGATCACTTGAGGTCAGAAGTTCAAGACCAGCCTGGCCAATATGGTGAAACCCACGTCTCTACTAAAAGTACAAAAATGATCCAGGCATGGTGGTAGGTGCCTCTAATCCCAGCTACTAAAGAGGCTGAGGCAGGAGAATTGCTTGAACCCAGGAGGCAGGGGTTCAGTCTCAAAAAAAAAAAAAAAAAAAAAAGAAAGAAAAGAAAGAAAGAAAAGGCTACAGAGAAAGAGTAAACTCTGAGTTGCATTTTAAAAGATGAATAAGAATTAGCCTGATGGACAAGAAAAAGGGAACACAATACAAGGGAAAAAAATCTACGTGCAAAAACCCAACAGAATGAGAGTGCAAGGTACTGCAATGAAGAACTCCAATGTGCAAGAAATAAAAGACGTGTGTGACAGCATGGTGAAAGTTTAGACTAAAAGATAGGCAGGGGCCAGGCCTCAAAGGAATTTTATTTATACTAACACTGCATAGTATTAATAAAAGGAGAGTCAGATAGACCAAGGGTTAAACTCTGGTTTCTAAGCCTAATTGTCTGAGTCTTCCGAAGGTCACCTAACCTTTCTGAGCCTTGCTTTTGTCATGTATGAAATAACACTTACCTTAAAACAATGTTTTGATGATGAAAAAGAAGTACCACACATGAAGCATTTAGCATGTTCTATGGCCACTAGGGTAGCACTAGTCAAGGGTCTAGCTATAAAGGTAGAATCCAGTGGATTCTCCAGGTGTCCATTAACATTACCTAGAATGATGATAGAAATTAGAGCAAGATAAACCACATGGCACAGTCTTTGAGAAATGAGAACAGGAGCTCTAAAGTAAGTAGGTTGTAGTCTGCACATTACAATTAAATTAATGCAAACATTGTCATTTTCAAATGTGGAATCATAAAATCTTAATGTCAGAAGGTACCTCAGATATTTAAATCAAATGCTCACACAAAATGTGAAGTCAGAGCACTTACATATAAAATATTTTTTCTACTTTCATTTTTCTTAGCACATGAACAGCGACAGATATTTTTTGCTACATTTATTCGTGAACTGGATTTTCTCTGATTTTAAATAACTCATGTTTTTGAAGTTTTAATCAACATTGGGCTCATCTAAACAACGAGTCTGACCATGGTGATAACACAGCTTAGAGCTGGAGTTCTTTTTCCAAAATTTAAAACGTATTTCCAAAAAATGAAACTTTTACATTAACAAGTAAGAGTTTATTCTTATTGGATCGTAATTAATTGAAGTAATAACCAGGAAAAGTTCTATGAAACAGAGAAAAGGGAAAGAGAGAAAGAAAAAAGCATTCTCATCAAAATGAACCAAGACAAGAAAAAGGCAAAAATGCTAGTGAAGTTGCAGAATGTAACATAAAATACATATGAAAAGAGTTCATTCTGTCTGTTATTCATATTTATTACCAACTAACATTGTAAAATAGTTAAATTTAATACTTCATAAGAGTAACTTAATTACCCAAGTGCTGATTATCACTACTGTAAATAATACCTAACTTTCACGTTGAGTTTTGTTTGTTTGTTTTCTGTTTTTTTGTTGTTGTTTTTTTTGGGTTTTTTTTTGTTTTTTTTGTTTTTTTGTTTTTTTGAGATGGAGTCTTACTCTGTCACCCAGGCTGGAGTACAGTGGTGCAATCTCGTCTCACTGTAACCTTCGCCTCCCAGGTTCAAGGGATTCTCCTGCCTCAGCCTCCTGAGTAGCTGGGACTACCCACGTGCACCACCACACTCGGCTAATTTTTGTATTTTTAGTAGAGATGGGGTTTCACCATATTGGCCAGGATGGTCAATCCTGACCTCGTGATCCACCTGCTTTGGCCTCTCAAAGTGCTGGAATTACAGGTGTGAGCCACCGCGCGTGGCCTGAGTTGGTTTTTTATATTGCTGACTACCTCTGGGTACTGTAGTTAATAGAAGATTTATAAATTATATATGGGCCTTAGAGTCATCACTACCTGTAGACCCAAAGTTTCCTCTAGTAGATTTTCAGAAAACCGACACATGGGCTTCTTTTCCTCTTTTTTTCTTTTTTCTTCTCTCCCTCTCTCCCTTATGTCTATCCTTACTACCTTCCTTCTTCCCTAATTGACTTCCTTCTTTTTTCCTTTCCTCCTTCTTCACAATTTTAATTTACACATTCTTTCTTTCATCCATTTATTCAAAACCATTTACCAAGATTAGATTATATAAGAGGCTGATAACAAATAGATAAATAAGAAAACTCCACTTGATTAACAGCAAAAGACAGTGCTAAGCAGTGTGATGTTTTCTATTTGTATAAGAGTTATTGAAAGAAAAAACACTTGCATAGGAGGAAATAGTAGCCTCACAGAGAATTGTTGGAAGCATGAATAAGATTTTACTGTTGAAATAAAGGCAAGCATATGTTAAAGGAAGAAAATAAAGACACGGAGGAGAGAACACAAAGGATCAAATATATTGCCTGACCTTTTCATCTTTCCTTCTCTCCTTTAATATTTTCCTAAATAATGACATGGAAAGATTAATCGGCTTTAATAGTGTAATACTATCTGTAATTTTCTTTTTTTTTGAGAGAGGGTCTCACTCTGCCACTCAGGCTGGAGTGCAGTGGCACAACCACTGCCCACCTCCCCACCTCCCTCGTTGAGCAGCCTCAACCTCCCTGGCTCAAGCCATCCTCCCACCTCAGCCTCCAGAGTAGCTAAGACTACAGGCAAAAGCCCCCATATGTGCCTAATTTTTGTATTTTTTGTAGAGATGGGGTTTCACCATGTTGCTCAGGCTTGTCTCAAGCTCCTGGGTTCTAGTGATCCACTCACCTCCCCCTCCCAAAGTGCTGGGATTACAGGTGTAAGCCACCATGCCAGGCCCACTATTTGTAATTTTTAATACTCTAAAATAAACTAATATTGACTGCAGTCTAATATACAGAAGCTCCCATTTACTTTGGGGTCTGACCATCATTCAGCTTGTATTCTGAAACTTTCATAATTTTAGAACCAACCAGAATTATATTACGAATTCAAATTTAACCATAAAAAATCAGGTTGTTTTGTTTTTTATTTGCACCCAGTGCTAACTCTAGTATTACTATCCTTCCACCACCAGTGGTCCCATTTTTGATGATCTGTTGTGATTGTGGAGGTGCTCCTCGTAGTGCAGCTGGCTTTGAGCCTGTCCCCGAATGTTCAGATGGAGCAATTCATTCATGGGCAGTAGAAGGACCACAGCCTGAACCCAGGGTAAGTGCCACATTCTAAGAAATAGCCATTGGTAGTCACTGAAATTCAGTCTTTACACATGAACCAAGATGGCCACCATCACTCACAGTCTATGCTGTTTTTTGTGCTGAGAACGCTAATGGAGAAAATGAAGAGGAATCAAAAGCGCAACAAAATTAGATGGAAGTAACCAGGGAAGGCTTTCTAAGTGAAGTTCAAATTTTAAATGGATTTCAGAATTTCCTAAATAGTATTTTTTTTAGGAAATCTGAGGTAATTTAAGAATAAACCAAATGTATGACTACAGAAAGATTACAGTCATTGGTCACTACAGATGGAAATGTTGTTTCCTGTCTTTTAGGATATAACCACTGTCATACCACAAATACCACCTGATAACGCAAATATAATTGAATGCATTGACAACTCAGGTAAGAAAAAAGAATTTGTTTAACAACTCAAATGCTTAAGTAGGAAGTCTATTTTCTCTCTTTGATTATTGTTTTTTAATTATCTTATTTTTCTTCAAAAATGTTTATATCATTCTTTTTTAAATGACTAATTTGTAAATTCAATCGCAAGAAAAAACCTACGGTAATTATTATTGTTATATGCTGCATTTTAAAAATTTTCCTCAACCATCAAAGAGTACTTAGAAGACGACCAAATTAGGATCTCTATATATGCAGAAGTACTGAATTGTAACCATGAGTAAGTTCTAGTCAAGATTTTTAATTTAATAGAGCAAATTTCATTAACATACATACACACACATATTTCATACACATATATACACTAATTAAAATTAAAGTACAACCCAACTAAAATAGACCTGTGCTCATTTATTGAGACTAAAATCTTTATACACAATTAATTTAAGGATTCAAAATTGCTTTGACTTTAGCTGCTTATTATAACAAAGAAAAAACTGCATCCATTTTCAGTATCATCACAAATATTACCTAAAAATATTTGTCCAATTTCTTTAATTGAAAGCAAGTAGATGAAACACCATCAAAATCTTTCTAAGCTCTCAACTGAGATTGTGTGCACATGGTGGAGTTTCTTCCAGCACATGGGTAAGACTGTATAAATACAACTTGCCTTAAAACAGGAATCTAGACCAGTTCACAGGCAGAACCCGAGAAACAATTAGAATTTCACAGTAAGTGGATAACTACCATTATAATAAAAGAACAATTAAAATAACATCTCATATCTGTGAAAATAGTTGTATCACATTACTTTTCTCAAGGTAAATAAATACTATTGGTTAGCTTATTTTTCTCATAGTCTTTTCAAACAGTAACCATTGTTTTCTACTTTAAACTCTAACAGGCATAGAAATGTGTATAACTTGTAGAACTGGACCTTATTCAAAGAACTGGACACAGTAGTCTTTAAATCTATTTCTCCACCTGATTTGTCCATTTTCATTAATAACCCCAATGTCTTCTCACCTCAAAAGCAGAATCTCATTGTTGACTCGTATTCACTGACACCAAATCAGTTCTCAAGACTTATCAAATCATCAAATCCATCAGTATTTATTTACACATCTGTTCCCATTAAATCTACAAACTTTTGCACAAATTTTGAACAAAGCACCATAAGACGCACCAAGGAAAATTGAAGCATGAAAAACACACTGTTCCCAAACTCAAGATCCTTCACATACTAAAGCCAATGGATACATATCCCACTGACAACATTCTTCATTCTATAGCAGTTCCACGGTCCCGGCCATCATTTTATCTCACCTACCTCAAATATTTCTTTTTTTTTAATTTAAAAAAGATGAAACACTTGATCAATTTGCATATCATCCAGTGCAGGGGCAATGCTAATGTTCTCTATATAGTTCTAATTTTAGTATATGTGCTACTGAAGCGAGTAACTACCTCAAATATAGTAACAGGCTTCCACTTACTCCTCACATCCAAGTGCAAACCCAAGATTCTTCATGAAAACCTTTCTCCTCACATAGCCATGGCCTCCTCTCTGAAAGCCAGTGGTTCTCATGTCTTTTTCTGGATGTCCTGTGCTTCTAGTTATACACTGGGGCATTCTTACACTATTTTTTTAACTTTCAGAATTTGAGTATTTTTCCTCCAATTTCCTTCAGGTTGAAATCAAACTCTTTAGGACATAGATTTTTGTAAGTCCTCTGCAGCCTTCACTTCCAGCAGAGAATATAGTAATCTCTCAACAGATAATTGTCAAATTGACAAATGAATAATATTATTTTGAGTTTCATATTGTATTTATATCTCCTTTCTTTATGTATTATCTTTTTATTTCTTTGTTCACAAATGCATACCTAAATGAAAAAATTATATATTACAAGGCAAGTTGTTAATTTTTAGTTTATGATAGACTAAAGAAAATAAATTTAATTTGATCAACACTTTTAGGAGTTTATACAAATGAGTATGGTGGCAGAGAAATGCAAGATCTGGGAGGAGGAGAGAGAATGACAGGATTTGAACTAACAGAGGGAGTTAAAACTTCAGGAGTGCCTGAGATATGTCAAGAATACTCTGGAACATTAAGAAGAAATTCTATGAGGGAATGTAGAGAAGGAGGTCTGAATATGAATTTCATGGAAAGCTACTTCTGTCAGGTAAGGTCCCTAGCTACATGCCTTTCTCGCCATCCATGTGCCTGTTGCTCTTCACCAAGCTTTCACTAATTCCTAAAGGGGCTTTGGCAGGAGTCTTCTAACTCAATTCTCAGCCTTTAGTTTTTGTGCCCAACAATCCATGCTGTTAATGAATTATATATCTAAAGCTCTGACCTGAGCACTTTACTCCCCAACGTAAGAACAGCCAATGGCTCCCAGCTCTCTTTTGTTCATGGCATGCAATCCAAAGTCCTTAACATGTTAATTAAGATTGTTCACAAAATGAACCCTCTCTCTCATCTCCAATTACTCCTTGCCATCAACTCCACTTGCTGAGCACCTTTGCTACACACCTTTCACCTCCATGTGTTTGCTTATCCTGTGCCGCTCCTGGAATACTTGCATCCCACTATGTCTCTCACAAACTCCTACCCATCCTTCAAGACCCAGTCCAAATATCACTCTCCCTCCGAAGTTTTTACAGTTAACCCTCTCATCCAAAATAGAATTAATGTCTTCTCATCTGTATTTCTGCAGTACTTTGTTTACACATTTATAGAACCTATCATTGCTAAAATCTGTCAGTTTATATTTCTACCACCACTTTTAGTGTCTCATCCATATATTCTCTACATTATATTGCCAGTACATAGCTCAGTTCTAGACATAGAGTCAATAGTTAATAAGAGTGGGGTCAAGAGCCATAGTCTACTTCCAAAACATTGTAAGAACGAGCTGCAGGTGGTGGGAAGAGCATGAAGCCTGGAGAAGCAGCTGCAGGAGAATTTAACTTTGCTATCCCCAGGAAGAGATGCAATTGTCCATGGTTACACACCATGTGATACCCAATCTTCAGGAAGTTCCTGTCCCTGATACTGACTAGAAAAACATTTCTGTCCTTCTACATTCTGGCCTAAAGTGGTTTCATTAACTAACCTAGTGGTTGGTTTAAAGGGTGGCTGATATTTTTAAATAAAATATTGGTAAAAGCATTCAAATAGCAATAGATAGTAATGAGGCTTGTTGAAAACCATAGGAATACTTATTCATATATACAACAAAATATTTTATGTTATATTTTAATAACATAGAAATATCTTCCTTCCAATCTCTGATCAAATATCACTTTATCAGAGACCCCTTCCTTGATTACCCTATCTAAAAGAACAACACCCATCACTTTCTTTTTCTTTACCCTACATCTGCCACCTCCTGACCATATGCTTCTGTGTTGTCTGTCTCACTCAACCAAAATGTAAGCTCTGTGAGAGAACAACTGTATCTGGTATTGTTCATTATGCATAGCTAAGTTCCAAACACAGAGGGTCTGGCAAATAGCAAAGGCTCAATCATTTTTTTATACGAATGGCACAATGAGTTGGTTTCCTATAAGGTATTTCTGTTAACCGGAAAGTTTACAATCCACTATTATGAACAACAAAGATGAAACGAAAGTGTATATGTCTTTGGGCTTTTACTTTGAATTTAGAGAGATTATATTTTTTAAAAGTGTCTTTGATCACCTTTAATTTTGTAGAACAGACCCAGAGTCAAATTTTCCTGTTGCTGTGCTGAAAAAGCCATGTTGCAATAAACCTTCACAGAGTCATCATATTCACTCCATCTGAAGGAAAGAAACAAAATCCTGAGTGAACCCAACTCAACTATGAACTGCCTTTTCCAGACAAAAAACAAAACAACACATTTTTACGTCCTTCAAGTTCAGCATTTTTATATACCTCCCTCTAACTTTGTTATAAATAATTCATGTGATTTTTTTGTGTATGATTTTATGTCCAAAGTACACAATTATAAATAAGTCCATCTAAGGAAATTTTAAAAATCGTATTATTGGAATTATACTTAAAATGATTTCTAACCAAATTATTTCAAATAATTATAAAATGATTTTTAAGGCATCTCTAGTAGATGTTAGAATCTTGTTTTATTTCATTCCTCTTTGGAAATGCTCTGGAAGAAAAACTAATGATAAAGGCTATTCTATTATTGTTAAATATGCATTCATAATTTCATTTTCTCTTTCTCCTATAAATTCAGAAAGCATATGCTTATGCAGATGAAGATGAAGGACGCCCATCTAATGACTGTTTGCTCATATATGACATCGAAGGTGTAGGTTCCCCTGCTGGCTCTGTGGGTTGTTGTAGCTTCATTGGAGAAGACCTGGATGACAGCTTCTTGGATACCCTGGGACCTAAATTTAAGAAGTTGGCAGACATCAGCCTAGGAAAAGAATCATATCCAGACCTTGATCCTTCTTGGCCACCCCAAAGCACTGAACCAGTTTGCCTTCCTCAGGAAACAGAGCCCATTGTTAGTGGACACCCACCAATCTCCCCACATTTCGGCACTACCACAGTAATTTCTGAGAGCACCTATCCCTCGGGACCTGGTGTACAGCATCCTATGCCTATTCTCGATCCTCTGGGCTATGGTAATGTCACTGTGACCGAGTCTTACACCACCTCTGACACTCTGAAGCCCTCTGTGCACGTTCACGATAACCGACCAGCATCAAACGTGGTGGTGACAGAGAGAGTGGTTGGCCCAATCTCTGGTGCTGATTTGCATGGAATGTTAGAGATGCCTGACTTGCGAGATGGGTCAAATGTTATAGTGACAGAAAGGGTAATAGCACCAAGCTCTAGTCTACCTACCTCTCTGACTATCCATCATCCTAGAGAGTCTTCAAATGTGGTAGTGACAGAAAGAGTAATCCAACCAACTTCCGGCATGATAGGTAGTCTGAGTATGCACCCCGAGTTAGCCAATGCCCACAATGTCATTGTGACAGAGAGGGTTGTTTCTGGTGCTGGCGTAACTGGAATTAGTGGCACCACTGGGATCGGCGGTGGCATAGGCAGCAGTGGCCTGGTTGGCACCAGCATGGGTACTGGGGGCGGGGCCCTGAGTGGAGCTGGCATAAGTGGTGGTGGCATCGGCCTGAGCAGCTTGGGAGGGACAGCCACCATTGGCCACATGAGGAGTTCCTCTGACCATCACTTTAACCAAACCATTGGGTCCGCCTCCCCTAGCACAGCTCGAAGTCGAATCACAAAGTACAGTACCGTGCAATATAGCAAGTAGTCAGGACCCCAGCTCACTTTTTCATAGTCATTGTTGTTTAGATCCAATTCCCACCACTAAAAAACTAACAATGTGATTTATAACACACGACTTCGTGCTCAGGTCATCTAGGAGCAAGGTGAGAAATCACAATGAGAAAAATAAATGGAAACACTGCTGCTAGGGGAGAGCTCTCCTTAGCGTTCATAAACTTTTCTCTTATATTAGGACTAAGGAACTAAAACTTGAGGCAGAGTCTTCTTTGTGCCTGAGTGGCCTGTAGTCTATCTCCAGCATGTAACTGGCCTTACGACGGCCATTGGCATAATTCTCCTTGCTCTGTTTTGCTTTTCCATATAGCTCGAGCAAAATTCAAAAAGAATTAAATATGCAATATATGTTCACGTCTATGGGAAAAATCTAAAATGTGTGCCAGATGCCCTATCGGTTTCACAGATAACATAAATAAAAATTCAACCACAGATTTATACAAGGGTTAACCATTTTTTTTAAGTTTGACTACATAGTCAAGTCCACAAGCCATCAAGCACTCCTACCTTAATTATTGCACTAGAGAAAACAAATTTCAAATTAGGAAGTGTTTCCTAGGAGGAAAATTCCATTAGAGAGTGGCAATAGGATGAGGTTTCTTCAGGGTAAACTAGCAATGCCTGAGCCTGAACCTTAATTTGGGGCCTCAGTTAAATCTCCTGTGGAGTCAAGGATTCTTCTGATTCTAGTTTGTGTTTAGTGATAGATGTAGTCTTGACGAATATTGCTTACTGGTGAGGTTGAGGAATATCACACTCATCTTTCCCTTTACCACTGTGGTTTTGACTTAAGAAAGCAAAACTCGCTAAGTTTACTTCTCAAATTGAAGCAAGTGAGGCCTGACATGGTTGTCATCACTAGTGGCAAATGACCTTCCAAGTAAGCAGATGGGAACTGAATTGTGTTTTCCGGTTTTGTTTTTAGTACGTGATATTCATTGATATCCAGCTCTTTATTACATAGCTCTGAAGTTAAAATGATTTACATAGGCCGAGCTGTGGACAAAAAAAAAAAGAAGCTTGTAGTATGCTTAAGCTTTGGGGAATTTTTTTGTAAGGGGATCTAAAAAAATGTTTTTAGAACATGTAAAATGTTTAATGGGGAAAGTTGGAAAAGAATTCTTTTGTAAAGTAATACCATGCTAATTATTCGCTTTTAGTAAGTAAAGTAGTGGTTGCTTTAGCAAACCTCTGCGGCCATTTTGCAGGAATCAACCAGGAACCTTTAGCAGAATTGACAATATGGTGTTGATAAACATGAAATAATAATAGAAACCTATTCCGCTAGTTTATTTCACCCCCTAATTTTTCTCACTAGCAAAAATTTTAAATTCCTGATTTGATTTGTCAATAAAATCTTGGCTTACATATGCTCTGATTTATAGGTAGTGTCGAAATTATATAGTATAACATATTTTTCTAGCTTCAAAATTTAGTAATGTCCTATTTATGATATACCATTTCTGTGTGTTTGCTATGTAGTATTGCCCAATTAAAAATCTCTAAAAAGAATCAAAGCATTCTAAGAAAAAGGTAAATTTACTATTGGCATGGTAGAGAAATTTTTTTCTTTCTTAAATACAATGTGACTATAAGCTCACTAAAATGAAACTCTATATGACAAAATAAAATTAGAAAAAAAAATTTGCCCTGGAGTTGTGAATTATATACAACTTTTAAAGAATTTACCCCAATTACTCGAATTTCCCAGGATATTACAAAGCCAAAGAATATTCGACTTCCTCCACTGGATAGGAGTGAATTATTTAACCTAGAGCTATTTTGCTCTGTAACAACAGATAAGGCTAATATTTTAAAAGCCACAGTATACATCTTCTTTTAACTCTGTAGAATATGTAAAATTTTGATAGTCTGTAGTATGCTAAATGCAGAAGTATAAATAAAGTCATTCAAAGGGAGTCTTTTCTTTTTCTGCCACTTAGGGGGCTACATTAAGGATGGGTAGTCTTTCCAGGAATAAAGTCAAAAGGTATTTATTAAAACATACTTGAGTACGCCTGGGTCCAGGAGTTTTAAGGAATAGAAATAAGTATTAATGAATTAATCAAGTAATTTATTAAAGGGAATGGTAGCTGACCATAGGAAACTTGCTTGCTGTTTTGATATGAAATATCATCACAAGCTTTTCTTAAGACATCTGATATCTTCCAGAGATATTTTTTAGGTTGTCTTGCAAACAACAAAATCACTGTCTTTAATAACTGCTGCTGTTAAAATCCATTGGTTGTTAAGATCCGCGCAACTTAGTTACATTTGAACTCCTAAACACTGTTAAATGATGGGAAAAACAAGAAACAACATGGCCATATGAGTCGTCTATCTTTCTAGGAAGATACTTTCTAACCAAACTTTTCTTGCAGGATTGCACATTGATGGGAAAAACAAGAAAAATTGAAGTATCAGTCATCTATCTTTCTGGGAAGATACTTTCCAACTAATTTTTTCTTCCAGGATTGCACATTGATTTTCCATTTAGTCCTAAATTTTAAAATTACCTTTTCAAGATATCAACGATTTTAGTAGTTATTTAAAGGCATGTCATTTTTCAATGAATAAGCTTTGGGCGGAACTTCATTCTTCTTTTTAGATGTTTGCTCTAGATCATATACATCATGTCATAGACCAAGAAGAGATATGGAAATCATTTTATAAGTGAATACTATAATTAAGATTCAAGCTGAGTTTCATATCAACTTGCTCTTAACAAAAGGAAGAAGAAAGAGATAGTAATTTAATACTATGTATGTATGGTTTGAAAACAAACCATAATGTTTATAAAATATCTATCTGACTGTCTAAAAAGGTTATCTTTAGGGACAAAAATCAGTGTATTATAAATACTTTACCATTTATTATCAACCAAAATACCATCTCAAGCTAATTTTGACACTGAATTACAGATATACCTGCTACATATTATTTACTTCTAAGCACGTTGCATGATGTAATTGCATTTGCACTGAAAAATTAAAAGAAAAAGTACATATTTAGGGTTATTTATATATCTTCATCTAGACATCTGTTCTACGTTTGTGTATAAAGTTTTTAGCATCATAATTTTTATTCAAGAAAATGTTCTGACAAAATTTTAATTATATGTCTTCAAAAATTACATTTTTTACTCTAGTAAGTAGATGTTTTTAGTTATCTGGCAATTTATTTCTGAATTTATACCAATGTTTGATTGTCTTGGTACAGAATATATGACACCCTTTGACTTTTGCTGGAGTTGAAAGTCGTTATAATCTTTAGCATAAATGACTATTTTGGAAACACATTTAAAACCCAAAGCAAACTTTTTAAAGTATTTGCCACATTTTCCCATGCCTATTTCATAAATTCCAACTTTTTTTTTTTTACAATTTCTAGTATTTTTAGGACCCATTTCACATTGCACTAGGATACAGCAGTCCACAGTAGAGTGCTACTCTCCTTGAAATCAAATCTGTCTTCCACTTCCAGATTATTCAATTTATGTTAGGACAAATCTTGACTAGATCAACCTATTATCCATCAGATAATTTTAAAACAATGTGTAATCTTGTTTAATTGTCTACATTCTCTCCCCAGTTTAGCTGTATTTGAATTACTAAACACTTTATCGTCAAACTGTACCTAATCTAACTTATTTTTCTTTTGCTGTCTGTTTTACAAGCATTTTAAAATTCTAATATTCATCTCTGGTGGTGTTTAAAACAAGGTTCTCTTATTCAAGTTTCAATATAAAAGTTTTTGGATTATTTGGGTGCTAGTTTCTTGCTTGGTTATCTGTTGGTTTTTTTAAGTTGATTTGTAATTTCCAAAGAGTTATGCATACAGCAATAAAATGATTAATATGCCTCCCTTATCTTTTCTGAATTGTAAGCAAGGGGGAGGTTTTAGACTGTAAAACCAAAGTTATCAAATCTAGTTTTTATCATCCTGTATTGGAGGAGATATAATTCTTTTATTTTTCACAATGTTAAAATATGTTTTCATTCTTCATTTCCTAGCTATCTTTTTTTGATGTGTACTGAGGAACCTACTCTCTGGACCACTAATTACAGATGCTAGAGCCCAGCCTTGACCAGGTGGTTAGCCCCACAAATGAACAGATGATAAAAAGCTGCATTTTTAGTTTTTATTTAATACTTGTAGCATCTTTATAGTTTTACCTTTCTTTCTTTCATACTCTGCATTTTTATTTTTGCCTACACCAGCATTTTATTTCTTTTAAAATGACTTTTCTTCTTTTTTGCCTTTTAAATCATACCCTTTCATCTTTACTGGGATGCATCTCATTTTGTTCTCCAATGCCACTTCCAGACTATTATCAACTTCATCTTGCACAAAATCTTACCTCTTTCAGACTCGTATGATCCTTTCCCTCTCTTCTCTTCTTCATAATGTCTCTACTTTTAATGAAGGCTCCAATATCCTGGCCTAAAGTCTTTTGTGACTTTCTTAACTTCTGAGAGTGTTCATAGTAACTTAAACATCCACATGGATGAATCACCCAAGGCCCAGATTCTCATTTCTAGACTTCCTTGTAGCTAATGCCTCATTTGTTTGCTTGTTTCATCAAGCTTCTTGAGGTTCACGTACATATGCTGTCTTTTCTTTTCCATGTCCCATCAGACTTCAAAGTCCTCCCATCAGATTATCATAATGATCCTTACCAAGCTTGTCTAAGATCTATGCATTGCAAGAACAAGGCCTACTTTTCTCTTCTCCCTCTTTCTTAACCTCTGGGAAAAATATCTAAAAAGTAACCCTTCTCTCTTCCTTGAAACACTCTTGTGTCTTGGCTTGTGTAACACCATTCTCTCCTGATATCCCTTGTATTTCATCAGCCAGTCTCGCTCATTCTATCTCTCTTGTTTCTCATTTATCCAATCCAAAGTTTGATCCCAAGCCCTCTTCTCCTAACATTTTACACTGACTCTGTGAGACCTCATCAATATCCCTTTTTAAATGTTCAAAATTAAACTTATAATTTTACCTCCAGAGTTTCCCCATTCCAATCATTATTACTCCATCTACCCATTACTCAAACCAGAAACTAAGTACTCCTTCATCTCATTCTTTCTCTCACTACCCAAATTTTATCCATTAGGAAGTTCTGTTTATTTTATAACCAAAATATATAGTAAGCCATTTAATAGTTTGTATTAGTCCATTATCACACTGCTATAAAGATACTACCTGAGACTGGATAATTTTGAAAGGAAAGAGGTTTAATTGACTCACACTTCTGCATGGCTGAGGAGGCCTCAGGAAACTTACAATCATGGTGGAAGGCGAAGGGGAAGCAAGAACCTTCTTCACATGCCAGCAGGAGAGAGAAGCATAAGCAAGGGAAATGCCAGATGCTAATAAAACGATCAGATGTCATGAGAACTCACTCACTATCATGAGAACAGCATGGGGAAAACCACCCCCATGATCGAATCACTTCCCTCCCTTGACACATGGGGATTATAATCCAAGATGAGATTTGGGTGGGGACACAGAGCCAAACCATTTAATAGTTTTAATCCTTATCTGTTACCATCCTATGGGCAACTGCCTCCTAGGTAGTCTCTCTGCTTCTACATCAGCCTTCTTCAAACAATTTTCTATAGATGAACCTACGTGACCTTTTAAAATATTAATTAGGTTGAGTCAACCCCCTATTTTAAAAATTTCAATGGATTTCCAGTGAATGTCCCAGGAAAGCCTGCAGGGAGCTGCCTGATGTAGCACTGGTCCACAGTGGATGACAGTAATTTGCACCATGATTGTTGTAATGGAAAAGTTGAAAAGAAATGAATTAAGGAAACGTTTTGGCTTTTGCAAATGGTATTCACTCTGCATGAGCCCTCCTCACTTTTATATGGCAGTATCCTTTCATCCTTCAGGTAGCAATTTAAATATTATTTCTTCATGTATTCTTTCCTTCGTCAATGTTTTCACGTATTCATTCATTTACTCTATGGATATTTATTGAATTCCAAATAGTTATACCAAGCAGTGGTGACATGACAGTGAAAGATAAAGTCCTTCTCCTCGTGGAGTTTATGATCAAGATAGAAAGGAGATGGGGGAAGTCTGACAATAAAGAACAAACGAGTAAATATGTGATATGTTAGATGACAGTAAATGATCAAGGGAAAAATAAAGCGGGATAATTCAGGAGAGAGATTGCAGGGCATGAGGGATGCACTTTTATATAGGGTAATTGAGTCAGTGTTCTATTAGAAAGTAATATTTGAACAGAGATTTGAAGAACATTAAGGAGCAAGCCATGTGGCTATCTGGATACAGGACATTTCAGACAGAGGGATATTCATGGAAGAGCAAGGTCTCTGTGTGTGAAGAGATTAAAAGAAGGAAAGCAGCAGGAGGTAGGATCCCAGAGGAAAGGGTTGAGATTGAGTTTGGCCTTGCAGGCCATTCTAACAAACTTATTCTGAATGTAATGGAGAGCTACTGGAGAGTTGGGGCTGAGGAGTGCTTTGTTCAGGTTTGGGGTTGTTTGTTTATTTGTTTGTTTGTTTTGAGATGGGCTCTTGATCTGTCATCCAGGCTGGAGTGCAGTAGCATGATCATGACTCAGTGCAGCTCAACATCCTGAGCTCAAGAGATCCTTCCACCTCAGCCTTCAGAGTAACTGGGACTACAGGCATGAGCCACCATCTCCTCCTGATTTTTGTATTTTTGGTAGACACAGTTTTGTAATGTTGTCCAGGCTAGTTTCGAACTCCTAGGATCAAGCAATCCTCCTGCTTTGCCCTCCCAAATTGCTGAGATTATAGGCATGAGTCACTGTGCCCAGCCTAGATTTGTATTCTTAAAAGAACATTCTACCTACAGTGTTGACACTTTAGGAAGTCACAGAATCAAGAAGATATGTTAAAGAGCTACTGCAATGATCCAAGTGAGTGAGTGATACAACCATAGCGGGTAGCAAAACAAGTGACAACAACAAAACACAAGCCCTGGACGATCAGTAAAGTACCATACAGAAAAGAAAAAAAAAAGGAAAAAAGTTCACTGAGCAACAGATTAAATTTAAATCTCACTATGAATTGCCTTGAAAAAACTCAAACATAGTAAGTACAAATGGAGAATGTTAGGTTGGTCAAAAAGTTTAGAAATGATGCCAGTTTCTAGTCATCTACTTGGCTATTGAGTTCATATAAGACAAATTCCGGCTGACCCTGAGAGACTTGCTTTTCCTAGTTTTATAAAGAAAGCTGAGCAACTTGGTATATCCCAGTCTGTGCCTGTTTCTCAGTCATATCTCTTCTTTCTTCAGCTCTTATATAAAACCTAGGAGGAAGAATTTCTGCCTCCAGAGCTTTCTCAAAACTACTCAGAATATCAGGCTCTGATTCTTACCAAAGTTTGTATCTGGTTGGACCCAGAATATAATTTGTCACATTTTTTCAAAGAAAAATGTTTTGATCCATTCAGTTTATTGACTGTCTGTCTCAAAGTATATGCCAGTTTCAGCTTAATAAATTATAGACATGTGATTCTCAGCTTGTTTTGACCACTGCCTTATATTGGGCTCATCCAAATGCAAACTCTGAGACAGGATTAGAGAGCAATTTTGGAAGGAGGTACAGGAACCACTGGTAGGTAACAGGGAGATGCAACATGCAACGGAAAGCTACCAATAAATTGTACCTATCAAGCCAATTAGAACCATGGGCAATCGAAGCTTAGTCCTCCTGGGGAAAACACTGGGAGCCAGTGTAGTACATGCCCTGTGATTAAGCCATCGGAGAAATAAGGGAGATAGTGTATTTGTACATACCAGCTGCCATCAGTTAATAATTAAGGGCCACTTCTTGAGATAGTTAATTCCCTGCGTCTGCTGCAAAGGTGGGCAAAGTGGCTTTGGCATCGGTGAAGTGAAAAAATGCAGGACCTGGCCCTTTGGGTGCGTGGGCACTGAAATGATAGGAGAAAAATACGGAGAAAGCTTTGTCAAGGTCTGTTACAGCTATTGGGATATTGCAGCACTCTGGTAATAGATGCCATGAGAAACCTCAGAATTTGCTGACATGACAGGCCTTTCTTGAACATTTCCCAGTGAATAAGAATGGGTCAGATGCTACCATATTGATAGATTAGGTAACAAAACCCAGTGGTGTGAAATAGAAAAGTCTTCAGGTCCCCCATGCCATTAACTTGTGCCTTCATGGTTTTATATCATTTATGTTTATTAGATGCTTCCCCCCATAGATGGTTACACATATAACCATTTTTCTATAATACATGACTTGGCTTTACTATTACAAACTTAGGTATGGCCTGAATAATTGGTGCTTTTTTTTTTTTTTTTTTTTTTTTTGAGATGAAGTCTTGCTCTGTGGCCCAGGCTGGAGTGCAGTGGCGCAATCTCCGCTCACTGCAAGCTCCGCCTCCTGGGTTCATGCCATTCTCCTGCCTCAGCCTCCCAAGTAGCTGGGACTACAGGCACCTGCCACCACGCCCAGCTAATATTTTTTTTTTTTTTTTTTTTTTTGTATTTTTTAGTAGAGACGGGGTTTCACCGTGTTAGCCAGTATGGTCTCAATCTCCTGACCTCGTGCTCCACCAGCCTCGGCCTTCCAAAGTGCCGGGATTACAGGCATGAGCCACCGTGCCCTGCCAAATAGTTGGTTTTGATATCTATTTACTCCCAGAAGGAAAGGCTGTGAGTTCATTAAAGTTATCATTTTTTTGTAAACATAACCCCAACATTTTAGTAAGTTGTTACTAATAACATCATACCAACCTATACTAATAACATCATACCATACCAATTAGTATGTTACTAATAACAACATACCAGTCTCTGAGAGATGTTCTTTCACCTAGCTTATTTTAAAAGGTGTAACAGGCCAGGTGTGGTGGCTCACACCTGCAATCCCAGCACTTTGGGAGACTGAGGCAGGCAGATCACTTGAGGTTAGGAGTTCGAGACCAGCCTGGCTAACGTGGTGAAACCCTGTCACTACTAAAAACACAAAAATTAGCCAGATGTGGTGGCAGGCGCCTGTAGTCCCAGCTACTTGGGAGGCTGAGGCAGGAGAATCGCTTGAACCCGGGAGGCAGAGGTTGCAGTGATCTGAGATCACGCCATTGCACTCCAGCCTAGGCAATAAGGGCAAAACTCTGTCTCAAAAAAAAAAAAAAAAAAGGCACAACAAAAAAATTATATTGCCATTAGTTGAGTATGCAAATAATTAAATAACAAATGTTGAATTAATGTGTGATGCACAGAGGTCAGCAGAGCAGCAAACAGAAATTTGTTGAGCACATGAATAAATGCAGTCCGTTTATACTCACATGGTTCTAAAACCCATCCTTGCATTGACAGTCTATAAAAGAACTGAGACCCTCAATTGCATCATATTGCTTATCAAATTCTCACCACTCCAAACAGAACTACTTTTTCCAAATTGCTCATTGGTGTGATGGTACCTCTTTAAACTGAATGACAATATGGCTACATTTTGTGAGACTGTAATCTGTGTCTTGGCCAATTGTCTTACATGCATTTTAGGAAAAGATTAGTTATGTAAAAATTTAGACTTAACTAGTTTTTAGTTAGAGCTGTAGGGTAAAGAAAAAATAGTTTGCTTTTTACCAAACATTTTTCAAATATTTGAAAAATAAAGTCCAAAAAAAGGGATTCTAAAATTGGAACAAGAATATGTCTTTCTTCACGTAAAAAAAATCATAGTGGTAGTAGAAATGTACTCCTAGAACTCTGTGAGACTGATAAATAAAAACAACATATGAAAGATCACCTGATAGATGAAATCAAACACACGGAAAGATTCTGAACCTGCTGAACTCAAGAACAAGTGTTGTTCTCTGGGAGAATAAATGTGATTTTTCTATCTCATGGAGCAAGAATGTTTTAGCAAATATTCCTACAGCTTAGGTGAAGGGTATGTCAAAATATCTACTCATCTTTGCTCTCTGTTCATGACCAGTGAATAATTTTTGGACTGCTACCTTGATTGCTAGGGCAAGCAGAGGGCATTCTTTGCAGAGAGCATATGAACTTCAAAGTTATTGCCCATGAAAAGAGCTATTACTCACTGCAAATTAATAAATTAATATTTTGCCTTATACATCATCTTATATAAACTTGACTATTGAGAATTCATCACCAAGAAAACTAATCTGATTTCAGTATAAAGACAAAAATAAACATGAGACTGGAAAACTGGAATATAAGCCTTGCAGTGGGGAAACTCAAGACAAGTGACCTAATTAATAGTCTTCATTACTAATGGAGCTCAGTCCTCCTTAGAAAAATCCTGGAAGCCTTCTGGCTGGTCTTCTTTAACCAACACTTTTATCAAAAGCCTAAACGCCTTCCTTTTACAACATTATGGTTTGTGAAGTGAGGATAATTAATTCTATTTTTAAGATGAATAATATATTTAATAGTCATTAAAACCAAAATAAAAATTAAAAATTAATATAATGTAAAATTTTAAATACAGTTAGACAATTATCACAAATTATGTGTTATGAAGCAGAGTAGCAAACAAAAAAGAAAAATTTTATTTAATAACTATCACTAAAAATTAGATACTAATATATAGAAAAAAATCAAGTCAGATCTATACCTCATACTATAGGTTTTAATGAATAAGTTAAAGATATAAACGCTAGAAATTCTGAAAGGCAGAACACACTCAAAGAGGATAAATTACATTATCCTCTATTTTCTTTACATAAAACTATCTAATTTAATCTCCCATAATTCACTAGGGAGGGAAATAGATAAGGAAATTGTAATTTAAAGAGCTAAATTAACTCTCTTATAGAAACAAACCAAGCTAACAGAAGTTTTGGAATTTGAAGCAGATCTAAATCTGCACATGTCTCAATATGCCTCAGTGACATAGTACATTTACCTAAACTATAAATAGGGATATAATTACATAACTATTGACAAACTAGAACCATAATTAAGAATAAATAAGCTAAAAATATGTACATTTCAACTTCTACAAAATAAAAACTGACAAAGATGATAAAAATGAGGACATCGAGAATGTGCAGTAAATGATATCAGAGTTAAGACATTCTTACTCCACTCAGCTCTATGAAACCAATAAATAATAAATAAAATAAGAATAGAAAATAACCCATCTTCAGAAAGAACCTAAAAATGACTATTAACCCCTCTGCCCCAAACAAACACATAACACAAAGAATGTCTACTAAATACAGTAAAATTTGTATTCAAATTAGTAACATTTAGAACTAGTTAATTTTCCTTCAGATCTCTTTCAGAGTTGCTATTGCCTGAATGTTCATGTCCTCTCAAAATTAATATGTTGGGTTCCTAATCCCCAAGGTGATGGTATTAGGAGGTGGGACCTTTGAGAGGTGATTAGCTCATGAAGGTGGAGCCCTCATGAATGTTATTAATGCCCATATAGAGTAAGCTTGCTGCATCACATTACCTGACTTTAAATTATACTATAAGGCTACAGCAACCAAAACAGCATGGTACTGGTACAGAAATAGATACATAGACCAATGGAACAGAATGGAGAACTCAGAAATAAAGCCACGCACCTACAGCCAACTGCTCTTTGACAAAATTGATAAAAATAATCAAATGGGGAAAGCGTTTTCTATTCAATAAATGATGCTGGGATAGCTGGCTAGCCATATGCAGATGAATGAAACTGGACCCCTACCTTTCATCATATACAAAAATCAACTCAAGATGAATTAAAGACTTAAATGTAAGATCTCAAACTGTAAGAATACTGGAAGAAAACCTAGGAAATACCATCCTGGACATTGGCCTTGGCAAAAAATTTATGGCTAAGTCTTCAAAAGCAATTGCAACAAAAACAAAAATTGACAAGTGAGGCCTAATTAAACTAAAGAGCTTCTGTACAGCAAATAAAACTATCAACAGAGTAAACAGACAACCTACAGAATGGGAGACAATATTTGCAACTATGCATCCAATGATGTCTAATATTCAGAATCTGTAAGGAACTTAAACAGTTGAACAAGCAATAAACAAATAATCACATTAAAAAGTGGGCAAAAGACATGAATGGACACTACTTAAAAGAAGACATATAAGCAGCCAACAAACACATGAATAAATGCTCCACATCACTAATCATCAGAGAAATGCTAATTAAAATCACAATGAGATACCACCCCAAACCAGTCGGAATGACTATTATTAAAAAGTTTAGGGGAAAAAAAAGATGCTGGCGAGGCTGCAGAGAGAAGGGAAAGCTTATACATAGTTAGTGGGAATGTAAATTAGTTCAGCCACTGTGATAAACAGTTTAGAGATTTCTCAAAGAATTTAAAACAGACCTACCATTCAACCCAGCAATCCCGTTACTAGACATATATCCAAAAGAAAATAACTCATTCTACCAAAAAGATACATGCACGTGTATGTTCATCACAGCACTACTCACAATAGCAAAACATAGAATCAACCTAGGTGCCCATTAATGGTGGACTGGATAAACAAAATGAGGTACATATACACCATGAAATACTACACAGCCCTAAAAAAGAATGAAATTGTGTCCTTTGCAGCAATATGGATGCAGCTGGAGGCGATTATGCTAAGTGAATTAATTCAGGAACAGAAAGTGAAATACTACATGTTCTCACTTACAAGTGAGAGCTAAGCATTGGTACTAATAGACATAAAGATAGCAACAATAGACACTGAGACTACTAGAGTAGGGAGGGAGGCAAAGGGCAAGGGTTGAAAAACTAACTATTGGGCCCAGCACGGTGGCTCACCTGTAATCCCAGCACTTTGAGGAGCCAAGGCAGGCAGATCACAAGGTCAGGAGTTCAAGACCGGCCTGGCCAACATAGCGAAACCCCGTCTCTACCAAAAATACAAAAATTAGCTGGGCATGGTGGCGGATATCTGTAATACCAGCTACTCTGGAGGTTGAGGCAGGAGAATCGCTTGAACCTGGGAGGCAGAGATTGCAGTGAGCCGATAGAGCGAGACTCCGTCTCCAAAAAAAAAACAACTAACTATTGAGTACTATGCTCAGACCTGGGTGATGGAATCAATCACACCCCAAACCTTAGCATCACACAATGTATCCATGTAACAACATGTACCCTCTAAATCTAAAATTAAAGTTGAAATTATTTTTTAAAAAAGAAAATACAAATTTAAATGACAATGAGGTACCACTATGTGCTTATTAGAACGGCTAAAATTAAAAAGTCTGCCATACCAAGTGCTGGTGGGAAAGCAAAATGATACCTCAAGTTTGGAAAGCAGTTTGGCAGTTTCTTAAAATGTTAAACATGCATCTACACCATGACCCAGACATTCTACTCCCAGATATTTACCCAAGAGAAATGAATGTCTATAAATCTGTACAAAGATGTGTACACAAATTTTTATAGCAACTCTATTTCAGATAGCCCCAAACTGATAACAATGCAAATGTTCATCAACAGATGAACAAAGTTTAAACAATTGTACTATGCTTATACAGTTAAATACTACTCAGCAATTTAAAAAAAGAATGAACTATTGATGCACAAAACTCTGAGTATGAATCGCAAAATAATTGTGCTGAGTGACAAATGTCAAACAAAAAATGAACACACTGTGTAGCCCCATATATAAAAAATAAACTATACTTTAATAAATATATAACATAACATATAATTCCATAAAAAGTAAATTAATCTCTAGTGATAGAAAACATATTAGTGTTGCCTGGGAATAGGGTAGCTGGGTAGGGTGGGAAGGAAGAATTATAAAGTTGCATGGGGAAACTTTTAGGGATAATGGATACGTCCATTATCTTGGTTGTGATGAACTGGATGGAAAATTCCTAAACAAAATAGTCACAAACTGAATCCAGGAATATACCAAAAGTACCAGTGACCAAATTTGAATTTGTTACCAACAATGCAAGATTAGGTTAACATTAGAAAATCAATCCATGTAATATACACAGTAATAGATTGAGAAGAAAACATATAATCTTCCCAATATACATGACATGCTTGCTAAAATCCAACGTGTTCTTATGATTAAACATTCCTAGCAAATTATGAGCAGGAGATTTTCTTAACCTTATACACAATTTCTATAAAATCAATAAAACAAGTATTATACCTGATAGTGGAATATTAAAAATTTTCTCTTTGAAATGAAGAAGTAACAATGATTTTTACTATCACAGCTTCATTTAACATGGCATTGATGGTTCAAAAAGTAGGAGGGAAAGGTTATAGGGACTGGAAGAAAAAGAAAACTATCATTATTGTCAGATTAAAAGATCGTGTAGTCAAAACTCCAAAAGAATCTTTGGATATATCATTCCAATTTTAAATATGGATTTAACAAAATTACTGGACACAAAAATCAAAAGGCTGAAATCAATTGTATTTCTATCTGCAAGAAAATGTAATTAAAGAAATATAACATTTATACTAGCATCAAAGAAATCTCAAGTACCAAACAATAAGTATTTTAAATGCCTCTGTAAGACCTTGACAGTGAAACATAATTAAACTGTATTAAATAAACTTTAAAAAAGAGATATGTTCCCTGTTTATGTATTCTAATACTTGAGCCAAAATTGAAATTTGATTCTTTCCAATTTACTTAAACATATTTTGCAACCCTAATCAAAATCCTAGTTCACCTGTGAAATAGCTAGCTGATTTTAAAATGTACAGGAAATACAATTGTCCAAGAATAGCCAAAACACTTGAATGGAGCAAAGTGGGAGAACGTTCTCCATCAGATATTAAGATTTACTACAAAACTATGCAATTAAAATGAAATTAGCAATGACATAAGAATAGACAAGTAAGTAAAAGGAAAAAAGAGTATGCAGTTTAAAAAGATACACACTTTTATGAACTTATTTTTATTTAAATTTTTAATATTTTATTATTGTTATTTGTATATTTATTTTATGCACAGATTTTGACTTATTATAGCTGGTATTGTAAGCAGTGCAAAAAAACACACTGTTTTCAATGAATGTGCTAGGACATTAAGGTATCCATACAAAAACAAAGATGAAATTGACCCTATACCATTTACAAAAATCATCTCCAGGTAATTTAGAGATATAAACGTGTAAGGCAATATATTATAGGTACATAAAAAGCTTTCTTAAACAAGACATAAGAGCATTAACTATAAAAGAAAGAATTGATAAATGAGGACTGAAAATAAGAGTTTCTAGTCACGATAAGAACTCATCAAAAAATTTAAAAGATGAACAACAGAATGAGTTCAAAATATTTGTAATGCATGTAACCAACAAATAATATATAGATATGCATAACTTAGAGCACTAAAAATTATTTTTAGCAAAGAGAACAATGCAGTTTAAAAAGGGGGAAACACTTTAATATGCAAATATTAAATGTTTATATTAATATTTAATATTAATAACATTAAATAATTTAATATGAATATTAACAATTAATACTAATAACAAAGGAAAAAATGCACACGGCCAATAGACATATGCAAAGATGCCCAACACAGCAATAATCAGAGAAATGCAAATGAGATATAATACTCATCCTACAAGTTGGCTAAAATTTATAAGTCTAATAATGCTTTTGACATTGGTGTTGGTGAGCAAAGAAAACTCTCCTTAAACTGCTGATGGGAGCTCAGTTGGTATTCTCTAGCAGGTTAAAAAAAATGTTAACTTATGACCCAGAAATTCCACACCTTGATACAACCTAGGGAATTCATGTACATTTGCTGACATAAAGGAGACATGAGGAAGGAAGCAGAGATGATGTGACTGCTGGAAGGAGGACATAAGCCAAAGAATGAAAGCAGCCTCTACAAGCAGGAAATAGCAGAGAAATACATCTATTCCTAAGAACCTCTAGCAGGAACAAACCTTGCCCAAGATTCATTGTGGACTTCAGACTTCCAGAACAGTAAGATAATAAATTTGTGTTGTTTTAAGTCACTAAGTGTGTGATAACTTATTACAACAAACTAATACAGAAAGCAGAATTGTTTATAAAAACCTATCCTATGTGAAACCATAATCATTATCAATTGCAAAAAAATCAAAACAAATTCAAAAAAATACAAATTAAGTGAATTGTGACACGTGTGACAGAGGCTGGTTTCTCTCATATACAAAAGTATATGAAAGAACCAGTATTAAAGACATCAGCAGCCCAGTGGAAAACCAGGAAAAAGGAAACAAATATTTCAAATAAAAAGAAATATAAATGGCCAATATTTCTCCCCGGCCCCTGCCTCACCCCATGAAGAGATGCTAATCTTATTCACACTAGAAAAATGTTTTTGACTGGGTGCCGTGGCTCACGTCTGTAATCCCAGCACTTTGGGAGGCAGAGGCAGGCAGATCACTTAAAGTCAGGAGTTCAAGACCAGCCTGACCAACATGGTGAAACCACATCTTTACTAAAAATACAAAAAATTAGCCGGATGTGGTGGCGGGTGCCTGTAATCCCAGCTACTCAAGAGGCTGAGGCAGAATTGCTTGAACCCAGGAGGTGGAGGTTGCAGTGAGCCGAGATTGTGCCACTGCACTCTAGCCTGAGTGACAGAGGGAGACTCTGTCTCAAAGAAAGAAGAAAGAAAAATGTTCTTGTTTACCTGGTGCCATTTCTCCCTGGGCCACCCATAGGGCCACATGATTACCCTGATTCAATAATTCTTCAACTTCAGCCTGCCTCCCCAGAATTACCTAAAGAGCATGTTAAGAATGAATAATTCTAGATCTCATCCCCAAAGATTTTGATTCACTAAATTTGGGGCCAGGAAATCTGCATTTTCTACATAATGGCCTAAGAAATATATTTCAAAACACACTGCCTACCTTTTGACCTTCCTATTGCTGGATTTCTTCCTCAGACATCCTGAGCTGACCAGATTCCATAGTCGAGGTTGCCAGATATATAACTAACAGCATCAAAGGTTAACCATGTACATGATACAACTTTGTCATAAGAGGGGCACTGCCAGTGTCACTGAAGAAACCAGTGTGACATCTAAGTAATTGTCACACTGTAGAATGGCTGCCACTGTAGTCATCGGGAGGCAGGAGGCAAAATAAGATGATATTTCCGAGATAAGTATGTAGCAAGTATGCAATAAGTATGTAAGTAATATGCTTTATTTAATATAGAGCTAGAAGCCACACTCTTCTGTCTCCACTTATTTGGAATACATCCCATACCTGTGAATTCACAGAGATAATCAACAAGGCATCTCTGTCAGGATGTAAGCATGATTTTAGGGTGTAAACTAACATCATCTTTATGGAAATAACATAACTCTTCATGAAACTGATGTTTAATCTCTATGATTTCTTACACCCACTAAATAACCTGGTTGGCCGGCCCCTTGTTGCCATACATAAGTTGCCTTTAATGAGGGGACAGGATGTTTATCTTCAGTGTGGTAGGTGAACAGACATGTGTTCACAGCAATGACTCTAGGTCAAAACCTTGACAAGCCTTGTTTACCTTTTGTCCCCCTCTCCCCAGGCCCAGGCTGATGAAAACCTTTTGCTTGCGTCAGCTCTAGAAACAACTTGTGCTGCGTTTGACCAACATACTTTAGGACCATAAATATTTTTTAAATTTCCTTCCCCCTAACTCTTGCTTTCAAGAAATAGAATTGTCCTTGGATACTTGAATGATATCCAGTAGTAACCCTAGACTAGAACAATTTGATGGAAAAGTTTGCCCTAATGTCATTTCCACAATATCTTTGTCTGTATAAATTACATTTCTGTTTTTCAAAGAGGACTTGTATTGGCATGTATTGAATTCCTTGCCTTCTGTGGCATTGATTTGAAAAGTACAGGTGTTAAAGCTCTCACTGTGTTCTACACAGATGTGACATGGAGAATAAAGATGTCTTGCTACTTTATACAATATTATAGAAGCATAAGTACAATGATTAAATATCAGTAGCATCCCTAAAAGCCAATGTGTGGTTTCATCTGAGCAAATAAAATGTCACTGGTTTGACATCAAAAATAAATACTATAAAAAACTTGCTAAAAAATATTCTGCTCATAGAACCAACAGTTCAGTAAACTCTAAAGTATGGGAAAGTCTTTTAAAGCTAATAGTGTTTAACCATCCACTATTTTGCCTTCACATACGAAGCTAATAATGAAAAGTGACTTGGTATTTATATAAACTGACTATGAATGAGGAGATGGAATTCTTGCCTATCTTTGGCCCTAATAAACCGTACAGCCTCTCTAGACTATCACTATCACGTGGGTAGGAGAGAGGCAAGATAGGAGAGATTGGATTATATGATCTCTGTGATATCTTTAAGCATTAATGTTTTATGCTCTATTTCTATAATGACTGATACTCTTCAAGAGAAACAGAAGTAGCTACTCTTTATCTACACAAGCTCAGAACCATAACCAAGTTTTGTCTTTGGGAATTCCACTGTAAAATCATCTCCTGCGGGAAACAGTAACTCACACCTGTAATCTCAGCACTTTGGGAGGCCAAGGCAGGAGGATCACTTAAGCCCAAGAGTTTGAGACCAGCCTGGACAATATAGCAGGACCTTGTCTCTACAAAATATTTTAAAAATTAGCCAAGTGTGGTGATATGCACCTGTAAACCCAAGTACTTGAGAGGCTGAGGTGGGAGGATCGCTTGAACTCAGGAGGCAGAGGTTGCCATGAGCTGTGATCAGACCACTACTGCACTGCAGCCTGAGAAACAGAGCAAGACTCTGTCTCCAAAAAAAAATTTAAAACAAAAGATCATTCCCACAAATCTCCAAGGAGTAAACAGAAATGAAATGATGGGGCTTCAGGTAGTTCCTCCTTAGTTGCTGAAGAATCTTTTAAATATGTTCATAATTATAATCTGGATTCAAATTCTGGATACCATTGAAATCAGGAGTTTCAAATGGAGAAAGCTAGAGGTACCCACATAAATGATCTAGTACCTATTTCTATTGCTTCCTGTTTCTTTTCTTTAAAACTCATCCTATAAATAGCATTCAAGTAGATAGAAAATCTTATATTTAGAAGAAATCATCTATAGTGTAAACAAAACATAGAAACCTTTGTGAAATATCTCCTTCAAACACAACAATAGAGAAGAATGTTGTTTTTCCCTTGTGAAAAGCAATGTCACATAAGGACCTGGAGTTGTTTCATTAATTCTCTTAGGCAAATTAAATTATCTAATTCAACATGACATGAAATAATGCAAAAGTAAATTACTTTATCTGGCTGCCAAAAATGCTAAATCTACTTTTCTCAAGAAACTAATCAATACGTAGAATACATTCTATTACCAGGGTCAACCTTGTTTCTGAATTACAGTGATGGGATAGTGAAGACAGGAGGCAGTCTCCCTTTGAAATTCTCTAACCAACATGTATTATCTATCAATCAGAGAACAGTTAACTGCATTTTCTTTTAAGTTTATTGATGTTGCTGCCAGCCTGCAATGTTTGCATCAGGACACTCTATACCTTGTTTCAAACCCATACTAACAAAGGAAAAGGGAGACATGAAAAAAAGGGAAATAATATTCGAAAATATCCAGATCCCACTCTGGGCTTTTTTTCATTAAATTCTCACGTTTCCAACTTCAGTTTCTCCTTAATAAATATTTGTGATGGTGTAAAAGGTGTTCCTCACCCACATTATGTACTTTTTATCAGTGGTAATACTATGAGAAGTGAGAATGTTGTATTGTAGTTACTTTAAAATGATTTTGTAAATATCATATTGTAGAGGTTTGACTGAATAATCAAGAAAGAAAATGCCAAAGTATGCAAACAAACATACTGGTACTAGTTAAATCAGAGTTCCTTCATCTTAACTTTGTTATTTCAGAACATCTTTAAAATTGAGAGTGCAGTACAACCACAAGACATTTTAAAGAGAGAAGCAGGAATCAACTGAATTGAAATGAGCGTCATTATTCTATCTTTCTTCCTATACCATACTTGAGTCCTGATGACTTTCAACAATGGCCTCTGCTAAAAGTATCATTCCTTGAAGTGGGTTTTGTAGTGGACATGTGTGTGTATGTGTTGTCAGTATATGTAATTTTGCTTTTACAATGTTGGCAGTAAGAAGAAGCCTTCTAATTTTATTCAGCATGATGATAGGCCCTAGCATTTTAATTATTTTTTATGTTGTGAGTAATTTATTATTCACTGGCTATCTTCCCTGTAAATCTTGTCCTTGCTCTGTAAGGTTTTTCTTTGGTGTCCAACAAAGGGTTTCATTGCAATAAGAATCAAGGTGTGTCTAAATTCTTACCCAGAGCCCAAACAATGTCAGTCTTCCAGACCAGCCTGGGAGTTTGGGGTGGGGAAACAGAGTCATTATAGAATATCTTCATCTCTCTGCCCAGAGATCACCAGAGTTATCACCCATGCCCTTCTAAAAGGGTGTCTCGAAGCATATCTTGCTGTAGAGCAGAATTCGGAACTGAGAAGACGAGGGCTCAAATTGAATCTCACAGGATTTGTGTGCAAGAGAAACCCAAAGGAATGGATTGGCTCTTCTTGAGAAACATTTGCCTTTTGATCATTCTAATGGTAAGTAGAATTTAAAGAGGTGGGAAAGAAATGCAGCCTCAAGGTCTTGTCTCTGTCAACTGTCGGGCTTTCTACATGGGATTTATTCCATTTTTAATCCCCTTCCTGCAAAGAGAGTTCTAGAAGTCCAGCCTCTGTTAATTTCAAACAACTCTCTCCGCCTTGAGGAACAAAATGCCATAGAGAAGCAGAGTGAGAATCTGGCTGAATTAAATTTATATGCCCTCAGAGACATAATCTACTTCACTTTGAGTGTTAGGACTATTCTAAAATTTTAAATTGGAAATAAAATTCATATTCTATGATCATATAAATAAATCAGATAGACTGCTGTGAAGACTCCCAGTACAAATGGGTTCTAAATTTGAAGGGAAGTTAATCAAGCCCATTTCTTTTCAATAGTTATTTCCCTATGAGTTTCTTTCAAAGTGGAGGAATGATAGCCATGTTGAAATTACATTGCAACTAATGATGAAATATTAAAGTCATGAGAATTTTTTCCAGTCAGATATTGATAAAGAAAAATGAAACCCAGCCATCAAGACGAAACTTTTCTGGAATTATGAATGCATTCCTACAGACCAGCAAAGAAATATTTAAATGACTTATTTCTTTACAGTAAACATGGCATTTTGGATATTATATTACTTTCCGCTAACCTCTGGGTGCCCAAGGTGTGACATGATTTCCAGACTGGCATCATGCATAGCAAGTATCCTACCCTAGAAAGAGATAATTCCAACTCCAAAGAAGAACAAACTTCCAGCTGGCCAATCACCAAACTATTGCCAATTCTGGGAAGATAAGAGGACAGGGTTATTAGGAATTGTACAAATTTATCAGAGTAAATTAAGACAAATGCATTATAGTTGGCCACACTTCAATCTCCCAGAAGTATCCACGTTAGCACTACAACCTAAGCTTAGAAAATGATTCCCATCCTATTCTTAGGCAAGTGGCAATTATACCAGACTCCTCTGAACATCAGTTGTAAGAGACAGAGAGTAGCTAAGGCTGGGAGAGATGGGAGTACGTTGTTGTCCAGGAGGCACAGTGAGAGCTACCCTTCTGGAATTCACATTTGTAAACTTCAAGAGCAGCGCAGGAGCCAAACACTGCCAAAGGGCACACAACCCCAAGCTCAAAAGGGAGCGTGAGAACAGTGTAGAATATTGCATCCTCTGAGTTTAGGAGACAGATTATTAAACAAGACCATTTTTGAAAAATATTTTTAAACTTAAAAACACAAACAGAAGGGCAATATTCTGTTACAATGATCATTATTTATTTACTAAATAAAATAAATGTTACTAAAAGAAGAGGCAAGAATCGGACTTGGTCTTCAATAGAAATGGTAAGTTATTAGGATATACCTCTTGTTACTCTTCTACTGAGTATATTCATGCTTTGACTCAGATAAACTTTTGGTTTTCTGTAAGGAAAATTGTACGTGTCAAGATTTTAGAGGCCACTTCTGAACACTAAATCTTGCCTCTCATTGCCTTCTGCACAGGCATGTTTTATGATAATATTATTTAATTGAAGAGTTGATTCTTCTCCTTGATCTTGAAAGAGTATTATATTTCAGACTCTCAGGATCTTCTTTTGGTAGTATTTATTTATTTTCCTTGGTAATACTAGCGTTTTTAATACTTAATTCCTTCTACTCCTCATTGATATTGAAGTCTTTCTGTTTGACATTTCATGGTAATTGTGAAAAAGTTCTTTAAGTATTTTTTTCTTTATGCATGTCTAATAGATCCCTTACCATATCAATTAATAATGTCTGGAATTGGGAGGTAGAGACTTCTAGCATATTTCAAAATTGAAGCAAATATAAGAATTGTTTAAGGAGAATCAATATGATGTTTTAGATATTATAGGAAAGTAGGCATGCCTACCACTCTTTAATTTCCTAAACTTGAACTCTGCCCCTTCTTCATTAACTAAATCAAAGGCTCTCTGAGGCATCATTGCAGCTAACACTAATGAGGGTGTGGCAGCCTCTCAGAGACTCACAGGTACTTTGTGTCAGCTACATCTCAACCGCAAAGAGTACTTTAAACAAAGTTCTGACTGGCCAACCAGCAAAAGGTACTCAAAACTCTATATTACAACACGGCATTGATTTTATCACGAGTTGTTTGGCATTTTCTTCCTAAGGATGCTTATCATGTTCTTCTCCTATAAAACAGATAGGGGTGGTGAGGGACAATCAACAGTGAATCGAGATTCAGAAGTCCTGGGTTTGAATTACAGCTCCTCTTCAAAGTGGCTGTGTAACTTTGGCAAAAGCACCCAACTTCTCAGGGCTTCCTTTGACCGCATGTGAGAATATATGGTTAGACACGATGCTATTAAGTTGCTTCCACTGTAGAAACTGCAATTCTAAAATTATCTCCACTGAATACTTATGTAGTAGAAGTTCATTTCTGGCTCATAAATAGTTTTCATAAATTTGGCCAGAGAATCTGAGGATTTAGGTAATGCTATGTATTGTATAAATTTTATAAGGAAGGAATCACGGCAGGACAGTTATTAGCTGGAAGAGGCCTATATTATATCAAGTGGATAAGGTCATAAAAGACAACCATTTATCAGATAAGAATTTTTCTCTATGTGTGATGACCATTCACGCTACATATGAGATGTAAGCACTTCCATTATATAGTCTAATTCTTGGAATTAAAAAAGGTAGGTGGCTAAATATAGCTATTATCTCATTGCAAGTTGAGAGCAGGCATCAAAATTTGAAAACTATTTAAATATTTAAAACTAACTTAGCCACTTATCACTTTAGTTGTCACATGCACTCAAATATGTTATTCTGAAACATGGATCAGAAATTTGTTTCTATTTACTTGTCAGGCAAATTTCCAGAAATATGATGGAGAGAAAAACACCTTATCCGATTTGGTTTGATATTTGTACTAAACAGAATACCCTAGATTGCTTTAAATGATTGGTTTCAGTACTGCTTATTACAGAAAGAATGTACTCATCACCGCAAAGGTTACATGGAAGCAAATCTCACCTCTATTATTGTTTTGTTGATATAAGTGGCTAAGGAATTACTAAATGTGTTTTAAATCAGTGGGTAAGTTTATATTTTTTGCCTTCAAATTCCTGCAGAGTCCATGGGGAGAAGCTCGTATGAAAAAGTTTTATATCTCAAGAGATATCTAGTATTACCATGACCTATAACTTAGTATAGTTTTCTCAAGAATATCTACCTATTGACTTGTAGGATAAAAATCCTGCCCTAAAAAGATTTCATGGCCCTTGGGATTCTACGACCCTTTTCCTTTTTGAAAGATACCTTTTTTGTTGGGGGTAGAGCTTCTGGATCCTGAGTACATAGTCTGATGACTCTTTTCTAGTTCTTGAGTATCTAGGAAGGGGTTCCTTATAGAGCAATGAAACCGTTGTTTAAGCTGCAGTAATGTTTCCTTCCCTTCCCCAAATGGGAGCACAGTTGGAATTCCTCACTGGTGGAAAGCAGCTCTGACTACAGGGTGTGTGACAACAGTGCCTGGAGGGAAACCTTCAGACGTAACTTGCATGAGAAATGTTTGCCCTTCTTTTCTACGCAGAAAATTACATGGCTTACAAACTAAGATGCCATTATTGATACACCTTCAATTATAAACAAAAGTGGTATAATTAGGCTTGAACTTGGCAACTCCACCATAGACCTGGTAGGATGGTAACTGCTTTACTCAATTATTATTATAAGCATTATTCAGGAAAGAACTGCTTATTAATAAGTTGGTCTTACATGTGCGGATGACTTCAAAACTGACTACTTACTTCAAAAAGGTAAGTCATAGAGATGAAAAAGTAGCCTTGTTCTGTAGCTACTACTTTAAATACACTCAGAATGTAAGAGAATAATATCTATTCCAATATTGCAAGAAGCATATATTATATGCTTAGAGTCTACATATCTTATATAAATCATCATATTCTCTCTAGAAGTAAGTATTGAAAGAGAAAACAAGACCCAGAAAAATTTCTACAATTTTCTAAAAGTTAGATGACAACAGAGTATGGTGTATCCTATTATTCCTCTCTGGAATATATACATTATTACAGGTCAAACTTGTCTTGCACACAGAGAACAGTGTCTGTCACATGCTTTGTCAATGAAAATGTTTCAGTGAATGAATGGATTTAGTTTCTAACTTATCTTTCTTGCCAAGTCACTTAATCATATATTTCCCACCCACTGTTGATGAGCAACTTTAACATGGTTAGAGAGCTTTAAAAAGAGCTCGAGTGTTTCATATTGAGACGAGGTGTTGGTTCTCTGAAGCTGCCAGCCACTACATTGCCATTCCAACACCTGACACTAACAAAACATTTCACAGTTAACAAAACCATTTGAAGAGATTACAAAAGTCTTGAAAGGTAAATTTTACAAATTAAAAAAAAAATGTTCATGGGATAAATTAGTCAGACAGCTCACAACTGGGACAGTTAGGATGCGAACCCAAAACTCTTCAACTCTGCCAGCATTGACTCCCTTCTCCCTTTGGGCCAATGACCAACCCTATACATTCTTCCTTTACACTGCCTAATTCATCCCAATATCTTTTTTTGTTTTCCTGCTTGCCTCCTGTTTTAACATGTCATTCTTTCTAGGCCTGTGTCTTACTCTTCATTTCTTTCTCAGAAATTAGCAGAGACATAAATTTTAGTTTTTTTTTTTTTTTTTTTTTTGAGATAGAGTCTCGCAGTGTTGCCCAGGCTGGAGTGCAATGGTGCGATCTCGGCTCACTGCAACATCCGCCTCCCGGGTTCAAGCAATTCTCCTGCCTCAGCCTCCCTGGTAGCTTGGGATTACAGGCACCCGCCACCACGCCCAGCTAATTTTTTTTTTTTTTTTTTTTGTATTTTTAGTAGAGATGGAGTTTCACTATGTTGGCTAGGCTGGTCTCAAACTCCTGACCTCATGATCTGCCCACCTCGGCCTCTCAAAGTGCTGGGATTACAGGCATAAGCCACCATGTCCCGCCAAATTTTATTATCTTAAGCATTTTTATATTTCCAGTAAAAGTCCTGTTCAAGTTTTTGCCATTAATGCAACGTGTCAAAAGGACATCCAAAAATAAAGGGAGACAGGAAACCGTCATCAACCAGGCCCACAGAGACTGTAACACATTTAGGATACCACACATCTCTCCGGGTTATGTTTGCTCCCTCAACAGCACGTGCCTCCAACTCCCTTTTCTAGTACTCTACCACTGTGATAACTGGCTCAGCCATTTCTATTCTGTGTGTGTGTCTTTTACTCAGGGCCTCAGGTCAAGCCACATCAGTGGATGATGCCTGGCCCACATATTGCTCTGAAAACATGACTTTTGGGCTGGTCCAAAGGTAGTGAGTTATCTCAACTGATTGCTCACCGTCACTTGCAGGTCAAGCTCCTTGTTCTATTCTTCCCCCCATCTCACTACTGCACTTGACTAGTCTTAAAAAAGAAAAATTTTTAAAAAGACTTTTGTAGGCAAGAGATTTCCACAATTACCTAGGAATCCATGACTACATTTCACGGTCTAACTAAGGTTCATACAGTTATGTTATATTGTGCAGTTTAGGAGGCTGATGTCATTCCATGCTTCTTCCAAAACACTCATTAACAGGTGTTTCCTAGAAAGTGAGGGCTCCTGATGGGGCTTATGATTTCACAGGGCCTGGGAGTAATACCTGGCAAGTTCCTTCTGGGAGACCTGTACATAAAGTGACAGGATTTGGAGGGTTTGGCTTCTGTTACCCTCATCCTTAGAGCCAGCTGAGCAGGGAGCAGAAATACCACAAATGTACTATGGAAGCCTCCATCAGCACAGCATAGGTTCTGCTAGATTAAAACCCTGGGTCCTAGTATTCCATTTCCCTGGCCTGAAAATAATGAAAAATAAAAAATTCAGGGACAGCAAAAGGATGAAAAGGGGCTTATACTCAAACACTCTCAGAGTTACTTCGGTAGAGCTGGTCTCTGCAGAAAGGATAAGAGCAGGGTAAAATGAACTCAAAACTCCTCATCCCTTTAAACTGCAGACAAGCCTGCTTGATGTGGCTACTTTCAAGTCCTTAAAAATGATTGACTAGTACTTTTAGATGTCACGGCGCACTATGAACGCACCCTTGAAAGCACAGAAGAAAACCCTTCTTTCATTCTTCCTTCCTCTTTACAAATGTTCTGAGCATTTGCTGTGCCTGTCACGTCCACCTTGGTCATTCTATTTGGATCAGAGTCTGAAACAGGGAGAAGCCAGGGGATTTGTCCAAAGCCACACTACTCAGTTCTTGTGCCTGCATGTCTCAAAAAATTTTTGATAAATCACATTGTTTTTTATAAAGCCAAATTATAATTTAAGGCTACATATCCACTATGGACTATAAATCACTGGACTTCAAAATATACACTTGATATCAGCTTAATTGTTCCTATAAGAGTCTTCAAACTGGGACACGTATTTTGCTGAATACATATTCCTTTAAAACTCTAGTTTTAAAACTCTAGCTTTATTCTAGTATATTCCTTTAAAACTCTAGTTTAAAACTAGAGTTTTTTATCTAGTTTTAAAACTCTAGTTTTATTCTAGTATATTCCTTTAAAACTCTAGTTTAAAATACTAGAGTTGTAAACTAGAGTTTTAAAGGAATCATTTTCCAGATCCTCAGCTTCTATTCTTTCCTCAAGTCAATCTACCTCAGCATGCACCTGAACTTGAGGTATCAAGCTGGTTCTTCTCTCCCAAATCCCCCTTAAAAAAGTCACATCTCTCAGCCATGGCAAATGTTATTCTGTTGCACTCTAATAGACTGTGAAATTATCTAGGGCACTAAACTAAGGAATAATGGAAAATATTGATGTCAGTATTGAGAAAGAGAGTTAATTTCAAAGCACTTAACAAATCCTTTTGCAAGTCCTGCTTTTCAATTACTTGTTTTTAACAAAATTAAAAGAGGACCTAAAGGAGTTGTCAACTTATACATCATTAAAAATCATTTTGATGATAAATTGCCTTATAGATTTAGGTAATGTAATTCAGAATAAGTTTTAAGAATTTAATGACTCTGCTACCAGAAAAAAAATTCCAATGTCATCTATTAATATGAACAAGTTTTCCCAGTACTTACAACTGAAAGACAAAACCAGATAAAACAGAATTGGTTCTGAAGCTTGTTTAATTCTAATAATAAGTAATATTTATTTAAGAAATAATTTTTTTAAATTTCATCCCCATGTTTCCAATAAAGTTTTACTTTTCATATTTAATTATATTGCATTGAAATTTCAATATTTGCATTTTGTTTGCTCAATTGTGATGCTAAGTATAATTGTAAAACTAATCCAATTCAGAGAAAAAATGTTTCTTTACACTTAGAGCTACACAATGATAGAAATTCCAGTAAAATAAAATTTCTATTCACATGTATATTTTCATTACAGACAAGCATGCTAGGCTGCTCAATAAAAACCTTAAAATATATTAAAATATGTTTGAAGCTTGAAAATATATTCCAGTTGGATGAACCTATGGAAGGGATAATTCATCAGTAGAAATGTGATATAAGAGTTCAAGGAGTAATAGGAGCAAAATAAATTCCAACTGACAAAGAACTTATTCATCTATTTTTCTAATGGATGAAACTGAGCATCAGAGGGCAACAGCTTGTAGATTCTTGCATCTCCCACAGCTCCTCATACGTTCCCTTACCTTTCAGCAAAAATGTTATTGACCATTTCTGGAACATCCGCTGACTTAGAGCCTTTACAACTGTGTTCTTGTTTCACCCTGGGTAAAATGCTCTTCCTCATCAATTCCTCTTATCAAACTAGCTTCATTCTGCAGAGCCCTTTCAAATCCCTACTCTCCTAGGAAGTCCTCTTGAAATTCACTTGGATAACTTGAGTTGTCTTCTCTATCCTCCATCGAGCCCACTGAGGTATCCTAACCTGCTGTAGACTTATGTGTTTGTCTTCTCTAAAATGTAAATACTTTGGAGGGCAAAAAGTCTATTATTCATTTGTGTTAGCCATGTTTATTTCACATCATCAACAAAATGTATATTTAAAAATGAATTAATAAGAGAATATTGTCAATGTTTTTATGACATGGCTTCCTCTAAATTATGCAAATTTATGCTAATGTGGTATCTTCTATTAAAACAGGTGGTGATGGAAGTAAACAGTGAATTTATTGTTGAGGTAATGTAAAATAAAATTATTTTCTCAATTTAAAATTAAAACAAAAACTGAATTTTGTAATGTATTATATATAAAAATCAGAATATTTGAAATTGTAATTATCCAGGTAAAAGTTAAGAGAAAGAACTAGTGAACTGAAAGAGCAATGGTAAAACCCATGTTCCCAAATCGCTAAGCTTTTAGGGCATGTGTTTGCAACAGCTTAGTGTCTTGGTAACTCCTGTTTATCAAACTATATGAGTAGTTTATTTATGTTTTCCAATCCACAGCAAAGCAAAAGAAGCAAAGTGACACTTCAGAGTGGGAAGAGATTGTTTAGACACATTAGACAGAAAGGCAATTAATGGTTCATCAACGAGAAAAAGGACAAACATTCAAACTGTATAATCCCAACTAAGTGGAAAACATATAATCTGGTGCCATTTAGAGTAGAACTCAGGAAATAGAGCTGCTGTCCTCTATGTCTGGCAGAGCTTTATTTTATTATAGTAGTTAAATTTTCCTTATGATCCCCTCAAATCATTGGAAAAAATAAAATTACTTTTCTCATCTTTTTGGTGAAATAGGGAATAGGTGGTACATTTCAGTAAGTTGTATCAAAATGGAGAAATAATGTAAATACTCTTGTTGTAATATACACTTCATTCAGTGGAACACCTCCTTCCCCCAAAGTGGTAATTAAATGAAGCTTAGCCTAAACAAACTTATAATCACCTGTGTTTCAGGGGGTACATTAGGACTTACAAAAATAAATACACGCATATATATATTTTATGCATGTATGCAAATATGCTTGCACATGTAGTGACATTTCTAATCCCATTAATAGTATGAAATTCTTAAGTATACATCAATAGTAGCAACTTAAGGCTACAAAAGAAAAACCATATAGCAAGCACAGATACAAATGACAGCATTGCAAAGCTTTATAGGTGTCCACGGGATTATTGGAGGAATCATCAATTCCTCCAATATTAATAATATGTTTCTAATTCTGCAAAAATATACTTGGGTGCTTAGCCACAGTGGTGTCCTTATCAACAGAAGAGAAAAAATCTCTTCTCTCTTTTAGGTGAGCACGACTCACCAGCACAGCTTTTATGTTATATGGGATGTGCATACACAGAACAATGATAATCTTTAAACTCCGCAGACTGTAAATTCTGGTGAAAGCTCAATGAAGGGTGAGATAGGCAAGGCTCCTATATGGTGAAGATAGATTGAAAAAAGGAAAACTGCACAACTTATACAGTATAGCACATCATGAGCTCCTCAAGTAGCTAATTAAATTTGTTTCACTAGAATCAAATAATTGGAACCAAGATGATTCCAAAAGAAGTGGCAGCCAGGGGTAACCAAGCTCTATGTATCCAGAGTTGTGAATTCGTGAAAACATTCTCTGTTCTTCAAATTCAATATCACTGTTTCTTCTAAATGCACCTTACAATATTAAATAAATGTCCTAAGTAAAATTGTTCTAACACTGTAAGACACCTGAACCATTTTTGCTTAAGGTGAAGGAATTTGACATTGAAAATGGCACTACAAAATGGCAAACCGTCAGAAGACAAAAGCGGGAGTGGATCAAGTTTGCCGCAGCCTGTCGAGAAGGAGAGGACAACTCGAAGAGGAACCCCATTGCCAAAGTAAGTGACGAAGCAAGCTGATGACAGATGCTTTTGCAGAGCAGGGAAGGTTTCAAATATTTCCAAGATTTGCAGGTTTCACTTCTCCACAGTTATTTAAGAAGACAGAATCTGGTCATTTGCTCCAGTTACTGAGCCACTGATTTGAATATCATGTGCAGGGAGGCTGACATGGGGCAGGCAGTCAATGGCAAGTGATTCTAGAAGAAAGGGCTGGATCTCCAGCACAGCTGGGCTTTGTTCATCCATTTGTGTACTGCTCATTATTGCCTGTCAATGTCATAGGAAACGTATTCACATAGTGACAGTCTGAAGACTGGCCCTCCAGAAAGTCAAGCCAAGTTTACTGCACTAGATGAATTAACTCCAAGAAAGAAAGGATAGTATCAAAAGTTCCCACCAGATCTCTACATCCAGAAAATAAGAGAGTCTTAAAAGACTTTCACAAATAATGCCTACTGAAAAGGAAGGAGAGTTAAAGAATGTGTAATAAATTGATCCAGGAAGGATGGGATCCACATTAATAGCTTCATTCACTCTTTCTGGACATCTTGACCTTGAACAGTAAAGTGATCTGCAGAATTCCCTCCTTCCAGCTTTATATTAAAAACATAGTAAGCATCAGCAGTGATGTTACAGACACAACCTCAGCTCAAGAAAATAGATTTATTCTCTCTCAGATGTTTTCAAATTGGAGGGACACTTTTAAATTATTATTTCCATTCAACTCATAGTGATAGTTTATGTTATTTCACTTATATTGAATATTCTTTTTTTTTTCTTTGCATTTTGGGAGGTTCTTGAGTTTTCTTCTATATAAAAAGGGCCTTCGGATTAGAGTTGAGCTAACCAAAGTTCTGTTTCCAGCAGTCTTTATTTGACTGTGAATGTGTGGGTAAAAAATCTTACTATTTTACTGAATGCTTTTATCTTTAGTATATAGATGAGATTTCAAAACTGTTCCAGTTTAAATTTATTAGCAATAGATAGTAAAGCTACTAAAGCAAAATCTATGTGGCAGAATATTTGCCATAAAATCTATTTGGCAGAAAAGTGATGCCGTATGTTTACATTTATAAAATTATTACCAATATCTGTAACCATTATAGTTTTCTGATATTCTCAATTTATCTACCATTTTGACTAAATCTCAGACTCCAGCTTAGGTAGGATACTTAATAATATGACACATGCTTTTTTAAAAAAATAGTAAAGATTGTAATTTCTTTTGCAAAGCTCTTTCTGTGTATGCTAAAAAATCAGAGAATTGAACCATATGTTATTAACAACAAACCTAGCACCAAGTGTGGATGTTATACACATTACCTCATGTAATTCCCACAACAAATCTGTGTGATAGGTGGTATTATCCCCACCATAAGCTGATCTGGGCAAACTTAAGTAAATTTTCCAAGGTCACACAGGACTAAGTCATGGTGCCAGGTTTCAATCCAATGCCCATTTGGTTAAGAAACCCACTCCCTTCTCATTCCACTACACTGTTAAGTATTATCTGCTCTAAATTGGATCACAATCCTAGCTATTTTTCTCATAGATTCGATCAGACTGTGAATCAAACCAGAAGATTACATACCGAATTTCTGGGGTAGGGATTGATCGACCACCATATGGGGTATTCACCATTAATCCTCGCACTGGGGAAATTAACATCACTTCAGTGGTAGACAGAGAGATAACTCCACTTTTCCTGGTAAGTCATACCCATATGTTTTGATTTGTTCATATTAGTTTTCTTCCCTTTTTCAGAAAATATTATCTTAAGATAATGGATTACTTTTGATAAAACATGGTAGACTGAACCCAAATAGAAGACCTGAAGCAATGGAAAGAGTGTGAAAATAAAATTTTACAGTTCAGGATTCTCTGGTATGTTGCATGTACATGTAGTCAAGTGTCCTGATCATATTTAAATTATTTGACTGTACTACAGTCTGAATTCACTGGAAAAAAATTGTTTCTTTGCCTGTTTTCTGATATATTTTCAAGCATGTTACTAAAATTCCTTTGGTGGAAAAAGACAGCTTTTTTCCAACTTTCCACAGATCTATTGCCGGGCTCTGAATTCACGGGGTGAAGACTTAGAAAGGCCTCTTGAGCTTAGAGTCAAAGTTATGGACATAAATGATAACGCTCCAGTCTTTTCACAAAGTGTATACACAGCCAGTATTGAAGAAAATAGTGATGCCAGTAAGTAGAATGACATTCCTTCTCTATGTTACAGCATATCTACTTCTCTTGGTCAAAAGCTTTAGAAGACTGACATACAGGAAATGCAAAGGACAGAAAATGTCACACTTGTATTTTGAATAAACCCCACATATTTTAATTTATAATTGAGCTAGAAAAAGAAATCATGTCTAAAATGATAAAATAAAATATCTTCTTACTTGCTGAAGGTCCCTACAGGGATTTAGCAGGTGCTTAGCACCTTCCTTAGAGATTGTTACTGGGCTCATGAACAACTAAATCCAAGTGAGCAAACTGAGGAATAAACCAGGAATGTTTAAGAAGGCTCTGTTCTGGTCTGTTACTCAAAATGTTTGGCTGACACACACCAGGTAGAGTGTGATGGTGGAAGCACATGCAATTGTACCCATCAGATCAGTCACTAAGGGTAATCATTGATCTTCACAGACTGCATAGCAAACTACATTCTATTCTTTCATTTTCTTTCATTTCTTTCCATTCCACTTAATTCCATTTCCAGTTCTAATACCCTCTGTCTTTCCTTTCTATTAGTTCTCCTGAACTTCTTTCCTTCCTACTCTTATGCTTTTCCTATATGGCTACTTTCCTGTCTCTCCTCTCCCTTTGCCTTCTGACCTTGATTTTATGTATAGCACATGAATATCAGTTTGTTCCCCAATCCTCTAATGTCCCTTTCCCTTTCAAATCTATGTCTGCCCACATATCTCTACACAAATTTGGGGGGAAATAATAGGAAAAATTAATTTCAGGAAAAAAGGCAGATAAACACAAAATGTTTTTTTGAACTAAGATGGTCCTCCCATAGAGAGGCAAAGAGATTTTGCCTAGGAGAGCCAACACAAAGAGAGACTCCAAAGTCCATCTTTACTTCCTCATCAACATACCTCAAGACAACACTGGTGAAGGAAGAGAAGGTGAAACCCACAACCAAGTCCCCCTGCCTAGGAAGGAAAAGAACATCAGGGACCTGACAATTCTGAAAAATCTGTCCTGTAGATTGACATCCTTGGGGATTTGCCTAAGATACCTGTTCTTTCTACCTATGAGTAATTAGGAACTTCTTATATTGCTATGGACAAGTCTTCTTTTCAATAATTATAAATTTGTGACTGTTTGGTAAAGTGCTATCTTCCAATGCAACCAAGAGTAATTATCTGCTTTCTGGATAAGTGGCAATTAAGAATATAGGTGTTCAATAAATAATTACAATGTTGCATTTAATTAAACTATAATCTTCCTTAATTAAGCATTTTAAAATAATTTCACAAGACCATGGCAAAAATAAAACAGATAAAAATCTGTTTATTCAGCTTTATGATAAAGAATCTATTGAACTTCTTTTTCATACTTTAAAGAGAACTATGTTTTGCTACTAATTTAGCATTTAATCATTTAAGGAGTGCAAGTACTTTTAAAACAGTAAAGGGTTTTATAAAGCAAATCACATTTTTTTTAATGACTGGTAGAGCTGAAAGTTATGGTACTATATTCCCATGGAAAACTCAAACGGAGAGAATTCAGGAGAAGGCCAACCACTCTGTCTTCTTAGGCCTAATGATCTGCTGAATTTATTCTAAGAGTCCCAACCATTCTCCACCTCCATTTCTATTTCTAGATGCATTGGTAGTAAAGTTATGTGCCACAGATGCAGATGAAGAAAATCATCTGAATTCTAAAATTGCCTACAAGATCGTCTCTCAGGAGCCGTCAGGTTCACCCATGTTCATTATGAATAGGTACACTGGAGAAGTCTGCACCATGTCCAGTTTCTTGGACAGAGAGGTAAAGCCTTCTGTGAATGAATAAGAAATAAAAAATTCAATTTTGAAAAGACAAAGATAAAACGATCCATGTGTACCCTTACTCCAATATAAAGGAAGGAAGGAAAATAATCCATTTTTAATAAAAATTAAAAGCTCAATGATATAAATTTCATTTGATATGTAAATAAAAGAGTAGAGAAATAATAGCATTGAATGCATTGGATTCTATTCAAGACAAAACCTAAGTCTTACGTTCTTTTTCATCTTGATTAAGCAACACAGTATGTACAACCTTGTTGTGAGAGGCTCAGATCGGGATGGAGCTGCAGATGGACTGTCTTCTGAATGTGACTGCAGAATCAAGGTTTTAGATGTCAACGATAATTTCCCCACCTTAGAGAAAACTTCAGTAAGTTTGTATTCTTATCATCCTTTTTCCATAAGTGTCAATAATGAATTTGCTTTCATGCTGGCTCATGAGCCTTGTTCTGTCCTATGTATGGACATACTCAACTTTGTTATAGAAACTTTGAAATTTCTTATGTATACTAATATAGCTTCAAATTGTATGTTTGTCTTTGACTCACTACTCCAAACAAGCCTTCTCTGTAAAAGCAACGAACTATCTATTCTGTATACTCTATTCACAGAAACACAGAAATCTGTTGATCTAACTATGGGAATAACATAGCAACATTAATGTTTTTGTATATGCCTCATGATTTGCTGAATGAATTCTACTAGAGTCCCAGACATTCTCAACTTCCATTTTCATCTCTAAGCATAAAGAAGCATAAAATCCAAACTAGCAGGGCCAAATCTGGCTTGCTGTCTGTTTCAGTTTAAAAACAAAACAAAACAAAACAAAAACGTGTTATTGGAGAGCATATCTGTCCTCATGACTTTACATACTGTCTGTGAGGGCTTTGTGCTGCAACAGCAGAGATGAGGGGTTGCAACACCAATTCTCTGGCCCACAATATCTAATATATTTACTATTCAGCCCTTTACAGGAAAAATCTTATCCTCTTTCTAAAAGAAAAGAATAAAGAAAATTAACAATAAGCAAAAAAAAAGAAATAAATAGAAGAGAAAGAAACAAACTGCTAATTTGACCTTGATTTTACATACAGCACATGAATGTCAGTTTTATTATCTTATAATCATTTTATTCTTATTTTCTTGATTGGACTATGGGCATTTAATAATGGTGCAAAAATCATCGACATAGTTTGTTGTTAGTATTTTAAATAATAATTGTGTTTTAAGTACGTTTCTTCTTTTGAAAATTCATTAACTACAAAATTGATCCCTGCATTTTAGTACTCAGCCAGTATTGAGGAGAATTGTTTAAGTTCGGAACTGATACGATTACAAGCAATTGATCTTGATGAAGAAGGCACTGATAATTGGTTGGCGCAATATTTAATTCTCTCTGGAAATGATGGGAATTGGTTCGATATTCAAACAGACCCACAAACCAATGAAGGCATTTTGAAAGTTGTCAAGGTACAGTATAAGGATCTGCAATATTTTCTTCTGCAATATTTTCTTCCAAAGAAGTTTTAAATGACCTTAGAGACAGAATCTGCCTTCAAAAGAAGTACTTCATAACTTTGAATATTGCTTATATCAAGGGTCCTAAGTAACTGCTATGTCAGTCTGAATCTCCTAGCTAGCAACACAAAACTTATTATCAAGAAAAATAGGAAGGCTGTTTTGTTCTGACAGTGTCCAATATCTAGTTGTGAAGATAAGGTAAGCACCCCCAAATTAGATGATGTATGGGAGTTCACAGTGTAATAAATAATACAGATGTCATGATATAAAACATAATTAATTGCCAAGGGAGTGGAATATGAAATAATGAATGAGATAAGAAACGGTGAGATCCTTCTGAGCTAGATTTGTCTGAAAAGATTTCATGCAGGAAATAAGGCTTAAGCAAGATGTTATAGCTAAGATTGCTAATGTGGGTAATAAAATAAACACACAGAGTGAGAAAACATGAAGCATGTTCAGGGCATGGTGAGCAACCCCGCGGGTAGCATCAAGTAGGGAAGTAATGAGAAGTCAGATCAGAGAAGTGAAGCTGGAATCGATGTGCTGAGAACCTTGCATACTGAAATACTGGGTTTGATTTTTTTTCTATAGATTATTTTTTCTTTAATTACTTGCTTTTAATTCACTGACAATGATAAAACTGAAAAATTTATAATTAGAAACGAATAAAATCACAAACCAATAAGATTCAGATTAACATTACTGTAATGAGGGAAATTGTTATTTTTTTATCAAAGGAAATTGCTGCTAACAACATAATCAACACTTATAGCCAGGAAAATATATATTAAGACATATATGTACACACATATTTTTAGCTTGCTACACAGTGTGATTGTGGGATTTACAGTGTGATTATTCAGTTCTGTTACTATTTTTCTCTATTCAAGCACATAAGGCTGTTTTTGTGTTAGTATAAAGTAATAGCTGAGACTGGGTAATTTATAAAGAAAAGAGGTTCAGTTGAATCACCATTTTGCAGGCCATACAGGAAGCAAAGTGCCGACATGTCCTTCCAGTGAGGGCCTCAGGAATCTACAATCATTGTGGAAGGCAAAGGGGGAGCCAGTGTATCACATGACAAGGGCAGTAGCAAAAGAGAGAAGGGGGAGGTCCTAGACTCTTGTAAACAACCAGATCTCGCAAAAACTCATTTATCACCAAGGATATGGTGCTAAACCATTTGTGAGGGGTCTGCCCGATCACCCTGCACCAGGCCCCATCTCCAACTTTGGGAATCACATTTAAAGATGAGATTTGTGGGTGACAGACATCCAAACCATATCATCAAGTTACTGTGAAGTTTTTTCAGGTAGCATATTAGGAAGCCATTTAGCCTTCTGGATGCAAACATATCGTTTATTCACTGGGTCTTTCTCTTTCCTTTCTCAAGTATCTGAGCAATTTTAGTATTACTACTTTACCACCAAAGCACAACCATACACACTGAAATCATATGGTATACTAACTTAAGAGCTAGCCACCAAAATTATGAAAAATATTTATATATAAGATTGTCATCCAAATGAATACACACAATTTTATAATTTCTTAAGTGAACACAACGACTCAAAGAGTATATCATGGACTTTCTGTTTGGAAAACATTGCTTTGGGCCAGAGGTCAGCAAACTGTGATCCAGAGGTCCTCACCTGTCCCATTTCATAAATAGTTTTATTGGAACACAACCACATACATTCATTTATGTATTTTCTGTGGCTGTTTCCACACTCAAGTGGCTGATGTGAATACTTGAGATAGAAACTATGTATGATATGACCCCTAAAACCTAGAACATTTACTATCTGGCCCTTAACCAAAAACGTTTTTCAATTCCTACTTATAGACCAAGGAAAGCTTTGGGATATTTTCTAAAATAACAATAACACCGGCCTGGCGAAGTGGCTCACGTCTGTAATCCCAGCACTTTGGGAGGCCAAGCTAGGCAGATCACCTGAGGTCGGGAGTTTGAGATCAGCCTGACCAACATGGAGAAACCCCATCTCTACTAAAAATACAAAATTAGCCAGGTGTGGTGACACATGCCTGAAATCCCAGCTACTCGGGAGGCTGAGGCAGGAGAATCGCTTGAACCCGGGAAGCGGAGGTTGCAGTGAGCTGAGATTGCACCATTGCACTCCAGCCTGGGCAACAAGAGTGAAACTCTGCCTCTAAATAAATAAATAAATAACAACATGAGTTCAACTCTGAAAACACCAAAGTTATAAAAATTATTATCATATTAATTAAGTCCTGGGGTACTAAGCATCTGATCTAAGGCAATGGCAGTAAAAATGGAAAAAAAAAAAAAAAAAGGAATGGGTATAGGAGCCATCGCCAAATACAACACAAAGAGGAATAGAGGAACAAGAGGTCACCTCCCACCATATCAAATTCTGAATATTTAATCAAGTTTTTCTTCCAGGGATCAGAATTTGTTAAACCTTGCATCCTGGTTAAAAATCAAGAGCTAGACATAACATGCAATTCTTACCTATGTTCTTACCATCTTAGTGACTAACTTTGTATATTATCTCATAATATGTAACTGTTCTTCACTTTTGATCTGTCTCCCAACCTACTAAAATAACAGAAGAATTTTGTGCACATAAAGAACTTGATCTAAATATCTTTCTACCCCCAGCACCCGATCCAGTGTCCGAAAGATAGTAGAGACTCACAAAATTTGAGAATAGTATTGATGATAATATTTACCTGAAACTAATGGTATAGATGTCATCCAAACAGAAGTCACTGGACTTGATTGCATCATTTGTAACTTCTGCATAAAATTATAAATATGAAAAAAATTAACAATGCAGGCAGTGTACTATCTGACTTATGTAATATGCCTTCTGTGATAACGTTTTTTAAAGATATACTTAATTGCTTAAAAAAAAAAACTACTGAAATATCAATTTCATGAAAAATTTGTCAAGGTAATTTGGATGTGTATATACAAAGCCTTATCTATTTTTTTCTGAATGATAACTTTCCAAGTCTCTTAAAAAGAGTAAGAAAAAATTTGCTTAAAAATACCAAAGTAATAGAGAAAGGCTAATTGAAATTAAATTTTAAACCTTGATGTTTGTGTTACTGCCTAGCCAAAAGAACTATTTTAGAGAACGTACACGTAATTTTCCCATGTTTGACATTTTCAATAGCCAGAGGTCAGCCTCTCATTCCAGATACATTTGGAATGAGGTTACTAATGTCCTCTTACACCTTCTCCATTTTCATTCAGGATACCCCTTAACCTTGTGGAAACTGGACTTTTGACTAAGCTTTATATAACCCTTCTCTTAGTCTGAGGAAATTACAAAGATTCAATTCAAAGGATTTAAGGTGGCTCGTGCCTGTAATCCCAGCACTTTGGGAGGCCAAGGCGGGAGGGTCACTTGAGTCCAGGAGTTCGAGACCAGCCTGGACAACAGGGTGAAACCAAGTCTCTACTGAAAGATGGGGCGGTCACCTGTAATTCCAGTTACTTGGGAGGGCTGAGGCATGAAAATCACTTGAACCCGGACCGGGGAGGCAGAAGAAAAAAAAGATTTATTGAGAATTGCTATGTGTTAAGGACATGAAGGCAAATAAGATATAGTCCCTGTTCTCAGGGAATTTACAGTTTAACAAGAGAAAGATCTCAGAAAAATGAAAGTCTCTTTGTCAATAACAGCCTCTCCTTGGTATTTATTGATAAGTGTATATGAAAACACAAGCAACATAAATACGTGTGTGTGTATATATATATATACATTGACTTCAACACTGAGGAAAAAAGCAAAGCAAAATGCTACCCAATTGGAATTCTAACAAAAAAATTGATTTTCTATTTTTATAATAATTCTAATATTTATTAAGCAATTACTAAACACCAACTATTCTGTTATAAGGTGTATCCAGAGGGTTCACATATATTATCTCATTTAATCCTCACAACTCTCAGAAGAAAATAGGGTCATTGCTTTTTTTTTTTTTTTTCTTTTTTTTTTTTGAGACAGAGTCTCACTCTGTCACCCAGGCTGGAGTGCAGTGGTGTGATCATTGCAACCTCCTCCTCCCAAGTTTAAGCAATTTTCACGCGTCAGCCTCCGGAGTAGCTGGGATTACAAGCATGTGCCACCACACCCGGCTAATGTTTGTATTTTTAGTAGAGACGGAGTTTCACCATTGTTGGCCAGGCTGGTCTCAAATTCCTGACCTCAAGTGATCTGCCCACCTCAGCTTCCCACAGTGTTGGGATTACGGGCGTGAGCCACCGCACCCAGCCAGTAATTCCATTTTTAGAGAAAGTGAAACAAAATTGAAGAGGACAAATAGCTAGTCTCAATTTACCCAGGTGGTGAATGGCAAAGACAAGATCCAACCGGAACTCTCTGGTCCCAAAGTCATATTTAACTGCCATCTTCGTGTCTCACTGTATAATCAGGGGCCAGTAAAACCAATTTTAGGAAAGAACTAGCACCCTGAGATTTTCCTTCCAAGTCTGTGTGCCACTATAAACTCCTTCCCAGCTGCGTGTGCCCTGCTTCTCTCTTCCAGACACATTTGTACCAGAGAATGAGCCTTCCTGGAATGAGAACGTATACGCTCAGGCAGACATTTGACCATTTCCCCAGTCCACTGCTGTTGAAAAACTATCACATTCTCTTTTGGATTCTAACTTTCTCCCTCTTTCATACTTAATTCTAAAATGAATCAGTGTCTCCACTAGAATTAGCAGTGTCATATTAAATTAGAACAAAAAAATTGGATGTGAGAATCTAAGCTTAGCTTCTATACTACAATTTACAGAAGCCAAAAGCCTGCCAGAAGCCAGATACATTTCTAGATGTGTTATCTTCATCCTGAGCCCTTCCAGAGCCTCACTCTAGGTCACTGCAGGTCAAACCCCCAGCCATTCTAACACACACCTGTGTTCCTTGTTAAGTGGTTATTCCTCATTTGTTCCTTAAACTGCAAAGACTGAGTTTCCCCAGCCTCTCCCTTTACTTTATGAAGAGACTCCAGGGTAAACCATTGTTTCCATTGCTCTTTACAATCCTTGACCTCTGGACACAATCAGAAAATCCTAACTAAAGGGCCCCACTTGAAAAGAATGAATAAACAATTTTATGCCTTTCCTCTATTTGGCTTTCCTCCTAGAGGAAAGATTGACCCCAGACCAATTTCCTGTTCCTAGATTATGTGAAGATCTTTAATTGATACAACTTTAGACACATATTGGTATATTTTCATCACACTCTGTTCAATGGGGAGAGAACTATTAATATTCTTACAAACAAAAGTGCATTTGTGTGTATACATAAGAAAACCACGAGAGATTTCTCTATCAGAATAGAGGTTATCAGGCCGGGCACAGTGGCTCATGCCTGTAATCCCAGCTCTTTGAGAGGCCGAGGCAGGTGGATCACCTGAGGTCAGGAGTTCGAGACCAGCCTGGCCAACAGGCAAAACCCCCGTCTCTACTAAAAATGCAAAAATTAGCCCGGTGTGGTGGTGCATGCCTATAGTCCCAGCTACTTGGGAGGCTGAGGCAGGAGAATTGCTTGAACCCAGGAGGCAGAGGTTGCAATGAGCTGAGATTGTGCCAGTGCACTCCAGCCTGAGCGACAGAATGAGACCCTGTCTCAAAAAAAAAAAAAAAAAAAATTGAGGTTCTTGATTTTTCATTTATTTGAAGATAGCATGGAATTCTATTAAATAAAAAAATGATTAGTAGAAGAAAGATCTCTTCCAGTTGAAAAGTGATTTTTGAGTACATAATTTATATTCAGTTCTGTGCTAAGTATCATGTGGGGTGGTCTATTATGTGGACCAGTGGACTAGGTATTATGTGGATCTGTAAACAGATGTGCAAAAGGAATCAAAATCTCAGACCTCAAGGGTTTTGGCTGAAATTCAAGCACGGCATGCTGAGCCATGTCCAAAGAAGAACCTAAGTAAATTTCTATGAATGTTTTTCTTATCAGCTCTTCTAAAAAGATGTAACTCTAAAACCTAAGGAAACATTCATGATGTCAGGGAGTTTCCCTGAGAAGCAGAGATTTACCTCAGAGTTCTGCTGATGGCAAGCCTTGCTGATATCTTGACTTCTGCTGTTGGAAATGCATTGCAAGTGAAGCTTAGCTTCCAGAACACTTCTAAGCAAACATTGTTCAGCAATTCTTTCTTTGCAACTACTTTTTCATTGTGACTTTTCATGTCACCACATCAATCATTCTGGATCAAAAGATTCTATTTTTTATCCAGAATACCCATTTCAAAGGTGACTTTTCTCTGGGCATGGCATTTACTTATTTGAATATGCCCCATAAAGGAGTTTTCCTGTCCACCAGACCCAGCGACTATAATCATCATAAATTCTTTATAAGTTGAGTACATCATTAAAAAAAAATTATGTGTTCAGTGACATCATATATATTAGCACCTTTATTCTGCTGATTATACTTTCAAAAGATTCTCAGATGTGAGTTCTATAAAGGAAATCTGGGTACTATTTATTTATTCATTCAATAGTGTGAACAGTTTTTATTTCATTCTAAAGCTTTTTTTCATAAACACCTCATTTGGAAAATAATCGTTTTTCATTTCAGCGTTTTTGTATAAAAAGTCCAAAACTCCAAAATTTTATTCCAATTTAAAATCACAGGCTTAAACAATCTACATAGCTGATTATGCTAAAAGATAAACAGAAAAACATATCTAAGATACCTAATGCAGTAATAAGTAAATTTTTTTTCAATTAAAAATCTAAACAGCATATCTCCTGGACCTTATTCTAATGTGTGGTTTGCTTTACCACGGCTTCTTACTTTATTGAAAGAGAGTTCTTTGCTGTTTCAGAGTTTTTCATTTTCTTTCATTTCAGATGCTGGATTATGAACAAGCACCTAATATTCAGCTTAGTATCGGAGTTAAAAACCAAGCTGATTTTCACTACTCCGTTGCTTCTCAATTCCGAATGCACCCAACCCCTGTGAGAATTCAAGTTGTTAACGTGAGAGAAGGACCTGCATTTCATCCAAGTACTATGGCTTTTAGTGTGCGGGAAGGAATAAAAGGAAGTTCCTTATTGAATTATGTGCTTGGCACATACACAGCCATAGATTTGGACACAGGAAACCCTGCAACCGATGTCAGGTACTGCAAATATTTTCTTCGTGTTCTATGGTTCTATCCAGTGTTAATTCATGTAGCATGTGCTAGTATATGTTGGTTGTAATACTTTTGGAGGGCTTTTTTGCTTTTATTATTCCTTTGATTCAAAAGACTATTAGAGCATTGAAATCTTAGAATTTTAAGTGTTTTAGAGGCTTCAATAATGTAAGGGCTCCAACTAGTTATAAAAGTAATTGTGTCCAGTGAGTAATTGTAAGATCAAAGAGCCTCCTAAATTACTCCATAAGTCTTTTTGATCTTTTGTGGCCAGTTTGTACTACCCTGGAGCTGGGCCGATTAAGCCATATTGTGGGCAATAAGACACCATAAAAGTTGAGTCACTGCTTGTTTTCTTAAACCTGTGTTAATATGACTTTGAGACTAATTTCAATCCTCTGCTTAATCTAAGAGAAAAAACACAATCATAGAAGCTAAAAACAGTGTTTTAGAAAATTGATAGGCATAAGGAGAGTCAGAAGAGGAGAAATAAAAAGATACTATTGGGGCACTAGGTACATAGATTATACGTGAATTAGAACAATGTAAAATATTCTGGAAATAACCACAGTGAAGTACACAGGTCTTCTCTATATCCTGCCCTTCTCTATATCCTTTTCTTCTTCCCAATATTCTTGGAGTAAACAAAGTCTACTGACTTATAAGTTACTTTGATGTTCACAGTTTTAGTTATTAAATCAGTTAACAAATTGACAGACTCAAAAAAACCTGTGAAGTTTGCCAGGATGAGTGGAGGTAAAAGCAGTTCAGATAAAAGAACTGAAGACTTGAAATTGTGCCTGGTAAAGACCAGATCTTCTTCCAGTGAGGTCAAGCACTTTAAATCTATCATCTGTAACAAGATCCAGATAGAGACACTGAACAGAGGATACCACAAGCCCCCAACAGGCTATCAGTGAGGTGCTCTGAAATCAACATGGCTGAAAAGCCACAAAAAAAATCCTAAGTATACCACATGTGAAAATAAATAAGCAATATTTGTTTCTGAAAATGAATAAAGGATGTTTTATATTGCTATGATTTAATAAATAGAGCTGAAATAAACTCATACATTTTATTAACAATTATCCTAGGAGCCAGAAGAGTAAAAATGATGAAATTTTAAAACTTGCAGACCTGTATATTAATGTATTTATCATTGAATTTTTATTGATATATATATCCTTTTTATAAACCAAGGCAATCATCACTATAAAACATAAAAACACAATATTAAAGTTTGCCACATTGTAGCTCTTATGTGATTTAAAAGTACTAACTTTCATAAAAGCATAATAACAAACTTTTTTATTTAAAAACAGATATATCATAGGGCATGATGCAGGCAGCTGGTTAAAAATTGATTCAAGAACTGGTGAGATACAATTTTCTAGAGAATTTGATAAGAAGTCAAAATATATTATCAATGGGATATACACAGCAGAGATCCTGGCTATAGATGGTAAGAAAATTTATTTTCACTATTTTAAGAAAACTAGTACTATTATATTAAATATTATGTTATTCTAATGCTGATATTTGAGTGACTCAGACATTTTTAATGGTGTAATCAAGACTTACAGAAAGCCCTAAACACTTCAAATCAAGAATTGAAGTCAATTAAAATCATAATTTACACTTAAGCCATAGTTTATTTCATCTGCTTCCAAAAATGAGTTGTATATGGCTTACAGCATAAAAGTTAAAATATAATTCATCTTCTGATTATGACTTTGTCTCTTGAGTATGGCTAATCTCACTTGTAGGGTATGTTGGGAACGTTTACTTAAAGTAAGGGCTACATGCTCGACAAAGTTCATTCGGGGATCACCTTGTGGGAAGGCAATGTCTCCAAGAATACAATTATTTTCGAGCCATTAAAACTGAACTACAGTGAGAAGCTTGTGTGAGTGTTGCTTGATTAGACATATTTCCATAGTAAGATGCTATGGACCAAGAAAGCACAGGTTAGTCCAAATATAAGATCCATATTAAAAGTCGTAAATACAGATGCGCTGACTTAACTTGTAAGTGAGCCACTTCTCACATGGGTAAATCTGTTAAGCAGTCCTCTTGGTGAGCAGCAACAGGATTTGTTTATTTATCAATAGTTAACGATTCTATGAAGCAGTGCCTAGGAAACCAGCTGCTATAGAACAAAACAAGAGACAAAGGTCAGGAACCGTGAAGAAGGGGAAAGATAGGTGTCCGAGATACATGCCTAATGTAAGACAGATACTGTAGGTTTGCACTGAGTTTATAGCTGACCTTTCTAGTATCAAAACAAAAGTAAAGATAAAGAAGCAGCATAAAATTCAAAAAGAAACCATGATAAAACCAAACCAACTATCGTCTGTACATCCTGGGCTTCATCCTGTGGCGGGTAAATTTTAACTCCTGGGTCAGTTTTATAAATAACATTGTCTTATTTATTATCAGTATTCTGGAAGATCTAATTTGAAAATGGATTCTAACCATGTTGATTGCACCCTATGTTTGCATATTGGTCATATGTGAAAAATCTTCAAATGCTAGAATAAATAATTAGCCACTCCAAGCAAATAAAGAGAGAGAAAGTGCTGTCAAAATGTACCAAGAGAAATCCAGAAAAAAAGCTGATTGTTTATTCACCTAAGCAGAGTGTCTGCACTGGCACAGAGCCATCTGAATGGTTGGAATAAGTTTGCTTCAGCACACACCGTCATCAGGTGAAGAGACAGACCTCTATGCAGAGCAAACTTTATCGGGAAGCAAACACTATAAGCAATAGCTTGAGCTTTGGTTGCCAATCACAAGGTAATAGAAGAGCTACCAAAGATCAAAGAATGACAAATAAAACAATCTGTGGAATAATCTGATGCCTTTCTAATGAGAAACTAAGTGAAATCGACATCTTTCATCTAGTGAAAACAAGTCCAATGCTGAATAGGGTATATAAACATATTATACAAAATCATATAGACTATAGGTAGGTTCTCAGTTTATTCTCATTCAATTACCTCAATGACTACTACTTAGGCACACAGAAAACATCTGTAAAAGGAATTTATTGCTTTCTCAGAAAAGGACCTAGTAAGGTACCCCAGAGATGACAATGTTCTAGTTTAAAAGCGAGAAAGCTAAGATTCTTTTCAAGTTAAAAACAAGCAAAAAAAATTCTGTATTCGCTGTAACAGAACATAGAGTAGAAAAGTGGACTAAAAAGCTCCTAGACTCCTAATCTTTAATCTTTGGCCCTTTCTGATAAATTATACTATCCAAAAACTTGTTTCAAGTGGATTAGGGAAAAATCTGATACACTTATATTTGTTTTCAGAAACGCCATTTCAGAAAGAAATAGCATGTAACAGATGCAATTAAAATAAACAGTGAGCACAGAAGAAAAACACAAACAAGTATTTATTTCAACTGTGGTTATTTCTACAAACACAGGACTCAGTGAGCATCCTGAATGGAGGTCCATAACTGACCTGGGGGTCTAATTTATGGGAACAGGGTGAGATTAGAAAGCAGTAAACCTTCTCTGAGGAAGAACATTTGATTTTGCGCCTTAGGATGTGTCAGAATTAGCAAAATGAAATGAGGGTGGAAAACATTTTAGGAAGGGTGAAAAGAATGTGCCAGAGTCCAGAGTAAAAAAGAAACTTGTTTAAAGAACTCAAAAGAAGCAGTGTGGCTGGAAGGTAGCACATACAAAGGGAAGAGTGACTTTGGGTCACTGAAGCGGGCAGGAACCTGTCAAGCCTCCCAAGTCACGTATATGTTTCCTACAAGTTCCATGGCATCATCAGGGGATATGAGAAAGAGTTTTCTCCCTAACACCATTTACCTCAACACCTATGACACTTACTCTTTCAGACGGCTCTGGAAAAACAGCTACAGGAACCATATGTATTGAGGTTCCTGATATCAATGATTATTGTCCAAACATTTTTCCTGAAAGAAGAACCATCTGCATTGACTCTCCATCAGTCCTTATCTCTGTTAATGAACATTCTTATGGGTCTCCGTTTACTTTCTGTGTTGTTGATGAGCCACCAGGAACAGCTGACATGTGGGATGTCAGATCAACAAATGGTAAGTGAAACGTAAGCTTGCTTTTTGGACTTTAAGTCCAAAAGGAAAACAATTACCAAAAAATGTGTCAAGTCACTTAATAAAACATTCTACTTCTGTTTCCACAATTCTTGCCATATTAACATTAAATGAAAAAAATATGTCCTGTACACAGAGGATATTTGATAAAATTTTGAACTGAAATGAAATGAGTCAAAATGTTTCATTAATATTTAATTTACAAATAGTAGTAGATAAATACCAGTTTACCCATCATTTTGAGTAGGTAAAACATTAAACCAATATTTATTCAGTTTAAAATAAACAGAACCCTTAACAAACTCATAAATTAAGAATGTCACAATTCCCTATTCTGAATAAATTCAGACAAATCACATAAATGTCTCTGAAACTCATATATCCCATAGATACATTTAAATATTTACTGCTCACTTAGGAGCACATAAAATCAATTAAATTATTTTTAACAATAACTATGAGTTCAGACTTATTTTTAAGGGTAAAAATTTAAATCCGAATTGCTCAATATTAGAGGAATGATTAAACAAACTATAGTACATATTATTAAGATGTGCTAATAATATACAGTCACTAAAATTAGAATTATGCAATGTAGATACAAAAGAATGCATAAACCAAAGAAAGTAAAGTGAAAAATAGATCACGAAGTTGTATATGTATGTATCTTGACTATAACTACATACAACTGAATGGCTGACATTGATAAAAATTAAGAATAAATTTCAGATAACATAACATTTTATCTACCTTGGGTTCTTTTTCCTAAAACGTTAAGTGCATAATAAAAAAGAAAATGCTATGAGAGGATCTCATTTGGGCTAAGATAGCTCCCTAATCTCATATTCATTTGGGGCTACAGGGAAAATCTCATGGGCTAGTCGGTGGCCATCAGACTACAGAGCCCAGGGTGAGAGGAAATACTTCCCACCTCTTTGAGGCCACCAAGCCCCTCTATTTACAGAATGGAGAAACCCTAAAATAAGGTGGGGAAAATACCACCAATAAAGACTTGGTCAAAGTAAGAAATTAGGCAATTTGTTTTTACCATCAAACCTTTAGCTCTTTTCAACAAAACCACTTTAATATTTTTTAAAGTTAATCACGTTAAAGCAATTCCATTAATATCAAGTCAACTCTGAATTCACCATCTCCTATAAAGCTCAATAGCCCATTCATAAACAATAATAATTGCTAACCACTTTTTTCCTCATTCAGATCCTAGATATTATGATTACACATATAAGAAAAAATGTTCTGCATGGAGGTATAATATTATAGCTATTACAGGTTTGCCAATAAAAAATATAACCACACTGGAGATAGTATTCCTAGGGACCTGTTTCAATGCTTGCTGGTGTTTTAGAACAGAATGAACTTCACTTAATGTGCTGTGGCATTGTCTTATCTCATTTTTACCTTGTGCACAGGTTAGATTTTGGTGGACATAGCTGGCTTGCCATCTAGCTAACTGAGGATAATAAAACATCATAATAAAAAACATTGTGTGCTATGGATCAATCAGTTACTATTCATGGTTTAGCTGTAAATTTAATCATCTCGTAACACTCCTTGTATTAATAAATAAATTCCAACCAATATTTTAGGCAATATGTTTTATAAAAATTCATAGACAATGATAGCACAAAGAATTAGGAGAATTTGAACAATTTTAAATGAAAGAGCAACAATTTTGAACAGTCTTAAGGAGGGTATTGTGTAAACTGTAGTCCTAAATAGAAGACTTCTAATATTTTCTTTCAGCTCAATATTATTTATTCATTGGGCAAATATTTATTGAATGTATATTATATGCCAATTACTGTTGCTCTGGGAAGATGCAACAAGGTCCTTGCCTGCATTGTAGAAGTAGCAATCCAGCAGTAAGCAATACTTATTTAAAAATTAGTCATAAATGTTAAAAAAAAAAAAGAAAGAAAGAAAGGAAACAAAAAAAGGCCAGGCAGAACGGCTCATGCTTGTAATCCAAGCACTTTAAGAGGCCAAGGCAGGTGGATCGCTGGAGCCCAGGAGTTCAAGACCGCCCTGGGCAATATGGCAAAACCCTGCCTCTACTAAATATATATATATATATTAGCCGGGCATGGTGCCACATGCCTGTAGTCCCAGCTTCTCAGGAGGCTGAGATGAGAGAATCACTTAAACCTAGGAAGTCAAGGCTGCAGTGAGTCATGTTTGTGCCACTGCACTCCCACCTGGGCAATAGGAATGAAACCCTGTCTCAAAGATAACAAGAATAATAATAATAACAATAAATAAAATAAATGTTAAAAAAAGTACAAGGGGCTTTATGACTAAGAAAGCATGAAAAATCAAGTGTTTTAAGTCAATGTTTGGTATTAGGGAGAGTTAACCACCCGCCCAGCCCACCAAGGAATTTCCATTTATTTTCTGTTTCCTCTCTTCCATTTCAGCTACCTCGGCAATCCTTACGGCTAAGCAGGTTTTATCTCCAGGATTTTATGAAATCCCAATCCTGGTGAAGGACAGCTATAACAGAGCATGTGAATTGGCACAGATGGTGCAGTTATATGCCTGCGATTGCGATGACAACCACATGTGCCTGGACTCTGGTGCCGCGGGCATCTACACAGAGGATATAACTGGTGACACGTATGGGCCTGTCACTGAAGACCAAGCTGGAGTTTCAAATGTTGGTCTTGGACCAGCAGGGATCGGCATGATGGTTCTGGGCATCCTGCTACTGCTTTGTGAGTACTCAATTAAATCCTTCTTTTCAATAGTTCTTCAAAATAGGACTGTTACGAGGCTCGCTGGGATGGTTAGGTCCGTGGAGCCATTTCTTTTTGGTATCTCTAGCAATTTTTGAGTGCCTTAGAAATAAACAATGGGACTGACAAGTATATGTGCTTAATCCACAATGATAACTAAGAAAGCCTAGGGTGAGTGAGAGTCCTAAAAATGGGAAACACATGCAAATCACTACATATACTACCTAAAAGCACAAAACAAATCCCATCATGGAAATTTCCTTAAAACGCTTTAAGAGTAGAGAGGCAGAAGCAATTAAGTCAATGTGGAAAAGTTAGGACAATCTTTTTGGAAAAGTGGATTTTGAGGTGAGCCTGAAAAGCTGAGGATTTTTTTTCTTTTTCTTTTTCTTTTTTCTTTTTTTTTTTGAGATGGAATCTTGTTCTATTGCCCAGGCTGGAGTGCAGCGGTGCAACCTCGGCTCACTGCAACTTCCGCCTCCCAGGTTCAAATGATTTTCCTGCCTCAGCCTCCCAAGTAGCTGGGACTACAGGCGCCCACCACCATGACTGGCTAATTTTTGTATTTTTAGTAGAGACGGGGTTTCACCGTGATAGCCAGGATGGTCTCAAACTCCTGACCTCGTGATCCACCCGCCTTGGCCTCCCAAAGTGCTGGGATTACAGGCGTGAGCCACTGCACCCTGCTGAGGATTTCTTTTAAAGGAGGATGATGTCTAAGGAAATTTGAAAGGTAATCAAAGACACACACACAAAAAAAAACAAAAAAACACACACACAAACAAAAGGGAGCAAGATATGGAAGAGCATAGCACACCTAGGAAGCAGAGAGGCTAAAAGGGAGGCTGGGAGCCAGCATGGAGGCATGTTCATGACACACCAGGCATTCTGGGCTTCAGTACAATGGCACAGAAGAGTCGATGAGAGCTGATGAGCGCCGGTGACCCTGCGGTAGGAAGCAAGTAGAAGAGACTAGAACAGAGAATTAGCCTCTGGGCTCTGGGTGAGTTCCTACACTAAGACTGGTCACAGAAGTGGCAAGATCACCAAACAAAAATTTCCCAAAAAGGGCCCTCCTTTCCCCATAGAATTTTTTTAAACATATAGATCCTCAGAGGAAGAGTACTTCATACATTTTAGGTTGCCCTTGCAATATTTAGGTTTTATGGGGATCAAAAGCTGGGTTCTAAAATTAAAGAGAATTAAATTTGTCAAACTGTATTGTTGCTATGTTTTCAGGGATGAGCACTAATTAAAATGTAATCATTTCAAGGCATAAAAAATAACAGTTGACTTTTGGTGAGGATTTCTTTCTTGAAATAATCTGTAAGGTTTCAAAGCTATGCAAAGATCATGAGTGATTCTCACAATGATATTAGAGATATTTTCCCAGAATATAACTCTAGGGCAATTGAGTAGTGGTTTTCAGGTAAGCTTTGAGTTAGTGGTTCTCAACCCTAGTTGTACATAAGAATTAGTTAAAGGTCTTCCAAAATTACTCATACTTGAGTCATACTCAAGATGAGACCAAGCATCAGCATGTTCAAGCCCTTTGGTGAGACTAATGTGCAGTTCAGGGCTAAAAACCCAGTGTCAGCTGCATTTCCATAAGGTTAGCACTAAGAATTTCAAGACTTTTTCCTGACCCAGTCAAAGAAAGCATGAGAGTTGTTCAACTGATTGATTGTAGAATAGGAGAGGAATACCCCTATGGACACTTGTCTTCAATGGAGAAGTCCATGGTCTATTTTAGGAGAGGGGGGCAGTGTGATGGTAGTGGGAGGGATCTGAGCCCAAACCTATGTTCCCAAAGGGCCTCAAATTGACACTTTTGATGTTAGCTCCAAATGAGATTACACATACAGTAATTGTATTGGGTATGTGCTAAAAACACTTCATTTCATTTATTAGATAGTGCCTTTGTTAGAGTTCATGCCTGCAATGGTACATGATCCAGCTCACATTTAAATTCACAGAAATATAGAATAGGTGGAACCATGGCCTAGGGGCTACCAATTCTAGTTTTAGCCCTTTTCCAGAAAATGCTGTGGAAAGGTATAACTTGACCTTTCACTGTTCATAGTGCAGATGGCAAAATTGCCAAATTAATTGTTGTAATAAGACTAAAGTTGATTTTGCAACTTTGATATTCTCTTCTTTTGTATCTGTTTTTAATTTTTAATTTTGGTGGGTACATAATAGGTGTACATATTTATGGGGTACATTAGCTGCTTTGATACAGGCACGCAACGTGAAATAATCACATCCTGGAGAATGGGGCATCCATCCCCTCAAGCATTTATCCTTCTATTCTATATCTTTAATTAACCCACTTAGTAAAATGCATGCCGTGCTAGAGAATTAGGAAAGTATGAAAAGCAACTAGAGTGGGCCCAAAGAATTAAACAGAGTGTATTCTAGAATCTTAGAAAACTTAATCAGTGTCTATACTTATGGATTAAAATATAGAATTGAGGTGATTATTAGGGTAACAAATAGGAAATTTCCTCTTAGAAGAAACACTTGGATAGCTAAACATTTTTGATAGCTTTAATTTTTCATTATAGTCTGTAAACAAAGTCTTAAAATAATTGTAAATATCTCCATTAAATTTAGTGAGTATTATTTGACTTCTATTTTAAGTGTAACTGTGATAAGGATTGAAGATAGGTCCTATCTCCAGGTCCTATAGCTGAATCCTGTATTCAATCCTCTTGATAACATATATTCATGATGCGTTTAACTTACATGTATGTGTCCATCTGCCCCAACCAGCTCAAGAGTCTTCGACTAAAGACAACCTTACTTTCCTAATCTGTCAGTAAAGAAATTCAATTACCTGATCTCAAACTCCTTGCCATCTAGCACTAAAGTTCTATGTGATTTGGTGGTGTTGTATTTATAAAAGTGGATATGTATACTCAGTCCCCTAAAGGAAAAAAATGAGATTTTCTTACATATATTTGTATTTTTGTTCTAAATATACTGCCACCAAATGCTCCCCAAAATGATTCATCCAGTGACTTCCTAAACTGAGCAATTTGTGTTAACTCGACATTGTCACTTTCTTGGGCAGTGGCTCCACTCTTGCTGCTCCTGTGTTGCTGCAAACAGAGACAGCCAGAAGGCCTGGGAACAAGATTTGCTCCTGTGCCTGAGGGTGGAGAAGGAGTGATGCAGTCTTGGAGAATTGAAGGGGCCCATCCCGAGGACAGGGTAAGTGGACTGTCACTTTCCAGAGAAGTGTGGAGTTTCAGTGGAAATTGAGCATGTCTTAACAATTACATACTGCACAAAAATGAACAGATGTCAGTTTTTAAATGTTTAACATAAAGCATTTGTTTTTTAAACGTTTATTTTTCTTTTCAGGATGTGTCAAATATATGTGCACCCATGACAGCCTCAAATACCCAGGATCGGATGGATTCCTCTGGTCAGTAGACACCAAAATCTGTTTTTCCTTTTAAATTTTTCAAAATTATTCAACCAGACCAACTTCATGTAAAAGTACCTTATGGAAAAGTCTGTCAATCTCTTTGGGTGACAGTATAATTAGAGGGAATGTGACCTATTTGAAGTAGCCACTTTTTTTTTTCTATCTGAAACTACAGGCAGTGACGTATGACACAGCAGTTAAAAGAGCAAACTCTGGAAGCAGAATGCTTGGGTTTGATTCCCAGCTCTGCCACTTGCTTAAGGGTTGCATATCTTTTATCTGAAATGCATAGGACCATGAGTTTGAGTTTGGCTCAAACTTTTTGTGCCATGGTGATCAAAAAGTTTCAGACTTAGGAGCATTTTGGATTCTTGATTATCGGATTTGGGATGCTCAGCCTGTAGTAATAAGTCCTTAGTCAAGACATTTAACCTCACTGGGCCTCAGTTTCCTTATCTTTAAAATTGAGCTTATGATAGTACCTACTTTAAAATGTTGCTGTGAGGAGTAAATAATATGTATTATATATGTAATATATAATACATACATATATTGTATAGATTATTTTATTATATATAACATACATGTGTATGTGTGTCTATATATACACACACACATATATAAGTGTGTATATATACATATATCACAAAATATATGTTAGAGTAGTGCCTGGCACGGAGTACATGCTACTGTAGTAATTATTTATAATACAAGCTGTTTTTTTTTAAGAGCTAAAGAAAAGGCAGTAAATGTACTCTAATAATACACTGAATAACTTTTCTTAAAGTCAGACAAGCTTTTGCCTCAAAAGAGTGTTGTAAACTCTCCTATCTTACCAGCCCCACGCATATCTAAGAATACTGAACACACTACTTAGCTATATGGCAATGATTGCACCAAATAGAGAGGGTGCTTAATTCTGCAGTGCACGTGAGCTTTCTCTGATTCCTTAGTATCCCAAGCTTGGCCCTTTGCATGCAAAGAAACTCGGTGACTGAACATCCCTGTGAGCCCAGCTCCATCCTGTTACGGAGTGAAGGAGGACTATGAGCTCAGTTTCTGCAATCCCGTCGCTGGCCTTGCTTTGGAGGGCTCCCGGGTGGGTCAAGCCCGCAGCAGCCACGGCGGGAACGGGCGCCTGCTTGTAGTTCCTCTTGGCAAGTTCTACACCTTTAAGTCTAGGGCGAAGTCTGTGCAAATGTGGGAAGGCCACGTCCCACCACTGACTCCATCTGTGTAATTAATTTACTTTTATTTGGTCAACAAGCCTGGAGATGTATCGGTGTAACTCGTATCGCTCTTTGTCAGCTTTTTAGTGCCTACGCCTTGCCGGGTGGTGGTGGCACCGCAGATGGCGGTGGCGGCGTTTTAGGCAGATGCGCGCTGCAGGCAACTCGAGCGCTGTTACACTAACATCCTCCCTTTTCAGAAATCTACACCAACACCTATGCAGCCGGGGGCACGGCGGAAGGAGGTGTATCGGGAGTGGAGCTCAACACAGGTATGGGGACAGCCGTTGGCCTCATGGCCGCAGGGGCCGCAGGAGCCGCAGGGGCCTCAAGGAAGAGGAGCTCTACCATGGGAACCCTGCGGGACTACGCAGACTCAGACATCAACATGGCGTTCTTGGACAGCTACTTCTCGGAGGTAATGCCCTCACAGTCACACACAAAATCGTCTTGAGATTGAATAATAATAATAGTAAAATACTCACAATGGTAGTAGGCCTCTTCTGAAATATGCTATTATTCTCAACCCTATCCCAAACCTGAATAAAAAATATTTCACTTCTCCTTAAAACACAAGATACTAATTTGCCACAGGATTTCGCATTCAACTGCCACAGCTCATCTTAGTACTGTGAACAAGGCCACACCCCTCATCATTCTCCACTTCCCTTTTCCATTTTTCTATCTTCTGTTTCCTTGATTCCTCACCTTGTTTCCCATAGCAGTAGCAAAGCAGGAAAATGCTCATCAAGGAGAAAAAAAAGGTGCATTTATGACCTCTGTTTTTGATGTCCTTCATGTTCTCCCGGAGCCTCCAACAGAAAAGAGAAAATAAAAAGAATTGGGAACGAAAGGAGTTAAAACTCAGGAACACAGCATCACCACAACTCGTGCTAGATTAAGACCTAGAAGATAGCTCTCCTATTCTCAGTCCAGTGACTTATCCATCAACTGACCTTCACTAAGAAAAGGGGTCCAGCAATAGCACTGCTGGGTATATATCCAAAAGAAAGGAAATCAGTATATCAAAGAAATATATGCACCCCCATGTTTATTGCAGCACTAGTCACGTAGCCAATACATGGAATCAACCTGTGTCCATCAACAGATGATTGGACTTTTAAAATGTGATGCATATACCCAATGGAATATTATTCAGCCATAAAAAATGAAATTTTGTCATTTTGCAACAACATGGATGGAACTGGAAGACATTGTGTTAAGTGAAATATGCCAGACACAGAAAGACTAACTTGACATGTTCTCACTCGTTTGTGAAAGCTAAAAGAAAAAACCGAACTCACGGAGATTGAGAGTAGAATGATGGTTACTAGAGGCTGACAAGGGTAGTAGGGAGGGGAAACAAAGTGGGATGGTTAATAGGTGCAAAAATACTGTTAGAATGAAGAAGATCTAGTATTTGATAGCACAACAGGATGACTATAGTTAACAATAATTTATTACACATTTTAAAAGAACTAAAACAGAACTGGAACGTCCCTAACACAAAGATATCATAAATGCTTGAAGTGAGAGATACCCCAATTACCCTGATTTTATCATTACGCATTGTATACCTGTATCAAAACATCCCATGTGCTCCATAAATATGTACAACTATTATGTATCCATGAAAAAAAGACAAAAGATCATGGGTCTAGCAGCATTAAAAAAAAGCCCTATAGACATTGAGTTGGCCTAATAGAGTAGCATAAAGAGTGAATAAATCTTCTCATGAATTCCTATTTAGTAAGTTTACTTGGCTTAAATAGCAACCCATTTTATCTCATATTTCAGTTAGCCTGCTTTACTCCCCATCTGTTCATACATGAATTTCACCATTATTCTTTACAAAAAAAATGCTGAAGATGTTGTTGCAATTGTAAACTATATCCTAAAATTGGTAGTTACAAATGCTATCACAGAATGTGCATGGATAGTATCAATTATTTTAATGAGTAATTGATACTGTTATTCAGTTTATTCCGTAACAACTTAACTCAGAAGTCTCTCTGAGGGATTGCTGTTATTCTTCCTTATTTTAGGGAAAAAGAAATTTCTAATTCTGCATTTCCTTTTAATTTTAGAAAGCATATGCTTATGCAGATGAAGATGAAGGTCGACCAGCCAATGACTGCTTGCTCATTTATGACCACGAGGGAGTCGGGTCTCCCGTAGGCTCTATTGGTTGTTGCAGTTGGATTGTGGATGACTTAGATGAAAGCTGCATGGAAACTTTAGATCCAAAATTTAGGACTCTTGCTGAGATCTGCTTAAACACAGAAATTGAACCATTTCCTTCACACCAGGCTTGTATACCGATCAGTACTGACCTCCCTTTGCTCGGACCTAATTACTTTGTTAATGAATCTTCAGGATTGACTCCCTCAGAAGTTGAATTCCAAGAAGAAATGGCAGCATCTGAACCTGTGGTCCATGGAGATATTATTGTGACTGAGACTTACGGTAATGCTGATCAATGTGTGCAACCCACTACAATTATTTTTGATCCTCAGCTTGCACCCAATGTTGTAGTAACCGAAGCAGTAATGGCACCTGTCTATGATATTCAAGGGAATATTTGTGTACCTGCCGAGTTAGCAGATTACAACAATGTAATCTATGCTGAGAGAGTACTGGCTAGTCCTGGTGTGCCTGACATGAGCAATAGTAGCACAACTGATGGTTGTAAGGGACCTGTAATGAGCGGCAATATTTTAGTAGGGCCAGAAATTCAAGTGATGCAAATGATGAGTCCAGACCTTCCCATAAGCCAAACCATTGGCTCCACATCCCCAATGACATCTCGACACAGAGTAACACGATACAGTAACATACATTACACCCAACAGTAAGTGCTTTATGGTCAGTATTCTATATGGAGACCTTGCACCTTGTAATCACCAATACATCCACCAAAAATATATAATGTACCATATATATTAATAGTCAACAAATACTCAGATATTCTAAGGTCAATGCCATTATTTGATTATACCATTTTGGGGGTGAATATGGCTAGGCACTTTAGATAGGCCTTTTTAAAATTCTTTCTGATTTTAAATAACGTGTCAAAAAATGTGCAGAAAATGTATTGTATCCCTTGATACTGTCTAATGAATAGCACATCACTCATATTGTGAATCCTATGGGTCTTGAGGCCTGTAGAACCAATCTTGTAAACCAAGATGCCTTGTTCTTGGAAGTTACAAAAGAAGCCCTGTCTACATCCACCAGCCATATTTTTCTTTACAGAAATATTTATATTAAAATTTTTAATTGAAAAGTTGAATGAAATGTACATTTCTGAAAGGAAATTGAAAAGGAATATAGAGTATCTGTCAATATCTTTAGATATCTGAAGTCATTTGTCTCTTCAAAAGATTTTTCAATATTATGCGCTATTAAGCAATAGGGGATGCTTAATATAATAAGAAAAGAGTTTGCCAACTGAAAGCATCGCTGGAAATGGTTCATCAAAGAAAAATATGTATTTTTATTGAACTTTATTGATTTATGTGATTAACTGTAAATTAATCTAGAATAGCAAAAAAATGACAATCCTCAAGTAGAAAGAGTTATTGGGGAAATATTAGCGTTTTCCCCACTTACAGGGAATTTTTTCCCTACTGTTGCCAATTATGTCAGAAAAATACATGAAATATGGCGTAATCAATTTCATTGACCTGAATCATAGAGCTTTCAATTGGCAACCAGATATTCTCCAAAAGCACTCTGTATAGTTATTCATATATTCAACAATATTTACTCAGAAGCAACTAGGTGTTGAGTGCTAGTCTTGGCTCTGTGAATATACAGGTAAAGAAGACAGACATGGTTTCTGCCTTCATAGAGCTTCTATTCATTTCTAGACTTAAAATAAAACTCTGGGACATGGCTTTAAGTTCCTAACAACAATAATTAACCAACTATTTAAGTCCATTACCAAGTTGTGTTTCTCTTTGCAACACTACTGTTTATGTTGAATAAATAAAATGGAAACACATTGCTTACTTTTAGTAGGCATAAAGCTGACTTGAGAAAAAGAAACTCTAGACAGGTAATTTTACTTAATTCTGTAAAATATGTATACAGTAGCAGCAATAATGTGACTGAGATAATGTAAATGAAATAAACTTATTTTTAAGGCTTAATCCTTTTGAAAGGAAATAATTGTAGTGCTTCTTGCCTATCTTTTGCTCCTTTATGAATAAAACTATTGTAGAATTTAAGTCATCTCAGATAACCTCTTACCTAGTTCTCTCATTTTCTAGACAAGGAATCTAGAAATAGAGAGGTTAAATGACCACAACCAGCTAGTTGTGGTACAAAGCCTTGAACCCATTGTTCAGATACCCTAGCCAGTGTGCTTTTTTATACTATAACTTCACCAGATATGAAGAGGATCCAAACCTGCCTGTTGCATACTCTTTGCTATTCCCTAATTGGAAGAAAAATTATCTCTCAAAAAATTAAGTTTTATGAAGTGTAAGTGCAGACCAGCTAAAACATTGTAATGCTAGAAAGTTATTTACATATTTCCTAATATTTTCCAAATTATGTGTACTGCCAGCTGCTACATCCATTTCTCACTTTAGTAAATTTTACTTCTCTATAACTGATGAAATCCATGGGGTAGCTAAGGAGCACTGGTCTCATGGTGATTAAACACTCAAGCAACAACCAGCCACATAGCATCTGGCACACACTCCGTTCTGTAGCAAATCCTGACGTGGACATTTCTCGCTTAAAGTTTGCATTGGATGGCTTTTGTTAAGTCAAAAACTAACATGTTGCTGAGACTGCAGAGAAAAGGGGACACCAATACAATGTTGGTGGGATTGCAAATTAGTCTAGCTACTGTGGAAAATAGTTTGGAGAATTCTCAAGGAACTGGGAGTTGAATAGCCATTTGACCTAGCAATCCCATTACTGGGTATAAACCCAAAGAAAAATAAACTGTTCTACCAACAGGACACGTGTACCCATGTATTCACTGCAGCGCTATTCACAATAGCAAAAACATGGAATTAACCCAGGTGCTCATCAACAGTGGACTGGACAAAGAAAATGTGGCACATATACACCATGGACTACTGTGCAGCCATAAAAAGGAATGAAGAACGAAGAATGAAATCACGTCCTTTGCAGCAACATGGATGCAGCTGAAGGCCATTATGCTGAGCAAATTAATGCAGGAACAGAAAACCAAATACCTTATGTTCTCACTTATAAGTGGGAGCAAAACATTGGGTTCACATGGACATAAAGATGGAAACAATAGACACTGGGGGCTATTAGAGGAAGGCGAGAAGGAGAGCGGCAAGGGCTGAAAAACTGTCTATTGGGTACTATGCTCACTACCTGAGTGACGAGTTCGGTCATACCTCAAACCTCAGCACCATGTGATACAGCTTTGTAACAAACCTGCGCATATATTCCTTGATTCTAAAATAAAAGTTGAAAAAGAAAAATAACAAAATAAAACATTTTAAAAACAGGTATCTTTTTTATATAATGATTTCTATTCTTTTGGGTAGATGCCCAGTGGTGAGATTTCTGGGTTTAATGGTAGTTCTATTTTTAGTTCTTTGAGAAATCTCCATACTGTTTGAATTTTTTTAACTACAAATGGATAAGTAGGATCATACTCTTGGTATATAGAAATACATGTTGTCGTTAGAGAAATTTTTTGAGTGTATTTTAAATTACTGTTATCATTTAACATTTAAAACATGTTTAAAAATTATAAAAATGAACTCAATAAGTTTTCTCTTCTAGAATATAGTGATTATTTTAAATTTGGGTCTTTTTTTATATTTTAAACTGACCAAAAAAGTGGAAATTGACCTGCAAAAATAGAGTTTGCATTCTATTAGGCCAATCATTCTAAGAATTATAAAATAGTCAAAACACTATGAGATATAAGAAATGAAGAATAATGCCAAGCATTTAACTAATACATTCTTCTTTTTTTTTTTTTTTTTGAGACAGTCTTGCTCTGTTGCCCAGGCTGGAGTGCAGTGGCATGATTTTGACTCACTGCAACCTCCACCTCCCAGATTCAAGAGATTCTTGTGCCTCAGCCTCCTGAGTAGCTGGAACTATAGGCACGCACCACCAAGCCCAGCTAAATTTTTTGTATTTTTAGTAGAGACGGATTTTTGCCATGTTGGCCAGGCTGGTCTCAAACTTCTGGCCTCAATCAATCCACCCACCTTGGCCTCCCAAAGTGCTGGGATTACAGGCATGAGCCACCACGCCTGGCCCTGCTTACAATTTTAAAAGGAGGTTAAAACACCACTTGTGAAAAGGATAAGATAATGTTCCTGTGAGTTTTTCTTCTCTTTATCAATACACAAAGACTTAAAGCTGCTTCCAAAGAAAAGATTTACCTCTAATAGATGCCCTCCTCCATACTATCTGTGGAAATAAGAGCTGAACAATGTAATTTTCTTTCGACATTGATACTAAGGAGAAACTCTTCCACCATTCCAAGGTGATCAGTATCATTCAGATGCAACTCAAGCTTCCAAAATTGACATATTTTTTAAATGTCATCTCAAACGAAATAGCATAAATCAATATTCTCTTTACTGCTTAAGACTCAGGGTATTAATTTGTCTAAGAAGTAAAAATGATATCGTGTTTATGTTAAGGTTTGAAAATGAACCCAAAAGCTCAAGAAATTATATTTTATAAATAAATATAATAACATATAGTCTGAATCATATTTCCTGCCCTGTGAAATTACTTGAGGGGGTAGCATCATTACATGAATAAATGGGTTATCTTGGAAAAGGTATATATAGGTGAAGGGAAAGGAAAACATTAAGAACATAGAGTTAATAAACTTCTTCAAGAAAAAAGTTATTTTCTAAAAAACTTCTTTTGAACTAGCTGTTTCTGATCATGGTGTATTAATTACTAAATGTAATAATTTTTATGTATTTATTTTAAAAATATATATTATGAAACAACATTTTATTTTCTCTTTGGTGAATGTAGTATTTCATACGTAAACACAGACAAATTCAGAAAATCTTTTCCCATTTTATTGATAACATCTTTATTATTATGTGCACAGTACAGGGGCATGAATTCACTTGTAAATTAAAATTTAGAATAATTCATTTGTTTTTTAATGATAAAATTTATCAATAGAAGTATTATTTTATTAGCAAATGCTCATTATAAAATAACAAATAAATTTAATAAACTCCATAAATTATTGTAGACACTGCAATTAAAAAATTAAGTATCACCATGGAATACTATGCAGCCATAAAAAAGAATGACATCATGTCTTTTGCAGGAACACGGATGGAGATGAAAGCTATTATCCTTAGCAAACTCATGCAGGAACAGAAAACCAAATACCACGTGTTCTCACTTACAAATGGGAGCTAAATGATGACAGCACATGGATACATAGAGGGGAACAACAGACAATGGGACCTCTTGGAGGGTGGAGAGTGAGAGAAGGGAGAGGATCAGTAAAAATAACTAATAGGTACTAGGCTTAATACCTGGGTGACAAAATAATCTGTACAACAAATCCCCATGACACAAGTTTACCCATATAACAAACATATACATGTACCCCTGAACTTAAAATAAAAGTTTAAAAAAAAAATTATCTCTTCCCACTGGATTCAATCTTGGGGCATGAGATTTAAGATATGAATTTAAAATAAAATAGTACCAAGCATTTAACTAACAAATTAAAATTTTAGAAAGAGGTGAAAACAGTGCTTGTGAAAAGGGTAAGAAAATTTTCCTCTACAATTTTTTTTCACCAATTCTCTATTCAACAAAATTATTACTATTGTTTCTGTGCCAGAGGTACCAATTTATGTAGAATAAGGAAAGAATAATTATTTTCAATCAGGGGAATTGAGGAAGGATCCCTGAAGATGATGTAGAATTTTGTCTGACGGAAATTACAAAGATATAAAAGCCAAAACACAGGCTATATCCAAAGACTATTAAGTAGCCAAATTAAACATACTTAAAAATGCCTGAAACAAAATAGGAATTTTTAAATTATCATATAGTCAGCCATTTTAAGATGATGGTTACTGCATTAATTACTCAAAATATACTATCCTATTGAATTATCAGAATAACACTCTGAGGTATGATTTGTACCCACATCATAGATGAAGACACAAAAGCTAAGCTAAGAGAAATCCTCTTTTATTTTTCGAGATGGAGTCTCGCTCTGTGTCCCAGGCTGGAGTGCAGTGGTGCGATCTCGGCTCACTGCAACCTCCACCTCCGGGGTTCAAGCGATTCTCCTGTCTCAGCTTCAAGAGTAGTTGGGATTACAGGTGCGTGCCACCACACACGGCTAATTTTTGTATTTTTAGTAGAGACAGGGTTTCTACTAAACCAGACTGGTCTGAAACTCCAGATCTCAAGTGATCCGCCAGCCTCGGCCTCTCAAAGTGCTGGGATTACAGGCTTAAGTCACCACACACGGGCAGAAATCATTTTTGTTAGAGCTTAAGTGGGCAGCAAAATTAAAATTCAAACCCAGGACTCACTCCAAAACTCTTACTGCTACTCACCAAATTCTTTTATTTAATTCTGGAAGTATATGTGAGAGGCAGCCTGTAGAAGGATCTTGAATCCAATTAGGAGGTTGGATTTAACTTGGTAGGAAATGGAGAACCAGTGAAATTTTTTTGTGCCGGCCAATGGGCAGGCCCAATTTTATGAGGTGGCACTGAGATGGCCCTTAGGAGTCCTCATGATAGTCTGTGTTCTGTTGAGGCGCCCAGGTGGCTCGTTCACTGAGGTGGAGAGCCTAGTATTTGTCTCTGTGGAAGTCAGGATCTCCTGATAAGTCACCATTCCAAGCCTAGGAAATCCTTTAGCTCACCACTGAGGTGAGCAGGTCCGTGGTGTTTCTAAAGCGACTCCAATTAATCATCCTACTTGCTAATCAAAGTATTTGCACATTGAATGCCCTTCCCGTTTTGATCATTTTAAGTGAGGTGTTTGGACTAATTGTAGTTCCTAGAACAGGGCCTGCTTTCTCATACCTCTGTCATGCTGCTCCACCCTAGTTTCTTAATCTGGAGCCCTCTCCACTCCCCTCATCTGTTTAGCTTTTCCTTACTCACTCACCTCAAGTATTGCCAGATCTCAGAAGCATTTCTTGTTATCTCTTCCACCACCCCAGCCTGCTGGGGTGCTGCTAATAGTCTCTCTTCTATTAGGTTGACATATGATTAGGTATGCTGATAATTCTGACTATTGTTACAGCTAGCTCTCCTCTATTCCCTTCAGAAATTACCACACTACTTCCCTGTGCCTGCTAGCCTGTGAGCCCCTTAAGAATACAGACAATGCATTTCTCTTTCCTGTATCTGTGATGTTAGAATGTCTAGTATATAGCATGCATTCATTTAATTTTAGAAGTGAAAAATATAGTCAAGTTCTCTCAAGCACCTAAAAGTAAGTGTCTACAGTTCAACAGTGTCGCCTCTAGATAGCAGCCTTCTGAATGATCTCCAAAAAGCTTGTGTCAATGTCACCCTTAAGGAGAAGATGCAAGCCTATTAACTAACAGGACAATCACATTTCCAGAGAAATCAATCTTTTGCAGAAAGAGTACTAAAATAAAGTCACGGAAAATAACTTCGCATGCTTTTTGAAAGAAACTGTGGTATAGATGGATAAACTAAATTCTAAAAATGCTACAGAGAAAATGAAGCTGGGAAATGTAGTTCCACAAAGGCCTTAAAAGTGTGTGATGGTAGAGCAAAATTGACAATTGGTAATTGTCAATCCAGCACAGATACCCAACACAGCCAGTTTTTAAAGCAGTGACAGCAGATTTGCTTTTCCTACAGTTAGCCAAACAGAGGTATTTGAATGTGAATTTAGTGCCAAGAGTTTGTCACTGAATTTTTTCTAGTATACTTTTCTGTAGCTTGATTTTCTCACATTATCATGAACATCATGCTGTGTCAGCACACGTTTATCAACCTCATTCATTCAAAAATCTGCGTAATATTCATAAATTTGCACCACACCTTTTTAACCATTCTCTTATTACCAGAAAATTAGGTTGATTTCAGTTTTTGCTATTACAAATAATGCTACAATGAATATTTACATATCTAATATAGACATGATACAGATGTACATATAAGAACAAACACATGGAAGTTGAAATATTTGTATAGGATAGACTCTTTAAAGAGGGATGCCATATCAAAGCATATGGGCAAATAATTTTTATAGCATTTTCCCAAATTTTTCTGTCAACGAGAATGTCCACTTACACTTCTGCCAGCTGTTCTTGACAGGGCTTGCTTAGCCATAGACCTAATAATAATTGATGTTATCAGCTTTTTAATGTTTAATAATCTAATAAAGATTATAATTACTTGATATTACTCATCATTATACAGAATTTGGCATTCAGTAAATATTAGTTGACAATAAAAGAATAAATTAATCAATATTATAAATTACCATATATACTTAAATACATTTCTAGTCTCTCTTCTATTAGATTGATGTATTATCGGGTATGCAGATAATTCTGACTATTGTTACAGCTGTAGTATACTGTTTTCAGTGTGTTTACTCTCTGACAGGTACAATCCCCACCAATTGGCTCTTTTTTTATTATTATTATCTTGGCACTTCTAATACATTCAAGTTAAAAAAATTTGAAGGATGTGTTTAGAATTAATTAAAATTAAATTGAATTATACATTAATAACTTTGATATCTTCAAAACTCCGGGATTAATTTGTAACTTTGCCTGTTCCATTATGACATTTACACAGGATAAATGATTTAGAAGAATGTTAAAACTTCTGGAAATTTGCTGATCATTGACAGAGGCAATTGATAATAAGATTGCTTTCATTATAGCCATTAGTTGATTAATAGTTTTTCTTTTCTTTTGAAGTTATTTCTTATGTATAAATTCAGTAACAAAAAAAAATTATATGACGGGCAGCAAAATAGAGCTCTCAATATTAAGAACCAGATGAAAGTTATTTATTTTAATCATATTTTCCAAAGCAACATGAAGCCAAATAAATGAATCCTAAACTTTAAACTTACATGTTACATGGAAAAATCCCACTTCCAGAAAGCCAACTAAATATCAGTAAATATGAGATAATTTTCAACTTTTATCGTAAATGTTGAAATATGTAAATGATTCCTACAATATTTTAAACATAGACTAAATATCAAATACAGATCATGAAAATTAATTTGCTAAGACAACTTCTTTAAATTCTATTTTAGCTTACTTGAAATAACAGTAGGCTGAAGAAACCCAGTTGATAATGAGAAGGAATTACTGGCAGCAATTTTGCCAGTGCCTTTATGGATTAAGAAAGCAAATAAATAAAAAAAGATTGTGAGAAGTCTTATCATTTTTGAAAATAATAAGGTAAAAGGCAATAAAACTATTCAAACAATTATATAAATTATTTTATATAAATTATATACATCCATTTATATATTTATATATAAATTTTTATAAATAAAATTATATAAATCCATTTTACAGATAACAATGTGTATTGTCTGGTTACTGAAGTGTTGGCACGCAGGTAGCTTGTGCTAGCACAAAGTGTTTGTTCACTGGCTGAACTGTGCATAAGAAAAGTAGCGTCAGGGTGCCAATATGTAAAGTAGATAAAGTGAGTTGAATGAAAGGGGAACAAATGAAAATTGAAGACTACCTGTATTTATTGCTGTTGGCATAAAAGATTGACCCTAAGCATTGAGAAAACTTTTCTTAAAAAGCGGACCACAAAATATAAATTAAAACCACAATAAGACAGCATCTCACTCCAGTCAGAATGGCTTTTGTTAAAAAGTCAAAAAATAACAGATGTTGGCAAGGCTGCATAGAAAAGTGGACACTGATAAACTGTTTGTGGGAACGTAACTTCCTCCAGCTACTGTGGAGAGCAGTTAGGAGATTTGTCAAAGAACTAAGAATTGAACTACCATTCCACCCAGCGATCCCATTACTGAGCATATACCCAAACGAAGATAAATTGCTCTACCAAAAGGACACATGCACCCATATATTCATCACAGCACTATTCACAATAGCAAAAACATGGAATCAACCCAGGTGCCCATCAGTGATGGACTGGATAAAGGGAATGTGGTAGGTATACACCATGGAATACTATGCAGCCACAAAAAGGAAGAAAATCATGTCCTTTGCAGCAAAGTGGATGCAACTGGAGTGATTACCCTAAGGGAACTAATGCAAAAACAGAAATCCAAGTACCACATGTTCTCAGTTATAAGTGGGAGCTAAACGTTGGGTACCCATGGACATAAAGATGGGAAAATAGACATAGGGCCTACTAGAGTGGAGGTGGGTGTGGGACAAGGACTGAAAAACTACCTATCTGGTACTGTTCTCACTACCTGGGTGACAGTCATATCCTAAACCTCAGCATCACGTAACATACCTTTGTAACAAACCTGCACATGTACTCCCTGATTCTAAAATACAACTATTAAAAAATGAAAAAAAAAGAGAGAGGAAAACAAAAAAGGACCATATTTTGGTTAGAAATTCACAGAGCTAAGGTTTTCTGAGATTGATAAGATTACCAAGTTAAAAGTAAGAGAGAGGCTGAATGTGTGTTTGATAGGGAGGCAGCAAGTTTGTGTGGTGAGTGATGGTGCGGTGTTGGCAAAAAAGTCACCATGCATGCATGTGATCAGAATAAATATTGATTGACTAGCAAGTCTTGTTAAATACACATTATGTATTTAACAACGAGGCACTGACTGGGTGACAACTTTGATATCAGTGTGGCATGAGCCACCATACGTAGAGAACATGAAACTAGATAGGAATTATTTAAAAAAAAAAAAAGAGTAAAAAACAAGTATTTACTAGTATGTGTCTAGCACTAGGCTAATTGCTTCTCAAAATTTTTCTTATTTAATGCACCTTATGATCTTTCTTTTATAGTTGAAGAAAATTGAAAAGAAAAACTATAAGGAAATCACCGTGAACCAATTCCAGTGCTCATTCATTCATTCATTAAATGTTTTTTGAGCATTTTCATTATTTGCATATGAGCTAAGGGCTAGGGATAGAAAGGTGAATTAGGGTCCTTACCATCAAGGACCTCAGTCAGATTCAGGAAGAAGTAAAGGGTTGAAATACAGTATGAGATACAGTTATACAAGGCGGTATGAATGAGAGTGTTGAGGGAGAAGAGAAGGGGGGCCTAGCCTTAATGAGCTGGGAAAGGCTTCCCATAAGAAATGACCTTTGAGCCAAGCCTGGAAGGAACCACAGGAAACAGCCAGATGAACAAATGAGAAGAGCATTCCAGGCCAATAGGATGGAATTGGAGACAAGGAGAGAAACAGGGAAGACGGAGAAAGACTGGCTCCTCTGACAACTGGAAGCAGCTGGTAAGGCTGAAGAATAAAGGCAGATCATCACAAGACAGGAAGGAGTCAGAAACCTGGAAATGAATGACATGCTAAGGAATTTCCATTTTAATCTGAAAGTTAAATCTGAAAGAGAACCATTGAATATGCCTAAAGGAGAACAGTGAATTTGAAATCGCTCGTGAAGTTTGCCTTGGCATACATAGGATGAGAATGAAGCTGTTGATGAGAAGACCAGCAGGGAGTTGTTTCAATGAACCAAGGCAGTGAAGAAATAATATGAGTTCCATCTACACATCTTAACCCTTGGGATAACTGAATAATTAGCTGCCCACATCACAAAATCGTACTATAATTGTGCATTTCACATCATCAGCAAATGGTGGTAACGAGTGATGCCGGCTATATCCCAAAGGTGGCGCTGTAACCTAAAAGCACGGAGCCCAGGAAATGCCCTGCAAACTCTAAGGGTCTCTCTGTAAGACTATGTGCTGAAGGAGCTGACTCAGACCTAGTCCTCCACCTCAAGAAAAATATGCCTTCTACATTTATAAGGAATAGAAATGAAATGAAAAGAAAAACTCAGTGTTAAGATGTCAAGGTTGTTTTTTTTTTTTTTGCTCTTAGTGCAGGATGATTATTTTCCCAGTATAAAATTAACATGTGCTCATTGCAGAAAATTTAGAAAATGTAAAAATATAAAAGAAAATGAAAATAATTTCCCATTACCCAGAGACAACAACTAACACGATGATAATTCTCCTCAACTAATGCTAACACAGCTCTACCTTTCAGCTGATAGGTAAGGCCTAGAAACCCAAATCTGTGACTGAAATTTAGTCTTTCTCTAATACACATATTTATTGTATACATTTTTTTTAGTTGAGATTATCCTATATAAAAGCCTGTACCTGCATTTTACGCTTAATATTCTTTGTAAAATAATTAAAGAGATATTTCATCCCATGAAAGGACACTGAGGTTTCCTCTACTCCTTTTATATTATAAGTGATTGTGTGATTAATATATTTGTGCATAGAGCTTAACATGCACTTTACATTATTTCCATTAGAATTGAAGTTTTGGGGTCAATGACTATGCACATATTTTAAAATCTGTATATTACAACACATTGTTAACAAGATAGTCCTTGATGTTAGTGAAGACACCTTATACACCAAAGTACAATAATCATAGCTATAAATTTTTTGTATCTCTGGAGTTCTAGATTTCCTTCCAGTTCTGAGTCTGTGAGTCCAATAGATATCATTATGAAGCTTACATTTGTTTATAAGGATGCCAGCATTATAAAGGCATATTTAAATAGATAACCTCTGCTATCAAGGGTTAGGTTGTGCCAGTTGTTTTTGATGGCCATAAAACTTACTTGGTTTTTGGACTGAAGACAATATAGGCTTTGCTATCTACAATGTGTCCAGCCCCTATCTATATATAGTATAGTCCTAGAACCAAAGTTATAGGACATAATTTTCTAAGAAAGAACCATATTACATCTAACAATTTGAACCCTGAAGAACTCTCTCCTCCAAGAAAATAGACATGAGAAGACCTGAACCACAATCCCACAACAGAATCTCCCAGGTATTACCTGTGGGCTGATTGATAGAACTCGGTAGACAGCTATCAATAAGTATCCTTAGAGTTAAATACACGTTTTAGAGGAAAAAAATATCCCCAGCTTAGTCCTTCAGTGCAAATGAGAAGAAAAAAAGAAAAATATATATATTCCCAGCAAACAGAACATGATCTGACATGATAATGGTGGATCTTATCCTGAGATGGCACTTATTACTTATCTTCATTCCTAATTTTAAACAATTGAAGATTTTTACACTGTCCAGAATACATTACACTATGATTAATCTTTCACAATTTGTGGATTTCATGTACTAGCCTGCTCCTTGTTATTTTCTATTTCCATAGTTTCCATTTCCACCCCTCTCTTTGCCTCCCTTAATTTAGGGAATGTATATGCTCTGCCTCACCTGCACTGTGATGTTGGCGAGAAAGAAGGTACTGTGACAACTGACATTTTAACTCGGACAAAATGTTTTGTTTTATCCCTTGGACAGGATGGAAGACCTGGACATGTGAGGGAACATTCCATTCATATAGTAATCACTTTCATAACAGTTACAAGCTGGGTGCAAACTCCCCCAAACAAATGTCGCAAGCTAATGAGAGTCACTAACTTTTTCTGATGGCTGTTATCTGTTCATACAGCAGCATAATCTTCACAGCATGATTAGAATCCTTTACCAAAGACTCAGAATGCCTCCACCAACTACTGAAATCTAGTAGTACTTGAGGACCAAGCCACAGAGCAAGGGCTAAAAAAAAAAGTTAACTAGAACCTTACCACTTTTTCACTCACCCCAATTTCATAAAATGTATCAGTAAAAAACAACCAATTATCTAAAGAAACAAAAAGTAAAGAAAAATTACTTATCACATAAGTAACTTGGTATCAATTAGGTAACTGATCTATTTTAATTTAGGAAGTTAGTGTCTTCCTTCCTCAATTTTCAGATTTTCTGAAGGGAGGCTCAAAAGGCTCGAGAGGCTCTCTACAAGGAGAAAGCAAGCCAGAGAATCTGAAAAAGTGAGCAATTCACTAGCAGAATAAGACAGAACAGTACACCTACCCTCTATTAACTCCATCCTCTCCCAGTCTCTCTCCAAGGCATCAGCTCTTTTCTGCCCTGCATCACAGGCTACCTCCAAAAATAAAGTCCAGAGCATCAGTAGGGCACTGGGCTTCCCCTATTCCTCCCTCCACACTCTCCTCTCCCCTAAAGGGCGAAAGGAGGGGATAAAGAGAAAAGACCACAGATAATCTCACTGGCTTAGGAATTATGGTTTCCATGGAATAAAAAGGAGTGTTCTTTCTCTGAAGATGAGGGTGTGTTCATTTCACTGCATGTTTTGGCAAAGTACTTGTCAAGCATCCTCAGCTAAGACAGAAAAGCATGTAGCTTAACAAGAAAAAAGGCTGAGAAATGAAATCTGAAGTTGAAACCACTAAGCTCCATGACGGGCAGACAGATTAGCAGTGACTACTTGAAAGAGAAAACATCCATCAATTTGCCAACAAGAAAATCTGGTCAAAATAAGGAAATGCTTTCTCATGAGTCCTGAAATTTGAAACAATTGGTGACTCTAAGGGTTGGGTGCGTGATTAATAGCAACCATACCTCCTGAATTTTCAGAGCAGGTTCATAATTATTATCACCACCCCTCTCAGGCTTAACTTAAAATCATCTACCTGTTGTCCTCTTATGTATACATTCTTGTTACATTAAATTGAGTTTTAGAAAATACAATCACTGTAATGGGCATTCATTAAATATTTGTCAATTTTGCATAACCAATCAGTCATATATAATCCTTCACAGCATGAAACAAATTAGTTCCTTTCTTTCTATGCCTGTTGGCACACCCTGATCCAAAATTATACCATTATCTCATTTATCTTTATGTCTCTAGGTCGGACTGTGCTCAGTACATATTAGGCACTAATACATGCCTATAAAATGAATATTTGTTGAGTTATCCTTCTTCAGTCACTTCTTAACACTTTTACCAAAATCATCTCTTCTATTAGCTGTAGATTACGGGAAAAAATCTATCTTTTAAAAAAAGAAATTATAAAGAGATGTGTTTTTAACCTTTCAGGAGTAAAATATTAGGTGCTTCAGCTTCTTGCAAACAAGGCTTGCAGCTTTGCATGACTGGATTGAGAATTCTATTCATACTTGGGTACAATTCCTGGATAAGACACATAAAATCTGTTCTCATTTCTTTTCTTATTTATAAAATTAAAGAATTTGACCAAATCCGTGTTTTTCAAACTGTTAGTCACACCTCCAATGATGGGTCATAAAGTCAATTTAGTGTGCCTATCTAGACATTTTTAATGAAATTAAAGAAAATATTTTTAAAAATCAGAATACATCACACAAAGTAAGAGTAAGTATTGCCTTAAAAAATTTGTTTCGTTTCTGTACATGTGTCTGTGTATGTGTGTGTGTACTGGTTGGTGGCGTAACTATGTTTTTGACCCTGAGTTGTGGTTAAAAGAAATTTGAAAGCCATTAGACTAGTTCATTTTAAGTTTCCTCAGGCTCCCAAATGCTTGAATTCTATGAGTAAGTTGAGAGACATTTAGGAAGGCTTTTAGTGCTAGGAAGAGGGAAACTACAGCAATAGACACAAGGCAGTATCCCCTGGAGCAGAAAAAATGGTGTGCATGTGAGAGATACCATCAGTACACTCAATATTATACACATCATAGGAAGATAAGCACAGGGTAGGTCCTTTCTACAGAACACCTCTTCTGGAAAAGCACTGGGAAAATAAGAAAGTCATTAAATCCCTAGATTGCAAGAGAAGAATTTGTAAAAATGAGTACTCAATGATCCTCACCTACTTTAGCCCCATTGTAATCGTTACTAAGGAGAGGCAGTTTATCTACATAGAAAGAAGGCTGTGGTTGTAGGTGCATTATATTTCTTCATTCATTTAAATGAAGCCTAGAAAACCCCACTTTTGACTGTCTTTGCTTTGATCTTCGACTTTTGAAATATAAAACTAGACCACATCTTGCAGATGTTGATACATGTGCCCCTTATTTACTAGCATTTTGTCCTCAACACTGGCAGGCCATGCAAGGGTAGACCAGTCCCTTACCCCTCTGGGCTTCATGGTCATCACCTTCAAAAAGTGAGTTTCTTGGGCAACATAATCTCTGGGTGTTAAATTGCCCAGTTGTCACCTATTCCTATTTAGCAAGATAATCCCCGTTGGATAAAATATCTTTCCTAAATGAGAGGGACCTGAGGATTCCAGGCATTTTGTTCAAGAAGAAATCAGTCCTAAAGGATCCTCTTTGTGAGTAAAGCCACAGGTATGCAATCCCCAGAATGTTTTATAGTCAATTGAGGTATGCAATCCCCAGAATATTTTATAGTCAATTGAGAAAACTGGACAAAGCCCCTAGGAGAACAATGAACAATTGTTCCCTGAGGAACAATTTTTCTAAAAGGAACTCCAGAATTCTTTGGGAGTTTGTGTTAACCTCATCTCTTTCCCTGTGCTGCCCTTCTTGATGGGCTGAAAGAGAAGGGGATGCTCACATCTTTGTCAGGACATCCTTCCCCCTGATCAATGGATGATGATAGATGATAGATGGATCAGGGGGATGATAGATGGATCAGGAGGATGGGTGCCTGAACCTGACCCCAGTAAAGGTGGGGGTCGCATTTCCCCCCAACACACAGTAGTTTGCTTTTCTTCAAGCTCGTGCACAGCAGATTTGAATTAAACCTAAATGAACATCAAGCAATTTAATTAGTTGATTTTTTTAAGAGTGAGAAAAAGTTATTGGGGACATTTACATTTTTAAGTGAAAATACAAAACACAAAATTTTCCTCTGATAAAAAGATTGATATAAGCTTCAGATCCTGAAGCTTATAAAAAGATTGATATAAGCTTCAGATCCTGATTGATATAAGCTTCAGATTCTGCCAGAGGTAATGAGAAAGAGTGAACAGACAAAGGAGGAAAGTAATAGAAAAAACACAGAAAGAGAAGAATAGACAGGCAGAGAGGGAAAAAAATGAAACAGCAGGAAGGAAAAATGAAGGAACAAGAGATAGTAGAAAGCCGGGAAAGAGTAGGCTGGGTCCAGAAAGACAGGAAGAAGGGCACACCCTGAAAGGTGATTAGAAGCCAGCCCCTCCCACCCAGCCCAAGGCAGAGCAGAGGGAGAGTCCGCCTTCTAGAATACAGTCATTTCCTGGTTTGGAGTTGGATGCACTAAATAGCTGCCTCTTCTGATTCCTTAAGTTTCAGACACTGAAACTTGCCCATATACTACTGTCTGAATTGATGTCACTGACCCTGATCTTAGATTTCCTCCCAGGACCCCCCAGCTCTATTCTTCTACGTAACCCTCAGAGGATTGATTTCTAGCTCATATTTTGCTCAGGCTTTTAATCCACTGAGTTCACTTCAACTCAACAAATATTTATGCAGTATCTGCTATGAACAGACTAGGCACTGGGGGTACAAAGAGAATCCCACCCTTGGGGGAATCATACGCTAACAAGAGACATCAACTTTTAAGCAAACATTTCAGTATAACCTTTAAGAAAACTACCCAGGTGCTGTGGGCATGCAGACACAGAGCACAGGCTAGTATGCGAGCTCAGAGCTGGGTACCTGGAGGAGACGGATCCTGAGCTTAGTGCTAGGGAAGCAGCTAGGAAAGGGGTGGGGGAGTCCTGTTCCAGCGGTGGTGGGGGGACAACCACCAGCAGTCTAGTATGTCACACACATAAAGAACATAAAGTCATGCCAGGGAAGGACAGGAAATTAGACTGAAAATGTCATTGACCAAGCATTGGAAAACCACGTGTCACTCAAAATAGCTGGAAGTTTATCTTACAGTATTTGGGAAGACATTGAAAAAACTTAGGTAAGGGAAATACATGCTCAGGTTTGCATTTCAGATGTGTATTTTTAGTGCCTGTTTGGTGCTGGCACTGAAAAGACACATCTGAAATGCAAACCTGAACGTATGTTTCCCTTACTTAAATTTCCCTTACTTAAACTTACTGTCATTATCTGTGGAGAGTAAGTTTAGATGAAAGGAGGAAGTTGGGCTGGTCCAGCTTTCAGTTCTTTATTTCTCAGCCCATCTAGACCTGTAACAGTCTGGACCTATTGGGCACCACTGAAGGCAGCTGCACAGATAAGCTGCTTTGTCTTTGGAACTTGAAGGGTATTACCAATGAGCTAGTTTAATATCTTTAATATTTGGTGTATTTTTGCAACTCTTGAAATATTTTGGAACTTGTTTCACAGGTTAAATAGACCATCACTTCAGATCACTAGAATCTCCCTTGGGGTCTTCACTCCCATTTTAATCTTAATTAATTAGCAGCATTCAGACAAAAAAAAAAAAAAAAGGGCCAGGTATGATAGCTCATGCCTGAAATCTCAGCACTTTAAGAGGCCAAGGCGGGAGGAAAGCTTGAGCCAAGGAGTTTGAGATTAGCCTGGGTAACATAGCAAGACCCCATCCAAACTTATTTCAAAAAACAAAAGGAGCAAGTGGGTTAATCATATGTTATGATGCCTTCTGATAACATGCAATATGAAGTATTTAGGATGCATTCTGGACAAAAATATTTAATTAGAATTTGACAAACCTTTAAATATAAGAGTAAAACACAAGGGATTAGAAATCCAAGGATAGAGGAACAAGTTAAACAACATCTCAAGACCAATACAAAAGTGGAACATTTTGTTGGATAACTGCTTCAGTTTTTTTCAACAAGTTGATATTAAAAATAATAATTAAATAAAAGGACACCGCTAAAGTAAAAGAAATTTGAGGAAAAAAATGTGTTTCTGAGTCAGATCCTGATTTAGACAAATGAACTATAAAAATCATGTTTTGTTTATTTGAGGAAATTTGATTATGGACTGAGTATTAGAGAAGGTGAATATTTACTGACATTAAGAAGATGAATATTTAATGAGCTCTAAAAGGTAGAGCTCATTCACGCAAAAAGCAAGTAACAAAATAAATAGCATTTACAGTAGAATCTTATCTTGGCATAAAAAGACAAGTAAATGTGAATAGAAAAGTAACTGGAAGAATTTCAATCAGGAAAGGGAACTAATATTTATTAAGCACCCTGTATGTACTTAAATGTTATGCTAAGTATTTTTTTTAACATCACTTGTTTAATTATTTAATTCTCCCAAACACTTCTTGCAAAGAAGATGCAATTTACCCCATTTTACAAACAAGACATGTACTTTAAGGTTTTGATAAAAATACTCTCTGGTGGTCAGAATTTGGTGACTTTAATTTCTTTTTGGACTGGGTGTTCTAACTTTCTGCAATGCATATTTATTACTTTTGTAATACTAAAAAGGGTTTTTTTTTTAAATTATGAAGACACTTCTAAATAATACATGGGTCAAAGAAGAAATCTCAAGATAATTTTAAAATGTTTTAAACTAAACAGAATGAAAACACACTTATCAAATTTGTGGCATGCAGAGAAAGCAGTGGTTAGAGGAAAATTTATAGCATTAAATGTATACGCTAGAAAAAATAAAAATGTAAAATCAACCATTTAAGTTTCCACCATTGGAAACTATAAAAAAAAAAAGCAAATTAAATTCAAAGTAAGCAGAAGGAAAGAAATAACAAAACTTAGAGCAGAAATCAATGAAACTGAAACCAAGGAAAACAATAGAGAAAAATCAATAAAACCAAAAGGTGGTGCTTTGAAAAGACCAAAAAATCAATAAAATTCTAGCTAGGCTGAGTAAGAAAAAAAGAGAGATGGCACAAATTACTAATATCAGAAATGAAAAAAGGGCATCACTACAGATCCCATGGACATTAAATGCGTAGTCAGGAAATAATATGAATGACTCTATGCCCACAAATTAGATAGTCTAGATGAAACACACCTATTCTTTGAAAGGCACGATCTGCCAAAACTAACACAAGAAGAAATAGACTGTCTGAATAGGCCTATATCTGTTAAAGAAATTGAATAAATAATTGATAACCTTTCTAAACAGAAAGCAACAGGCCCAGATGGGTTCACTGGTGAATTCTATCAATATTTAAGGAATAAATTATACCAATCCTCTAAAGTCTCTATCAGAAGATAGAAGCTGAAGGAATACTTCCTAACTCATTCTATGAGGCCAGCGTTATCCTATACCAAAACTGGACAAAAATATTACCAAAAAAAAAGAAAACTACAGACCAGTATCTCTCTCATGAACATAGATACAAAAATCCTCAAAAAAAATTAGCAAATAAAATCCATCAACGTATTTTTAAAAATATACACCAAAACCAAATGGGATTTATCCCAGTATGCAAAACTGGTTCAACCTTTAGAAGTCAATTAATGTAATCCATCACATCAACAGGCTAAAAAAAGAATCCAACACATATTCATGATTTAAAAAAAAAAATCTCAGTAAACTAAAAATAGTTTTAGTTTACTAAAACTGTCTCAACTTGATAAAGAATGCCTACAAAAAACCTATAGCTAACATTGTACTTAATAATAAACTCTAAGATTTTCTCAGTAAGATCAGAAAAAAAGGCAAGAATGTTTCCTCTGGCCACTCCTTTTTAACATCATATTGTACTAGTTAATGCAATAAGACAAGACAATGACATAAAAGGAATATAGCTTGAGAAGAAAAAAAAACTGTTTTGTCTATGTAAAGAATCTGAAAGAATCAACCAAAAAATTTCTAGAACTAATAAGCAATTACAGGAAGGTTGCAGGATACAAGTTAAAATAAAAAACTCAGTTGCTTTCCCATATACCAGCAATGAACAAGTACAATTTGGGGTTTGAAACACAATATCATTTATATTATCATCCTCCAAAATTCAGAACTTAGGTATAAATTTAACAAAATATGTTTAAGATATATATGAGGAATACTACAAAACTTTGAAAGAAATCAAATAAGAACTAAACAAAATGGAAAGTTATTCCAAGTCCATGGATAGGAAGGCTCAATATTGTCAAGATGTCAGTTCTTCCCAACATGTCCTATAGACTTAATGCAATCCCAATCAAATCCCAGAAAGTTATTTTGTTGATATCAACAAGCTGATTTGAAAGTTTATGTAGAAAGGCCCAGGCACGGTGGCTCACACATGTAATCCCAGCACTTTGGGAGGCTGAGGTGGGCAGATCACTTGAGGCCAGGAGTTCAAGACCAGCCTGGCTAACATGGTGAAACTCCATCTCTACTCAAAAAAAAAAAAAAAAAAATTAGCTGGGTGTGGTGGTGCATGCCTCTAATTCCAACTACTTGGGAGGCTAAGGCAGGAGAATTGCTAGAACCCAGGAGGCAGAGGTTACAGTGAGCCGAGAAATACAAACAAACAAAATAAAGTTTATGCAGAAAGGCAAAAGATCCAAAATAGCCAGTACAATATTAGAGAAGGAAAAAGTTGGAGGACTGGCACTGCCTGACTTCAGGACTTGCTATGAACCTTCCGTAATCAAGACAGTGTGATATTGGCTAAAGACTAGCCAATTAAATCAGTGGAACAGAATAGAGAGCCCAGAAATAGACCCACATAAACATAGTCAACTGATCTTTGACAAAAGAGCAACAACAATGCAATGGAGAAATGATAGTCTTTTCATCAACTACTGCTGGAACTGGACATCCACATGCAGAGAGGTGAATCTAGACACAAATCATTTTTTTTTAATACTTTAAGTTCTAGGGTACATGTGCACAATGTGCAGGTTTGTTACATATGTATGCATGTGCCATGTTGGTGTGCTGCACCCATTAACTCGTCATTTACATTAAGTATATCTCCTAATGCTATCCCTCCCCCCTCTCCCCACCCCACAACAGGCCCCAGTGTGTGATGTTCCCCACCCTGTCTCCAAGTGTTCTCATTGTTCAATTCCCACCTATGAGTGAGAACATGCAGTGTTTGGTTTTCTGTCCTTGCGATAGTTTGCTCGGAATGATGGTTTCTAGCTTCATCCATGTCCCTACAAAGGACATGAACTCATCCTTTTTTATGGCTGCATAGTACTCCATGATGTATATGTGCCACATTTTCTTAATCCATTCTACCATTGATGGACATTTGGATTGGTTCCAAGTCTTTGCTATTGCTAGACCCAAATGTTATACCTTTCACAAAATTAACTAAAATGAATCATAGATCTAAAATGTAAAATGCAAAACTATGAACCTTCTAGAAGATAGCATAGGAGAAAACCTAGATGACCTTGAATATGGCAATGATGTTTTAGATCACAAAAGGCATGTTCCATAAGGAAATAATTGGTAAGCTAGATTTCATTAAAATTAAAAATGTCTGCTCTGTGAAGACAATGTCAAGAGAATGAGAAGACAAACCACAGACTGGAAGAAAATATTTGTAAAAGACAAATCTTGATAAAAGACTGTTATCTAAAATATAGAAAGAACTCTTAAAATTTAGCAATAAGAAAACAAACAACTTTATTTAAAAATCAGCCAAAGACCTTAATAGATAGCTCACCAAAGAAGACACATAAATAGCAAATAGGTATGCTTCACATGCTATGTCATCAGGGAGATGCAAATTAAAACAACAATGAGATAATACTACATATTAATTAAAATAGTCAAAATGCTGACAACACCAAGTGCTGTCAAAGATGTGGAAACTCTTATTCATTTCTGATGCGAATGTAAAATGGTACAATTTCTTTGGAAGACAATTGGCAGTTTCTTAAAAAACTAAACACACTCTTATCATATGATCCAACAATCGCACTCCTTAGTATCTACTCAAAGAAGTTGAAAACTTATGTGCACACGAAAACCAGCACACAGATGTTTATGGCAGCTTAATTCATAATTGCAAAACAACTGAGAAGCAATCAAAATATTCTTCAGTAGGTGAATGATAAGTTAACTGGTACAGACAGACAATGGAATATTATTTATCACTAAAAAGAAGTGCACTATAAAGCCATAAAAAAAATCTAAGCACTATAAATGCATATTACGAAGTGAAAGAAACCAATCTAAAAAGGCTACATTCTGTATGATTCTAACTATGTGGCATTACGGAAAAGACAAAACTATGGAGACAGTGAAGATCAGTGGCTGCTAGGGGTTGTGGAGGGAGAGGAATAAATTGGCAGAGCACAGAGCACTTTTATGGCAGTGAAAATACTCTGTATGATACTATAATGGTGTATATGTGTCATTACACATTTGTCCAAATCCACCAAATGTGTAATACCAAGTGTTTCCTAATGGAAACAACGGACTACAGTGATTGTGATGTGTCTGTGTAGCTTCATTACTGAAACAAATATACTAATCTGGTGGGGGATGTCAATCATCAGGGAGGCTATATATGTGTGGGGGGTTGGGAGTATAGGGGAAATCTTCTGTGCCTTCCTCTCATTTTCACTATGAATCTAAAAACTTCTCTTAAAAATTTGTCTTTAATTTTTTTTGAAAAAAAAAGTAACTCATGGCTAAATATTAAGATACTATCATTCCTTGATTTTTTAAATACAACTTCAAAAATAATGATTAAAATAGTTTAAGAAGAGAATGAACACAAAATACACAAGCACAGTATTTTTTAACTTTTATAAACCCACACTCCTTTTTGATAAACATACAAATCTGTAGTTATATGAAATTCCAATAAATACCATAATTTTTAAAAACCAAAGTCATAGAAGATAAGACTACTTTGTTTTCATTCTGCAAATAAGGAGACATGAAGACTAAAAACTAAAACTAAAACCTAAAGACTAAAAACTAAAACTAAAAACTAAAAACCTCTGCCACTCTCTGCCAAATTATGAAATGTTCTCTTGTGTAGTTATGGCCTTTCTTTCAGAGTCATTGGCGTTGTGGGAAAAATATAAACTTTGAAGTCAGACAGATCTGGTTCGAATATTCACCTACACCACTTACCAGTATGGTGATTTTGAATAGATTACTGGGTTCACCATTTCTGAATGTTTGTTGCCTTGTCTGTAAAATGAGTTAATAATCTATTCCTTACAGGGTATTTGGGAAATTAAATAATTAAATAAATAATATTTTTAAAAATACTTTAGCACCACAATTAACTATATAAAGCATATTCAGTAAACATCATCTCCCTTGCTCACTTGAAATAAAACTGTGTTTGGGTGTTCAATGATCTTTAGATTATAGCCTCATGGGGATTATGGGGACCCCTGGCTTCTAGCTTTTATCTGACTGGCTCTATCTGGAGCCCAGCTAAGGATCACAATTCAGTTCCCTTCATCTCTACTCCCACATGCAATGATTCATCCTTCCACTTATTTACTCAACAAGTAGCTGTTGAGAGCCAAGTAGTGGACCAGGTGAGAAGTGGCAAATGAGAGACCTGACCCGTGCTGTCTGAGAGCTTGCAGTCTAGTCCTTCCAAAGGAGACCTACTATTTTGGGCTGCATGCTTTTTCCTGCATTGCTTGCATGAATTCAGGATTGCTTTGATTTATGATCCAGCCACACACCTGAAGTCACTGCCTAGAGACCCCACTTCCTGTCCTGGTTAGCCTTTGAATTAGACCCATTGGAGAGAGATGCTGGCTCACAGCTGACAAGACTCTCCCAGATCATTGGCTTGGGCTTGGTTGATGAGGTCAACTAGCCTCCACGCTCACCTGCTGGGAGCTACCCACCTGCTATGCGCCAGGGTTTCCAGTGGTACAGCTCGGATCACTTTTTAAAACTTTTTATGCTACTAGAAATTGCTAGTGAATCACAGTGCCCCTAGTAATGTCACTTTTTTATTGACACCCATTGCCAGGACAGCAATTCTCTCCCTCTATCTTCAGCAATAAGAATGTTATTTCCAAAGTAGTGAAAGATGCTCTTTGGGGATTTCATTTCAAACTGCTAGTAAAAATAAGGCTCTTCCCTATTTTTGCCCCTGTCTCTTTTAATTCAAGTGCACATCTCTATCAGTCATATGAAAAATAAATGAACACAGTTGATCACTCTGTCAATACCTTCAGCAGCACGAGCAGAGCTGAGTGCATGCGTTTTCACTCCACATTGTTCTTATTTAGCACAAAACACATGACTCGGAGAAATCCAATAACTCAGTATTTTTATGCTATTTTTGTTACTAGACAAAGCCCTAAAATAATAATTACATATGTATATATATAACACTTTTTCTAAATAGTTTTAAACATCAAATAGTAAAGTTCATCTTTTTCGAGATAGTTTTAAACATCAAATAGTAAACGTTCTTTTATCTTAATAGTTAATACTTTGAAAGGAAATATATTAAACATATCAATGACAACATTATTTTTAATTTTAATGTTTTTAATCTGTATTTAATTTGACATAGATGAATAAATGTGACGTTAGGATACGTATTCTAGAGTTCTCAGTGAAAACTTTTTCCATTTCCTTTATAGCTTAGTTACCTCTCCCCTCAGCTAAACACACCATAGTAGTGTTTTCTTGCATAAAAAGCCCACTCTAATAGCCTGTCTTGATCCTTCACAGTTTTTTCTATGTTCAAATAATCATTTACAGTCATATATAATACACACACACACACACACACAATACTACATACACTATTCTACATCATGCTCTTCTCACTCAACAATACCCAGTACATATACCTCTAAGTCACCTGGTATATCTCTAATTAATTATTTTTATTACCTGCAAAATATTATACTTTATGTATTTTACGTATCTATTCCTAGCATAATGACATATCTGTTAAATGTTAGGGAACCAACATATTTGATGCAAATGAGAAATAAGGTATAGAAAAGAGACAAAAATATATATATAAGCTTTATAATTTGTAACATAATAGATGTGGGTGATGTGGTTGAGATGGGCAGTCACAATGAGCATCCTAATACTCATCTCAGAATTGAATTTACTCACCCAGTCACAGACAACCCCCACAACCATGGCAGAAAGATGGAGGGTGCCTCTTTGAGCTTATAGCTAGCATAAGCACAGGATGTGTCTTGTCAACAGGTTGGCTTCAAAAGAGAGAAAACCCTAGATGAGGATTCATGGGGGCAAGGGGACAATGGGCTGAACCAAGCAAGTTTAGTTTCTTCTCCCAAGCTCACCAATCAGATGATTTCTTCCTGCATCCAAAAACAGGAGCGAAGGAGGGATGGGCAGCAAGGTCAGCTTTCCTGTAGCTGAAGCCTCCCACATAGAAATGTGAGTTCAGAAACAATAATTACATCTAACAGTTGCTTTTTGACTAACAGTATCCTTATAGTAAATTTTGATATCTGATAAGACAAAACCCTTCGATATTCTTCATAATTATTCTTTTATTAGCTTTTAGGTACATATTTTCTTTCACATAGACTTCCAGATTTTTTTCATTCTCTCCCACCTCTATTCCCCACTTATACTATGGGTAAAGTCTGAGAATTGCATTAAGCATTTTTTTAGGAATTGATATTTTATAATAATAATTCTTTTCATCCAGAAATCTAATAATGTCTTTCTATTTTCTTTGATCCTATTTTATGTCCTTCATTAATATTCTTTTGTGGATTCTTAGGAAAGTAACTTTCAAGAATTTTACAATCTTTAAATGAGATTGTGAATAGATTCTTTTTTTCAGTTCACTCTCTAGATCCTTATTACTAGCATAAAGAAAAGTTATTCATTTATATATTTATTCTATAAAAATTTACTTTAAAATTTCTAAGAAAAGTCCTAAGTGCACATGTGTAATAATAAATTTGAAAACACTGAGAGATATAAATAATTTCCTACAAAATGTAAATTATCAAAATGTAGCCCCCAAAAAGGAAAACCTTAATAGATCAATTGAATATTGAGGCGCAGCCTAGCGCAAATAGCTCATACCTGTAATCCCAGCACTTTGTGAGGTCAAGATAGGTGGATAGCCTGAGCCCAGGAGTTCAAGACCAGCCTGGGCAACATGCCAAAATGCCATCTTTACTAAAAATAAATAAATAAATAAATAAATATACAAAAAATTAGCCAGGTGTGGTGGTACTTTCAGCTACTTGGGAGGCTAAGGTGGGTTAATCACCTGAGCCCGGAAAGTCTAGGCTTCAGTGAGCCATGATCATGCCACTGCACTCCAGCCTAGGCAACAGGAGTGAGACCCTGTCTCAAAAAACAATAATAAATAAAGAATATTGAGGAGCTTCAGTATAGCAAAACTTAATAGCTGTAGATAAAATTTCATAAGCTCAAAGCACTACCTTCAAATGAAAGCTGACCAACCCAATTTAGCAGAAATTGCATCATTTCAGGGTCTAAAGAAATAAAGAGGTGTTTTGAGAATCTGTCCATCCTGACTTCACATCGAAGATTGACATTAATCCACCATGTTGCACAAGTTGAGCAACATGCACAAACGTCCATAAAATTGGCCTAGTGTCTAATGCATCAAAAAGGAAGCCTAAACTGACTCATGGACATGCTGTGCTAATGAAGAAGAGCAGAGGTGGAGTTTTCTCTACCTTTAATCTCTTTCAGGCGTACCTTCCAGAAGAAAGGCCAGATATGTTGCAGCTGTGCCAGCCTCAGATCAAAAACATCAATTTATGCTGCAAAGATTGTGCTTTGAGAAACACACTAGAATTCAGACTGAATGAATCCACAGGAATCTTAAGAAGTTTCAATAAAGGAATTGAAATAATGTTAAATGTTAATATGAAACAATAAAGAAAAAAACTATAGGCTAATAATGCATTTTTCTATAAGACAGATTTTTTTTTAATTTAAGTAGATAGTTTATTTGAGTTAAGCTAGAGGACTGCAAGCCAGGAGCATAGATTCAAGTTGCCCCGAGTATATACTCCAGTTAGCAACAAGTGGATTTGTAAAGGCAAAAAATGGGGACCGGGAATGGGCTGATACAAAGTTGTTTGTCAGAAATTCTCACTGGTTTAAAGAAATAATATTGATTCACGATTGGCTATACATTGTTAAGCTATAGGATAAGTTTGTCCAACTTGCGGCCCATGGGCCACATGTGGGCCAAGACAGCTTTGAATGCAGCCCAACACAAATTCGTAAACTTTCTTAAAACATTATGAGATTTTTTTTTTAGCTCATCAGCTATTATTAGTATTAGTGTATTTTATATGTAGCCCAAGACAATATTTCTTCCAATGTGACCCAGGGAAGCCAAAAGATTAGACACCCTTACTATAGGTTACAGGTTATGGTGTCCAGTGTGGCATTATTAAGTTAATTTACAGCTGCCTGTGGCAATAGCAAGCAGTTTCGGGAGATGAATACATAGCTCAAAGGGGAGAGTAGGGCGTGACTGCAGTCTCATTTTAATGTAAGAGACACATTTATTAACAATTCAGGTAAGTAATAGATTCTAATCATCTTCTTAATGTCAGTGAATAGAATATTGTGTTTATTCAAAGGAAGGCCAGTTAAACATGTCCAAAACTGCAGAGAAAATATTCGTGTGTGTAAACTAAAAGTTTGGTGCTTTCCTAAGCACTACAGATCCACTTGAGATGAAAGCATTATTCTGTCACCCAAAAAATGCATGAAAAAAAGAAAATAAGACGCTTGAAATGTCTGTTCGCTCTGAAATTAATCTTTCAGGAGATTTTTGTAGTTCCTTCTTAAAACACCAATACTAAAACACAGAGTACAATAAGTTGTGCAGGTTTTACAGGTTTGACAAACGAACTTGGAACTTACTAATTATAAAAGTATCAGTCTATGATGCCTCACTAGGTAAAAAGCCAGTAATACATGAGTCTTTGGCAGAAAAATGTACTGACTCTGAAGAATAAAGAATGACAGCCTCCTCTTTTGGAAGCATTTCCATTCCTCATCATGGTAGAGCTAGTAGTTCTCAACTGCAGTCATTCCTGAAATCCTTGGAGGTCATTTTTCCTTAATGTTCCATGCTGTTTTCAGACTCCATTCCTCTACAGACTGGCTTCTGTGGCATGGCAAGAAACACAGATGCTGCTTCATACATTTCCATTAGCAGGCAGGGCTCCAGGCATGTGGTTTCAGAAGGTGGTGGAGCTGTCTACATGTTATTTCTTCCCATGGGTGGAGATCTAAATTAAAACACTCATAAAAAAGAAAATCTCCCTCCTCAGAAATTACCAACAATAAGACCGATACAATTTGATTACTAGAAAAACAGAAGCCAACTCTCCCATGTTACTTAAAAATACTTGAGGACTTCTGAGAATTGTGCTCTTTATCATCAAAAGGAAGATATGAAATATACAAATGAAGGGGACATAGCAGAACCAAAGAGTGTAGTAAATTAATATCTGACTTTACACAGCTGGTTCTCATCTTTTCATAACATATCATCCTATCACCTGAGATGATGGAAGAGTTAGGACAATGTTAGGTCCAGGAGGGATGCCAGGTTGCCTGAGTCTAACCAAGATCCAGAACTTTCTAAGTTCTAAATCTAGTGTCTTAGATTGATATACTATTGATATACTTTACCTTATTTTAATTTCTTATGTTCTAATAAATTATTAGAATATTTAAATAACATTTAAATTTCTAAATAGAGCTAAAGTATGTTTTTTCATGAGTGCTATTTTGCTCATAAAAGAAGCAGAAAAGATTTACCAATAACAAACTTTATGGGAGGGAGACAGACAAGGAGGAGGGACAGGTATTCTCTTACATTATTGGTGGTAACATAAATTGGTATAGTCTTAAGGATGACAATCTATGAAAAATTTGGACTATATGTGGTGGAGAAAGGCAATACAAGCAATCCAACTAAGAAATAAATTATGCCATGTATACTAAGCACCATACAGGAAACGAATTGGGATAAATGATTTTTTTAAATGAGGATGAAGGTGCCCAAGTGTTGGGAATAAAGACATCTCTGAGAAGGTCTCATTAGCTACCACTTAATGGTGGGGAGGTTCTGAGTGAAGACTTGAGGCAGAAAGAGCTTAGGGCTTTGGAAGAATTAAAAATGTGCCTGTGAGAGAAAAGGAGTGTGCAATATGCCGGGAGAGGATAATGGGGAATGGGTCAGGCAGTTCCCTATATGACATGACAGGCAGTTTCTATTCTGTTCCAAGCACAATGGAAGATGTGATCTTTTTAGAAATAGCACTCAGTGTGCTAAGTGAGGGACAAACTGGACAAGAGATGAGAAAAAAGCAAAAGCTCAGTTATAAGCCCACTGCCCAGGCTACATGAGAGATGTTAAAAATTTAGCAAATGAGGAAGCTCAGAGAAGAGAACTAAAGTGGATTCAAAATATGTTTTGCAAGTAAATCAAACCTTGTCAGTTGTACCTCTGACAAATAAGAACTGATGAAGAGACTTTTCTAAAAGAAACATTTTGTTAAAGTGAGCATTAGGTTGATTTGGAAAACTCCTTCGTCACACTTTTTATGACCTTACAAATATACTACCACAAATAAGCAATTAAACTGACCAGACTAATTCAGAGCAAAAAGAGGTTGACTGTGGTCCACAGCATAAGTAAAACTTTTAGAAAGTTCTATTCATCTACATTTACCCTTCTGAAGTCTGGATTTAAATCAGCATATGATAAAAATTTTGCAAATCTTTTTAAAGAAATAATTCCAGGGATCACAGAAGCATGGTGAACCACATTACATACCATCTAAAAGGAAGTTGGGTTAACAGCTCCTTTTACCAATTATTCAAGTGCAGACTGTTCTCTACAGATGCACAATTATTGCATTTTGTTACATTTCTGGATATTTTCATATGATGATCCTGAGGGAAGAGGTGTACGATTTCCATTACTTTGAGTAACAAAAAGTGACAGATCATTATTTTTGCAAGCCATTTCAAGATGTATGTATAACTTTGGGTTTTTTTGTTTTGTTTTGTTTTGTTTTTTGAAGCAGAGTCTCAGTCTGTCACCCAGGCTGGAGTGCAGTGGCGCTTTCTTGGCTCACTGCAACCTCCGCTTCCAGGGTTCAAGAGATTCTCCTGCCTCAGCCTTCCAAGATTACCCTTCTGGGATTACAGGCTCAAGCCACCACGCCCGGCTAATTTTTTTGTATTTTTAGTAGAGACGGGGTTTCACCATGTTGGCCAGGCTGGTCTCAAACTCCTGACCTCAGGTGATTCACCTGCCTTAGAAGCCCAAAGTGCTGGGATTACAGGCGTGAGCCACCATGCCCGGCCCGAGATGTATATATAATTTTGTTAATGCGTGATATGTGGAACTATGATCTCAATTCATGAATTTCTGGATATTCAAGAATAATTAAACACCAAAAATTAGTAACTTCTGAGATATAAGATATATTACATGTTTCCCGTCAAAACAAACTAAAGCCAGTGGAGCCTTGCCAGTGAAAGCAAAGTTAATTAACATTCTCTACTTAATAGGCAATAAAAGTTCTGTAGATAATGAGTTCTAGAAACATCATGGAAACATCTGAAGATACTGCCCATTGGAATAAATATTCATTCTTATTGCTTCACTCCTTATGTGACAATACAACATGGTACAATTTCCACCAAAGAGAGAAATGGTTTCTTTAGCTTTTTCAACCTGTGATGTGTTGTACCCACTTTCCAACTCATACATTTTCAACATGGCACATTAATTGAAGCACAATCTACACACACAATGAAGATCCCTTTTAGTGATTATGATAGTGTTATAATTCTTATCTTTATTTCAACCTCTTGAGTAAGATCCAGTTTCAGGTTGGGCTTTGGTTTCCAAAGACATTATCTAGAGAATAAATAACATAACCACTCACTAGAAAACACGGAAAAATCCTTCCTTCTTTCCTTTTCCAAACATAAATGAGAAAAAAAGAGAAAGAACTGCTAAGTCCAGAGGCTCTACACAAATGCACGTCCCAGCAGGACTAACCTGCAGATTACCCTCCTAACACCGTGTAAATGTAGCCCCAATACAAGGGTGCTTTATTACCATACTGAGGTCCCCAATCTTCCAAAGGAAAGGAAGTGTTGGCTTAACACAGTGCTGTCAAGGGCACTTGGAAAAATGAGAGATCCCCAAATGCCTATGGACAGCACGATGAGATTTGTCATTGCTTTCTACAATCATCCTGTACAGAGACAAGAAATGTAACCAGCCTGCATCAGACCAATGTGCCATACGACACTCCTATCAAGGCTGCATTTGCTCTTAATGTACTACCTGACCAAGAATCCCCAAATGGTATTACCAATGAAATCCTTAACCTGTGTTCAGGTAAGCTAATAGTGGAATGATCATTACCTTTTTAAGCACTAGTTAATTAAAATTGTTAACAAACTGGAGTTTTAGAAAATGCAAATCATAGCAAAGTGAATCATATCTAGAATTTAGTCCACAATGCAACTTAATAGGTATGCTTACAAATACAATTCACTGGCCATCATTTTTAAAAATCTCCTTTGCCTTCATCACAATAACACCCTGAAGAGTTGCAATATATTAAATGATGGGAAAGAAAAAAACTAAAAGTGTATTGTTTGTCTCTTCTTCCCTGCCTTGAAGTTTAGAATGCTGTTATTCATAAAGTCTAGCTTTCTTCACATTATTTTCCAAATAACTTTCTTTTTTAATTATAAAAACAATGTATCCTCATTAAAAAACAAAATCAGAAAATGTAATATATAAAGATGTAATGAAGAAAAAATGAAAATACATTTATAATCCCCTCATTCAAAAAATAAGTTCTAGTATATTATGGGGTTTGTCCATGCTTATATATTTCCTCACATTATATTATAAGAAAAAAGCACCCATATACATCCACATGAACCCAAACTCTCACCACTGTTAAACAAATTCAAACACTAAATTCAGAAAGGTAACCAACATTTTGGTCACTGAATTCCACATTATATAAATCACTAACAAATTCTATAGTACTCAGCTCAGATTTTATCACATTTATTTGTTGACTAGTCTAGTCACACAGAAATCACCTCCTCAGAAAAGACGTTGTCCTGTGTCTCAGTTTTCCCATGTTGGAAAGGATTCAGTAGTATTTCACTTTTTGATTTTAGTCAAAAAGTGCATAAAATATGATATATAGAATTTAGCGGGAACTCTACAGAGAACACCAAATTTGATCTTTTGAAATTTTCTTTCCTAGTGGAAGCAGATTTTAAGGGTTCCCTAATTATTTCTCTGTTAGCATCAACACTCATCAGATTTGTCACAAATACCATTTAAGATATATGGTATCACTCAGGGATGAGCAATTTTTCTTTTTTTCTGTAAAGAACAAGAAAATATTTTTGACTTTGTGGCCATACAGTCTCTATCCATATCAACTCTGTTGTTACAACACAAAAGCAGCCATTCACAATGCATGAACAAATGGGCATGGCTGTGTTCCAATAAAACTTTATTTACAAAGTCTTTATTTCAAAAACAAGACTTTTCTGGAAATGAAGGGTGGTAATGGTCATGGTTGCACAACAATGTGAATATATTTAATGCCACTGATTTGTACACTTAAAAATAGCTAAAATGATAGATTTTATGTTATGTATATTTTACTACAATTTAAAAAGAAACAAAAACAAAATTTTGTTCACAAGATGTTTTTTCTAACTCCTAGACTACACAGTCCTCTCTGCTTAAAATACTCTGTGATTGGCCGGGCGCGGTGGCTCACGCCTGTAATCCCAGCACTTTGGGAGCTGAGGCGGGAGGATCACGAGGTCAGGAGATCGAGACCATCCTGACTAACACAGTGAAACCCCATCTCTACTAAAACTACAAAAATTAGCCGGGCGAGTTGGCGGGCGCCTGTAATCTCAGCTACTCGGGAAGCTGAGGCAGGAGAATCACTTGAACCCGGAAGGCGGAGCTTGCAGTGAGCCGAGATCGCGCCATTGCACTCCAGCCTGGGCAACACAGCGAGACGCCGTCTCAAGTAAGTAAGTAAGTAAATAAATAAATAAATAAATAAGAATAATATTCCATTTTCTGTACTACTCGGGAGCCTGAGGCAGGAGACAGCCTCCTCAATTCAGGAGAATTGCTTGAACCCGGGAGGCAGAGGTTGCAGCGAGCCAAGATCGCGCCCCTGCTCTCCAGTCTGAGCGACAGAGCGAGACCCCGATTCAAAAAAAAACTGTGATTAAGTGGTTTCTAAAACCTAATGTGTAATACTTGCAAAGATAAAATTGCTCTTCTACCAAAACTTTCTTTCAATATTTCTGAAACTGTAAAAAGTACTTTAAATTCTAATGTTATAAGCAAAGTAGCTAAAATGGGGCTGGTAATTTTTCCCCTCTGCTTTATCTTGGGTTAGAGTCGAAATATTTAAGCACCTCCGAGTATGTAACAGCAAGCAGGTTCACCACACTGGGGAAAATGTCTTGAGTAATGAAAAGAGCACCAAGATAATCTACCTTATTAGGCAATCTAGGCTTTTTTGAAAGTTATAAATGAAAAGAAATACAGTATAAAATATGTCATTTGAGTATTATCAGAGTAATTTTGCAATGCAATATTTATATATTTCAAATATTCAAGGCACCGTATAACTGTTCGATTTTATTTCTATTTTTTTATTCAAAGTCTACATTCATAGTTACTTAATGGGATGTTTTTCTTCTTCATATTTTTAGTGCCTTTCAATAAAATATATCATTGCTTAACATCTACATTTTGCTTAACTTTAGATCTACCCACACATACTCAGACTGAAAATAAATGCTCTTTTACAAGTTAGATTTTGGAGGATTTTGTATGTTTTGCTTCGCTTTTCGGTTTTCATTGTAACCATAGTCAACTAGATTCAGCCATAAGACATCAACACTGACAAAGTGTAGTCCGGACTAGCTTTTGCACTTCCACATCATGATTAATTTATTATTCATCTGGTACCTTCCTATTAAACTTTGTCTTTAGCCTGTGAACTTTTCTTTCAGCTTCCAACAAAGGATTTCATTGCTTTAGGAATTGAGGTGTGGCTAAGTTTTTACCTGGGAGCAAAGGTGATGCAAGCGTTTCTGGTGAGACCTACCCTTGGTTTAGGGTGGGGAGGGACCGCATAACAGACCATCTGTAGACTCCTTCGGAAGGCAGCAGAGACGCTGCAGAGGGCTTTTCTTAGACATCATCTGCAGACGGCTGGCAGGATAGAAGCAGCGGCTCAGTTGGACTTGTTCACCAGGGAAATCAGAGACAATGATGGGGCTCTTCCCCAGAGCTACAGGAGCTCTGGCCATCTTCATGGTAAGTCCTGGATTTTCCTAATAATCACAAACTTCCCTGCTTCCTCCCTTGTTAAAGAATATTATATTTGATTGCTCAATCTTTATTATAAATTCTAAAAGGAGTGCAGTGGAAATCAACACTTTAAAATGAAATTGTGAACGTTACCAATTTCCTTCTTTTGTTGTTTTTTGTGTTGTGTTTTACATAGAAAAATAAACCAGAAAGAAATGAGTTTTAAAAACCATTTCGAATTTTTTTTTTAGCTAATGAATTAAGTAATCTTAATCACAGGTTATATTTTCCACAACATTTTCACTTTCTTTAAAGTTATGCTTTTATTAGTTTTTCTAACCCACAAACAAGAACACAGGAGCCACTTTTATTTTCCAAGATTACGTGTGTCTTAGCATATAGCTAAGAACTCTACACGCCTGGGCTTGATACCTGATATGCTTTTAAAAGTAAAAAATCGCAGAATTAAAATCAAAGCAGTGTTTGACTCTAGAGAAGTTGGGAGGATTATTAAGTAAGTATTTATGTTTAGCTATTATGTGCCAAAAGAAAATGTCAGCCTTTGGGGGTGGGGGGAAAGACATACAACATTTTAAAGCCATTTTTTCAGAAGAATAATACTTCTGTTGATTGAGAAAGTTGTACATAGTATTATCTAAAAGAGAAACGGAATGTTACAGACTGTTTAAAACCTGGATGTTACAGACTAACTTACTTCTTAGCTGTGTTCTTATAGCAAAAAAAAAAAAGTCACAGTATTATCTGTTATATGGAGATATCAAAATAGTTAAATATACCTTAAAAATGAATGTCAAAACAATTCCTAATGCTAATTCGTATGGTTTCCATGATAAGCTGGGTTGGCCTAGGCATCAATTTACCTCATTTCTTCATCTAAAAAATTGAGATAAATGGACTTCAAGAAGTCACAGGGAGATAGATCTCAAGAAAGGACTTTCTTAGCTCTCCCTAAGATTTTTTTTTTTCTTTTTTTGAGACAAGGTCTGGCTCTGTCACCCAGGCTGGAGTCCAGTGGTGCGATCTCCAACCTCCGCCTCTGGGGTTCAAGTGATTCTCGTGCCTCAGCCTCTTGACTAGCTGAGATTACAGGCATGCACCACCACAGCCAGCTAATTTTTTTGTATTTTTAGTAGAGATGGGGTTTTGCCATGTTGACTAGTCTAGTCTCAAACTCCTAGCCTCAATGGATCCATCCACCTCGGCCTCCCGTAATGCTGGGATTACAGGTGTGAGCCACTGCACCCAGCCTCTAAGATTCTATTTCTATTACAACAATGTAACTGTTTTCAGTACCTGATGAGTTTATTTGAAAGGAGGATGTTGTTAAAGAGAAATGTGACTGTTGTATGACTTTCCCACCTTTCCAGATGGGAAATATCTGGGCTGAACTCCAGGTAGTCTGATAACCCCTATGTCCTAGCCAATGGCAAAGCTCAGGAAGTTAGGGGCCATGCAGCACAGGCTGTTGGGATAGTATTGCCATGAGGACATAGGATTGGGCCACCACAAGCTAAGGGGGGCTCTTTTTTTTTTGCTTTGACATATGGGCCACTCTCAATTACCCCTCTGATTCTGGAGTGACTGTGACATCCTTATATTGAGGCTAATTTTTATTTTTATATTCCCAATGCTTATTATATCTGTCTTAGAGTGGACATGCAATTGTTTGAAGAATGAATAAATGAATGATTTAATGAGCCTTCTCTAAACTATAAAACTCCCACACAATGTCCCTATAATTCTAAGTCATAAAGGAAACTATGAAATGACATGTATTTTGTTCCACTCAGGAAAATTTTACATACACATGCTGTTTAAACAACAATATAACTTCATACATAATTGTTCAACTGAGTGGTCTAGACCTACTCTGTCCAATATGGTAGCCACTAGCCACATGTGGTTTTAAGCCATTTGAAATGTGGTTGGTCTGAGTTGAGGTGTGCTATTTAATATAAAATATACATCATAATTTGAAGAAGACTTTGAATGAACAAAAGAATGTAAAATATGTCATTAATAATTTTTTATGTTGATTACATGTTGAAATGATAGTATTTTGGATGTATTAGATTAAGTTAAACGTATCGTTAAAATGCATTTCACCTTTTAAAAACATTTTAAGTGTGACTAAATTTTTTAATTATGTGTGGCTTTCATTTGTGGTTTTTATCTTTCTATTGGACAGTACTGGTCTACTATTAATGCTATTTATAGAAGGCGGTGTCAGTCAGGAGTGAGGCAATCAAGTCTTTATGGATTCAGTGAAATTTGAGCTGATTTGGGATAAGTATTGATGGGCGGGCCAAAAGGAGATCTCTTGGGTTGTCAGAAGAGTATATTCAAAGGCAGGCACAGTTAGGATTTGCCTAGGGGAAATGGACACACCAGTTTGACTAGAATGACAGTTTGCTTTGGAGAATCTGGACATGAATTGGAAAGGCAGCTGAGGGTCAGATTGAAAAGTGCATTTTGTGAAGGCTCATGGAAACCTTTTACAAGTGGGAAGCCACCCAGAGTTTTGAAATAATGTGGTTATGGGGGGAAGAAGCAATGTTTTCTAAAGCATTCTGAAGTGGGAATGCTCGTCTTTTGTTGTTGCAGGGTGGGTTCTGAAAGTTGGCAGATGTGTTTGAAGGTTTTGTAATAATCCACCATCCAGTGACCATACATGAGAAATAATAGCAAAGTCATAGACTTAAATCTCTGGCTACGCCACTGACTCACTACAGGCTTTGTTTCCTCAACTGTCAAATAAGAATCACACCCCACCCCCTGCCTAATGAAAATGGTCATAGTGAGAATAAAGCAGCAATGCATGCAAAACAATTAAAAAGTGCTGTGAGAAAGATGAAGTGAATTGTAAACCCTCTAATTTTTATCACTTGTACTATTTTTAGTAATGGGGTAATTATTGATAACTTCTTAATATTGTGTCTTACTATCTCAAATAACCATGGATACCAGTGTTAGTAAGTCAAGAAAGGGCCTACATTTGTCTTGAGCTAAAAAGTATATCAAAAACAGTTGTCGTATCAATTTTTAAATTGACAGGAAAAAATAACAGCTATATTTGGGAGGAGAAGGCATGGGGAATAACTACTATTGAAAAAAATGTAATATTTATCAGTTTCTTGTGCTTGTTTGATCCATTTTATGCAATGTAAAATAAACGTTTTTGAGGAAAGGACTCATGGTTGAAAATGCTTATCTTCAGAGGTTTAATCTTTTGAAAAAAATTTATCTTCAGAGGAAACCATTGTGTTTTGTAGTCCACCAAATCTGAAACAGTTTGTCATCCAACACTGCTATGAGCATTTGGACAATTTGCTATATAACTTTATGTTACTATATTAGGTAAAGCTTTCCTCACTAAAAATTAATAGAGATGTTTGAAATCTAAAGATTTTTAGAGTACAATTTTTTTAAAGAAGTTGGTGGTAGGAAAAAGAGAGAAGTAGTTTAAATATCAAGTTTGAGTTAGCAAGTGTTCTAAATACAGCACAACTATCTTCAACCACTTTGTTTTCTATAAAACATCTAAAAAGAAAATCTTTAGAAAAAGAATTCTAGGCTAAATGGCCCAAATGTTTAACAAAATGAAAAATCTCTAAGATACCTCTTCTTCTCCTGATTGACCCAGTTTCCAGCACTGCTAATACATATAAAAATAAATGTCCTACTGAACCTCCCAAAAAGTTAATATTCTAAAATCAGAATAACCTTGCCAAGTGGTTCTTCCAGCCCTGCCTACTTGGGCAGAAGTCAGGAAAGATGTAATTACTTCTACCAATTAGCACTCCCTCTTGCTTCATACCTGAAACCGGTTTTCATCTGGAGCTAGAACACTCAGTGCTCATGAGGTTTCTCACAAACCTTTTAGCCTTTGGCTCTTTCTGTCCAGTTAAGAGTCAAGCTGGTAGCCTAAGGTGAGGCCTTGCTTTGGGTAGTTCACCATAAGAAAATTACATAGACGATTGGTTACTACCCATAATCACAAGATGAATAATTGAATCTGTCTAATATACACCTTTTTCTTGGAGAGCTGCTGTGCAGCTGGCTAGGTTGTACACTGCACAACTCCAGGAGGTGCATTCACATAAACTACAGCGTGAGCAGTGCCCTGGCATTATTCAAGGAGCAACCTACACAACTGTACAGTGGAGTACTGTTTCTTTTCTCTTTCTCATGGTCAAGAAAGAGAACAATCTTATGCACCTTGACAGTGAATAATAACAGGTCACTTCATATAAAAATGGCTCTTTTAGGCTGGGTGCAGTGGCTCATGCCTGTAATCCCAGCACTTTGGGAGGCCAAGGCAGGCAGATCATGAGGTCAAGAGATTGAGACCATCCTGACCAACATGGTGAAGCCTCATCTCTACTAAAAACACAAAAATTAGCTGGGCTTGGTGGTGCGCACCTGTAGTTCCAGCTACTCGGGAGGCTGAGGAAGGAGAATCACTTGAACCCGGGAGGCAGAGGTTGCAGTGAGCTGAGATGGCACCACTGCACTTCAGCCTTGTGACAGAGCAAGACTCCGTCTAAAAAAAAAAAAGCTCTTTTATACCTCTTTTGAAGTTTGGTGACAGAATTGGTTAACATTTTATCAAATGGCAATTTAATAAAACTAACTTATTTTGGGCTAGGGCTCACCTATGTGCTTTACATCTATTAATTTAATCCTCACAACAAACCTATAAGGTAAGTAAAATTAATTATTATTCCTATTGTACAGATGAAGAAACTGAAAGATTAAGGAATGTTCCCAAGTTATATGCTAGTACATGGTTGGGAGTTGGATTTAAATTCAGTGATTCAGAATCCAGTATCCAATTTTATATTATCATACTTGACTGCAGCCTACACAGCATTTCAAATGAGCATTTAAGAATATCCAGGGATATTTATTTTTCTTAGCATTCTTTCATGATACAAGGCTTAACTTTCTAAATTAATTGAGTTTACTCTAAAAATCAGTTATTGGAAATTGAATTCTTCACAATTAAATAATTTCCAAGTAATTAGACATATATCAACTTTGTTCAATTAAGGAATTTGCTTTGATAAATACAAAGTTTATCACAATGTTTTGGAGTTTTTAAATTTTAAATTTCAATATATATAGAAAGCTATGAGATATTATGAAAGATGCTAATATGAATGATATTACTTACCTGTGTATATTTCATGACATTTTTCCCAAAAAAATTTAATAAATACAAAATCAAGTTTATAATTTGGACTGATTTATTTGAATTATCTAATTCATTCTGCAAATTTCCCCAAGAATCCCCATTCTAGAAATCAGAAGTGTAGTCAGGCCCTAGGCCTGGCTGGGATGAGCTACCTGCATCTAATCCATAGTCTTATGTTCTGTCCCCTGCCACACTAAAATATGAGGTTATCCCAAACAAGTTCTCGGCCAAACTAAAGTAAAGAGCAGGTGCTATTATACTTGCTTTTTGTTTAATCTAGCTACCCATATCCTCAGATTATATTTATTGTGTACATACCATATTCAATAGGAACCTTAATGATACAACCATATACATTTTTATTAACAAATAGAGCATATGGATATCAAATTGCTTTATTTCATATATTTTTTAAATTTAATAATTAGATTTGCTTTTGATAATATTTGTAATTCATATCTATACCAAGGCATTAAGGCTATATCAATGGTTTAAAAATCATATAATTAAAATTTACGAAGTAACCAGAAAACAAAAAGAAAGAAAAGTACAGTAATTCTCAAGATAAGGGAGGTTTTCTCCACATTGGTATTTCCAATCCAGGCCACCAAAAGAGACAACTTAGTTCATTCAAATCGTCAGAAAACTATGTAAGTATTTATTAGCTTGATTTAGTCATTCCATAGTTTATACATATCTCAAAACAACGTGTACATGATAAATATATACAATTTTGTCAATGAAAATAGATTTACAAATAAAAACACATAAATTGTTTTAAAATATCCAAAATTATTATATTAGCAAATTAACTAAAACAAGTAGCCATTATATAAATATTAACTAAAATAACTTTTTTAAAAAAAATACTATTCTAAATAATGTAAGGCTGTGCTGTCCTCTAAAAATCTAAAGATCATTGCAATATTCAGAAATGTTTCCCATCACCTACTTCCCAGGAAAACAGAAATTGTACCTTATTGTGTATTAGAAGAATCATTCTCTGTAGGGCTAGTCCAAGCATGATTCATATTTTCGAGATGACTCTCCAGTTTTCCTGTAAAGGGGAGCCTGCCTGGCCCATCCCTCCTCTCACGTGTAGCTGAGTCATTCTTATGCTCTGAGAAAGGAATTGTGCAGTTACTACATTGCTCTGGTCTTTTCTACCAAGTAACTCAAGGTATTGCTTTAAAAAGAGCAACAATGTTGGAAAATAATTTTGAGACATGTTATAACCACAAGTAATGGTTCTTTTCCATGACAAATTTGAACACACACTCTTTGGAATCAAGGTTTCAGCTGGAATGTCTAGAAGGGAAGAGTCCTGACATCTTATGTCTGACATAATTACTCATTTGGTTCAGACTTGGACTAGTCTATTCATTATAACCCTAGAAAATAAACACTGTAATAAATCTACATTGTTTCAGGAGCAATCATAGTCTTTTGCCAAATAGAAATCTAAATTGACTGTCATATAATTTTCTTTGTACCATTAGTTTTTTTTTTTTCCTCTTTATGACAACTTTGGTTAGAATTTAGCAGTAGTTGGCTCACACCTGTAATCCCAGCACTTTGGGAGGCCAAGGCGGGTGGATCACCTGAGGTCAGGAGTTCGAGACAAGCCTAGCCAACATGGTGAAACTCCATCTCTGCTAAAGATACAAAATTAGCCGGGTGTGGTGGTGTGCCCACGCCTGTAATCCCTGTTACTTGGGAGGCTAAGGCAAGAAAATCTCTTGAACCTGGGAGATGAAGGTTACAGTGAGTCGAGATCGCACCATTGCACTCTAGCCCGGGCAAAAATTGCACTCCAGCCAGGGAAAAAAGATAGAAACTCCATCTCAAAAAAAAAAAAAAAAAAAAAGAATTTAGTAGTAGTGAGGTACATGCTCTGGAGTTAGGCTGCTGCGGTCGCTATCCTATTATGGCCATTAGCTAGGGCAAAGTATTCATTCCCTCTTGTCTCCAATTCTTCATCTGTATAATAGGGATGATAATACTAGAATCTCCTTCAGGTGCCTGCTGTAAGTATTACATGAGACAGTAAGTATAAAGCTCTAGGAGTAGCAGCTGATACCGAAAATACACAATAAACATTAGCTACTGTTACTACTCTTCTAGTTTTTTTCTTCTGACTTATTTTCCACCATTATTTTCCTACCAGATTCATCAGATAATCAGTGGATTAGCAAATACTTGTTAAGCACCTATGAGGGTTACAAGAAAAAAAAATAACCTAATAGCACTGAATTGGAAAGTTTACAATACTCCTGGCTCAGCACAGAAATTCTTTCATGCGCATAAAACAAGAAATAATAAACTGTGGTTAAACCATCATGGGCTAAATTTCATGGTACAGAATATGTGTTGTACAAACTCAGAAAAAGAGACATCAGTAAAGACAGTTTCATGGAGGTTGTTGGAACTTGATGGATCTGAAAGGATGAGCAATATTTAAGTGGGTGGAGTAGAAAGAGGTAATGCATGCCAGGCAGAACAGAAGATGAAAAATGACACAGATGAACGTCTCATATGCTCTTGAGAAGGTGAAGACCCTAGCCTACATGGCTTCACTTTACTGTCATTTAATTTTTTTGGACCACTCTGAAAATTAAGTTCAGTATTTAAATTGAAGTAATAGAGCAGAGATGAACAGATCCATGTCTCACTGCAAACAGGGTTTGTGATTGGAATAGCATATCCTCATCTTTTATGTTTTGTTCTCTAAACCAGACTAGTTCCATTCCATTCTTTTCACTTGTACAATTAAAGAAAATGTTCTGTAATTGTAGAGGACTAATACAGGATCGCCTTCCTACAAATCAGTTGGGTGGCTGATGGTTTTTAATAATCCCCTGTAGCCCCTTTCTGAAGCATTTCACAATGGTGCTTACCAATGTTTCCCAAAGCGATGACTTTCATAGCTTCCAGGAACTGTGTATAAAGCAGCCAGGTAAGAATTGTGTGGTTGCTGCAACTGACTATTAGGCATAGTTTTTGCAAAGTCCAATAGGTTCTTCTTTATGTCATCAAAATTCTGTAGTCAATTAAAAAACTGGTGGAATGTGTTTATATTGACAGTAATATTCCTTTTCCTATTAGGAACTTACCCTTTGATTATTGCTTCTTGAAACTTACTTTTTTTGAAATAGAAACAAATCACAATATGAACAATGGAATATAATAATCAGGATTATTCATTATATATAATTCCTTATTTGAAGAATTCACATTTAATTCGACTTTATTTAAATGTCTGCAGGTGGTCATATTGGTTCATGGAGAATTGCGAATAGAGGTAAAGTATGAAAAAGGTTTTTGTACTTAAAATAATAGTTTAGTTTAAAAAATTAAATTGTGTTTAGTAGAAATGAATATTTAATTTCTAAAATTATTCAATAATTTAATTGTGAAAATATATAAAATTAAAATTCTAGTAACTGATAACAATATTTTAAAACTAGTCATCCATAAATATCATTATTATAATTTATTTCATGCATTCTTTTCTTCTTATCTTAAACAAATCAGCTGGTCAAACCCTATGGGCCCAGTAAGATACTGTGGAGTATAAAAAGAAAATATAAAATATGACTAAATGCTAATATTAAAAATCACATAGCTTTGTAATTATTTTAGTTATTTAACATTTATTACTTGCTTGACAAAGTATCAGGTAGAGCTAATTAGATACCTAACAGTCTTAGTGATCTTGAAACATAGGGAGTTCCCCAACTAGGTGTCCGTAATCAATATTCTAAGCAAAAATTGCCATTAATTTGCATAACAAATGGAATCCCTTTTTACATAAGACTAAAGGTCAATATGACGAAGAAGAGATGACTGTGCAACAAGCTAAAAGAAGGCAAAAACGTGAATGGGTGAAATTTGCCAAACCATGCAGAGAAGGAGAAGATAACTCAAAAAGAAACCCAATTGCCAAGGTAAGTTATATCGACAGGGGCGTATGAGTTTTTAGAATAAATGTATAAGGTGTAAATTAAAATAATACGGCAATTCCAAATAACAGAATGAAGACTGGGGAGTCCACAGAACAAGTGAACTGGTATCCTCAACAAAATAGTACAATAATAATAATAATGAGAGAAAGAGAGAAAGGAAGGTAGCTTCTAGGGTTATGAAAAAGAATTGAGACATATTGACCAATTTTAATACAGAAGGCTTACTTGGATACAGAGTCTAGCAAACAAATAGGAAAAATAATGCATGTATAAGACAGAGAAATGGTTGGGAGCAAAATTTGGATTGGTTGTGTATTGATAACTGTTGAAGCTCAGTGATAGGATGTATCAGGTTTATTATACTATTCTTTTTCTTTCTTTCTTTCTTTCTTTCTTTCGTTTTCTGAGATGGAGTCACTCTGCCTCCTAGGCTGGAGTGCAGTGGCGCAATCTCGGCTCACTGCAACCTCCTCCTCCCAGGTTCAAGCAATTCTCCTGCCTCAGCCTCCCGAGTAGCTGGGATTACAGGCGTGCGCCACCATGCCCGGCTAATTGTTTTTGTATTTTTAGTAGAGACGGGGTTTCACCATATTGGCCAGGCTGATCTCGAACTTCTGACCTCATGATCTGCCCGCCTCAGCCTCCCAAAGTGCTTGGATTACAGGCGTGAGCCACCACGCCCAGCCTGTTATACTATTCTAACTTTATATATATTTCACATTTTTCATGTTAAAAAGCTTTAAAATTACAATAATAAAAAGTAAATTATTTTAATACATATTTTAACCCTACCATACGATCTCTTTCCCTTTTTGTCTCTCCACTTCCCCCTATTTAAACTAAATAAATATCTTTTGTTTTTTAATGTTGTCAGGTAAAGAGGGAGCCTTCAGGAGTAGCCTTGTCAATATTAAATGTCTGACTTTCTTTTAACATTTTAACACTATCATGTGGCCACAGTCTGAGCAAATATTCTAACACTAAAATGATTAGCACCCATCATTGGTTCAGGCTGGTTGTCAAAAACAATGGTTTGATTATATTTCATATTCCTAGTATCTATCAGGGCAAAAAGTAAATGGCACAATGTCAAAAAGAGTGAATCGAATGAACAGATGACTTTAGACTATGGAAGTGGGAGTGGAGAGGGAAAGACTTGAGTGATGGTCACCTCAACGTTTTTGGTATTTGGGGCTGTAGATTACTTCAGATTACCAAGCGACCCAGAAAATTACCTACCGAATCTCTGGAGTGGGAATTGATCAGCCGCCTTTTGGAATCTTTGTTGTTGACAAAAACACTGGCGATATTAACATAACAGCTATAGTTGACCGGGAGGAAACTCCAAGCTTCCTGGTAAGTTTGGGTCCTCAACATTGGGCTACCCTTCTCCTTGCACACCATCGCTTTAGAAAGTGACACTTTTCTACTGGTAAATTTAGAGGAGAGTTCAGTACATGAATCAGTCCACCAGCAAATAACAATACTAGTCCCTCCACAGAGCCTCGCCTGAGGGAACACAGCAGAGGGTGCATGAGTGAGGGCTGAAATCTAGCATGCCAAGTGCTTCAGTTTGCCATGACACAGCATTAGCCTGGTGGAAGGGGCAACTTGCCCAGTTTGTCTGCCCAGAGCAGACAAACTTTTTTTTCTTTGTCTACCTTTTTCCACTTTGTCTACCCTTTGGGGAAACATTTCTTCTTTGTCTACCTTTTTCCACTTTGTCTACCCTTTGGGGAAACATTTCTTCTTTGTATGAAAGTTATGTACATGCCAACAGAGGCCTTATTTCTACAAGTTTTAATAGTATGAAAACTGATTGCAGAGTAATAATCCACATTTTCCCTCTGTTCCTAGATCACATGTCGGGCTCTAAATGCCCAAGGACTAGATGTAGAGAAACCACTTATACTAACGGTTAAAATTTTGGATATTAATGATAATCCTCCAGTATTTTCACAACAAATTTTCATGGGTGAAATTGAAGAAAATAGTGCCTCAAGTAAGTCTTTTACAGTACTTACCACTTTCAGTTTATCTACTTTCAAAAATGAGTCCTACTACAATATGTCATTCTTATAAACTAATTTATGCTCTTAGTTTAATCAGTAGTTTTGAAAAATAAAATTCATTAAGATAAATCTGGGTCTTCCTTTCTAAAATGCGTATTTGAGCTAATTATTTACTATCACTGTATTTCTAGTTATAGTCTGGTTATCAGGTCAATAGTATCTTATTCTATATATACAATTTATATGAGCATTTGGCAGTCACAAAACTAAACAGGCAGCCTTGGGTAGCCTGGATGCATCAGCTGGGCTCTTTTAGGCTGTAAGGGACAGAGACACACTCACATTACTTGGATAATTTGTGGAAAGGGGAGAATTATGACAATCTATCAAGGGAGAAAATTGAGATAGAATATAGCCTCAATCTCAGCAAAGGTAAGGCTTAGAGAGAACTGAAGAGTTTGTATGGAAGGAAGCACAGTTCTACCCGGTTGGGAGAGACAGAAAGAGGTATCACAAGTGATATACAATTTTTTGAACATATAGATGATTTTAGGATATTTAAAAATTAGCATCAATGTGAACTTGTTTGGAATATTTAAAGTAAACATAATGTTAATTGTTACATATTCTCTAATAAACATTTTCCTGTATTCCTAGACTCACTGGTGATGATACTAAATGCCACAGATGCAGATGAACCAAACCACTTGAATTCTAAAATTGCCTTCAAAATTGTCTCTCAGGAACCAGCAGGCACACCCATGTTCCTCCTAAGCAGAAACACTGGGGAAGTCCGTACTTTGACCAATTCTCTTGACCGAGAGGTATAGCAAAGCACTTGGGAGAACATTCAAGAATAAAGGGTTTGATTATAAGAAAACCAAGAGAGGTGACTCCATTTTACCCAAAAATAAAAAAAGAAAAGAGGTTCTCAGTACTTAACTTGGCTAATCTAGGGAAATTGTTTGCATTTTTAAATGTGATTCTGGTGAGGCGAGATGTGTACCGGGCACTTGCAGACTCAATTGTACCCTGAACACACCAGTGGAAGTTAAATAGGGGCAATGAAAGAAGGCATTGACATAGACATACTGGACAAAGATTGAACTGCAGCTAACTCCTCATGTGATGGAGGAGAAGCAAGTGTCTTAGATGAAGGGAGAAATTTCTGTCTGGAATAAAGCCTTCTTTTATATCACACTTTTCCTCCTGACTTCTCTTAATTTTATCCCTGCTTCCAGAGCACTAAAGAATCTCCTTCTCCAATCCCCCTCATTACCTACCACCACCACCTTCTATCTCCATTACCACAGGCTACCCTGTCAGACTCCATATTATTTTTATACAAATGGCTTTCCCAATAGACTAACAGAGAAGCTCCATAAGTGAGCTTGTTACTCCCACCCTACTCATTGCCCATTTTTGCTCCAAGGATACGGTACAGTCCTGCCATAAGAAGCTCACAAAACAGAAAACCTGCCCTAGCCCCTTAAAGACCTCCACCCAACCATCCAGAGCCCACAAATGTCTTCTACATAAAATTGAATACTTCTACCTCCTTACCCATAGGAATCAAGTAGTTTCCATTTATAATTCTTAGAGATTAATTATTTTTCTTTATTTTTTATCCAAAATTAGCAAGCTAGCAGCTATCGTCTGGTTGTGAGTGGTGCAGACAAAGATGGAGAAGGACTATCAACTCAATGTGAATGTAATATTAAAGTGAAAGATGTCAACGATAACTTCCCAATGTTTAGAGACTCTCAGGTACACCCATTGCTCCTTAAAGAATCATTTAGATATATATTTACTACTTTGAAATCCTAATTCAGGACTTGCCTGTTTGTTGGTTTTTATTTAAGTTCTCTGCACTTATCTTTAAAGAAATATGCTTTTTAAAAAATATAAGAATTCAGTAATCAGAAGAAGGAAATACATAATTTGAGAAATAAGGATTACCATTTAGAAGAAACATAATCCCTCCGTGTAAAACCTGTCATTAGGTCTTTAATTCTGCTTCTTGCCTTTTCAGTATTCAGCACGTATTGAAGAAAATATTTTAAGTTCTGAATTACTTCGATTTCAAGTAACAGATTTGGATGAAGAGTACACAGATAATTGGCTTGCAGTATATTTCTTTACCTCTGGGAATGAAGGAAATTGGTTTGAAATACAAACTGATCCTAGAACTAATGAAGGCATCCTGAAAGTGGTGAAGGTAAGGTCTGACTTCCCTTCATTGGTAAAAAAAAATTCTGTATTAACCAAAATGATCATTTCTACAGATAAAATGTATTTATTTGTTAATATCACTTTATTACAGAAAACACATAAAAGTAGATTGAATTTTTTGTAATCCCCATAGAGCCGCATTACCTGAGGACAACCTCTCTTAACATCTTGAACTCGTTCCAAGCTGTTGAACTTTCTGTAGTAAACACAAACACACTAACATGTTATGGGAGTGATGATGTATACTTTAAGCACATGGTAATATATTATGGGTGTCCATACTTTAAGCACAAGAAAGCAAAACACATTTCTTGACTTAATCTCATTCGCAACAATCAGATTGAAGTTAGGACAAGATAAGAATAGATGGAATCATGTCTTGCCCATTTGTCCATCGGTTTTAAATGGATTAGCTACAGTCAATAGAGAATAAATTGCAACTCTTCCCACAAAATGGGAATTTATGAACAAAATCTGCAAAATAAAAGATAAATAATTGAGTAAAGCTTTTAATATGCTTGGCTATGATAGACTCCTTATCTGAGAGTGTGATCTGGGCCCTTTCCTTGGTACAGCACTTTGGTTTTTTGTTTGTTTGGTTGGTTTTTGTTTTTTGTTGTTGTGGTTGTGGTTGTGGTGTTTTTGTTTCTGTTTTTGCTTTTGTTTGAGACAAGGTCTCATGCTGTCATCTAGGCAAGAGTGCAGTGGTGTGATTTTGGCTCACTGCAGCCTTCACCTCCCAGGCCCCAGTGATCCTCCCACCTCAGCCTCCTGAGTAGCTGGGTCCACATTGTGTGACACCATGCCCAGCTAATTTTTCTAGTTTTAGTAGAAATGAGGTTTCACCATATTGACCAGGCTGGTCTCAAACTCCTGACCTCAAGTGATCCACCTGCCTTGGCCTCCCAAAGTACTGGGATTACAGGCATGAGCCATCGCATCTGGCCTTTGGTACAGCATTTTGGATTCCATGGGAGCATCCTTATTTAAACCTTAAATCCAGTTGAGTGACAGACCATAGAATCCTTTAACAAGGGGGCTGCTGAAAGCTGTACATGCAGTCCTTTGTTACTGTACTCTTCAGGACAAGTGCTACAGCCATCCCCACTTGTAAGGGTTTTGTTATAAACTCCCACCAATGCCTGGGAGTGACCTATTCTCTATCTTGTGTATTGGTGTCATTCAGTCTCCCAAACTAGAAACGTGGGCCTTACCCTGAATTGTGACATTTCCTCACAACATACAGCCTTAGAAATTGTCTTTGAAGTCTGACCCTCTTCTACCTTCTTACTGCCTGTGCCCTGGCCTGGCTTTTCCTCTCTTCTCTTAGACGATTGCAGTCCCTCCTAATAGATACCCCTACCTCTTGTCTCTATTGACTTTGTTCTCCTCATTCTTACCAGTGCACCACCAGATTTTTCTTAAAAACAATTTGGATCCCTTACTCTTCTCTTTAAAACCATCCCTGGCTCTACACTGGCTGTGAAGTTGGCCCTCGACCCTAATTACCAACTCAAGTCACCTGCAACTTTTCCTTGACAGTAAGGGTATAGGAACTATTGGAGAAGCCCAGGCAGCAGTGGGTCCTTAAGGCTCCTCAGGTGACTCTACAGTCAGCCAGGGTTGCTAGCCCTTTAAGATGAAATTCACAAGGCAGTATGCCATCTGTATTCAGCCTGCAACTGCTTTCACCTATGCCTGGATAATTTCCCGGCATCCTTCAACACTCAGCTGAGAGTGTTGAATTCTGAGATGAATACCTCTCAGAAACCCTTCATAGCTCTCCTAAGTAGAATTATTCCTTTGCTTTCACACACAGACCCTATCATCTCTTTTGCCTCTTACCTCTTGTATTATAGTTCCCTGTTTAGACATCTTTTCCTTCCACTGCACTGGAAAATGCTTGAGCACACAAAGCCAGTCATTGCAAAGTTAAAACTTAAATCCAGATCTCTTACTTGGATCGTTTTTAATGATATACAGTTGTAACCAATATGAGCATTTTCTTATCTCATCACTCTCAAAAAAATTTACTAGTGAATGAAGAAAAGTTATCCTGGGATTCCTCAGGCCTTGATTTGGGCCACCTCAATAAGGGGATCAAACAAATGGCTATCATGCAAGACCTTCTGAAAATGAGTCTACAAAGAGTTGCTGGGCCACCCACTCACTGCTTTGCAGGGGCCTATTTGCCAACCAAGATTATGAAGATAGTTTGCCTTTCCCACCTAGGAATTTTTAAAGTCAGGAAAGATACCACTGTGCATAAATCCAATGAAGATTCTGCAAATGACCATAACTGCCAGTTGTAAGAACGTATTAGGGGGCTTGATTTGTTCAGTCTTCACTACACCCTGATGAGGTAAGGCTTTTTTTTCAGAAGTGGAGAGTTGAGGATCAGAGAAAACAAACATTGTTCCCTGAGTCACACAGCTATTAAGCAGCAGAACCAGGATTCAAATCATGTTACCATAGCAAACTTGGAGTTCTTTCCACTGCACCTCATAGCCTAAAGAGACTATGATGATGTCTTGCTAGTCTGAAAGAGGTACCCTTATTAGTACCAAACTGAGGTCTCATGAGTTAAGAATCCTAAATCTTTCTCTATCTCAACATTACAGTAATTTCTGAAGCTGTTTTGCTATTTAAAAACAAAAGAATTCATTCACAGCATCTTGCATAGTGTGCTGTCATCATCTACTGGGTTTGTGGGAGTATATTGTTGTGAAACTGCCTTCTAATTTTGTTTTTTCTCCAGGCTCTAGATTATGAACAACTACAAAGCGTGAAACTTAGTATTGCTGTCAAAAACAAAGCTGAATTTCACCAATCAGTAATCTCTCGATACCGAGTTCAGTCAACCCCAGTCACAATTCAGGTAATAAATGTAAGAGAAGGAATTGCATTCCGTCCTGCTTCCAAGTCATTTACTGTGCAAAAAGGCATAAGTAGCACAAAATTGGTGGATTATATCCTGGGAACATATGAAGCCATCGATGAGGACACTAAAAAAGCTGCCTCAAATGTCAAGTAAGACTATTTTTATTTATATCCTATTTCTTGATGAGGTTTTAATCTATAAGCTATCACAACATAACACATAAACTATTAAGTGCCAAGAATAGAGATATGACATTGATAAAAACAAGAAACTGGGTAACTCAAAAAGTAACATTTAGCTAAATCATTAGGTGATCATCTAACTGTACTAGAAGCAAAGATAACATAAGCATAAGTTACAGTGGAAACCAAGGGAAGAACGCCTTAGCCTATCGACAGAAATTGGGAACGTGTCTCATGGAAACTTACAGTTGAGTCTTACAAAGGAGTAGAAGTGCACCACGAGAACATGTTTTTATCATATAAAATAGCACATACAAAGACATATATGCCTAAAATATAACAGCACCGTGCAAAATAATTGCTATATTATACAGAGCAAGAACACAGGTATTTTATTTTACTGTGTACAGCAGAATTGGAAAACTAAGCTAATATATGCTTAAGAATTATGAAATATGAGCCTGGCACAGTGGCTCACACCAGTAATCCCAGCATTTTGGGAGGCCCAGGCAGATGGATCACTTGAGGTCGGGAGTTCGAGACCAGCCTGACCAACATGAAGAAACCCCATCTCTACTAAAAATACAATATTAGCTGTGGTGGTGCACACCTGTAATCCCAGCTACTCAGGAGGCTGAGGCAGGAGAATCACTTGAACCCAGGAGGCAGAGGTTGTGATGAGCCGAGATGGCACCATTGCACTTCAGCCTGGGCAACAAGAGCAAAACTCCATCTCAAAAAAAAAAAAAAAGAATTATGAAATATGGCTCATTCATGCTATGTTAATTTTCTGTTGCTTTTTATAAAAGCATATTTCAATGTCAACATATATTAAATATGAATATACTAAATATAAAATGAGTCATTTTCATTAAATATGTAACATTCCACATTTGAAAGAAAATTATTTTTTTTAATATTATGAAACAGATATGTCATGGGACGGAATGATGGTGGATACCTAACGATTGATACAAAAACTGCTGAAATCAAATTTGTCAAAAATATGGACCGAGATTCTACTTTCATAGTTAACAAAACAATCACAGCTGAGGTTCTGGCCATAGATGGTAAGAGAAATATTTGAATCATTTTAGAGCAATGTTATTGTAATTGATGTTTCTTTATGCATAGATGATTGTGATTATTCAACATATTATCTTTACCACTGGAGAGAGAGAATTATCTTAGGAGTGTTGGGCCTCAAGTTTGAGGCAGCTGAATCCAGGAGAGAAAACTAAGAGTTTCAACTTCTCAGTGGAGTTTGAACCAGCAAATTCTGTGTTAGGTCGCTATGGTTTGCTGTGGTTGAAGCAGAAATTTTTTGACCAACAGAAATACCTGGGTTTGAGGGAATGGATAAGGATTCATAGACAAAGCGCATCAGGGAAGCTCAACTTGAATGTGAGGTGCTTTTGTGAGGTACCTATAGAGACCTCATGTACTTTTATCATTGAACAATGCAATTTCCTCTTCTGGAATGTTTTAAAATAATATTCATTGAGTGTATGTGTTTCCCCAAGTATAAAATTAATGTATGTTGAAGGTAATAAAAAACATAACCCCCCCCAAAAAAAAATAAGTATCAAAAAGATTGCCATTTGAGAAAACAAGAAAAAAAGTAGTAAGGGTAACAACAGAAATGACTCATAATGCCCCCACAGAGAGATTTTTATTTCATTATTTTTTATTTTCAGCATTTAAAATTTTTCTTTAATAAACTTTTACATTTTGAGTAATAAAAATATACAATTTTTTATTCCAAATAAAAAATGTGTGCTTTAGAAGCAAAAACCTTTCACACATTGATTACAAGTGAAATCAACACATTTAAGAAAGTTATTATTTTTGTGCTGATTTCATTTGAAATTGGTGAATTCATCATCTTACGGGTCTTGGGTTCGAGCATATTAAATTAATTTTCAATTAATTATAATTAGAGACATCAGCCTATTTGGTAAATTTCAATTTGCTTTTTACACGATGCAGAAATAGGATGACTATTTTTATTTCTGAGGATAATACAGTATTTCATGAGAAGACACACTAAGTTGGCTACAGAAAAGAGAAATGTAAAAGATTCTCCTTTTTTGTACAACTTTGTTCTATACATTTCTTTAACTCTAAAACGTTCTTACAGAATACACGGGTAAAACTTCTACAGGCACGGTATATGTTAGAGTACCTGGTTTCAATGACAATTGTCCAACAGCTGTCCTCGAAAAAGATGCAATTTGCAGTTCTTCACCTTCCGTGGTTGTCTCCGCTAGAACACTGAATAATAGATACACTGGCCCCTATACATTTGCACTGGAAAATCAACCTGTAAAGTTGCCTGCAGTATGGAGTATCACAACCCTCAATGGTGAGTAACAGTAAAGTTGCTTCTATAAATGCAGACTGCTCCTTTATATTTCCAGAAGGATAAGGAAGATCATTTAAGAGCAGGTCCTTCCAAAAGTAACTGGAAAAATTCTTTGCAATGAAGATGTGGCTGTAGCCTTGTGAATTACTTCTCTTTTCAGAAGAGAAAAGGAATGATATACTGTTAGCACCATTTAATATTTTATTTTGAATCCTTTTTAGGGTTCATTTGATATTTAACATTTTAAATCTGTTTATTTCTACTTCCATAGTGCACCCAAAAAAAGATTAGAGTCAGGCATCTAGGTGGGGCACGGTGGCTCATGCCTGTAATCCCAGTACTTTGGGAGGCCAGGGCGGGAGGATCATCTGAGTTCAGGAGTTCGAGACCAGCCTGGCCAACATGGTGAAACCCCATTTCTACTAAAAATACAAAAATTAGCTAGATGTGCTGGCGCATGCCTGTAATCCCAGCTATTCAGGAGACTGAGGCAGGAGAATCACTTGAACCCAGGAGGCGGAGGTTGCAGTGAGCCAAGATCCTGCCACTGCACTCCAGCCTGGGCAACAAGAGTGAAAACTCCATCTAAAAAAAACAGTCTGATATCTATTTATCACAGAGCTGTTTAGATTTTTAAATACTAAATACATAAACTTGTTCTGATGGAGCAGTCTATGAGCAGACATGTAGCATGAAGAAGTCAGTCTGCTCAAGGCTCACAGGGAGTGCCACTTACACTGTCACTAGTCAGGAACCTTGAGAGCATAGTGGACTGAAATTTGCAAACCCATTATCCAACAGGGAGGAGCTAATTCATCCTTTCTCTTTCCCAACCTTTATCATACTCATTGTACATTGTCTGTGCTTTCCAGAAGTGTCATAGAAATAGACATTAGACTTCCTAAAAGTCTCCATCCTTTCTGGATTTTATAGTGACGATGAGACCACTTCAAATCCTTAGTAAACTCACTTTTCCCTAGCTCCTTTCTGAACCAGCCTTGCTTCCTTTCATGAATGTACATGCTGTTAAAGCATGTCCTTCAGTCCTAAGTAGCAGCAACTGCCAGAGTTACCAAAGGGATCTTGATCTCCATGGTCATCTTCCCTTGGGCCCTCACACTTCTGGCATAAAGATCTATCTCCAAACTGTGCATGTAGCATTTTGCTCCAAATGAGTTTACTGGATACGTGGCCAATGAAGAGGCTGCCAAAGAAAGATCACAGAGGGCCAGGATGGGTCACAAGACATACCTGCCCAGGTGTGGCTGGGCAAGGCAACAGTGATTGGACTAGGTGGGCAAGGCACAATGTCAAAGGGTATGGTGGGATCAAAAAGATTCAACAAATACAATGCTGAACCTTAGAAGAACTGTTGTGGGATCCGCTTAAAACAGGCAACATAGCAATGGGAGATAGAAAACAGTCTATGCTCAGGACTCAGATAGGCAATAGGCCATCACCACAAGGAAATCCCATATCATAGACCTGCAGCTCACGGGATAAGAACCAGGAAGAGCAGTTGAGGTAGTAGCGGCCAAAGTTGAAAGTCTTGATAAGTAAAACACAAGAACACAGAGTCAGGAACACATATACTCAGAGGGCCACACAAGTCCAAGGATTGATGCAGACATACAAGAGATTGGTTAAGCCCCAGAAGAGGAGTGCCTGACTCTAAATGATGTCGCCCATCTTCTTTAGTGGGAAAAGCAGAGTAGAACTGAGTTTCATGGGAGAGAATAATGGGCCTACCTGCAACAGAGAGGACAAGGAGGCAGGTGTAGACAGATTTACCCACTTGAACCCATTATAGCCCTCATCACTGCTCAAACCTCACTCTATTATCAACCCTACTGTTTGTGGAAACTAACTCTGCTAATGAAAATAAGTAGTAAGAGTGTAAGACACTGCTACGGTTGGAATAGGTCTTCCAAAGCTCATGTGTTGAAAACTTAATCCCCACCGCAACAGTGTTGAGAGGTGAGACCTGTAAGAGGTAATGAGGTCATGAGGGCTCTGTCCTCATGCATGGATTAATGGTGTTACCATGGGAGTGGGTTCATTACAGTAAGAGTGAGTTGTTATAAGGGTGAGTTCAGCCCCCACTTGCTCTCATGCTCTCTTGTCCTTCCACCTTCCACCATGGGATGATGAAGTCCAAAGGCCTTTGTCAGATGCTGACACCTTGATATTGAGCTTCCCAACCTTCAGAACTGTGAGAAATAAATGTGTTTTCTTTATGAATTATCCAGTCTTTGATATTCTGTTACAGCAACACAAAATAGACTGAAAAGACACCTCGTCCTGCTGTTGATTTGCATGATTCTTTCTCTACAGCTACCTCTGCTCTCCTCAGAGCCCAGGAACAGATAGCTCCTGGAGTATACCACATCTCCCTGGTACTTACAGACAGTCAGAACAATCGGTGTGAGATGCCAGGCAGCTTGACACTGGAAGTCTGTCAGTGTGACAACAGGGGCGTCTGTGGAACTTCTTACCCAACCACAAGCCCTGGGACCAAGTATGGCAGGCCGCACTCAGGGAGGCTGGGGCCTGCCGCCATCGGCCTGCTGCTCCTTGGTCTCCTGCTGCTGCTGTGTGAGTAGCCAATGTTTCATTCTCTGTTGGACCGGGTGTCCTCATTTGCAAAGGCCTCCATGCTACCCTGCCCATCTGTGCAATGGGGAAAGAATATTCTCTGATGTTTTATAGGTAAAGCTAGGGGGAAATGGCATTTTCAGAAAGAATCTGAAATGTGTAACATGTCGCTTGCTAACAGTCTATATTAATATAGCAACATGAGTTATATATGTCAGACATTTATAAGACAGCACAAGATAATCAAGAGAAAAGCAAATCATGAAGACTTTCTACACACTGTTAGTAATGTTCGTGGTCAAAATTATGGCTTTATCCATGAGTGTGGCACTTTCTAAGATGTTTTCTCTATATTCATTACATCTCATGAGATTCTAAGGTAAAAAGAGAACACTAGTCAAATAAACTTAGGGAAATACAAATAGGGTATCATAGGCTATTAAGATATATGCTATTAATATTAATTAATTAACCCCTCACTAATATTAATTAATAGCATATGATATTAATATCATATGCTGTTAAGATAGCATAGGTTCTGAGAAGTTATTGCTTCATCTAGCATTTCCTCAAAATAGATTACCATCTGAATACGCATCCCCTTTAAGACCTTCACATTTAATACGACTAAGTTTATTAAACACATTTAGAAAACTATGCATAAGTATCCTTTTTCAATAAAGGTAAAATTTATTCAATAGATAGGTTTCTGAAAAGTTGTATTTGAATCAAAATCTTGTAAATCAAATAGTATTTTGATTGTAAGAGGTCTCTATTTAAAAGAACTTCCTAATTCTTGTATAAACAAGAGAAATCCTTGCTAAATTCACACTTTCTTAATTTATTATAAAAATCACAGTTTTAGAGTTAAAATTAATTTCATGATTATTAATTTTAAAACCACAAAAAGTAGAGAAAATGTGTAGACAACTACACATACAACCATCACTTCAACTGAACAGATATGAATGTTTTGCAATATTTTTTCAGGTCTCTTTTTTTAAAAAGAAATAAATTGCTATAGCTACAGCTAATTGCCACACATGCTATATTTTTCCCTTCCTTATTCTCCAAAAGCATTTACTATTCTAAAGTTATTATACATCATTTAGTTTAAGAGCTAAAATTGACACTCAGAGGTTTGGTTTTTCAATATCTTATTAATCAAGTTCAAGAACCAAAAATTTTTAAGTACCTCTATGTGAATCACTATGCTAGCTTCTAGCTGAAAAGGAAACTTGATTTTGGTTTTCATGCATGTCTAACTATAGGGGAAAAAATACCATGATAAAGCTATAATAGAAATTACCACAAAGGAGTAATTACAGAAGATTTCACGGAATAGAGGAATCATTCAATTGAGCCTTGAAGAATGATTAGGATATAATCAGTATAAAAAAATGGAAAAGGCGTTTCCAAAAATTGACAGCATCAGCCAAGGCCAGAAAACACTTAGTATTTTCTGTTTTAGGAATCACACAGCCTTTGAAGGCTAAAGCGTGGGGAAATTGTGGAAAGTGAAGGAGCAACAGAGAATGCATTGGGACTAATTTGAAAGGGCTACATACACAGGCTGTGGTGTTTGTACTTTATCCTATGAGAAAGAGTAGCTGCTAAAAGCATTTGAATAAAAGACCAACATGATCATATTTGTATTTTAGAAAGACAACCCTGGCAACAGTGTGTGCAGTGTTAACAGTGTAAATTAGAAAGGCAAGAACACGTAAGAGGTCATTGTAAGAGTTCAAGAGAGATGATGAAGGTTAGATTTAGAGCTGTGACATGAGACTGGAAAAGAAAGGACAAGTGTGCAGTGGATTACAGTGGCCCCTGGAGAGGATTGGGAGATTAATTGTTATGGTCTGAATGTGTGTGTCCCCCCCAAAAAATTCATATGTTGAAACTTAAACCTTAATAAAATAGTATTAAGGAGTTGGGCCTTTACCTATATTAATTAAATCCTCACCACAACCTATGATGTAAATACTATTTATTCCCCCACTTTATGGATGAGTTAACTGAGCAATGAAGGATGATATCACATGCCCAACGTTACATAGCTGTTAAGTGGTACAGCTGAAATTTAAACCCTAGAATCTGACTTCAGAGGCTGCATGTTTAAACCCCTCACTAAGCTGTCTCTAAGTGAAGAGTGTTGAAACATTAGGATTCAGGTGGCCTTGGCAGGGCAGAGGTGGCAGTGGGGCCGCTGACAACAAAGTGTGGGAAACACCTGCTTTCAAGAATAAGTATTTCACTCTTGGTCAGTTAACATGAGAATGACATTAATCTTCATTGCCAAGGATGTGCACAGAAAGATATTTACACTGCCAGAAGAGCCCTCCAAGCTCAAGCCACAACTAAGAAATTCTTAAATTACAATTAAGAATGCATTGATAGCTATTTATTAGGCTATCACCCTAGTTACTGAGGGAGTTTTCTGGTTAATTACTGTTTACTGAGAGATAATTAGAGACTAGATTACCAAAACACCATCGTGCCCACCTAAAATCTGGACCATTCTGGTCATATATTTATCTGTGTATTCACCTGACACAATATACGTAGCCCCAACATGTGCAAATAAATGCAATAATCATAAAAATATATTAAGGAAAAGGATTGAGGAGCCAAACAGCCACTTTCATCATACATCAGTGCCTATTTTAAGACAATATACCAAAAAAAAAACAAGAAATGATCTGATCTGTCTCCTTCAGTTTCATAATCACATGAAATTCTAGTGTGCTTACTGTAACAAGTTTCATTTGTAGAAACTAATTTTGATTTTCATTAGGAATTTTCTACAAATATTTAAGATACTGTATTTTCTTTGTAACATTTCTGAAAAATTATCACGTTAAATAGTTCCTAAATTAGTCAAGTGTTCTGATGTTTTGTTTTGTTTTTCACTAGTGGCCCCCCTTCTGCTGTTGACCTGTGACTGTGGGGCAGGTTCTACTGGGGGAGTGACAGGTGGTTTTATCCCAGTTCCTGATGGCTCAGAGGGAACAATTCATCAGTGGGGAATTGAAGGAGCCCATCCTGAAGACAAGGTAAGCATCCAGTTCGTAAATTATCTATTTCAGTTACATAGAGAAAATGTTTGATTTACATTGAGATAGGAAAAGAGGCAAAGGAACATAAAAATAAGAGATTTCTTGACCTTCGGTTTGAAAGTCAGTGCTGAATAGATGGAGGCTTTTAGGATTTTAGCTCTTCAGCTGTCAAATCATAGAAATGGTTATCCCTGCAAGAATTTGCACTTCTTGTAATGTTATCATTTGCAAATTTGCAAAGGGCCACATGTCACTATATTGCTCTGAAATCTGGTTCACTTTTAAATGAATTTATTTTTCACATGATTTGCAGGAAATCACAAATATTTGTGTGCCTCCTATAACAGCCAATGGAGCCGATTTCATGGAAAGTTCTGGTAAGTGGACATAAAATGTTTGAAAGCAGTGGTGAGTTAAGTGAGAAATATTAAAAAATAAGAAGTGTTAAAATTATCTTCTTAATAATTTGCATCTGTGTGCACATGTCAGGAGCTGTTACCACTGAAATGGAGAAAAGCTGTTTTAATATTTTTATATTAGTCAATTCCCTGACATGTCTGGCTTCAATAAGTTAATTTATCCATTGATGCCACCATTGTCAATATCTAAAGATTTGTTATACTTTTTCCAAACTTTAGTGACGTGTAGTTCTCATGCAATCAATTACTAATTTTTTAATTAGGAAAGACTTCACACATATAGAAAAATGTAAGGGAAAATATAACAAACATCTATGTATCCACCACCCACCTTTGTCTATTCCAAACATTGGTCATATTTTCAGTTAAAGTCTCATGTGCACATCCTCGATCCTGTTCCCCTTCTTTCTTCCCCAGAACGAACAGTATCCTGATTTCAGTTCAATTACTAATTCCTGCATTCAGTCATAATAGGACATGATCACTTACATTGTCATACAGGTCATACAGGTGAATTTGTTTATTTCTTTGGTTTTACCAAGTGGCTATTTCATTAATATTATCTGAGTGCCACAACTACTCAGTGAACTAAAAGAACAATAATACTTAATGCCTAATATTAAAGTTTTGCTTAATTCCATAGGTTGTTTTCAAGTGTCCATCCTGCACAATCCGCATGAGATTTCCCCAAATATGTAACTGTCTTCCTTTATCAGATGCTCCAATCCTCACCTGCTTTTCCCATTAGAATTACATAGCAAGAGCTATGTAAAGAATTATCTAGAAAAAAGTAATTTTCCATGAAAGCATAATGTAAAAGGTAACAGGCTGAATAGTCGTGATTTGTTAAATTCTCTTTAGGTACCAAGACATGCTAATTTGCCTGATTACATTATGTATGTTTCCTCTTTGGTTTCCATACTGAGCTCATATGACTGCTTAATTGTAATGTTTTTTCATGAAAACAAACAAGCATTGCATTAGAAGCTTCCCATAGCTGTGTAGTAAATATCCTGTCTTTTCTATTTCTGGCTGTTGTCACTGAAAATCTTATTTCTTTGTACACTTTTAAAATTAGTATATTTTTAGAGCTTTTTCACCCGTTTATATGCCCTCCTTTATGACTCTCACATAACACATTGTGGGATGTTATCACCTCTCGTCATATAATTGTATTTTCTCCCACTTACTTGTTTACATGGTGACTGCTTATAGACACCCAAGACCCATTTTATAAAAATGCAACAAATAACAGCATAAGATATTACCGAATGTTCTCCCTTGTTTTTAGAAGTTTGTACAAATACGTATGCCAGAGGGACAGTGGTGGAAGGCACTTCAGGAATGGAAATGACCACTAAGCTTGGAGCAGCCACTGAATCCGGAGGTGCTGCAGGCTTTGCAACAGGGACAGTGTCAGGAGCTGCTTCAGGATTCGGAGCAGCCACTGGAGTTGGCATCTGTTCCTCAGGACAGTCTGGAACCATGAGAACAAGGCATTCCACTGGAGGAACCAATAAGGACTACGCTGATGGGGCAATAAGCATGAATTTTCTGGACTCCTACTTTTCTCAGGTAATTTGGTGAAAAACTTTGTGGCTTGGTTATCTTACTTACATTAGAGATCTTTTTATTTGATTATATACTTCAGTTTTGCAGTTTTTATTTACAGCCTGTTAAAATGCAAGAAAAAAATGGTTTGTTTGTTTTTTGCCAAAATAATACAGATAACCTAAGGTAGCTGTCAAAATCGGGTCACTGATCAAAAGAAGAATGGGAGCCAGGCATAGTGGTACGTGCCTGCAGTCCCAGCTACTCGGGAGGCTGAGGTGGGAGGATTGCTTGCACCCAGGAGGTAGAAGCTGCAGTGAGCTATGATGGCACCACTGCACTCCAGCCTGGGTGACAGAGTGAGACCTCGTCTCTAAAATAAACAAATTAATAATAAAAGAAGAATGAGTAGATAACCGCAACATGAGAGCATATAGCAAGTAGCATCTCATTCCTCCAACTCAACAAACAATTGAGGGTAAATCTCTTTTATGTGAGAATTTCTAGCATCTTCTTTAAGAATACAAAGCAGTTCATTTTGTATTTCCTATATCATAAAGGATATCCAAATACCTGTGTGTATATTTTCCTGAGAGAGGGGTAGAGTATTCACATTATCTGTCTAAAAAAGTTGAAGAACCACTGAATTAATGATCTCCAAAAAAGGGGAGGCAAAAAGAATAGGATGGAAGATCAGTGATGGGAGGAATGACATGTCAGGAAGCATAGAACAGAAAAGGAACATAGGTACGAAAACAAAGACTTTGAAAAGTAGGATGCTTGCCTCTCATTTGATAACCAAAGACTAGTGGGCAGAGAGGCATGGTTAGAATGGATCTCACATTGACTTTTGATATCGATACTGGTAAGTGCCAAGGTCTGACCTAGTATCCAAGCAGACAAAGAGTGATATTGTGTTTGAAGAAAGACTGCAGGGCAGGGGAGAAAGGGAGCGGTTGTTTGAGATGAGGACTCTTGGGATATTTCTAGGTGGGATGTGTGTTACAGTCACATGTCAGGCTCCCACAAGATTCGTAGAATCTAGACAAAGGTTCTAGCTCAATTTTGAGGTAATGTCAACCATACTGTTGTCCAAACACCAGATCATTTTTTTAACAAGATTGTTAATAGACAGTGTCCTTTACTTCTGTGGATTACCTAGTTTGGGCATTCATAATCCAAATGAGTTCTACCAACAGTATTATATTGTTCAACTGACTCTTTCTTAAAATTCATTTTTTCCCACTTTTTCTCTGTCTTAGAAAGCATTTGCCTGTGCGGAGGAAGACGATGGCCAGGAAGCAAATGACTGCTTGTTGATCTATGATAATGAAGGCGCAGATGCCACTGGTTCTCCTGTGGGCTCCGTGGGTTGTTGCAGTTTTATTGCTGATGACCTAGATGACAGCTTCTTGGACTCACTTGGACCCAAATTTAAAAAACTTGCAGAGATAAGCCTTGGTGTTGATGGTGAAGGCAAACAAGTTCAGCCACCCTCTAAAGACAGCGGTTATGGGATTGAATCCTGTTGCCATCCCATAGAAGTCCAGCAGACGGGATTTGTTAAGTGCCAGACTTTGTCAGGAAGTCAAGGAGCTTCTGCTTTGTCCGCCTCTGGGTCTGTCCAGCCAGCTGTTTCTATCCCTGACCCTCTGCAGCATGGTAACTATGTGGTAACGGAGACTTACTCGGCTTCCGGTTCCCTCGTGCAACCTTCCACTGCAGGCTTTGATCCACTTCTCACACAAAATGTGATAGTGACAGAAAGGGTGATCTGTCCCATTTCCAGTGTTCCTGGCAACCTAGCTGGCCCAACGCAGCTACAAGGGTCACACGCTATGCTCTGTACAGAGGATCCTTGCTCCCGTCTAATATGACCAGAATGAGCTGGAATAGCACACTGACCAAATCTGGATCTTTGGACTAAAGTATTCAAAATAGCATAGCAAAGCTCACTGTATCAGGCTAATAATTTGGCACTTATTAGCTTCTCTCATAAACTGATCACGATTATAAATTAAATGTTTGGGTTCATGCCCCAAAAGCAATATGTTGTCACTCCTAATTCTCAAGTACTATTCAAATTGTAGTAAATCTTAAAGTTTTTCAAAACGCTAAGATCATATTTGCCAGGAAATGTTCCTAAACATTCTTAAGCTTCTATTTTTCCACTGCCAAAGGAAGGTGTTTATCATTTTAAAATGCAATGTGGTTTAGTGGATTAAGCAGGAGTGCTTGTTCTTGTCTCCATTGCCTTTTCTTATATCATTGATAATGATGTAAGAATCACACGGTATTTGCTAAAGCATTTTGAGCTGCTTGGAAAAAGGGAAGTAGTTGCTGTAGCATTTCTTCCATCTTCTTGGTGCTGGGAGGCCATATGTGCATCTTTTGCTCAAGCTAAGGGGTATAAGCTTATGTGTTAAACTGGCTACATCTATATTTCATATATCCTCACAATAAGAGAATTTTGAAATAGAAATATCATAGAACATTTAAGAAAGTTTAGTATAAATAATATTTGGTGTGTTTTAATCACTTTGAAAGGATCTATCCAAAGAAAATATTTTACACTGAGCTCCTTCCTACACATGTCTCAGTAACAGATCCTGTGTTAGTCTTTGAAAATAGCTCATTTTTTAAATGTCAGTGAGTAGATGTAGCATACATATGATGTATAATGACGTGTATTATGTTAACAATGTCTGCAGATTTTGTAGGAATACAAAACATGGCCTTTTTTATAAGCAAAACGGGCCAATGACTAGAATAACACATGGGGCAATCTGTGAATATGTATTATAAGCAGCATTTCAGAAAAGTAGTTGATGAAATAATTTTCAAGTCAAAAAGGGATATGGAAAGGGAATTATGAGTAATCTCTATTTTTTTAAGCCTTGCTTTTAAATTAAACAGCTACAGCCATTTAAGCCTTGAGGATAATAAAGCTTGAGAGTAATAATGTTAGGTTAGCAAAGGTTTAGATGTATTACTTCATGCATGCTACCATGATAGTAATGCAGCTCTTCGAGTCATTTCTGGTCATTCAAGATATTCGCCCTTTTGCCCGTAGAAAGCACCCTACCTCACCTGCTTACTGACATTGTCTTAGCTGATCACAAGATCATTATCAACCTCCATTATTCCTTATTGTATATAAAATACAGAGTTTTATATTTTCCTTTCTTCTCTTTTCGCCATATTCAAAACCTAAATTTGTTTTTGCAGATGGAATGCAAAGTAATCAAGTGTTTGTGCTTTCACCTAGAAGGGTGTGGTCCTGAAGGAAAGAGGTCCCCCAAATATCCCCCACCCTGGTGCTCCTCCCTCTCCCTGGTATCCTGACTACCAGGAAGGCAGGTGCTAGAGCAGCTGGAGAAGTGCAGGCAGCCTGTGCTTCCGGAGACGGGGGTGCTGCTGCAACAAGGCTTTCAATGTGCCAATCTTAGGTGAGAGAAGCTAGATCCTGTGCAGCAGCCTGGTAAGTCCTGAGGAGGTTCCATTGCTCTTCCTGCTGCTGTCCTTTGCTTCTCAACAGTGGCTCGCTCTACGGTCTAGAGCACATGCAGCTAACTTGTGCCTCTACTTATGCATGAGGGTTAAATTCACAACCATAACCCTCATTTGAAGTTCAAAGGTGTATTCAGGATCCTCAAAGCATTTTAACCTTGCTGCTTAAAACCCAATTTACCACGAAATGGGAATTTTGCTGCACTGTTAAACTGTAGAGGAAACCATGCTATAGTAATAAAGGTTATATAAGACAGAAATGGAAATTAAATGTGTTTTTAAATTTCAAAAAAAATCAATCTTTAGGGTGACTTAAAAATTGATTTGCCATGTAAAATGTATCTGCATTTTTTACACAAAACTTGTTTTAAGCATAAAATTTTAAAACTGTACTACTTGATGTATTATACATTTTGCACCATATGTATTAAACCATAAACAGTATAATGTTGGTATAATAAAACCGGCAATAAATTTATAAATAAAAGCTGAACTACTCTCTATATTAATAGTTATTAAGAAATATGATTATAAAACAGCAGTCCCCAACCCTTCTGGCACCAGGAATCACTTTTGTGAAAGACAATTTTTCCACAGACGGCAGCGGGGATGGTTTCAGGATGAAATCATTCTACCTCAGATCATCAGGCATTAGATTATCATAAGGAGCAGGCAACCTAGATCCCACATATGTGCATTTCGCAATAGGGTTCATGCTCCTGTGAGAAACTAATGCCACTGCTGATCAGAAAGGAGGCGGAGCCCAAGCTGGATTTCTTACTTGCCCGCAGCTCACCTCCTGCTACGGCCTGGTTCCTAACAGGCCACAGACAGGTACTGTTGGGGGTGGGGGCAGGGTTGGGGACCCCGATATAAAATGACTCACATATGTATTTTTATCAGTATTTTAGCTATTTTTTCTAGCTGATTCCTTTTCTGCATCTTCCAGGCAGGAAGGAAGTATCTCGAGATTCGGGATGACTTCAGGTGGACATAGTGCAGGAGAAAGTGCTGGATGAGGTCAGGGCAGAGGGACTTTACTAACTGGATGCTTTAAGTCATTTACTATTTATTTTGCAAGTTGCAATTGTCTCTCAGGTAACTGAGAGATCATTTTTGTGACATTCAAAAGTTGTGACATTCTAAGATGACTTGGAGAGAAAAGTTGGAGTAAAGAGAAGGTAATGTTTACAATCTAGCCTGATGAAAAATGTGTACCATGTCACTGGTGAAAGCCATGAGCCCCAGAAGTGGAACTGTTTTTCCGTAAATGCTAAAGTCCTTATGCCTCCTTTTAAAAGATGCCACAGAATAAGTCCCTCCAACGCTTCAGAACTTTCTTCTGGTTGACCTTATTCCTTCTTAAATCTGGACAATGAGGCTTGGACATGGAGTATGGGGAGAAAAAGAAACTGGATTAAAGCAAATATTGAGTAAAGAATGGTAGTTGGCTTAACTCAAATGTTTCAAATCAATTCCAGGAAAATGAAAGTCATGTAGATAAAATCCAAAAATATTACCAGCTTCTTCTATTCATAGAAAGTTCAAGGAACGAAAGTGACAAAATCCGTTTAGTTTAACTTGAGGGCCTTCATACATGAGGTAAGAGTGTGAATGGAACACATTCAACTGACTAGTTTCAATGCAACTAACAATTTAGAAACAAGTAAAAGTTAAGAATCCTTCTTGTTCTTGCATTTCCACATTGTCTCGTATCTTCTTCTGGGTCTACAAAGAGGAATACTGAATTAGAGATTATACGGTTTAACAGCATTCAGTAACATAGTCTGAGATGGTTTTATGTAAAGGGGATAATTGATAAGACAAGAAGATAAACAATCATTTAAATTCCAGAAGCCAGAAACCACACACGTTTTCCATGATGAATGCTGAGACTCCTCTTGCTTTGCTGTTGAGAGTATGCTGAGATCCCCTCCCTGGCCAAAGACATCAGGCTGTTCTCTGGTTGGTGTCTTTACTTTCTTTTTCTTCCACAGTTTGATTCATTTTTACAAATAAAAAACAAAAAAAATTTAGACACAATAGAGATATAGTTAAAACTCAAGAGGATAATGTCTGAAGAACAAGTACAAATGGATGCGGTTATCAGAGCAAGAAGAAAAGAGACATTGGTGAGGGTTACCAAGTGGTCAAGAGAGCTACATACTCTCATTCAATTCTAGAGTAATCCTTAGATTACAGGCATGGAAACAGAGACTCAGAGAAGCAAAATAACTTTCTCAAGGTTGCACAATAAGTGACACAAATGTGAAAGTTTATCGATAGTTGTCTGGAAATAATAACTATTACTCTCAGAATAATCTGTTCACTTCCAGTCTAAGACTTGAGTAGAACATTAAAAATTAGAAAGAATACAAAGAAAATGAAAATTATAAAAAAGATTACAAATCTAGATGTAATTTTAAAGATTAAAGAAGTAGTATAATGTAGGCATATGTGTGTGTGGGAGGGAGAGAGAGAGAGTGATAGAGAGAAAGAGAGAAAGAGAGAGAGAATGCTAATACATGATGCTGCTATTTTGAAGTACATGTGGAGGTTTTTCTTTCAGGGGCCAGTGACCAGGTCTCTTCCACAACCAATAACTAATAAGAATGAGCCAAAAGCCTAAATTGCAGAAACAAGTATTTAGCTGAATTTAAATTACAATTTTTGTATTTTAATACAAAATTAAAATGCAATTTTATACAATTATAACTGATGTTGTAAGTACTGAAAAAAACTACCTGGAATCTCTTTCTCAGTCAACTCCCTAAGAATTACTTTGATAAAACACTATTTAGAAGAGGTTGTATGAAATGTATCCAGATATGAAATGATTACCTTAAACAGGTCCTTCCAGCTCAGTGTTTCCATGATTTGTGGAAAAGAACATATTTTAACAACCACAAATTTTTTACTCCTTGAAGTCGGTTTCATTTCTACTTTGATTTTCCTGAGGAACATGGTACCACTATATTTTCAATTTTATGCCTCAGAACATCTCTGATGTTTTCTGTGTGCAGAATTCATCATTACTAAGTTAGCAAACAGTGAATTTTATGTGACAACACAGAGAATCAAATGATGATAATATAAGCAAAACATTGATATTGAAACAATGTGTATGTCCTCATTTCCCCAGAAGGCAGAAGAAGTATTTATGTTCTTTCATAATCAAAAGAAGGATTGCAAGGAACTTTCTTGATTATAAAGCTGTAAAGAATCAGGTAATCCTGTATTTATTCAAATGGCATAATGACGTGATTTTCAATCCTGCAAGGAGACATTGTTACTAAGTGAAAAATGAGTATTTAAACACAAAATATGAGATTAACTTCAGTCATGTCTTCTCATGTCCAACTGACTTCTACTGATAATAAGATTTATATGGTCCTAACTCAGATGAAACACACACACACCCACATTCTTGCCTCAGGTAACCTCATGGCTTGGCATAGCTAAAGCAGGTTCTTTCCATTATCAAATCTATGGACCAGACACTAATACTTAGTGGGCGCTGCAGACACAAAGTTTCTGCATTTAAGAATTCTGCTATCTAGCATTATTATTTTAGAAAATAATAATAATCACCTAGATTTTGCACCTAAATTTCTTTAGGTAAGCTATGGTGAAAAAGCCTTATTTAACCAGACTTTTAATTATTTTCAACCAGGTCTGATATCCCCAACATTTAATTAGTAAAAAATATGCAATAAATCCTTAGTCTATTAAGTTCTGACAAAATCTACCTTCCCGCATCCTCCCTCTTTTTCTCAGCTGTTATAAATTGCTATGAATTTTTCCTCAGAACATATTTTGTGGCTGCTATCTGATACCTAAGTTGATTTTCTAACTTGCCACTGTTTCTACACACACTCTCTTGGATCTGGAAATGTTCTCTTTTGTGTTGGTCTTTGAATATTCTTTCAAAGAGGCAAACTTATAATGAAGGCATATGCTACCAAGACAATAACAGACCTCCTACTTTATGCAACAAAGGCTCACCCAGGGCCTCTCAAACAAGCCAATGCATGCTATTACTACTTTTGCCAGCTCTGGCTAGAAAAGGGTATCTCCACTGAAGGAACAAGTCAGGAGATGTTCGTGAATATAGAGAATGAGTTGTCAAGCTAAGAAAACCTATTAAAGTTTGCCAAAAAACAAAAAACAAAAAACAAAATCACTACTGAAGGAGCTAAGAGAATTTTTAAAAATCTCATTCCATCTGTTAATCAATCAAAATAACTATATTATATTTTAATGATTAACAAAAGTTAAAGCAGGGCACGGTGGCTCACGCCTGTAATCCCAGCACTTTGGGAGGCCGAGGCAGGCGGATCGCGAGGTCAGGAGATCGAGATCATCCTGGCTAACACGGTGAAACCTTGTCTCTACTAAAAATACAAAAAATTAGCCGGACGTTGTGGTGGGCGCCTGTAGTCCCAGCTACTTCGGAGGCTGAGGCAGGAGAATGGCGTGAATCCAGGAGGCGGAGCTTGCAGTGAGCCGAGATTGCGCCACTGCACTCCAGCCTGGGCGACAGAGCGAGACTCTATCTCAAAAAAAACAAAAACAAACAAACAAACAAACAAACAAAAGTTAAACTTGAAAAGGTTTCTGTTTTGTCTTTTTTGTGCATTTAAGTTAATGGTTAAGAGTTCAGGCTTTGAAGACAAACTACATACTTGAGTTCAAATCCCCGTTTCCCAACTTACTAACTTTATGGTTTGGGGCAAGTTTCTTAATCTCTGTGAACCTCTCTGGACTCTTATTATGAAGATAATAATAGCTTCTACTTCACAGAGTTTCTGTAAAGTTAAGAGAATGCGCTTTGAACATAGTAAATGCTCATAAAGATTTGTTTTCTTTTTTTACTGTATTTTAAATCTTCAAAATGAACTCAATCATCTCAAAGTTAAGAGTTCTGACGTACAAACTACTGAAACCACAGAATCTCGAAATATCCCTATTGTACGATCCAAAGCCCTCCTTTTATATAGATGCTTAAACTGAGGCTGAGAAGTAACTCGCGGATCAATTTCAGAGTTAAGAATTGGCTAGGCTGATTCTCTTTCTGCTACTCTAGACTGCCACCATAATATGTCTTTTTTATTAATTTTTTGCCTTAGCCACAAGGATTGTCCTAGTCTTCTCAGCACTGGAAATTCCGATGAATAGACAGTCCAATGAAGACATGCCAGTTCATAACAAATTGTTATTTTGTATACCCAAGCCGATCAGAATCACCAGATGATTGCCATTTTTCAATTCAGCTTCCTTGGAAAAGTGAATTTAGCCTTCTAAATGAAGACTTGAATTCCTGTGTTCAGGTGGATATTAAGTGTGACAGGGTCATGTAGGTTGTTTCTATCATGTTGCAATAGGGTCATGGGCAGGATGGATGGCTTCTTTCTTCCCCAAAGAATAGTTACTATGTCATTTCTATCAGCTAGATGGGACAGCCAGATGGCTTTGGAAGAAAAAAAAAAAAGCAAAAAACAGTTACTTGAAAACTAGCATGAAAAGAATGACGCTAATCGACCCCACTTCCATAGGACATATATTTTAATGTTACTAGAATAGTGACAAACTGCATGAAAAAAGACCACACTTTTATGTTCAGTTTCTATATGATTTATGGATCATTATCACTGCTGGGCAAGTGAAAATGAGCTTATTTGCAAATGCCAGCTGACCTATCATAAAATGGAAGGAAGTGAAATCTGTCTTCACCTTTGCATGTTTTTTCTTTATTTCTAGCACATGACATGCCTAATGTCTTCATATTCACTGCTACCTGCTTCCTCTAAAAACTGGCTATAACTAGTTGATAAGTTTTTTAATTGTTTGAGAAATTAATTCACAGTGAGGTATAAATCACAAAAATCACTTTGTTACTCCTCCCTGAAGTGTGTGTCTTTAATGTTTAGAATATTTGTTGACTGCATAAACAAAGTGAATTTTCATTATCATTGAGCAATAGGTTAGGAGGTAAAGCAACTTGAGAACACACACTGTCCAGCATCCCTTCAATCACACATTTCACATCTGTCCATTTAGACCATTTCTGTGCACATGATCACACCTGGGACTCAGGCCCCACATTCTGACCCATTGAGCATCCTCTGTAGACTCAAGATTTCAATGATTGAAAATTCTGGGGTATCGGGTAGACTAATTCTCCTGTAGTGTCAAACAATGAAAACTAGCCATGGCAATTTTAGAATCATAGAGCAGTTCTTCACATGAGCTTTCACATGGATTTCACATTATCCAACTCTGAATCTTTTCTGAAATACTGTTCTGCTTAACCTGTTGTCATCAACATAACTATTTACTTCAGATTCATGTTCTAATCCCACAGTGAAGAAAGAAGTACAATGATACACTTTCATCCTCTCTCATAGCCATAAGAGAATTAATCACAAGCAGTCTTTGTTGACTGACTTAACTTTATTGTAGCTGATTCTGCATAAAATGGGTGTAACTCTCTCCAAAGGTATAATGTCATTCACATATTGTTCCAGCTGAAGAGACAGCCATTGGGAGGAGGAAGATGTTACAGTAAATGTGCAGACAATTGCCTAGCTAAGTAAGGGGTCAGCTTTCAAGATACGCAGTAATGTTCATAATGAACACAATCTTTTTTTTTTTTAATTTTAACCACAGTTGTCCTCAGACAAGCTGAAAAGGGTCATTGTGAGCATTACATCTAAACTATCCAGAGCAATTTTTTTCCCATTGCCTTCTTTGTATCAAACTTTTTTGCTTAATCAGTTTGCTTAATCTTTAAACACATCTCTGTCTCATAAAACCTCCACTTGGAGTGAGAATTAGAAGAGGTGATGTAACTCAATGTAGGTCTACTGAAAAAGAAAAAAAAGCTATATAATTTGAACAAAATGGGTTTAAAAACAAACATTTTCAGCCAGGCACGGTGGCTCATGCCTGTAATCCCAGCACTTTGGGAGGCCGAGACGGGTGGATCATGAGGTCAGGAGTTCGAGACCAGCCTGACCAACATGGTGAAACTCCATCTCTACTAAAAATACAAAAATTAGCCAGGTGTGGTGTCACATGCCTGTAATCCCAGATACTCAGGAGGCTGAGGCAGGAGAATCGCTTGAACCTGGGAGGCAGAGGTTATAGTGAGCTGAGATCATGCCACTGCACTCCAGCCTGGGCAAGAGGGTGAGACTCTGTATCAAAAAAAAAAAAAAAAAAAAAAAAAAAAAAAAAAAAAAAAAAAAATTCCTGAAATTCTAGACATCAGAGACAACGTGTTTTGGTTCTCTTCTCTTCTAATATCTGAAAGACTGCTTTGACTCTCCAGCTCTCTGGGTGTATATAGATGCCAAAGTTAATTAAATTATTATTTATCGTGTTATGGGGTTTTCAATTACTTTTGCTACAGAAGTAAAGGTACTAGATAGAAGTAATTTGCCATTCACAATATCTAACCTGGGATTCAAGAATAACAATATTGTAATTGTAGTCAGCACAGTTCATGAAGTGTGTCCTCCAAAGTAGATGACATTCACAAGCTCACACCCTCAGACAGAGAAGCCCGGTGATCAAGGCTAAGGCTCCCATCTCCTTCCTTGATGGAACCCATGTTTTTCCTCAACCTGAGAAGAATAGCAGAACACAAGTGGGTAAGTTCATTACTTACTGAATAGCCTTAAATGTGCTCCAATCATTTTAACAAAGGAAATCCTTCACAAATTTCAGAACGTTATTAACAAATTAGTATGTTGACTGAAATTTTCAAGCCAGCACCAAAAAGACTAATTTGTAAAGTAAATTAAAATAAATAATTTAATTACTTTAAATTCTTGTTTTTTCTTTAGAATGAAAATCATGTACTTTTGAAATTCTGCATCTCTCAACCAAAGTGCTTACAATTATCATTCTAGGTCATTTGGGAAGATTTTTAAACCCACTATTTTACTTCCAGGTTCACTCTCCAAAGCTATTGCATTGTTTCTATTTCACTTTTTCATTGCACATAAGACTGTCATTGTCTATCTACGAATGAATGAGTTAATTGCCAAAAAAGAGTTTTGTTTGTTTTTTCTGTCTTCTGAGGGGTTTTTTAAATTTATTTATTTCTGTGTATCTCCCTAAGCTCATTAGTCACAATGGGTCAGTGTGATGGTTTCTCTCTGAAACTCAGTAAGTACTGCTGTGCCTGCCCTAAAAGCCTGCAAGCCCTGTCATGCTGGTGATGGATTCCAGTCCAGGACTGCTGTTAGCAACCGAGGACTCCCCTGCTCTCTTTCTTTGCTATTTCCCTTATCTTTCCAAGAACTTCCATAAATAAAACTTAGGGTGAAACCAAAATGATAGATTTGTCATGAGTGGATAAAATCAACTTTCCCCAGTGTTGCACTCCTGTAGTGAATGCATACGTTTTTCATTTCCAGGGAGAAGGAGGATTTTTCATGTTGTTGATGCTTTCTTCCTTGGTTCTCCCTGCAAGGAAGGGAGCCTTAAAGCAGAGGAAGAACACAGCACTGTTCTCCACTGGCATCTGAACTCCTCCACTTCACCCTGTCCTGGCAGTCTTAGCAATGCCCACCCTTGAAATTGTGAGGTAGAGCAATTTTATCCACAGTGAGCCAGGCCTCCCATCACACCCCCACCCCAGTTTGGTGACAGTCACTCATGTCCTTCCAGGAATCCAATGTTCTCTTCCCCTTTTCCCCTTTACCCTCATTTTACACTCTCTCTCTCTCTCTCTCAATTCCAAAATAACCTTGAAAATTTCTTCACTTATTCATTTATTTACACATTCAGCTGGGATTTACCGAAAGCCTACATTGGGCCAGGCACTGTTTTATTTGCAGGATACACGGCAGTTCACAGAGAAAAATCCCAGCCCTCCCAAAGTTTACATCCTAGGGAATGGCAACAGATAAGAAATAAGTTAAAACACAGTCTTTTAGGTTACAATGTACCAAGAAGAAAAATAAAGAAGAGAAAAAAAGGATGGGGAGCTCTGGGCCCGGGGGGCCCGGGGAGGGTTATTACAATTTTAAAATCATTGGTCAGGGAATGTCCTTACTGAGAAGGTAACATTTGAGGGGAGACAAGGGAAGAGTGATGGAAAAGACCTTGTACATTTCTGGAGCAGAACCTTCCAGGGAAAAGGAACCGCAAGTGCAAGGCTCCGAGGTGGGGCATGCCTGGTGAACCTGTGGCATTAGACTAAGATGTAAATAACTGACAATGGATCAACATGCTGCCCTCCCAGTAATACGCACTCCAAGGAAGCCTTCTGCTGAAGGAATGTTGACATTAATCAGTGAATGGGAGAGGCCTTCTGTTGGGGCCTCCAGGCCTTGCTGGGGTTTCCCAGGCAGTTGCCTGTTTCATAATTGCCTCAATCCAGCATTATTATATTCTGATCACATTTTTAAACTAGTGTGACTTAGTTCAAAAAAGATTGCATGAGATGTGTTCAACACCCTACTGATTCCCAAGAATAGACCATTTTGTTTCCTCTACTGCACCAAATCCTATTTTGCAACGGTCATTGTCTTTCCCTAATTCTCCTCTGCCTCATGAACAATGTTAACAATTTCCTTAAAACAGCTTGGCTCAGAGACTTTGCATCCAAAGCAGTCAGTCCATGTATACTGACTCACAAGGAGGAACATGTGGGGAAAGCTCAGTGAGACACTATGACTCACGGCACTGGGACTCTCACTCTTTCGGGATATTGACGTCTGAGGCTGTGATCTCAGGGCTGCCTATTTTTGCTCCCCCAGAATGAGGGGACTGTTCATTAAGGACGTGCTGGCTTCTCTGTGCTAGACAACAGGGCTTGGAGTGTGCTGGGCTTTATTATCCTTTGAGTTCTAACTGGGAAAGTCAACATAACTTTTCCCACTCTCTTATTAGAGGCCTTCTCCACCCCCACGTTGGCCAAGGCTCCTCTCTCACCACCTAAGGCAGAAGTGGCTCTTGATCCATCTAACTGTAGAGTCCATAAGAATTTCAAGATCCCGACTCCAAATGTTGGTGCTGTCATCCATGCCTTGACTTCCATGGAATAGGACCATGGGTCTTTCTCCAGGATTGAGGGGAAGGACGATCCTCTCCCATTTCTCCATGGCCAATGTAATGAACTGTCTACTCTCAGCTGGCCCCTGAGCTCCTCCAGCTTCATTCAGCCTGTCCGTCTTCCTCCAGCTTCATTCAGCCTGTCCGTCTTCCTCCAGCTTCATTCAGCCTGTCTGTCTTCCTCCAGCTTCATTCAGCCTGTCTGTCTTCCTCCAGCTTCATTCAGTCTGTCTGTCTTCCTCCAGCTTCATTCAGCCTGTCTGTCTTCCTCCAGCTTCATTCAGCCTGTCTGTCTTCGTCCTGACCACACTCAGTTCCAGGAGTATCTGGATACTTACACCTCTTTTTTTTCTTTTCTTTTCATAAAGCTTTTTTTATGGAATGGAAAGTTACAGTTTCTAACCTAAACCTTTTCCTCTGAAACTTAAATATATTTCTGCTTAAAGAAGCAATAGGAATATATTCCTTACAGAAATGATTTTTAGGACCTTTACATTCTTTTTCTGATACTGTCACTTTATTCTTTTTTTTGAGATGGAGTTTCACTCTTGTTGCCCAGCCTGGAGTGCACTGGTGCAATCTCGGCTCACTGCAATCTTCACCTCCCAGGTTCAAGTGATTCTCCTGCCTCAGCCTCCCAAGTAGCTGGGATTACAGACATGCGCCATTACGCTCAGCTAATTTTTTGTATTTAGTAGAGATGGGGTTTCACCATGTTGGTTGGGCTGGTCTTGAACTCCTGACCTCAGGTGATTCACCACCTAGGCCTCCCAAAGTGCTGGGATTACAGGCTTGAGCCACTGCACCTGACCACTTTATTCTTTACTAGGTTAAATATTCCCAGCACCTTCAGCCTTTTGTTATAGATCTTGTTTATCATCTTTGTATGTGTGATATTGTCCTCAGTGCCTAGTTCAGTTCTCTTTATAGATGTTTTACATAGATATTTCCATAAGATGTCATCAATCTGGACCTAGAAAAACATCAAAATAATAGTTGATCTTTCCTGGATACTTACACCTCTTAACTGTCATCCAGGCCACTCTACAACCCTGACTTACACCTACCAGCTGCCATCCTTATTCTGCTCTGGGCTGCAGTGTTGTTAGGGAAAACATACGTACACAAACTAACGTGTGCATGTACGTGTGCAAATGCATGTACACACACATATCACAGATCAACATTTTCTTACCAGAACCTCGGCTAATTCACCCACAGTGGATATTCCAAACACTTTTCCGTATAATACTCCTTCTTCACTTAAAATTAATCCCTTCCAGTGTGTGCGCTTATTTCAACAAGTCTTAATTGATCATCTGATGTGTGCTGGATGCTTAGGGTTGGGCTCAATGTGAATATCATATGGCCTCTGCTCCCAAAGAAGGAACAGCTTTGAGAAAAAGAAATGGGTGGAGTAGTAGACATGGATGAAATAACCATAAACTATAATGTGATTGCTGCTATGCAGGTTGTGTGAGTCATCTGGGATAAAGCCACAGAGTACTGAAGGAGAGGTAAGTAACTGGATATGGAGAGTATGGAAAAAGGAATAGAGGATGCCACTCAGGTCCCAATGTGAGTGGCCAAGTTCGCAAGGCTGTCATTGACTGAGTGGGGCATATGAGAAAGTAGCAAGTTTGCACTGGAGAGAAAGTAAAGACAGGAGATATTAATCTGTTCCCATGCTGCTAATAAAGACATACCTGAGACTGGGTAATTTATAAAGGAAAGAGGTTTAGGAGACTCACAGTTCTACATGGCTAGGGAGGCCTCACAATCATGGCAAAAGAGAAGCAAAGGCATGTCTTACATGGAGGGAGACAAGAGAGAATGACAGCCAAGCAAAAGAGGAAACCCATTATAAAACCATCAGATCTCGTGAGACTTATTCACCACCATGAGAACAGTATGGGGAAAACCGCCCCCATGATTCAATCATCTCCCACCAGGTCCCTCCCACAAAACGTGGGAATTATGGGAGCTAAAATTCAAGATGAGATTTAGGTGGTGGACACAGCCAAACCATATCAGAGGGAAAGCTTTTTTGTCAATATGCTGAGTTTGATATCCCTACAAAATCATTATGGAAGTGTGAGGTTCCCATGAAATATCCAAATAGTGAGGTCCCACGATTTGAGCTTGAGAAAGAAAGCTAAGTTTACACAATGGAAGTGACCACAGAATCATACCTGCTACTAAGTAAGAAGAAAAGAAGCAAAGTATGGAACTCAGAAGACACACACATTTTACAAGTAGCAGAGGGTAAGAAATGGATTGAGAAAGAACAGCCAGTGAGATGGGAACAAAATAAGGTGACTATTTCTGCTACCCAAATCTATTTGCAATGCAGTTGTCCTTTCTCATTTCAAATGACTTGCTAGGCTTTTCTAATTGCATTTTGTTCTAATGTCTCAAATTCAACATGTTTTTACCAAAAGAAAAGTTTTTACTTCTGATTTCCCTGTTTGTGTCAACATGATGAAAAGAAAGCTTTTTTCACAGCTAAAGCGAAAGCCCCTGACTCTTCATCAACAGCATCTATGCTTTGAGTCACTCTGCTCTGGCAGGTTCAACACTTGGTTCACAATTACTCATCCTTTAAGAATCACTTCAGCAAACTTCCTCCAAGAAGCCTTTTCTAATCCCATAGTCCAAAGTGTGAGGTGGGAAACTTCTTCATTGTTCATATACTGCATGTGTAGTTCTACCACAGTGGTTATATTATTTTATTTTATAAGTAATTATAGTTATATTATTTTATAAGCACCTATTCTTGTTTCTTTTGATACAGGAAAACATTTAATTTTGCATTTCCAGTAAAATGCAAAATTAAATGTTTGTTGAACAGGGACAAGGTAAATATTGAATAAACTAGCAGAACTAAACCAAAAAACAGATTCCTCCTCGTATTTCCCTTCTCAGATTACCTGAGAGTACTTCATATTTTGTCCTGTGTCTATATGCCCTTTGCTAATCAACATTCTATGAGTAATCCTCCTGACCATGATAACCTTTTTTTATAACAGCTACACAACTCTATGATTTGTTTATAAGGCATTTTAAAAGGATAGCAACCAGATTTAGCTCTCACCTCTGAAACATTAATTCTAATACATATATTCATGAGATTTTCACTGGAATTAAGTGGTCAGCCACTTATCAGAACTTTAGCGAAGAACTGTCCATTTTTAAAGTAATATTTAATGCTAGGATGTGTTCGCAGTAAGGAGCAGTGTTAGTAGAAAAGAGATATATTAATTTTCATTGATCTTTCTGAAACCCTTTATTTTTTGTTTTAGATCATATTAAAGAGGTGATTTTAATGAGCTAATCACTTGAAGATTATTCTTATCTGTGTATGTGTGTGAAGCAAAGTATTCTGGAAAACATAAATTCAGGTAGATATTTTGAATATATCTAGATGTTAAAGGTAATTATTATTTGCACAAAATATGTTTTGAACTAATCCATTCTAAATGTCTTAAGAAAAGTACATTTACCGTAATGTTGAACTAACTTGGGGGAGGAAAACATGAAAGTTAAAATTTTCACATCCTATTAAGACTTCAATTTATTTTAAACAAATCCTTAGTCCTTTGTTGGTAACGGCTACATTTATTTTTGTGCACAGAGATGTATGAAACAGATTTACTCTAACCCCAGCATAAAGAAGTTAGGAGCCAGAGAGTTAGCTGTGAAACATCTGATTCTCAAGAAGTCCCTTCATCTCCCTGAGTCATAAGTTTTAGAATTTTTAAAGTAGAACTAATTCAGGAGTGACATTCTATGGCATTGGATGACATATTGGCACCTTCTCTCAAAGTCCTGGGGAAAATGTCTTATAGAAGGAATATTACCTTGAAACTAACTTTGACAGCCTTCAGGGGAGGTTGAATAATACAACAGAAATAAAGTTTGCTTGGCTATTTCTCATTCTGGAAGCTATGATTATCTTCATTGCTGAATAGAAACCAAAGTCTTAATAATGAGGCATAAATACTTCTCTATAGGACTCAATTGCAAGGGCACAAATTTAAGGCAGGACTGACATATAATTTCCTACAATGATTTCTGCAAGTGATGTGGTAAAGCCTCACTTCTTAAATCAGGAGTGCTCCCAGCATGATGGCAAATGAGAATATCCCCAAGGTATGCTAATACCCACATCTAGCTCAAGAGAAAGGAGTGGAAATTAAGACACATTTCCTCCAGATTCAATGATGTAAAAAAGTTTACTGAGAGTATCCCATAGTACAGAGCACAGTTTGGGGCACTTCTGAGCACAGTAATGAGCTAAGTCCTCAACTAATTCAGCCACCGTCACTTAAGAAACTGCATGAGAAAATCCACTCAGCAGCTAAGCCCCAAACATGGAGAATGTGCTTCTCTCAGCTCAAATAGGCAGTGGTCCTTGGGGGCCTGAGAAGAAAGAGTGTAATGAGGAGGTGGTGACTGTACTGGATCTTGAAGATCGGCACTTGGGAGAGAAGGGTGAGAGATGCTGCCAGAGGGAGAGGGGGCACTTTGGACCACAGAAGGAACTCTACTATTTGAGCCAAATTTAATGCCAAACCCCTCTTTCTAGTCTCCAAATAAACCTTTATGCTTATATAGGTGTGGAAAAAGAGTTAAATACTATATTTGAACTCAATTGAACATGGACACAAACAATGGTCACCAAGTCCTAGAAGAGGTTGTGTGAGCCCCTTGAGGAATTCATCCAGCACTGTTTCAAAGAAATCTCTATTTCAATCTATACCTATACAGTAGTTATTGAAAAACAACAGACAATCACAAAAACAAGTTGACCTTTTGTATTATCTGAGCCCAGCTGCGAAGGGCCCTTGTGACTGGGCCTCATGCCAAACAACTGGTTACAAAAAGAGCTAGGGTCTCAGACTGCAACGAAGCTTCAAGAGACAGCTCCTTGTCTGTGTACGGATGAGTGGCCGACTCTGGAGCCCAGGCTGTTGCTTCTCAGTCTGGTGATGAATCCTCCATAGTCTGGGGAGTGTGTATATGTGTATGTGTGTATATATATATATACACACACACACATATATATATACACACATATACATATATATATTTATCTTTTCCCTTCTCCCCTTCCCATTGCAATTTGCTTATTATGTCAATTTTCTTATTGTATCATTGACTTATTGTATCATTTGTTTATTATATCTGCATTACCATTTACGTGGGATAAAGGTTGTTTACTCCTAAAAGTATTGTGTGTGCCTTCTCCCCTCACAGGTCTCCCGCACAGAACATTTTTGGCGTCATGAACAGGATCTGAAAGCGAAAGCATGCCATTTTTCCATCACAAGGACCGGGCTGGGAGGCCCCCATATCCCGGGATGGGAACTCCCCAGCTTCTCCTCCTTGGTCATTGAGTGGTCCAACGGAACTGGCCTTTGTGAAAATCGGGAATCTAAATTAGTGCATTTTGAACCACTGGCTGTGCATGAGGTGCTTCACGTTGGTAAAGTAGAAACTGAGGGAATTTCCTGGCATGGATGGTGCTTGCTTACTGCTTATAAGTTAATGTATCAAGATAGGAACAATAAAAATGTAAGCTGAAAAGGAAAATGCTAATTTGATTTCCAAACTGGCCCTGGCCCAATGCCAGGCCTATGTCTTGACTGATCAGGCTCAAATCTATCAGCCTATTGCTGAAAAGGCAGCTGTTCAAGTGGCCCAGTTAGGGTAAAACTGAAGAACTAGTCAGCCGGGGATCGGAACAGGTAAAAACTCAGCTCCTGTCTCAAGAATGGGAAATTAACCCCAGTAAAATTCAAGGACCTACACAAATTGTAAAATATCTTGGCATCCTATGGAATGCAGGGAAATAGTCCATTTTACCAAAGGCTAAGCTAAAACACTAAAATGCGCAACCCCTACCACTAAAAAGGAGGCTCAGAAATTTATTTCCTTGTTTGGATTCTGGAGACATCATATTCCCCACTTGGGTAACATTTTACAGCCTCTTCATGCAGTCACTAGAAAAGGCTATGACTTTCACTGGGGAGAGGAAGAGAGCATGGCTTCTGAACAAGCTAAACAAGCAGTGCAACTGGTCCTGGATTTATGGCCCATACAAGATGGGCTAGTAGAACTGCAAGTAACTGTCCTAAATCAACATGCTAATTGGGGCCTCAGCCAGGAACAAGAAAGGAAGAGGGTACCTTTGGGGTTTTGGACCTGGAAACTGCCAGAGGATGGCAAAGCTTATACACCTTTCTAGAAGCAATTGTTAGCTTGCTATTGGGCTTTGCTGGAAATTGAGCACCTCTGCTTCAACCATGATGTCTTTATGAGGCCTGAAATTCCCATTATGACTTGGGTCATGAGTTCCCCCAAAGCTCACTGGATAAGGCACGCCCAAGAAAGTAGCATCATCAAATGCAAATGGTACATACAAGACCAGGCTAAGCCAAAACCAAAGGGGGTATCACTTTTACATGAGGATATACAAAACTTGCCAGCTCAGGAAACCACCAAGCAAGTCCTACAGATAGGGAAGGAAACCTCCCCTGCCCAATGGGGCAAATCCTTTAAAGAACTAAGCCCAGAGCATCAGAAACATGCTTGGTTTACTGATGGATCTACCAAATACATTGATGGGACCCGATGCTAGAAGGCCGTGGCTATAACCCTGTTAAAAAGCATAAGCATTTCTCATGAAGGAAGGGGTGGGAGCAGCCAGCTGGCTGAACTAGTAGTGGTCCTCTGAGCTATTCAGGAGGAAGCCAGAGGGATTTGCCACTTGAATACCAACTCTTGGTCAGTAGCAAATGTTCTTACCACCTGGATGCCCCAATGGCAACAAAACAAATGGTTAATTGGGAACAAAGGGGTTTGGGGTAAACAATATTGGGAAGATATCTGAATCCTGGCACACACTACCATTATCACTGTTTTCCATGTTGATGCTCATGCGTCTCTGTTTTCTCTTGACAGACGATTTCATCAGCAGGCAGATGAACAGGCCAAAATTTCCACCATAACTGCAAACTTGAATGCAGATGAATGGATTACAACATGTTCAAGACTTGCAATGAGAGGCTTTATAATGTATGGTGGTATAATTGATAGTGATTACTGGGGAGAGTTAAAGGTCATTTTATACAATACCACTCCAGATTCTTTTGCTATAAAACCTCAGATGCAGGTTGCTCAATTGTTAGTGGAACCTCGTCAACAATTAACCCCTGAGGAAATCTCTGCCCCAACAGAGGCTACATACAGAACTGGGGGATTCAGATCCTGGAGCCAAAATCCTGGAGCCAAAATATGGGTACAGCGTCCATCAGGTCCCAGCCTTAAGACTGGTGACCTTGTAGCTATAGGAGCAGAAAATGAAGCATACTACAATTTCCTAAAGATGAAAAACAATATCATGTTCCCCTCTGTTTTTGTTATCACAGGGAATAACCTATCTACTAATGGTCAGCACCTGTGTCTTTGTTTCTGACGCCAAGATTAAATTCATCAACTGGGTAGCCACCACTGCAGAAGAAGCCAACCGCAGTCAATGTTGGCTATGTGGGAATGAGCTACCTTGGAGAATCCTCCCTGCTAACATTTCTGAATGACTATGTCGCTACCAATGGGACCACAACAACAACACTTGCAATCCAACCTGGACTTTCTTTGACCAAACCAAGCCTTGGTACTCTGGGGTTTCTCCTGCAAGACAATTGTCAACACATACTCCAAATCAACAACATTACCCCCAATGAAACACAATCTCTTTCCTACTTTCATAACACATTAGTACACTATGATTACAGTAACTCCATTGCTGTCCCCTGTGGGGCCCTCTGGGTATGCGGATCCTATGGGTGGCGATACCTGCCCCCATATTGGATGGGGAGATGCACTTGGGGGTGGCCATTAATTCCATTCACCATCCGGGATAATATTCCCCTCCCCAGTAATCTAGATGCTTACAAACATCCCTGGTTAGAATGCACTCGACTCTGTAGGGGTGGTATCCTATCACAGCATTCTCCCCTGCGGCCGATACAATCCTGCTTCAGCAACAAATTAAAATATTAAGCTCACTTCTAAGAAAAGCTCGTAATGATAGTAGCACTGGATGTATGTTGTTATCAGATGAATTTGCTCAGCTACGTCCTGTTGTGTTGCAAATGGAATGGCATTAGATATGCTTACTGCAGCCCAAGGAGGGGTTTGCACCTTACTGCATACTGGATGTTATGTGTATATCCCTGACAATTCTCACAATATTACTCTCCTTGCAAAGCCATGATGGATGTGTTATTAATTTTGCTTTTAATTCTCCTGTGTTTACTCTGTATCTGTAATCTCTATCAACTATGCCTTCCCCATGTATCTGTAGGGGTATTTTCCTGCAATTGAGTATCAAATTGAAGCCGAATGTGGAGGAAAAGTTAAATATTAAATTTGAACTCAACTGAACATGGACACAAACAATGGTCACCAGGTCCCGGAACAGGTGGTGTGAGCCCCTTGAGGAATTCATCCAGCGCTGTTTCAAATAAATCTCTATTTAATCTATTCCTATTTGTTAGTTATTGAAAAACAATAGACAATCGCAAAAACAAGTTGACCTTTTTGTGTTCCTTGAGTCCAGTCGGGAAGGGCCCTTGTGACTGGGTCTCATGCCAAACAACTTGTTACAATAAGAGCTAGGGTCCCAGACCGTGCGGAAACTTGATGAGAATCGTCTGTAGTCTGGTGAGTGTAGTGTCCAACTCTGGAGACCAGGCTGTTGCTTCCCGGTCTGGTGGTGAATCCTCCACAGTCTGGTGAGTGTAAATCTAAATATATCTTTTCCTTCTCCCCTTCCCATTGCAATTTGCTTATTATATCATTTGCTTATTATATCCGCGTTGCCATTTAATTGGGATAAAGGTTGTTTACCCTTAAAAGTATGGTGTGTGTGTCTTTTTTTCTCCCCTTGCGCCTTTCCCGCACAGAATAGGCTCGTCCGTTACTTCCAGTCGTTACATTTCTTGGAAGTTTCGTAATCCGGTGCTGATTCTAGTGTTTGGATGCCCATACTAAGTTTCTGCTTTTCAAGATGTCAATTTAACATCTTACCTCGCAATCATATTGTTCTAAGTTTAACAATTATTTATTGAACCCTTAAGTTCTAGACACTGCAGAATGCTTTACCTAAGATTTTCCAATTTCGTTCTCAAAACATCCCCGTGCGTTGGTCGCTATTAACCCCATTTGACAGATCTGGAAACTGGCACCCAGAGAGGCTAGTCCAGGCCACCCAGCTAGTTACTCTTGGAGCGGGGCCTCTGATCTAGCTAGTGGTGTAATAGAAATTGTAAATCATTTCAAAGAGTATATATATTTCCCCTAACACCCTAGAGTTTTCTCCTAGCCCAAGAATTGTCCTTTTTGACCTCTGGTGATTGTTTCTCCTTGAGCCAGATAAGCTGCAAACCTGTTGGAAGCAGTGAAGGGCCATAGGGAAGAGCAGCCTTTGCGGAGACAGCCACCTGAAATTCTGCTCCACAACCTCCGTTCCAGGAGAACGGGCCGAACGCACCGCGGTCGCAGCTTTCCTGAGGACGCGGGTCCCCAAGTCACCAGCGACACCTGCGCTCCGGGCCCAAAGCACAATCACAAAGCGCGGGACCTTTGGGCGGCGCTGGGCGGCCTGGCCCCGCAGCCACTGGGCCGGTTGGTCCCGCAGGACTCTGCTCCGTGGAGTATTTGTCCTTGGGCCGGGGCCCTGCGACCTGCGCTACCCAGGTCAAGCCCCGCCAGGAGGCTCCCTCCTCCCGCCATTCTCCAGAGAGTAGGGGGTCGGGAAGGAGAGAACGGCGGGGCGGGGCCTGCCACCCACAGTCCCCAACCCAAGGACGTCACGGTCCCAGGTGCGAGTGCGAGCGGGCGGGAGTCCACCCCGCGCCTCCCTCCTCTGCTGAACTCCCCACCTCTGTAAGAGCGGCCCAGGCCGGCACCCGACTCCATTTTCTCGCGGCGGCCACACCTGGAGCCGCGCCTTTGGGTTGGGCTGGGCCGCGCAACCGCCGCGGGGAAGACAGCCCTCGGGGCGGGGAGGGAGAGGGTGGCCGGGCTGGCCGGGCCGGGGGGAGGCCGGTGCCGGGGAGGAGCCGAGTGCGCGCTCGGGGCAGGCGGCGGCGCGGAGCGGTGCGGTGGTAGGAGGCGGAGGCGAGGGTGCGCACGATGGCGCGGAGCCCGGGACGCGTGTACGCCCTGCTACTTCTCCTGGTAAGTGCCGCGAGCGGGACAGGGGAGCCACCGCCGGGGAGGGCGTCGGTGGGCGAGGTCTAGAGCTCGCGACCAGACTTGCCCGCCGCCCTTGTGCGCGTTACCTGCCCGGCGCTCCCTTCTGCTGCCCGAGGGGGGAAAGGGCCGGGCAGGCTGCGGCGAGATCCGACCTGGGGCTTCGGAAAAACCTCTTGGCTGGAGCCGGGAGAGTTAAGTTGCGACCTATCGAAGTTATGTTTTCCTTCCCGCGTCACCCAGGCCCCAGCGCCCTTTTCTGTAGTGTGTGGGTGTAGTGAGCCCTGGGGCGGGGAACACCATTGCTGGGGGTCGGAGGCTTTGTTGAGAGTCTCTGGGACGAGAAACTTGGGGGCAATAGGGAGCAACCTCGCGCCTCTTCCACGTTCCTTAAATTTCCCTAGGATTCCCCAGGTCCTCTAGCCGCCGACACAAGCCAGTGAAATGGGGAAACCAGGAACATACTTGTATTCTTAGAGTACAAAAAGTTGGCTAAAAATTTTTTTAAAAGGTGTAATTTACAAAGCTTAACTTTTAAGTGGATCACCCACATATAGTTTTAACTTAAAGTTTATGAAGTTGGTGTTTCAAAAGTTTTCCAATATTAAAGATAATAAACATATGTAATAGTTTGAAGGCTTATTCATTTAAAAGGTTACAGAAAATGGAAGTGTAGCGCCCCCTCCCCCACGCCCCACCCCTCACCTCCCGGAAACGACGTTCAGTCCCTGGATTCTTATGCTCAAATTGGATTTTAAACTGTTGGTTTTCTGTCTAAGGGGTTGCACGTATGTATGTCGCTTATAGGGGTTTACTAAATGGGTTTTAATGAAGTGACAGTTATGCTGCAAATATAGGTGTGAGTTCACCTTCCAGAGAGTTCACAAATATGTGTTTACAGAGATTAGATGCAAAATCATACTCAGTTTTATTATGTAATAATTAAAAATGCAAATACATTCACTATATTCAAAGTTCTAACTTCCAAAACATGAGCCCTTCTATCCTCGAGTTTTGGTGGGATATGGAAGAAAATCGTGTGTGTGTGTGTGTGTGTGTGTGTGTGTGTGTGTCTCAAAATGGAAAAAGGCGTGACTGAATCCAGTCTAGAGATTTCCATGAACTCTCAGGTGGAAGAGCATGATAATTAGGACGTCCAGGTCTAGCACACAGTTCATTTTCATGCTCTATTTATCCATTTCATTTTCCCCATGTCTTTGAGGTAACTTTCAATGAAAGTTCATTTTGTTGACAAAACTTTTGTAAGACATGATCTGGGACGTCGTTTTTAGCCTCCGGGATGGCAAAACAACTAATCCTCTCACCTTGATGTTTCCTTGGTTAAGGAGAATTCCAAGCTAATATAACACCTAGCTTACTTTGAGAGTTACATATTCTTTCCATATATGAAAACAAATGACCTTTAATCTTCAAATAATATAGCAATCAGGCCAATTTGTACACTCACAGAGTAGCAGGTAAGCAAATTAGGCATATCTTTCATTTTAGCAATTTGATACTTTTACCTTATTGGGCAGTAATAAACATCTCCTTTAGAAAGCGACTATAGCCAATGGAACAGGAGCAAAATTCTTGGACTGTTCTGTGTATTTTCTATAAAACTTTCTGCAGTATAAATTTGCGTATGTTTATTTTTGTCCAGAGAGTAGTGGGCAATGCAGCATTTTACCCCCAGTGTGTTTGCAGTTGCAGTTTTTTGGTAAAAAAACAAAAAAAAAAAATGGAAAGCAACTCATCTGACAGAAGTAGTTGCCAAGGAAACAGGTCCTTTATTGGAAGGAATATAAATTGTAGTCTGTTAGATCAGAGTTCAGTTGCAGATAACGGAATTTACTCTAGCTATTTAAAGCAAGAATAGGTTTTTTTTGGGGCACTAAACTGACTACCTAAGTGTAGGAAGGATTCAAAAGACTCCCATTTGAGCTGTCAGTAATGACTTCAAAGCCACACAGCAGAGCCACACCGCTTAGGGAGCTGCTGCCTCCCCTGTGACCAGGAACTGCACTGCCACTCCCACAGTCTGAAAAACTGCTGTGATCAGGGTGCTACTTTCGCTACCAGCTGCAGACCCACGCATGCCACATCTGCTAGGATGCATAACAACATGGATGCTTGTACCTTGCCTCTTGGTGTTCACGAATCTAGTAGCTGGACACTAGAGTCATAATAAGATGACTACAAAGAACCCACCTCCATACATCCATATCTCCTTGCCAGGAGGCACAGAGCTCTGTTTCACTTCCTTCTTTCAAATCTCATGTAACTACTGATTGAACCCAAACCCCATTCAGAAGGAAGCCTGCAGTGGAGTCTATGACACATGGTCTTTCGCTTTCCTCAGCAGTACAGGGAGACACACCAGAAGGTAGCTGTGTCACCCACATAGCTATCACACATTTAGGCCAGCTGTATCAAAATGGGACAAAGAAATAATTTTCTGAATAAAATCAGAGAGTGTTTCCTCTTCAAGGGTTCTTTGTCTGCAATCCATCGACTCCCAAATGGTTCACAGATAGAATTCAGAGGGTTCCTAGAGATGGCAAGGAATTAATTACATATATATTTTAACTAACTTCGGACTGAAATTTAGTATTTCTTTAAATTATGGGTGTGGGGAAGACACTGCATAGTAGTGTGAGCAGTAGCTGTGACTATCACAATAGAATTCACAAATACCTTTACATCTTACGGTGATCTCAAAATACCATTTATTCTGAACATCACTAATAGACTTTCTACTAGATCTTTTACTTAATACGTTAATAACAAAATACATGATATTGCTGCATCACAAATTGATATTTTTAAAATGCTGATAACTTTCAGTATAATTGGGTTCATTGATAATCCTCTGTATTTTATTTTATACATTTGAAATCATTAATCTGAGAAGGGGTTCATAGGCGTCACCAGATTGCCAAGGAGGGCTCGTGGGTGAGAGATTTCCTGATGGTTGCTTCAATTTTGGGTTCGATTAATGAAGCTTGTGCTTTAAAATCAAACTACATTTTAAGGATTCAATGACAGCAGATCACACTGTGGGCAGATATATTTAGTAGGGTATTAGTTTGCTAGGACTGCTGTAACGAAGTGCTAAAAACTGAGTGGCTTAAAACAACAAAAATGTATGATCTCACAGTTCCAGAGGCTAGAAATCCAAAATCAAGATATGGGCAGGCCATGCTCCCTCTGAAACCAGTTTCCCTCCTTTCCTTTTCCAAGTGCGTACTAGTTTGTTGGCAATCTTTGTCATTCCTTCTCTTGTAGGTGCATTCATTACTCCAATCCTCCATCTGTGCATGGTGTTCTCTCTTTTGTCTGTTTATATCATCTTCCCTCTGTGCATGTCTGTGTCCTTGTCCAAATTTCCCCATTTTATAAGAACATCAGTTGTACTGGATTATGCCTCAAAATAATGACCCCAACTTGGTTAAATCTGCAGAGACCCTATTTCCAAATAAGGTCACATTCTGAGGTACTGGTGGTTAGCACTTCAATATATTATCTTTTAGGGGTCATAATTTGATCCATAACAAGTGGATTCAACTATCTATAAATTATCAATAATATCAGAGTTATGCTTAGTGTTCTAATATACAACTGAATAACACATATTAAAGAATACATTTAAGTATAAATTAGATGGTGAATATTGAAGCCATAAGAATAATCAATTATCATATCCAAGGATTTTAGAAACATGGATTTCTTACTGGTTTTTGTTTCTAAAAGTTAGTAGGTAATGGGAAAATGGCAGCTCTTAACAGATATTTTCTTTAATTATAACTTAAGGCAAGTACTTTACAAAAAGATATGAGCATTTATTGGCCTACATTCTCTCCGATTATTAGAAATCCCCGATAAGCTAAATTAAAATTTCCAAAGCTAATATTCTGTGGTGTGTGAGTGTAGTGAGCCCGCCCCAGGGCTCACTACAACATAAATATGTATTTATAGAAACTTCCCAGTTGATCTAATTGTCAGACAAGTGTAAGCATGAGAATTACTGGTCTATATTTTGCAAAAAAATCTATATTTATGACATAGAAAAATTTACATGGGAAAAATTACACATTGAATAGGGATAGGTGTTTTTGAAAACTGCCAAATTATGTTTAAAATTAGAAACTTTAGGCTGGGCACGGTGGCTCACGCCTGTAATCCCAGCACTTCGGGAGGCCAAGGTGGGCGGATCACCTGAGGTCAGGAGTTTGAGACCATCCTGGCCAGCATGGTGAAACCCTGTCTCGACTAAAATTACAAAAAATTAGCCGGGTGTGGTGGCGCATGCCTGTAGTTCTAGCTCCTCAGGAGGCTGAGGCACGAGAATCACTTGAACCTGGGAGGCAGAGGTTGCAGTGACCCAAGATTGTGCCACTGCACTCCAGCCTGAGTGACAGAGGGAGACTCTGTCAAAAAAAAGAAGGAAGGAAGGAAGGAGGGAAGAAAGGAAGGGAGGGAGGGAGGAAGGAAGATAGGAAGGAAGGAACTTTAATTGAAAGCATAAAGGACTTTTAGATCTATTTGAGCAATTTTTAATCACAGCTTTTTTCCTGTCTTTCACTCTGACACAGATTTCAATAGCTTTGACAACAGTTTATAAACATAGTCTATATATGATGAGAAACTATCTTCTCAGTTTTGTTTTTTATTAAGTTTTTATCATATGCAAAGCTTGGTGGTTAGAGTGAAGAAGCTGGAAAACAACAGAATTCATACCATGGTCTATAGTGAGATGAGAAATGTCCATAAGAAAAGAAACCAAACACATGACCCCTATTTAGTGAATCCCTGCTTGATGCTAGGCAATGTGCTAAACACTGGGGAACTATAAAAAAGCCAGACATGTTCTGCCTTCATGGTGCTTACAGTCTAATGAATGGTGTGACAAGTAAATGGCTAACTTCCAAGTGGGTAACGATAAGAAGAGTAATAATAGAGAAACATAGTACCATGGAGCCTACAAAAGGAGCAACTATCTCAGCACTGGGTATCCCAGCCGGTATCTGAGAATAATTATAAATTAGTGAGATGAGATGAAGAGAAATAGATTCTAGGTAGAGAGAAGAGCATCTACAAAGGCCTGAAAATGACAGTTCATGGTTCTGCAGAGGAACCTAAACGTTCATTGTTGCTTGAACATAGAAAGTGAGGCAGAAGAATGTATAGGAAGATAGGCCTTCAAGCCAACAGAAGCCCAAAAAGGCTACTTGCCAAGGAAGTGTTTTCAGGGAGGTATTCACATCACTAAGTAAATGAAAAGATGGGCTTTGGTTGAGATGGTCAGGAAAGGGTCAAGAAAGAAGAGATAGGATTTGAGTGATTAAGTATAATTTCGCCTGGTTAAAAAGAGAGGCAAGAGGCATTGAGGACTTGGTAAGCTGAGATCAAAGCCAGGCAGAAAAGCCCAGAGACCATGGGGTACCTGGGAGGGAGAAGCAGCCTGACTGCCATAGGGAGATTGGTTTGGGAGCCAAAGGGGTGGGAAGGCATTTTGGTTGTCACAGTGCCTGAGGATGCCCGTGGTATTTAGTTCCCAAGGTCCAGGGATGCTAAGACTCCTACATTCTGCAGAACCTGCAAGAACTGGGCACATGTGAAGAATTTTTCTATCCAAAGTGCTTATAGCACCCACATTGAGAAACAGTGATAGGCAAAGTAAGAGGTTCTAAGTAGGGATTTATTTTACTTGTCTGGACCCTCTTTTTGAAAGGCAAATATCTCTTGGGTTGATTATGTCTTGATACATTCATCCACTGGATAAATATTGAGGACCTACTCTGTGCCAAGCACTGTTTCAGGTCTCACCTCGAAATCACACCTGACTGTGGATTATTTTCATCAGTCAAGGAGTTTCCAGCTGGCTGACTGGGGAATGTTTTGGATGGAGATGAGAGGAGATGAGACCGTTCAGATTTCCCTTGGTCTAAAACACCTCCATCCCACCACTCTTTCAAGCCCCCTACAATGCAAACAAAAACATAAAACAATGTTTGATACCCACTGCCTCAATTTAATGATCCAGTCTCCTTAGACCCCAAAAGTGCTAATCGAGAAACTAGGCAAGGGTCCTAGCTCAGTCATCATCTTCTTTTAACACCATTAATCATATCATTTCTTGTTTCAGATATTGCCTTCCTTTGCTTCCTCAGTATTCTGGGCTTCCTTTCACTTACAGGAACCTGCAGTGCTTCTCACCCCTTTTTTTCTGGCCAAGCACGATGGGGCGGACAGCGGTGGGGGGGACACAGTACATATATTACTAGGAGACATCAAGTAGGGGTGGGAGACAATGGCAGTGGCCAAAAGGTGCTGCCCTTAGGACAGTGTGCATGTGGATGTTGAGAATGTCCCCAGTGGCCAGGCAATCCATGCCCGAGATTGAGCCGCACTGCCCTGCTCTCTGTTATCTAGCATCTCTCCGCCCTACTCAAATACTTTCCCCAGGACCTAAGCTTAACATGTCTACAATCTGTTCTCTGGAAATTGCATCTTTCTAGCCACTCAGACTGAAAACGTTGGCACCCTCTGACGCCTTCCCTGTTATCCCCACACAGGGCATTGCCAAGGATTTTTGTCCCCATAAAGACTCCTACTTCTACCTGTCTATCTCATTGCCATTCTCTTGATACTGTTCCTCATTCCATCTCCCTGACTTAGTACTTTAATCTCTGAACTGTCTCCTGCCTTTTATCTTGCACAGTACTGCCAAAAAATCTTTCAGAATCACTAGCGACATAGTCTCCCTAATCAGAAGCTGGCAATGACTCTCCACTCCTTATAAGATCAGTGAAGCGCCTCAGCCCAACGCTTTGTCCTTATTTTCTACTTGCCACCATCGTATAGTTCTAGGTGCCAAACTGCACTACTTCTCATTTTTTGTCCAAATATCTCCATGTTCTGGCACATGCAGTCTCTCATCTGTGCGTTTTCCTTCCTCCTGTATGCACAGAAACAGATTATCTTCCATTTCCAAGGCCAAGCCCATTGCTATCTCCTTGCTAAACTTCTCCTGATTTCCCCACAAGGAAGTAATCTTGCCTTTTCTGAGTTCCCCAGAACTATTTTTATAGCCGTCAGTTATACAATTAAGGTTTCCTACCTCATAGTAGTTTGATCCTCCTATTAAACTGTAAGCTTCTTCAGAGCAAGATCTTTGTATCTTTTATCTATAAACTAGCTAAATGCCTTGGGCACGGACGTATTCTTTAAAAACGTGAGTTAAAGTATCTTTCTATGTTTAGAAAAGCTGGAATAATGATATGGATTTCATGTGTTTAAGAGAATTATTTAATGCCCAGGTAGGTTAAGTAGTAATTTTTTTTTCTTTTTTTTGAGATGGAGTCTCTCTCTTTCACCAGGCTGGAGTGCAGTGGTGCAGTCTCGGCTCACTGCAGCTTCTGCCTCCCAGGTTCAAGCGATTCTCCTGCCTCAGCCTCCCGAGTAGCTGGGACTACAGGTGCACGCCACCACGCCCATCTAATTTTTGTATTTTTAGTAGAGATGGAGTTTCACCATGTTGGCCAGAATGGTCTCGGTGTCTTGACCTGGCCCGCCTCAGCCTCCCAAAGTGCTGGGATTACAGGCGTGAGCCACCGCACCTGGCCGAGTAGTAAATTTTTGTTTAAATTTTGTGCATTTAGCAGTCACAAATTGGGCATCTACTATATGACCAACAGTCTTCTAAGGACATGTGAACTGCCCCCTGCAATCCTGGAGCTTACAGTGGAGAAAGGAGTGTAAGGACAAGAACTTCACATTTTTGAATATCCGCTGTGTGCCAGTCACTGAATTTAGTGAAAGTTAATAATGGGTGAAACTGAATCAAACCCAGGTTCACCTGGCACCAAATGCCTGTCTGTCAACCCAGAAGCATCATCGTGAATTCCCCTTGCAGCAGTTTGCTACAGTGAGCCATCAATAAGGTCCGAACTTCTGGAACTAGATAATTAATTTCACTGCAAAGTAGAATCATTCTAGAAAGGAAAAAAACAAGAAATGTAAATTAAGATTTACCTCATTTCAGAGATATAATCCTGCAAAACTGTACATATAACTTTCTAAAGCCCTTGATTTTCACTCTTTTCAATTTTGCTGATCCACTTATTTGAGACCAATGAAATGCCTGCTTCCCACTTTGGACCTTGGAGTTGCCTGTGGGTTAATTTCTGGTAGTTCCTGCAGTTTGCCTTACTGACAGGCCAGTGCCATCTAATGGTAAAAAAGGACAGTCTGAAGCTCTTGGTTTTCTTAAACTTCTCAGTGAAAAGAAATCATTTTCTTCATTTTACTTTTCAGTGTAGTGTTCAGGAATCTATTGCAGCAAAAAAGTGGAAACAACCTATAATTTTTGTTTATCAAATTTTGTGAAGTCTGTTATACAGATTTATTTATATTTTGCCTAATTCCAAAAGCATTTGTGGCCATTACAGAAAACACCTACCAATAAAACAGTAAAATTTTTTTTACATGTCTAGTCATTTAATAAATGCTATTTTGAATTAAAATTGTATTTTAGTTAGTTTGAGCAATCCAACAACGACTTCAATGAAAAGAAAAAGTATTGTTTTGCTTTTTTGTTTTTTCTTTTTTTTTAATTATACTTTAAGTTCTGGGGTACGTGTGCAGAACGTGCACATTTGTTACATAGGTTTACACATGCCATGGTGGTTTGCTGCATCCATCAACTCGTCATCTGTATTAGGGTATTTCTCCTAATACTATCCCTCCCCTACCCCCACAGCCCCAACAGGCCCCAGTGTGTGATGTTCCCCTCCCTGTGTCCGTGTGTTCTCGTTGTTCAACTCCCACTTATAAGTGAGAACATGCGGTGTTTGGTTTTCTGTTCTTGTGTTAGTTTGCTGAGAATGATGGTTTCCAGCTTCATCCATGTCCCTGCAAAGGACATGAGCTCATCCTTTTTTATGGCTGCATAGTATTCCATGGTGTATATGTGCCACATTTTCTTTATCCAGTCTATCATTGATGGGCATTTGGGTTGGTTCCAAGTTTTTGCTATTGTGAATAGTGCCACAATAAACATACGTGTGCATGTGTCTTTATAGTAGAATGATTTACAATCCTTTGGGTATATACCTAGTAATGGTATTTCTGGTTCTAGATCCTTGATGAATCGCCACACTGTCTTCCACAATGGTTGAACTAATTTACACTCCCACCAACAGTGTAAAAGCGTTCCTATTTCTCCACATCCTCTCCAGCATCTGTTGTTTCCTGGCTTTTTAATGATCGCCATTCTAACTGGCGTGAGATGGTATCTCATTGTGGTTTTGATTTGCATTCCCCTAATGACCAGTGATGATGAGCTTTTTTTCATGTTTGTTGGCTGCATAAATGTCTTCTTTTGAGAAGTGTCTGTTCATATCCTTCACCCACTTTTTGATAGGGCTGAGTGTTTTTTTCTTGTAAATTTGTTTAAGTTCCTTGTAGATTCTGGATATTAGCCCTTTGTCAGATGGATAGATTGCAAAAATTTTCTCCCATTCTGTAGGTTGCCTGTTACTCTGATGATGGTTTCTTTTGCTGTGCAGAAGCTCTTTAGTTTAATTAGATCCCATTTGTCAATTTTGGCTTTTGTTGCCATCGCTTTTGGTGTTTTAGACATGAAGTCCTTGCCCATGCCTATGTCCTGAATGGTAATGCCTAGGTTTTCTTCTAGGGTTTTTATGGTTTTAGGTCTTACATTTAAGTCTTTAATCCATCATGAGTTAATTTTTGTATAAGGTGTAAGGAAGGGGTCCAGTTTCAGTTTTCTGCATGTGGCTAGCCAGTTTTCCCAACACCATAAAATGGTATTTTTTAAGTGACAAATGCTTAGGGCCAGTAAAAGTTAAACTAGAAGAAGAGGTATAAACCAGGGGAAGACACTACCTAAAGTAATTCAATTGTAGTTGATAAATACTTGTAAAATGAAAAATCTTTTTGTGATGGGGAGAATTCACAGTTACTGAACTGCCTGATTTATTTTATTTTATTTTATTTTATTTTATTTTATTTTATTTTATTTTATTTATTCTTGAGACAGAGTCTCATTCTGTCACCCAGGCTGGAGTGCAGTGGCGCCATCTCGGCTCACTGCAACCTCTGCCTCCTGGGTTCAAGTGATTCTTGTGCCTCAGCCTCCCGAGTAGCTGGGATTACAGGCATGCACAACCACACCTGGCTAATTTTTGTATTTTTAGTAGAGATGGAGTTTCACCATGTTGGCCAGGTTAGTCTTGAACTCCTGACCACAGGTGATCTGCCCACCTCTGCCTCCCAAAGTGCTGGGATTACAGGTGTGAGCTTACAGGCGTGAGTCACTGAGCCCGGCCTGAACTGCCTGATTTAGAACACATCTTTTCACACATCTCTCTGTAACTAGGGGCTCATTATCCAGTTTATGAATTATCCAGGCTCTCCTCTTCTTCCCTTTCCTGTGCTACCATGTGATTTTACACAGTGGTTTCCAAAAGTGTGGTCCCACTTTTGGGACCAAGCAGTATCAGCATCCCCAGGAAACTTGTTAGATACAAATTCTTGGACCCCATCCAGACCTACTGAGTCAGACACTCTAAGGCGGGGCTCAGTAATCTGTGTTTTATCAAAGTGATTCTAATGCTACTCAAGCTTGAAAACCACTGTTAACATCCCAATTAGAAAATAAAAATAACTGGAGTAGAAAAGAAGATTAAATATTAAAAAGCCCTATGCCAAGGGAAAAAATAGGAGCTGTCCATGAATATACAAAACTTTACTTGAAATAAGAATTCACTGCATGAATGAACAAGTCAAGTGTAGCAAAGCATTGCTAAATGCATATTTTAAAATTCTATGAGTTAATAAAAAGCTTTCAAAGAAACGTCTTCCTCTTTGTAACTAACTTCAATATGACTCACCTAAAATCATATTTGTTACATTCAGATTAGCCCAAACATCTGAAGAGCAGGTGAAAGATTTTGGTAAGTCATATACTTTATTACTGTCAGACTTAAAATATTTATTATTATCTAAAGTTCAAATTCAGAGTTCAAAAATTAAAAGTTCAAAATATTGCTCTTTTTTTTAAAGTTAGCAATTGTGAAAAATATAATTACGTATTTAAATCAGCTGTTGAGTGAGACTGCTATAGGAGTATATAAATGTCTAGATCATCTGTAAGTTGGACTTTTAAGTTGGAATTTTCTAAATAAGTTGTGCTGGTTAGCCTTAAAATAAATGTTATAAAAACTGCCTTTCCTTCCTCCCGTCCCCAAAATAAGATTAAGAAGAAAAATGTGCAGTAGGTGAATTCTAACATAAATCTGACCCACATCAGATTTATCAGAGCAGATCACCAAACTCATTGGTCCACCCTGACTGCATTGGGTCACTTGAACTCTTCTGAACGTGTACATTTTTATGACTACAGACTGCAGAGCCTTCTTTGTGGCTACAGACGCTGCTACAGACCAGACCACCAGCTCTGCCAATACAAATAGAAAAATCAGGACGTGTGACCAGAGGAAATAAACAAGTGGCATCCACTCCCTTTATTTTATCTCATTTTATTTCTTTCAGATTATTTCAGCCAAAGTTGAAAGCTCTTTAAGAATGGATTGGGGATAAACCAGGGATCCTCTGGGCAGTTTTTGATTTGACCTCCTATACACTAAAAGGGAGAAACAAAAGAATTATAAAACATTCTGCTGGTTGGAAGGTTGAGTAACACAAGGAAAGAAAAGAACACAGATGTCAGATGATGGGCCTGAGGTGGGCATGAATTTAAAGAACCACTGGCAAGTGCCACGTCCTCTGTGTTTGAGTTCTAAAGATGGTCCGTTGAGCACACTGCTTACCTTCTAGTAATTTCTCGCTGAATGGACATTAAAAGCCATTATAGTGACTGAAAGTTGAAATAATGTTTTAAACTAATTTGCATTTCTCTACATCCATTTTTAATAAGATATCTCTTAGTCTGATCTATTAAAGTTTAAGGGATCACCTCACCATAAAACCACTGAACACTTCAAGATTCTCTACTTTAAAGGAAAGACTTCTGATAGAGAACCTGTCAGCCAGGAGGAGCTATCATCCAGTGACTCATGAGTCCTCCTGGATTCTTGTTTAAACTCATCAAGGTGACTTCAGAACAGGAAGTCTTTTCTAAAAGTGCTGACCTTGAAAACAAAGAGTACATTGATTGATGGTGTTTGGTATTCCCTCATGCCTCTGCAGGAAAAAAAAAAATCTTTTGCCAGATACCAGAAAGTCCAGTTTTTATAAGATGTGCAGGATCCAATGGTAGGAAATTTTTTTACATGTTTTTCAAAGCAGCAAAACTAGTTAATAAAATAATTTTTTTAGAGTTTAGCAAATTAGAAAAGCTTTTGCAGAATTTTTTGGTTCATCTGAAAATACGGCTTTGGATACAGGAACTAGCAGCTTACTTTTCCTCGTCAGTCTTAAAGGCATGTTGCAGGTGACATTTTCCTGTCACCAAGTTCCTGGTGAGAAAAAAATTCACAGATTTAGTGTTTGGAGGAAACCTTATTGGGTATTTTGTCCAGCCACCCTTCCAATGCTTGAACCCCCTTTACAGCATCCCCACAGGAGGTGACTCAAACTTACAGAGTGGACAGGTTTTTTAAAAAGTGCCAGGGAGTGGGAATGGAGGACTAAGGCAGAGTTTCTGCTTGTTCCATTCATGTTACTTGCAGTATACTACCCACTAGAGATGTACAGAATCTCCACAGTCCTCTGCAGCTTGTATTACTGTCCTGACCCTAGTTATTACAGTAGCTTCCAGTCAGAGAAATGCAGCCATGGTTTCTTAACCTCGGCACTTGGCCAGTTTCAGCCAGATAACACTTAGTTGTAAGGGCTATCATGTGCATTGTAGGATGTTTGACAGCATCTCCGGTTTCTACCCACTAGATGCCACTGGCATTTATCTCCCCTACCTCGAGCCCAACCCTGGTTTGACAACCAGAAATGTCTCCAGACATTACCAAATATTCCCAGTGGCAGGAGGAGCGGGGCAGGGCAAAACTGCCCCTAGTGGAGAACGATTGGTCTAAATTAAGAATGTGTTCTGTGAGATACAGGATCTTAAGGAACCAGATCCAAATTATTTAGAAAGCAGTGGCTGAGATCTTAACTGTTTGCTCAATCAAATAAACAAACAGTTCCATAATTGACAAAATGTTAGTGCAGTTCTTTTTTCTTTTTTGTACAATGAATGAAGCAAATATTTCAGTCCATCACACCTTACTAAAAACATGCTACTGCAATACGTGCTATAAAAATGCAGATAGCAGAACCCTCTTACCTAGATTCCAAGACAACCTTGACTTTAGGATGCACATCAGTTCTTTTAATGCTTTAGTGTAACGTACATCCAGAAAAGTGCACATATCATGAGTGCACTGAATCTTCACAAACTGAAAACACCATGTCACCAGTAACCAGGTGAAGAAACAGATTGCCAGCATCCCAGAAGGCCCCTTGTGCTCCCTTCAGTCCCTACGATCCCCCGATAGCCACTGTCCCAATTCACAGCAGATTAGCCTTGCCTGTGTTACAGTGGCTCCCTAGATGCTCAGCAATTTAATACCAGCCTTTTGAGAGAAGAAAAGAAACATTATATTAAAGATGTACGAAACCTCTAATATGCATCCCAGTTCCTTAACTAAACCGACTGATGACTCCCAAATTTTTATCTCCAGGCATAACTTCTTTTCTGAGCTACTAACTCCTATATCCAAAAGGCTATTCACACAGAACACATAAAAACAGCTCTTACCTCCCATTTCACCCCTCCCTCAACACTACCCCCGTCTCCTGCCCCACCTTCAGCTTACCCCATCCCTCTCCCCATTCTGTCTCATCTCTGGAAATGGTGCCTTCACTCACCCAGGTGTTCCGGGTCAAAATTCTAAGGGTCATCTTGACTATTCGCCCTCATTCATTCCATTCACAGGTCTCCGTTGCCTCTGCCTTCAAAATAAACACTGGAGATATCTACTTTCTTCCATCTTTACTGCAACCCCCGGGGTTTAAGCTAGTGTTATCTATTGCACACGCCTCTGCAATGATGCAGTGACTACAGTCTGGTCTCTATACATTTGTTCTTGCCCCTTTATGGCCTGTTCTCCATACAGTATAGCACCAGCGAGCTTTTTCAAACATAAACTAGTTGTATCATTTCCAAACATAAAAGCTTCCGGTGGCTTCCTCTCATACTCGGGATAAAACCCAAAGTCCTCTCCCTGACTGGGTACTGGCCTATCCCTGTGACATCATCGTCACTGATTCACCACCGCATGGCCTGGGCGTTCCTTTTGCAGGGCTCTGCCTGACTGGCTTCCTCATACCATTCAGGTCTCTGTGCAGATGCAGCCCCTTCTGAGAGTTTTCCCACACTTCCAAATCACTCTCTACTATCCCGACCCTGCTTTAATTTTTTTTATTGCTCTTATCAAAACCTGGTCTGTCTTTGTCTGTCTCCCCAGTATGTAAGCATCCAACAGGGTAAGAATACTGTGTTACTTAACATATCCTACAAGCTCAGGAAATTGAGGGTATGAATTAATTCAAACTTGCAGAAATTTTAAGATAAGGACCATGCAAAACTTAGAATTGAGGAAATGTCTCATAAATTCTATTTATTGAATGCCAGTCACTGCAATAGTTACATTTCATGTATTTCTTTAATTTGCACATCAGCCCTGCAAAATGGATGTATCCTAGTTAGGTGGCTTTCAGATGCAAGTAACAAAACCCAACTAAAACTAGGTTAAAGAAAAGACTATTGAATATGATAAGAAAAGGTTTAGAGAGAGAGTTGGTCCAGATTTGAACGATTCTGTAACTTAAAGCCTTTATGGTTTCAGTTTGGCTTCTCTAGCATTTCATTAGCTTTCCCTTCATGGCCACAGCATGGCTGTGGCTATTCCAAATGTCACCTCCTCACTCAACAGTCTCCAGAGGCACTTAAAATAGGGAGGTTATGCATGCGCTTCTTTTCTAACCAGTGAGGAGAATCTTTTGTAGGGTCTGCTGATACCTCAATGACCAAAATTCTCTTACACATTTATGCCTAAACCAGCCACTATCAAAGTAAATGGGCATACATACCATGCTTTGTCATACCAGTCATTCAGCTCCATGAGCTAGGCAGGGTCTACCTGAAAGTACAAAGTAGAGTCTTATGAACACTGAAGATGAGAGAAAATGCCAATAAGCTAGACAATTGAAAATGTCTGCCACAGTACGTATTACTCTCCTGTTACAGATAAGGAAATTCAGACTAAAGCACCTTGTCTGGCAAGATCTCCTCCCCGCTTCCCTCTGCCCTGAGGATGGGTTAGACTTAATGACTCACTCCCAAAGAATGGAATAGGGACTGGGAAAAATAGTAACTTTACAGCGGAGAAACTGCAATCAGTACATTGGCTGGTGGTGTCATGTGGATATTGCATACCAGCTAGTATGGTGTGACAAAAAGGGCACTTCAGCTCTGTGATATTCCTTCCAAAAATGCATAATACTGATCTAATCATGAGAAAAACAACAGATAAACCCAAATTGGAGGACACTGTGCAGGATACTCAGCCAGTATTCCTCAAAACCATCAAGGTCATGAGAAACAAAGACTGGGAAACTGTCAAAGACCAGAGGATATAAAGAAGTGATCACCAAATGCAATGTGGAATCATAGATTGGATCCTGGAACAGCAAAAGAACATTAGTGGCGGAAATGGTAAAATCAGAATAAAGTATGGAATTTAGTTAACAGTGCATTAACTAAATGCACCAATGTTAATCTCTTAATTTTGACAAATGTACAGCAGCTATTTAAGATGTTAACATATGAGGGAATTGGAGAAAGGAACTGCTGGTACTATCTTTGCAACATTTGTGTAAATCTAAAACTATTCCTTAGTAAAAACATATTTTAAAAGAAATGTGTGCTAGGTAATTGTTGAAACTGGATGTTAACTATATGGGTGTGCATTTTACTATTCACTCTGCTTTTTATACATGTTTGCAATTTAAAATGATTTTAATGTTAAAAATACATACATTAATGAAATATATTTTATGAGTTTCTGCCTTCGAGATACTAGCAGTCAAGAGTAACAAAAATTCTTATGCTAACTACTGAAACAATAATGGATAAGGCAGACTTCATTGACTGTTGTTTGTACCTAAACAAACAAATGATATTTCATGTCACATTCTACAGTCTTGCTCCTCAAAATTTGGTCTGAGAACCCACAACATTGCTATCATCTGAAACCTTGTTAGAAATGCAAAGTGTAAGGCTGACCTCTAGACCTACTGAATTGGAATCTTCATTTTAACAAGGTCCCCAGTGAACAAAATACACATTAAAGTTTAAGAAGCACTGTTGGTAACCATGTGATTTTCTGCATTTCTGAGCAAATCACATCTAGAAAGTAAATTCCAATAAAAATCAGTGAAGATGCTCATATGATGAATTTACCTTTGACTAGAGGACTATAAATTCCTTCCATTTTCTTATATCCTAGTAAAACACATGACACTTGGTCAGAATAATAATATTTACTTAAAATAACATGTAAATTATACCCTCTTGCTAGGGCTGCTAAGATTGTAGGGAAGAATAAAAGTAGCAAATATTCAGTGCAGCCGACTCCTTAATATGGCCTGTATCAAAGAGAAGAGTCTCATGGCTAAAAGGATGGGCAAGAAATATATTAAATTGTTTTATTTGTTTGTTTGTTTGTTTGTTTGAGACGGAGTCTCACTCTGTCGCCCAGGCTAGAGTGCAGTGGCGCGATCTCAGCCCACTGAAAACTCTGCCTCCCGGGTTCACACCATTCTCCTGCCTCAGCCTCCCGAGTAGCTGGGACTACAGGCACCCACCACCATGGCCAGCTAATTTTTTTTGTATTTTTAGTAGAGACAGGGTTTCACCATGTTAGCCAGGATGGTCTCGATCTCCTGACCTCATGATCCGCCTGCCTCAGCCTCCCTAAGTGCTGGGATTACAGGCGTGAGCCACTGTACCCGGCCTAAATATACTAAATTTTAAGACTGTTCCCTGATGATATGGACACTGGGACCTCTCTGATCCAGGCACTGATCTTTCCCTTCGAAAATTCCCACCCAAGGAACATGCAGAGAGAAGTGATCTGTCTCAGCATTGCTTTCCCTTGTTTTTCATACCATGCCACCTTTGAAAATACATACATTTGGGAAGCACCACTTTGGTTAGAGACATCTCTGGCCATTGCTAGCTGGGCAAATTAATAGTAGACAGAAGGAAGAAGAGATCATAGATCTGATCATAAAATAGAGAATTAGCCATGATTGTTCATCTGCCCCAGAGAAGCCCACACTAGAAGCTGAACATCTGCTCTCCTTGAGTTTCTCTTTGGAATGGAGAGCCAAGAACATGAACTGACAATGGAAAGGAAAGAAAGAGGCTGAAGGATTCACTTGTGGAATGGACCCTACAGGAAGCTTTCAAATGAATGTAAAGGATGTGAAAGAGACTTTGAAATTTTAGAGAATGCCTTGTTTCCCATGATGTACCAACTAGGGCTTCGTGGATCCATGTGACCATGCAGATGGGAAAAGGCAAACAACTGAGACAAGCTACACCAAAGACAGAGTCCAGTGAATTCATTCATAAATGGAAGGTGGAGTAGTGGGAGCAATACATATAGACAATAGTTTCAGTTTGGAATTATAAGTAAGAGAAGGATATAGAGCAATAGATTGTTAACAGAAACAAGAGAGGGATCTGGTTTTTTTTTTTTTTTAAGATAAGGAAAACCTAAATATGTTTGGTTTGCCAATCAGAAGGAAATAAATGTGTTGATTAGCCAATGGAGAAGATAAAAGGTTAGTGGAAGAATTAAGGTTCTTGAAGATAAATGTGGGAGAACAAATAGAGTTGCAAATAAAGCACACAAACGATGGTTTGCCTTGGAAAGGAGTCAGGACACCTCTTCCCTGGGGAAAGAAGGGAAGGAGAGGATGACTGAAGATAGTCTCAGTCAAATAATACATGGGGTCATCTCATAAGAGTGAATAGGTACAGAGGTGTGACTAGAGTCATCTCCTAAAGTTTGGAATGCCTGTTTTAGAAATGCAGTAAGGGTAAGGCAATGACAAGATGATGATATAATTTATAGTGTGAGCACACTTTTGAGGATGAAAGGGTTGCTAACAGATGGAATGCCTCACAGCAGGTGTCAACCTAGACTCTTCTGGGCAAATGCAGACATGTGGTCACACTAGAAAGGAACCGCCACCCCATGGAAAGAGCAGCTATTTGAGAGCATGAATGTGTAAGGGATCTATTCAGCCACTGTGGCCTCCTCTAGCGATATTGCCAGTACATGGTCAGAACTAAAGAGAATAATAGGTTTCTAGAGTTGAGAGGAAAAGTGAGGCAGGAATAGCAGTCATGAAAATGAAGGCTCCCTGGTGGTCACTGACAACATCTTCAGAGTGGCAGGCAGCAGTCTGCTAGCACTGCTCCGGTAGAACTCTGTGCAGTGGTGGAAATGTTTTCTGTCTGCCCTGTCCAAATGGGTAGCCCTTAGCACATGTGGCTGTTGAGCAACTGGATTATTCATTTCAAATAATTTCGGTTAAAATCCAAACAGCCACAAGTAGCTACCATATTAGAAAGTGCTGGTTCAGATTGAGCCAAGACAAGAAGGAAGCCAGCAGGGAGATGAATGAACTATAAGGAAATCCTGCCATTTGCAGCAAAACGACATGGCTGGAACTGGAGGTCATTATGTTAACTGAATAAGCCAGGCCCAGAAAGACAAATACAACATCTTCTCACTCATATGTGGGAGCTAAAAGTTTTGATCTCATGGGCATCGAGAATAGAATAATAGAATCCAGAAACTGGGAAAGGTAGTGGGGAGGTGGGGGAAGAAAAGAAATTGATTAATGGGTACAAATATATGGTTTGGTAGAAGAAATAAGACCACTAGTTAGAAATAAGAACACTAGTTCGATAGATCAGCAGGGTGACTATAGTTTACAATAACCTATTATACATTTCAAAGCAGCTAGAAGAGAATTATTTGAATGTTTCTAGCATAATGAAAAGACAAGTATTTAAGGTAATTGACATCCCAAGTACACTAATTATCTTTACAAATTATATGAATGTATTAAATTATCACATGTATTCCAAAACTATGCACATCTTTAATGCATCAATTTTTAAAATTATTTCAGAGTGCAAAATATTCAGAAAGCAAGATGAGAGTTTTTTGGGCAAATTTAAGAGTAAGCATAACTGTATTTAGAACAGTACTATGTCATGATGAAGTCCAACGTGTGACAGTGCCTATGAAGAACCAAAGAAAAGAGTTGGTGGGACCGAGGATACTGAGGAACTGAGAAGTCAGAACATGGGCTGTCTGTGTGTGTGTTTGTGTGTGTGTAATGCACACACATCCATAGGGATGGTGGGAGTTAGCTTGGTGTGGGGTATATTACATACTGGTGGCCTTGAGGAAAAGTAAGCAGGTCCTGGAGAACACAAGATAAAAACCATAGGATGCGGAGTAAAGGATGAGAGAATGTCTAAAGATTTCACAAGGCAGATTATTTTGTTTGTTTTTTAAGATACTATTTTCTGGAGGAGTCAGTATGGATCCAGGAGAACATAGATTTCTCCTCTGGCACTTCCCATTAGGGAAAGCAATGGGAAAAATTAGTTTCCTCTTGACAAAGGATAGTAGTAGTGGTTAAACTTTTTTTATATCTATAATATTCAATTGGTAGGTTATTCATGAACAATGTTTTCACACTGGATTGAGCAGTAAATTGGCTAAATATCAAATAATTTTATTTTACAGATCTGCTTTAACGTTGGAAGTGGACTTCACTTACAGGTGAGGAAACAAAGGGATTATTTCTGCCTTCTGACTCAGGAGGCTTAATTCCATGGCAAATAGGTTGGCTGGGCTTTACTAGATTAAAGACACATGTTGTATTAGACCCAGCCATTACCGTTCAAACAAGTGCAGAGGAGCTTATCCAGGGGTATTCAGTGCAGCACTTTTTGACAATGTAAATATCCACCAATAGGTGAATGTTAAAACTATTTGTGGTACATGGAAGAATGTCCATGACGAGGTGCTGAATGAAAATCAGGGGGCAAAATAAGATACATAGTGTAAGTCCATTTTTATAGCAAAAAGACCTTTATACATCTGTGTATATATGTGCAACTGTATAGTTATGAAAAATCATAAAAGATATTAATCAAGCTGTTAATGAATACTTTGTGAAGTATAAATGAAAAAGTAATTTCAATTTTTTGTCATAGAAAATTTTGTTCAAGTAAAAAAAAAAAATCAATGACCTAGTGATAACTAGTGTAAATATTTTGAAGTAAAATACCTATTACATAGAGCAACAAAATGAGTAAAATGATAAACCAAACCTAGTATAAGGATTATTTCTGATCTTAAGATCCCAGGTCAGCTGTATTGAAATTTTCCTTTGATAAAATATATATTCACCTGTAAAACCCAACTGGAAATTTATAGAATGGTTTTCTGCCTAAGGTTCTGAAAATGAAATGGGAAATTTAATTCTTTACCCAATCCTGAAAAGAATAAATTCATTAACTGGCAGTTTCCCTAGTTTTAGTCAAATTTATATCAATAGATTACTAAGATTTAGCCTTAAAAAACATTTAGTAATTTATTTTTAAACCACAAACCACCACAGAAAAACGAAACTTCATTTTCAGTTAATAAGAAAAAATGTTTTTGACATGATCTGTTATTTTTACTTTACCAATTTGTAAGGCTACTAAATGATTCTTTAAACTTTTCAAACTCTCACTCTGGGAAATCATTTCTTACAGTTCAAAGCAAAATTCTACGACTGGGCACAGTGGCTCACACTTGTAATCCCAGCACTTTGGGAGACTAAGGCGGGTGGATCGCTTGAGGCTTGAGTCTAGGAGTTCGAGGCCAGCTTAGGCAACATGGTGAAACCCCATCTCTACTAAAAATACAAAAATTAGCCAGATGTGGTGGTGCATGCCTGTAATCCCAGCTTCTTAGGAGGCTGAGGCAGGAAGATGGCTTGATCCGGGGAAGTCAAGGCTACAGTGAGCCAAGATCATGCCACTGCACTCCAGCCTGGGTGACAAAGCAAGACCCTGTCTCAAAAGAAAAAATAAACCAGAAAAAACCCTACACTTTACTAGCTTGGAGACAATCTCTTGAGGCCCTATGCAGTTTGCTGGAATATATATATTCCCTTTTAGACAATGAAGCCTCATAGGAAATACGAAGCATACCTTAAAATTTGCACTATTTAAAAGTTTAATATGTTATAGGACAGCACTAATGTTCTGTATTTATGACACATAATAAATTTTGGCAATATTCTATTGTTGTAGGTCTTAAGCACAAGAAATGAAAATAAGCTGCTTCCTAAATATCCTCATTTAGTGCGGCAAAAGCGCGCCTGGATCACCGCCCCCGTGGCTCTTCGGGAGGGAGAGGATCTGTCCAAAAAGAATCCAATTGCCAAGGTACCTCCTAAAGAGGAACATGAAATATATGCATATGACTAAAATGTGGTGTGAGAGGACTTTTATGTCTACTTTAAGATTTAAGGAAAATGTATAATGTGCTTACAGAATTTTTAAATATTCAAGATATATCTGAAAATTAGCAGAGCTTACTTTTTAGCATAAAGTATCAACTTTAAGATTCTTTCCCATTCCAGAAGATGCAGCATCATTGGCAAAAATGTAGATAACTTTGAGTTTTGATTTAACTAAGAGTAAAGAGATTTGGCACTGGTAACACAAAATGTTCAGTGCTCAAAAGAGGATGCCATAAAATGTCATTTTCAAGATGAATTGGTGTCTATTACTAGATAGGGGGACCATCTTCATCTGCCTGAGACAGTCGTGGTTTATGCCAGTTGTCCTGGCTTAATAATTAATATCTGTGTTTTCACTCTCAAGGGGTCCAATTTTTTTGATAAATTATGTGATAGTGTTGCTACTCTGTGTTTCAAAGTTGGCATGCACAAACATAAACCCTTCATTTTTTCCCCGCAAAGCTTTTCTTCATAAGTTCTACCCATTTTGGTAATTGACGCTATAATTCTCTCCAGTTTTTCAAGCCAAAAATGTACCACACACTATCAGTTCTTTTCCAAAAATACATTCCAAATCTGCCGCTTCTCTTCAATTCCACTGCCATTTCCCTAGTCCAAGTCATGTCATCTCTGGCCTGTATTACCAAAGAACTTCAGAAGGAAATTGTCCATAAAAATATTTACCTGTAAATTATAGAGAATCACTTCTCAGGCTTTTGGCTAAGATCAATCTAGTAAATTACAGAGAGTTCAACCTGAAACATTCCTGTTATTTTTATGTTAGATACATTCTGATCTTGCAGAAGAAAGAGGACTCAAAATTACTTACAAATACACTGGAAAAGGGATTACAGAGCCACCTTTTGGTATATTTGTCTTTAATAAAGACACTGGAGAACTGAATGTTACCAGCATTCTTGATCGAGAAGAAACGCCATTTTTTCTGGTAAGAAGAATAATTTTACATTTATTAGTTTATAGTTTTTCTTTCATAGTAAGTATCATTTGTTTTATTTGTTCATAGTATGGTAATTTAGTTTTCTTAGCTTAAATCTAATCTTATTTATTATTTATGTCATGATTTCAGCTAACAGGTTATGCTTTGGATGCAAGAGGAAACAATGTAGAGAAACCCTTAGAGTTACGCATTAAGGTTCTTGATATCAATGACAATGAACCAGTGTTCACACAGGATGTCTTTGTTGGGTCTGTTGAAGAGTTGAGTGCAGCACGTAAGAGTCTTTTTTTTTTTTTAATAAATAAATACCTAAGATTACTTTATCCCCACTGTAAATAAACACTAAATTTCATATCTTAATGAAAGTTGAGTGTTACCTACAGAACAAATGATAAGAGAGCAGTTCAGAACTGCTTTCCTTATAGGTTTAAAGGACTTTACATGCCATTGCTTTTACCCTCAGAACAGATAGGGTAGATTAATGTGACAGATAAGGTCTCTGTAGCAACTACTCAACTCTGCTGTCTGCAGGAAAGCACCATGGACAATATGTAAACAAATGAGCCTAGTTGTGTTCCAATAAAACTTTATTTACAAAAACAGGTGGCTGGTTAGCTTTGGCCCTACAGCTTTGGCTATAGTTTGCTGACCTGTAAGTTGTATTATTTTTACTGTAAGGTTTATTCACAACATTATTCAACACAGTGCTCTTCATGAGGACCCAAATGAGAGATTTCTTTTTGACCATGATATAAAGAATGGTTACACTTCTCCTGATTTGTTTGTATCTTAATAAATATCAGGATCATGTACCTGCTCATGTTACTTTCTTTGTATTGGCTACTAATGCTATTATAAACAAATCCGTCACTTTATACAGCAATTTTTCAGGACTCTACCCTCAGCCTTGCCTTCATCTTGTTTTTACTATTGTTATATTCCATTCACACTTATATCCTCATCCAGTTAAATGTTATATTGTGGTCAACTGTATGTGATTTTGATAAGCACCTGAAATCTTTTTTGGAACAAGCTAAAATTATAAATAAAATAACAGGTAAGTGTGCTCAAAGTTGAATTTCATCTTAGACATCTTTATTTCTAATGCCAGATACACTTGTGATGAAAATCAATGCAACAGATGCAGATGAGCCCAATACCCTGAATTCGAAAATTTCCTATAGAATCGTATCTCTGGAGCCTGCTTATCCTCCAGTGTTCTACCTAAATAAAGATACAGGAGAGATTTATACAACCAGTGTTACCTTGGACAGAGAGGTAAGTTAATATGTTATGTTGCCCATCTTTAAACTCTCTATCCTTTCCAGTTTCTCCTCTCTTTTTCTTTTCTAATTTTCTTATTTTGTTCTGTATTCCTTATCCATAGTATAACTCTTGGAATTACTCTCTTTTAGGGATGTGCTGTCCAATATGGGCCATGTGACTATTGAGCACTTAAAATGTGACTGGCCCAAATTGTAATGTGCTGTATGCACGTTGAATGTGTAATATATGCACCAGATTTGAAAAACTTAATATGAAAAATGCGAAATATGACCTTAATGTTTTTTGTGATCATTGCATGTTAAAATAATATTTTAGATATCATGGATTAAATAAAATATACTTGTTTAAAATTGTTATCACGTGTTTCTTTTTAAAATGTGGCTACTAGAAGATTTAAAATTACATAAAAACAGCACCATTCTAGGGCCTCTCCTATCAGGGTTCTGTTTACTAGAGATTCCTAAAACATTTCTCAGTTTGCAGTTCTCTAATGAAACATTAGGAGTCTCCTCCACTGCTAGTACATAGGAGGTAGTGAGGAAAGGGATGAAAATAGGAATCCTACTTAGAGAATGAAAGTATCTGTAAAGGAGAGAATTACTCTAAATCCCAAATGGAAGGAAAATTTGAGTAGGTTTACTAGGAAGGCGTTTCTCTTGAACATTTCACTTTATTATTTCTAACTCAAAGGGAAATTTTTAAATAAAAAGGAGAGATAGAAGATTTTTTTAAATGCTGTATACATAAAGGTTTTAACAGCATACAAGAGTAAAATGTGGTTGATCGTAAAGTACACTCTTTGTCATCAGATATAAATCATCATCCAAGTGCACTACGTTCAGTATTTCTTAGAAAAATGATTGGCCGGGCGCGGTGGCTCACACCTGTAATCCCAGCACTTTGGGAGGCTAAGATGGGCAGATCACAAGGTCAGGAGATCGAGACCATCCTGGCTAACACAGTGAAACCCCATCTCTACTAAATATACAAAAAATTAGCTGGGCGTGGTGGTGGGCACCTGTAGTCCCAGCTACTCGGGAGGCTGAGGCAGGAGAATGGTGTGTACCCAGGAGGCAGAGCTTGCAGTAAGCTGAGATCGCACCACTATACTCCAGCCTGGGCAACACAGCGAGACTCCATATCCAAAAAAAAAAAAAAAGAAAAAGAAAAGAAAAATGATTTAATTCTGTCCAAACTGGAAGGATTGTGCCCAACAGGCTTAAGGGGATGTTTATAAAATTAAAGAATATGATTACACCTAAAATTCTACTCTGTACCTTTTCACATAAAATTAGAATGGAAAAGTGTTACTTTGCATTAGTAGTGTGATTTTTAACAAGCTGCTGTTTCTAAAGGACAGAAAGTTTAGCCAATAATAATGGCTGTTAACTTACTGGGCATTTACCTTCTGCGAGGTACTGTTCTAAGCCTTTTTATGGATTAACCCATTTAATCCACATAGAAACCCTGTGAGGCAGATTCACTTATTATCCTCATCTTACATATAAAAAACCCGAAGGTCAAAGCGAATAAGTGCATGTCCAACACAGTCAGTAAGTGACAATGCCAGAATTGGAACCCAGGCAGATGGCTCCAGGGTCCTGGTGTCCTGCTGTGCACTGAGTGGTTCTGCCCTACACAGGACCCCAAGCACTGGCACTACCTGCCCTCCTAAATTCCAGCCACACTGAACAAAACCATAGTAAGGGGACCTCATGGAAGAGAAGAAGTGACATCTGAGAAGCCGTTCTCTAGGATACATACTGTAAGAATCAAATCTCTGGGGAATTCTGGACAAAGTTCACCCAGTTTTGCCTTCACTAACCAAGTTTATTTAGGACCAGCTTTTCCTCTCTGAGAATGAAGTGCAGCACAGAAAGAACCAATTCCTACAGTTCCACCTCACTTTCAGTAGAGAATAAGCCACATTTTCAATAGTGGCTCCTTTGTGCAGACTATCTCCTGATAATATCACCAATGACTTATTGAAGAATTTGACTATCTACAACTCCTGAGGCTTTTCTATTCTTCTGCAAAAGCTCTGACTGCAAGTAAATAGTATCTTCACACAAATAATAGCAGATCATAAAACAGATTTGTAAATAAAATATACTGTGGTACATGATAAACTGGACTAAAACCAGAAAGCCAGATGTAAGAGTGACTCTTTTCACCCAGCTGGACATTTTTCATTGCTCTGCAGGAACACAGCAGCTACACTTTGACGGTAGAAGCAAGAGATGGCAATGGAGAAGTTACAGACAAACCTGTAAAACAAGCTCAAGTTCAGATTCGTATTTTGGATGTCAATGACAATATACCTGTAGTAGAAAATAAAGTGGTAACTATTATTCTTATAATAACTGTACCTATTTATTTATATTTTAGTCCTAATTAAAAATATATCACTTATATTTGTATTTCATTGAAATAAAAATCATGTGTTCATGTTTTGCAGCTTGAAGGGACGGTTGAAGAAAATCAAGTCAATGTAGAAGTTACGCGCATTAAAGTGTTCGATGCAGACGAAATAGGTTCTGATAATTGGCTAGCAAATTTTACATTTGCATCAGGAAATGAAGGAGGTTATTTCCACATAGAAACAGATGCTCAAACTAATGAAGGGATTGTAACCCTTATTAAGGTAAGTACTAAGTATTCAAAACTGGCGTGGGCCAAGTTGGTGCTGGAAAGGAATCTAATATATTTTGAGCCCTGAACACTTAGAAGTGCTTTACATACTCAATTAACTAGCACTACAGTTGTTTGAGAAAGGAGACATCCCTATTTGCCCAAGTTCTATGGTTAGGAAGTGGTCACACTATGGTTCAAATTCATATCAGGGGACTCTAATCCTAGCCAGACAGCATGGTACCACCATCATTACTGCTTAGCTCATTTCCAGTCTTTCTTGCAGCTCATACCTGGCGATCACATTCTCACATCACAACCTCTTGCCTCTACTGAGTATCCCCTCAATTACTACCTCTGATTTTATCTACTTAAGAGTGAAGCCAGCCCCACACTTTGAGAAGCGAAGGCAGGCAGATAGCTTGAGCCCAGGAGTTCGAGACCAGCCTGGACAACATGGCAAATCCCCGCTTCTAAGAAAAAAAATACAAAAATTAGCTGGGCATGGCGGCACATGCCTGTAGTCCCAGCTACTAAAGAGGCTTAGGTGAGAGGATAGCTTGAACCCAGGAGGCGGAGGCTTCAGTGAGCCGTGGTCACACTGCTGCACTCCAGCCTGGGCAACAGAGTGAGACCCTGTCTCAAAAAAAAAAAAAACAAAAAAAACCCCGAAACAAAACCAGTAAACCCAGGCCTCACTAATAACATCTAAAAATAAAAGCTGTGATAACTTGATAGTTAAGCGTGCCTAAGAATCACCTCATAAAACTGTATGCCAAAAATGTAGGTTCCTGGTCTCATCAACAAAAAGTTTCATTGGGCAGGTTTCAGGAACTTGTCTTTTTAACAAAAATCCACTTATGATTCCAATATTAGTATGAGGCTCACATTCGGAAATACAGTATACTAAGTTCTTGTGCTTAATTGAGTCAATGAAGGGAAAATTGAACTACATAGGGATATTAAGCATTTATGTCGAATTACAGGATGGGCCGGGTGTGGTGGCTCAGGCCTGTAATCCCATCCCAGCACTTTGGGAGGCCGAGGAGGGCAGATCACGAGGTCAGGAGTTCGAGACCAGCCTGGCCAACATGGTGAAACCCCATCTCTACTACTAAAAATACAAAAATTAGCCGAGCGTGGTGGTGCACACCTGTAATTCCAGCTTCTCAGGAGGCTGAGGCAGGAGAATCACTTGAACCTGGGAGGCGGAGGTTGCAGTGAGCCAAGATCGCGCCATTGCCCTCAAGCCTGGGCAATAGAGTGAGACTCCGTCTCAAGAAATATAGGTAAGGAATAATATCAGTGTATTTTAAGTAGCTTATATTAGAATTGCCTTACCAGATTTTAAAATAAAATGCAAAGCTACAGTTCCAAAATACTATTTCATTAAATTACACATAGGCAAAAATTGATTCCAGAAGTTTCGAAATTCTTATGAAAACTTAATATATAACAGACTGGGTAAAACTCTGACAGTGGAAAGAGGAATAATGGTGATATAAATGTATAACAGAATAGGGAAGAATTAACTTGAGGTTTCATGATAATTGAGTACCACTTATTGACAGCTACTATATGCATTTAAGCTACCTTTTTAAAAGCAGAGTAAAATTGAGTAGCATTACCTCATGTTTAAAGGGAAGAACTCATGATTATTGAAGAAATGGATCATGTCATTCGAGACAAAATCAGTTTATCTGCTTGTGTAGAAATATAATTTTTAAGCCATCAATTTATAGGTATGACCATGCCAGATACCTGAGATAGAAAAGCCAATTATACACGCAAGGAGAAACAGTCAGATATTGATGAATGACAGAGGTGCTAGCATAGAATTGTCATGTGCCACGTACGAACGTTTCAGTCAGTGACAGACTACATATAGGACGATGACCCCGTTAAATTATAATGGAACTGAGAAATACAGAGTAAGGATGTAAAGAAAAAAAATGTTTTTATGTAGCTGCACAGTGTGTTTGTGTCTTAAACTAAGGCTCATTACAAAAGAGTCAAAAAGTTAAGAAAATATTTAAAAGTTTATAGAGAAGTTATGGTAAGCTAAGCCTAATTTATTATTGGAGAAAGAAAGTTTTATTTTTTTTTAATTTATTGTAGCCTAGGTACAGTATTTACAAAGTCTGCAATAGTGTACGGTAATGTCTTAGGCCTTCATATCCATTCTCTCACTCACTCAGAGTAACTTTCAGTCCTGCAAGCACCACTTATGGTGAGTGCTCTATACAGCTGTACCATTTTTCAAATCTTTACTATCATATTTTTGCTATACCTTTTCTATGTTTAAGCATGTTTAAGTACACAAATACTTACTATTGTATTATAATTGCCTACAATATTCTGTACAGTAACATGCTATACAGGTTTGTAGCATAGGAGCAATAGGCTATACCATATAGTGTAGGTGTATAGTAGGCTTTACCATCTAGGTATGTGTGAGTTCACTCTGTGATCTTTGCACCTCAACAAAATTGCCTAACAATGCATTTCTCATTTCTCAAATCATTAAGCAATGCATGACTGTATTTTTAGTGTACTATGATAGCACAAAAAAGGGATATAGTTATTTCTATCAAGAGGGATGTGGATAAAAAAATAATAAAATGAGTATTACAGTGAAAGCAACCGAGTGAGATAATTACAAAGTCATTGTCTCAATTATATAATGAATTGCTTCCAAATTATAAGGGCAGCAATCAGATTCAATTGAAAGGAATTTAGACAAAAAAGATACACAAGTAGCAAATACCCACATGAAAAGGTGCCAACATCATTAGTCATTAGAGAAAATCAAATTAAAACTGTAAGAGATACCACTTTACCTTCTAGAATGGCAGAAATGAATATCTTAGTGCGTTTGGGCTTCTACAACAAAATGCCATCATCTGGGTAGCTTATTAACAACAGAAATTTATTTCTCACTGTTCTGGAGGCTGGAAAGCCCAAGATCAAAGCAGATGCAGTGTCTGGGCAGGTCCCGCTTTCTGGCTCATACACAGTGCTTTCTTGTTGTATCGTCACATAGTGGAACATCCAACAAGCTCCACTAGGCGTCTTTTAAAAGAGCATGGATCCCAGGATCTCCCAAAAGCCCCACTCTTAATATCATCACTTTGAGAGTCAGGATTTCAGCACATGAGTTTTAAGGTGACACAAACATTCAGACAATAGCAATCAAAAAGATTGACAACACCAATTATTGGCAAAAATATAGAGAAACTGGATTGCTGGTGGAATTGTAACATGATACAGGCAGTTTGACAGTTTCTTTTAAAAGTTACACAAGAGTAGTTACATGACCCAATGATTTGATTCTTAGGTTTCCACCCAAGAAAAATAAAAACAGGTCTATACAAAGACATGTATGCAAAAGTTCATAGCAGCATTATTCATAATAATAAAAAACTAATAGCAGTCCAAATGTCCCATCAGCTGGTGAGTAGATAAATAGAATGTGGTGTATTCATATAACGGAATACTAATGAGCAATAAAAAGGAATGAAGTACTGATACAAGCTACAACACGGATGAACCTCAAAAACATGCTATGGGCTGTGCGCAGTGGCTCCCGCCTGTAATCCCAGCACTTTGGGAGGCCAACGTTGGGGGATCGCCTGAGCTCAGGAGTTTGAGACCAGCCTGGGCAACATGGTGAAACCCTGTCTCTACTAAAACGAAAAATTAGCCAGGTGTGGTAGTGCATGCCTATAATTCCAGCTGCTTGGGAGGCTGAAGCAGGAGAATTGCCTGAACCCAGGAGGCGGAAGTTGCTGTGAGCCAGCATCACGTCACTTCATCCCAGCCTAAGAGACAGAGCAAGACTCCATCTCAAAAAAAAAAAAAAATTTGCTTATTATGCTATGTATAAGGAGCCAGACACAAAATACTACATATTACATGATTCCATTTACTTGAAATTTCTACAAAAGGTGAAACAATAGGGATAGAAAGCAGACTAGGATTGCTGGGAGTGGGGAGTGTGAGTGGGGACTGACTACAAACACACGTAAAGGAACTTTTGGGGGTGATGGAGTGTTCTAAAACTGGACCATAGTGATGATTGCAAATCCAGAACTCATCATGCTGTACACTTAAAATGGGCAAATTTTATTGTGTATAAGTTATACCTGAATGAAGCTGTCCAAAAAGGATAAAGGAGATTAACAGATATTTTTAAATATGGAAATAGAGATAGTAAATAGTCACATGAGAAAAATTCACAGCTTTGTTAACAAATTAACAAATAAACTTACAATCTTTAATGTTATTAAAAAATAGCAAAAATGGAAATGATAAAATAAGTTTACAGAGTTGTGAAAAATAGAGGTCTATTCCCTCACAGAGTGCTCTTGATACTGAAAATTTTCCATTTGCTTTGGAGCATTATGGCTATTTATGACTAACACTATGAAACACTTGTGGCCCCAATACCTAGCTTTTATTTATTCATTTATTTTTTCATGGTCTTGGCCTTTGGATACTAATGACATCTGGCTGGAAGATTTTATTTCTCATCCAGCATATTTCATGCCATCAAACAAGCATGTCAAGTGCAAGAGTGACTTAAATAAACTAACAAGCTTTCACAAAGATATTACAATCACAAAGGATGTATTTTCTCTAGTCTTTTTCTCCTGTGTCCTTGTCTCAACATCATAGTGATCCATATTTTTAAAGGGTGCAGAAGTTGTGATCCATCCAGACCCCAATAGAGAGGAAAACTGACTGACTTATTTTGGTGAAAATAAGTAGTGGTAGCTCCAAAGGAAGGAAATTCACAATGAATCCTCCAAAAAACAAGTGAAAAGCTTTGCTGTAATTCATGTAAACATGCCTCATATATTTAATTTTATACTGAAGAAACAAGCAAAAATGTTTAGCGCATCTAAATGGTCAGAGATACTGGAAATAAAAAGCAACAGGACCTAAGTAAACTTTAGGTAATTCTTTTAGTAATAGGATACAGGTCAACAGAGGAAAAATAATGTGTATAAAAATGTTGAGAGCAGTATTAATTATATTTAGAAATTGTGACAGCCCAAATGCCTAATTATAGAATGACTGTCTATATCTAAGTAGTAGAATACTATGGAAATATTTATAAAAAGAAACATTGAAAAGTTGGAACATAAAATATGTATACAGTAATGAACTGATTATTTCAAATGGAAATTGTGCTATTACAAAGAACTATTTGAAGAAAGGTTAATCTTTTATGGAATTAACAGCAAACCAGATATTAATAGGTATTACGCTAAAAGAGGAGAGTAGGGTTCTTTGTTTAAACAAATTTGAAAATCTCTAGGTTTCTTCTTTACTCCAGGAGTTCAAGTATTTTAATATGCTAATGTGTAATACATAGCTATATTAGAGGGACAGAGCTCACAGAGCTACTACTACTTATTTTCACTAAAATAAACCCATGGAACACATTTTAAGGAATACTGATTTATATTGAATGCCCACTAATTTTTTACATTAGAAAAAAAATCACTTCAGATTGTTAAATATATATACACATATCTATAGATATGTGCGTGTGTGTGTTTTGAGACAGGGTCTCGCTTTATTGCCCAGGCTGAAGTGCAGTGGCGTGATCATGGCTCACTGCAGCCTCAACCCTCTGGGCTCAAGCAGTCCTCCCACCTCAGCCTCCTGAGTAGCTAGGACCACAGGCACGAGCTGTCATGCCCAGCTAATTTTTGTATTTTTGTGTACAGATGAGAACTCCCCATGTTGCCCAGGCTGGTCTCAAACTTCTGGGCTCAAGTGATCTACCTGCCTTGGCTTCCCAAAGTGCTGGGATTACAGGCATGAGCCACCATGCCTGAACAAAATATATATATATTTACAATGATTTCAACATTTAGGAAAATAAATTGGTAATACTTTCTAAACATCCTTAACATTTATGACTGTCCAGATTGACAGAGAATTTTTATTTGCTTGGTGTCAGTATAAGAGTTGGACTATTCAGTGCTGCTGTATTTCCTGTGCATTAAATTATTGTATCTAACATTAAAACCACACATGTATGTGTATATGTGTGTATGTCTTCTGTTTTCTCTTTGAAAAGAATTCCCTTTGGTTTTCCCTTTTAGGAAGTAGATTATGAAGAAATTAAGAATCTTGACTTCAGTGTTATTGTCGCTAATAAAGCAGCTTTTCACAAGTCAATTAGGAGTAAATACAAGCCTACACCCATTCCCATCAAGGTCAAAGTGAAAAATGTGAAAGAAGGCATTCATTTTAAAAGCAGCGTCATCTCAATTTACGTTAGCGAGAGCATGGATAGATCAAGCAAAGGCCAAATAATTGGAAAATTTCAAGCTTTTGATGAGGACACTGGACTACCAGCCCATGCAAGGTAAGAGAGAATGACATGTGTATTTCTTTATTTTAAATTATTTTCAGTGCCTATTTTCAAAAATCATAATCAAATCTGAACACTTCATTCCTTCAAATCCAGCATTATAGTTCCCCAAAGGTCTACAAGTTAAATTTTCCAAAGATGTGTCTATAACTGAGAGATGAGGGGGAATTTTCACCAGAATCCACCTTCTTCAACCACCTGTGTGTGAGGAGGAAGCTGGTTTACTCACCACTGAAACAGTTCTGGCTAGAGATGGCTAAAAAGCAACAAAGGAAAAGTTCAGGAAAAAACTTTTTAAAACCTGTCTTATTTCCTAAAAGATTATTATTGGAGGGTGAGAACATAGCAGATAACATCCACAAGATTTACTTTATACAAGTTACATAATGTATTTTAATATGGGGAAACCAGCTTTACTTAACGCATAAATCTTGGGAATGAATCTTCATTTAAACCTATTTGTTTCAGAGATTAATGAGCCTTCTACACTGTTTATGTTTGTCTTGATCACGGTGACCTTTACTCAGAGTACATTTATTGAGAACCTACAAGATGCTCACTGTGTTGGAAGAGATTAGCTTGTGTCCACTCTATAGTGGCACCTTATTGTGTGATGCTTTCAAATTTTCAAAGTAAATTTACATCTTAGATCTCAGTGCCGTGCCACGGAAAGACCATTCTCCACAGAGCTGTTATTTATGGAGCTCTAGTTACTGTTACTGCAGTTGAATTTAAAGAATCCCCACCTGCTGTCCCAGACACAACTTTAGTGACTTCCTGCTCAGTGCCAGAGCTGCCTGGTTGCTTGAGTGTCCTTATACACCTGTGTCCCTGTCTTAGTCCATTTGAGCTGCTGTAACAAAAATACATTAGATCAAGTAATTTATAAACAGCAGATTTGTTACTAACAGTTCTGAAGGCTGGGAAGTCCATCAAGGCACCAGCCAACAGATTTGGTATCTGGTGAGTCTCGCTGTCTGCTTCCACGATGGCATCATCTTGCTGCATCCTCACGTGGCCAAAGGAGCAAGGGAACTCATTGGAGTCTCTTTTTTAAGAGCACTAATTCCATTCATGAGGGTGGTGCCCTCATGACTTCATCACTTACCAAAGGCCCCACCTCTTAATATGATCATACTGCGTATTAGGCTCCAACATAAGAATTTCCGAGGGTTACAAACATTAAAATCATAGCAGTCCCTGTGTACCAGTGCTTCCTAAAACATTGTATTTAAGTGCATCGCCAAGTGTAGCAAGAATGAAAATGTGGAAGAAGCTCCTCAACAACCTTTTTGCTTTTAGTGAATCGCCTTTTCATGGAATTCCTTAAATAACGTTTTTTCCAAAATAATGTTAACAAACAGCTTCCACCATGTTTTCTGTAGTGCCTTGGTGACATTCTTTGGCCCGCTGTGCTTCTCTTGAGTTATGTGGTCTAGTTGGTCTAGTTTTAATTTTCTCAGCTCTATACCTCACAAGACAGTATACCCAACTGAATTTACAAAATTGGGGATGAATTTTCTATATGATCATTTTTCACTGCTGTCTATGGAGAAACTTATATGTTCAAACTAATTATATACCAATAATATGTGGCCACTTATTGAAGCTTCTGTTTCCCACCAAATTACTGACTTTTGGCTGCTGTTTTTTTTGTTGTTGTTGTTTGTTTGTTTGTTTGTTTTTTAGGGGCCATGAATACATCAAAAGATTGTGTGTTCTGCCTGGAAGAATAATGAACCCTGCCTTTTTCATTTCTTAGTGTTTTATTGTATTCTTTAGAATGCAGTTACAGAATTTTAGAAAGAAAAGATCTTAAAGACCAGCTCAAACCTATTATTTTACAGATAAGGAATGGAGGCACAGCCAAGTTATTTTCCAAATGTTTACCTAACTAATTAGTGGTTGTTATTTTGAAACACTGATAAGGGGCTGGGCGCAGTGGGTTCATGCCTGGCATCTCAGCACTCAACAATCCGAGGCAGGAGGATCACTTGAGGCCAGGAGTTCAAGACCAACCTGGGCAACACAGCAAGACTTTGTCTCTACAAAAAAAAATTTTTTTTTCAATTAGCCAGGCGTGGTGGCACATGCTTGTAGTCCCCACTACTGGGGAGGCTTAGGCAGGGGGATTGCTTAAGCCTAGGAGTTCAAGGTTCCGGCGAGTTGCCATCACACCACTGCACTCCAGACTGTTTGTCATAATTTACTGTTTTATTGATTATTCATGTGTATCAGCTGTTTACGGATATTTGCTATAACACATAAGCAGCTATGCTACTTGAATGATGTCTAGCTTTTACAATAGAGAACAGAAAATTTCTTAAATGAGATTAAACAAACACATTGTGAAATGTAATCCCTATTTCTAAGACTCTGCCTTTATTATCAGTGTGAATGTTGGTAAACCATAGACAGCAAGTTATGTCTAAGCTTTAAAATTTCAGACATGAAATTCAAAACTAATTGTGAAAATCGAAATGTATTATTATTTACTGGTAGCAATATTAAGAGGCAGAAAAATTTAGTTCAAGTGTATAATTGGAAATAGCACTATAAATAAATATTGCTATAAATTAGCCACTCATTCCTGTGTGCCTCGAAGCCACTTAATAGAAAATAAATTAACAATTTGATTGAGCAAACCAAGATACTCATATGTACTGGTATTTTTATGTTAAACTCATTGGTATTCATTAACTAATTACATACATTTCTTTTTTTTGAGACTGAATTTCGCTCTGTCGCTCAGGCTGGAGTGCAGTGGCACAATCTCGGCTTATTGCAACCTCTGCCTCCCGGGTTCAAGCAGTTCTGCTTCAGCCTCCCAAATAGCTGGAATTACAGGTGCCCACCACCACACCCAGATAATTTTTGTATTTTTAGTAGAGATGGGGTTTTACCCTGTTGGTCAGGCTGGTCTTGAACTCCTGACCTCAGGTGATCCATCCACCTTGGCCTCCCAAAGTGCTGGGATTATAGGCGTGAGCCACCACGCTCGGCCAGTTACATACATTTCTGAAAACATAATATGGACATTTGCCTTGCTCTTCCAGCATTGGCTCCTTCCACACTAATTCTCCTTGCTTTGAGGGAAGAAACCCAGAAATGATTTTATCGGCATTGTTTCCACTTTTAACCAGTTCTACCTGAAAGAAAATTATTACCCCAATAATCAACAGTATCAGAAAATTTTTAGATGCTTCCGTTTAAAATGATCGTTGATTTTTTTTTTTTTTTTTTTTTGAGACGGAGTTTTGCTCTGTCACCCAGGCTAGAGTGCAGTGGCGCAATCTCGGCTCACTGCAACCTCCACCTTCTGGGTTCAAGCAATTCTCCTGCCACAGCCTCCTAAGGAGCTGGGATTACAGGCACGCGCCACCATGCCCGGCATTTTTTGTGGTTTTAGTAGAGATGGGGTTTCACCATGTTGACCAGGCTGGTCTCAAACTCCTGACCTCAAGTGATCCACCCGCCTCAGCCTCCCAGTGTGCTGGGATTACAGGCGTGAGCCACCGCACCCAGCCCCTGCGATCATTGATTTTTAAAGTTGATGTTTGTAAATGTTGCTAACACCCCCAATAAACAACAGAACATAAGACCGCTCTTCTCCACCAGTCCTTATTGTATAACTAAGTTATTCCCCAAAAGTTTAACCCAACTTTAAGGGACACTAAATCAAATGCCATAGGACAGACTGCAGAGCAACTTAAAAACTTGGGTTAGTGGTTAGTGGGCTCAAGAGAATCACCCTTAATTTTATGTCTTGGGTATGTTGCAGGAATAAGGAAGGTCCAATTTAAGTGTGACATGCAGTAAAGAGAGGGGCTTTTAGGATGGTTTTACGAAATTAAAAACATTCAAAACAAATGCCTGTAATAAGAAGGTATTTAAAGAGAAGAAAAGTAAGCTTGAAAGAGCTGTAGATGTTAGAGATTTCCAATTCATGCAGAATTCAAAATTAATTTTGTGTTTGTTTTATGACAGATATGTAAAATTAGAAGATAGAGATAATTGGATCTCTCTGGATTCTGTCACATCTGAAATTAAACTTGCAAAACTTCCTGATTTTGAATCTAGATATGTTCAAAATGGCACATACACTGTAAAGATTGTGGCCATATCAGAAGGTAAGTTATTAAATAGATCTTTTTCTTGATTATATGTATTTAGATTTTTATTTTCCAACATCAGAAACCATTGATTTGATTGTGTATAAAAACCTAATCTTGGCCGGGAGCAGTGGCTCACGCCTGTAATCCCAGCACTTTGGGAGGCCGAGGCAGGCGGATCACAAGGTCAAGAGATCGAGACCATTCTGGCCAACATGATGAAACCCTGTCTCTACTAAAAATACAAAAATTAGCCGGGCATGGTGGCATGCATCTGTAGCCCCAGCTACTCAAGAGGCTGAGGCAGGAGAATTGCTTGAACCCGGGAGGTAGAGGTTGCAGTGAGCGGAGATCGCGCCAGACAAAGTGAGACTCCCAACTCAAAAAAAAAACAAAAACAAAAACCTAATCTCAGCCCAGCACAGTTGCTTGTGTCTGTAATCCCAGCTACTCAGGCGACTGAGATGGTAGGAACACTTGAGCCCAGGAGTTTGAGACAAGCCTGGACAAAAAAGCAAGATACCATCTTCAAAAAAAAATTGAGGGGTAGATAAAATTAAAAAATAGATGTCTAAAAAAATTTTTTAGTAAAATGAAATAAGCACCTAATTTCTCCAATAGATAAATCTCACATTTCTACTTGGTAAGTGGATTAAAAGATATTACTTGATCCAAATTTGAAACATATCTAGGATAGAAAATGTCCTAAGTGGTTAGTACCTTCTCCACTCCAAATTGGCAAGGGAATTCAAACTATGTCTGTTGTCAGCAATAGGAACAGAATGTACATACTTTTTCTCTCTTATTTTTAAGATTATCCTAGAAAAACCGTCACTGGCACAGTCCTTATCAATGTTGAAGACATCAACGACAACTGTCCCACACTGATAGAGCCTGTGCAGACAATCTGTCACGATGCACAGTATGTGAATGTTACTGCAGAGGACCTGGATGGACACCCAAACAGTGGCCCTTTCAGTTTCTCTGTCATTGACAAACCACCTGGCATGGCAGAAAAATGGAAAATAGCACGCCAAGAAAGTAAGCAAAATCACTGGACTACATTGAAATCTAAATATTAAGCATGATAAATATCTAAAATATTTGTAAGTTGTATTTCTTCTCATAAATTATATTTCCAATATAGTTTTTTAAAGGAGTTTATGAAATGAGGTCCTGAACCTACTGACATATAGTATCTTTTATATGCTTATGGAGAGAAGAAAAATAAATGTCTTGAAGGTAGCTGGGTATTCCCTAAATAGCCATTGAAGTAGTTTTGTCTGGTAAGGTGAGGAGTACCAAGCCTTTTTCAGCACCACAATCATAGTAGGTGCCTTCTAAAAATCTTGAAGTATAGTAACAATAATTCTATTTAAAACAACATTTATTGAGCACTTGCTATGTGCTAGGCATTCTGCTAGCCCATCCTATGTATTACCATATTTAATCCTTCCTTCAACATTATTCCCTGATTAAAGCTGAGGATACCTTGGTTTAACTGGAGGTAAGTAAAGCTCAAAGCTAGAACATGATAGAAACAACATAACAGGGGGGTTGTCTGATTCCACCCTTCCCCATGTCAGTGGACATGTCCATATGTCCACATCCAGGACATCTAGACACATGGACCATATGATGTGTTGATGTGAGTTTTCAGATGTCCTTCAGGGTGGTTCTGAATGCAGAAAAGTCTATCCAGAAAACTATTTTGTTTTAAACAACTAGGGTTCATTTCAGAAAAATTTCAAAGACAATAGTCAGGTTTTTTTTTTTTAATTTACAGCTTTATTGTGTTAAGTCTAGCAAATGTTCGAAATCATTTTAAGAGGGTTTGAATAATGTTTAGTCCAATTAACAAATTAAACACCATCGATATTTCAAACTGTATTTACAGATTTAATATATTTAGTTTCCTTATATATTTCAGTGATCTGAATTAACAAAACCTCCCAGCCAGGCGTGGTGGCTCACGCCTGTAATCCCAGCACTTTGGGAGGCCAAGGCGGGCGGATCATGAGGTCAGGAGATCGAGACCATCCTGGCTAACACGGTGAAACCCCGTCTCTACTAAAAATACAAAAAATTAGCCGGGCCTGGTGGCAGGTGCCTGTAGTCCCAGCTACTCGGGAGGCTGAGGCAGGGGAATGGCATGAACTCGGGAGGCAGAGCTTGCAGTGAGCCGAGATTGTGCCACTACACTCCAGCCTGGGCGACAGAGCAAGACTCTGTCTCAAAAAAAAAAAATTCCCTATGATCCTTATACTCTAAAATTCTAATAAATTTAACTTACAAATACATTGAGTTGTATATTAGAGAATATTATCAATAACAAGTTGAAGCCGGGCATGGTGGCTCACGCCTTAATCCTAGCACTTTGGGAGGCTGAGGCGGGTGGATCACTTGAGGTCAGGAGTTTGAGACCAGCCTGGCCAACATGGTGAAACCCCATCTCTACTATAAATACAAAAATTAGCTGGGCATGGTGGTGGGCACCTGTAATCCCAGCTACTCAGAAGGCTGAGGCAGGTGAACCTGGGAGGTGGAGATTGCAATGAGCCAAGATGGCAGCACAGCACTCCAGCCTGGGCAACAGAACGAGACTCCATTTCAAAAAATAAGAAGAAGAAGTGTAAGAGTGCTAATGTTCCTTGATCTTAGAAGATGCATGCTGAAGAATGTCGTGCTATCTGTAACTTACCTTGAAATAGTTCAGAAACTTTAAAAAAAAGAAAAAGTGGGTATATAGAGGACAAGAAAGCATTGTTGCAAAATGTAAACAGTTAGTGAAGGGTTTGTTAATATTCACTAAAATATTCTTTCAACTTTTCTGTAGGCTTGAATTTTTTTTCCATTTTGAATGTATATAGTGTTGAGAACAAAGAAAGAAGGGACTAGAGAAAACAAGATCAGCCCATTGTTGAAAACGATTAACGCTGAGGATGGGTACCATGGGGGTTATGCTCTTCTCTCTATTACTATGTTCGAAAAATTGCCTTAATGAAGTTTTTTTTAAAGAAATGGTAAAATAAAGGTCATTCAGTAGAAATGTTAACTCACCACTTGTTTGTCACTGTATTTCCAGTGTATAGAACAGTTCCTAGCTTTCGTAGACCCACACACATTGGTTACAGCTAATCATCATGAAAGTAAGGTGTCCAGGTCTGAACCTTTGCTATTTAAACTGCATATTCAGGGCCTATAGACAAATTTTAACGAGCACACTTCAGTAAGTGAAGGAAGAACAAAGTATCTAATTGGAGTTAAATACAATCAGCAATGAAAGAACATTTGTGGAATTTAATGTTGCCTCATCCTTGGTAATCATTCGTTTTTATTTCCTTCTGCCTCCCAACCTCATAGGTACCAGTGTGCTGCTGCAACAAAGTGAGAAGAAGCTTGGGAGAAGTGAAATTCAGTTCCTGATTTCAGACAATCAGGGTTTTAGTTGTCCTCAAAAGCAGATCCTTACACTCACGGTTTGTGAGTGTCTACATGGCAGCGGCTGCAGGGAAGCACAGCATGACTCCTATGTGGGCCTGGGACCCGCAGCAATTGCGCTCATGATTTTGGCCTTTCTGCTCCTGCTATGTAAGTCTTTAAAAGCCACTCTGTTGTGCATTTGGGAATTTGAGTGCACTCCTGGAGATGTGTTACTATGGTAGTCATTGATTTCTTCACAGTTATTCTTTAACCACACTAGAACACTTTGAGGGTGAATAGGGAAACAACTGATGATTGGCAGATCACCAAAGCATAATATAAGACTCTTCAGAATTTTGTTTTATAAATGTATATCCTTTTCTGATTTCAGTAACTTAGGAACTATTGGCATAAACTTTGCTGGTATTCCCATTTCGATGAGCTCTGTGAGGGCAGCGTGCTGTCTGTTCTCTTCACTGCTGTATTCCCAGTGTGTGGAACAGAGCCTTGCATGTAGTAAGCACTCAAAAAAGATGCGTTGCATGACTTTGGGTTATGGGTACAAGGTGTTTTACAAACCCAGCTTATTCTAATCAATCCTGCTTTGTACATTCAACTTGTCAGAGCTCCGCCTCCCTGATATTCCCCACTTGGCTTGTTTCTTCACCAGCACCAAAAGTAGGCAGACCCTCTGAGCACTTCCTGTCCTTCCTGATCGTAAGATGTTCTCAACCAGTCCCGCCTGCCCTACCCACACTCCAAAGACCTCGGGTTTCCTTTTATAAAAGAACAAGGGATTGCATCCTGAGGTTACATGAAATATCACTCTACTTGACCACTGAGTATGGACAGAGGGCCGCCTCCAAGGCCACCTAGGCTAGTGCAGTGACAGAGGAGAGGTCTGTTAGACAAGGAGTCCCCAACCCCCAGGCCACAGACCAGCACCTGTCCATGGCCTGTTAGGAACCAGACCGCACAGCAGGAGGTGAGTGGTGGAAGAGTGAGTGAAGCTTCATCTGTATTTACAGCCACTCCCCATCGCTTGTGTTACCACCTGAGCTCTGCCTCCTGTTAGATCAGTGCTGGCATTCGATTCTTATAGGAGCTCAAACTCTATTGTGAACTACTCATGCCAAGAGATCCAGGTTGCATGCTCCTTATGCCTGATAATCTGTCACTGTCTCCCATCACCCCCAGATGGGACCATCTAGTTGCAGAAAAATAAGCTCAGGGCTCCCACTGATTCTACGTTATGGTGAGTTATATAATTATTTCATTATATATTACAATGTAATAATAATAGAAATAAAGTACACAATAAATGTAATGCACTTGAGTCATCCCAAAACCAACCCCCCTACCCCTAACTTCCCTGTGGAAAAACTGTCTTCCATGAAACCAGTCCCTGGTGCCAAAAAGGTTGGGGACTGCTGTATTAGAGCCATTGGTAGATATGCAATTGAATACACAGCACTCAACAGTCTGCAGTGTACTTTTATACCATTATCTGCATGCTATGGCTACATATACAGATACATAACAGTAAATGACTTGTCTCAGCTTACCAAGTTTGTAGGTAGGTACTGGAGCTGGGAGTGTATCTTTTGCCCAGGGATTCCTTGCACTGCTTTCTCATCTCAGATTCCCTGGAGCCTAATGTGGTACTTGGCACATAATAGACACTTGATGTTTGTTAAAATTGTTGAGCCACTGGCTGATTTCAGTCTTATTAATCATAGTAGCTATAGTTAATGTGCTGTTGACTGTTTGACATAAAAACGAATCTAGGCAGTAGCCAGTTCATCATTGGAAGCTGCCAAATGGAAGTGGCAGATGGGCATGCAGATGTGTTAATTCTTTACTGCATTGATCAAGGGGTCAGCCTTGGTCTTTGCTTCCTCCTAGGGGTAAAATAAAATCTAAGAAGAGGGCTCTGGAATTGTTATATGTTTCACTTTATTATTTCTAATTACTGTTTTTAACAGTACATATATTTTTGTAACAGTGATTTTTTTTTAATTGGACCATAGTTTTAAAAAAATTAATCTTTAAGCTGGTTTTGATGATTTGGATACTATCTGACCTAGTCTTGGTATTCCACTCAGCAACCACAGACAGCCTCTTTTTGAAGAACGAGGCCTTGAATCTGTAAGACTCCCTCATCCTGCCTTCGGGTTTTGGAGTAACTTGCCCAAAACAAGCTTGGTAAGGTTGGATCAGGGTGAAGAAAAGAAAAATAGAGCTGTAAATAAGTGAAGACAACTCCAGGAAGGGACATGCAAATTCCAAAATTGTGCAATATAAATTTAGAAATATATCAAGGTTAACCTTACCTGTGTTCGATTTTGTGTCTGTACAGTGGTACCACTTCTACTGCTGATGTGCCATTGCGGAAAGGGCACCAAAGGCTTTACCCCCATACCTGGCACCATAGAGATGCTGCATCCTTGGAATAATGAAGGAGCACCACCTGAAGACAAGGTCAGTGGATCAGATGTCAATATGACTTGTCTTCTTTTTGGGTTTTAAAGGGGCCTAGGGAAGTGTTTCTTACATGTTTGGTTGAGTGAGTAAAGTGATCACTATGGATTTCACTCATGTGCCTTTGTTAAGCAAGGAGTTCAAGTGACAGCATATTTTGTGTTTGTTGCCGGGGCAGAATTGAGATAGTTTTACTCTGTTTTGACACTTCCCATGTTGTAGAGAATGTAGAGCAAGGTTCAGGAAGAGCAAGAGTGTGTAGGGATCTAAGTCTTTTGTCCCAACATTAAATGGGCAGTTTTCGTAACCAGGAACTGCTTCATTTCTGTTTCCCTCAATACATAGGGTTTGCAGAGGTAAGCCCACAACCCCCATGACAGTTGTAAAATGTTGCAAAACCCCGTTTCCCAACTACTTCATAGCCATATCCCTTTGTCTCTCTATTGCATCTTCACCCTGGACCTCTCACCACCATCTGTTATGAGCACCATTTCTAATAGGATAGAATTTAGCATCAAGTGGCAGAGAACTCAGGTGGCTTCACCCTAAAATGGGCATTCCAAGATCAACATGATGATTCATCCACAGCATGGTTCCCAGCTCCCTCTTCCTTGTTTTTCTTCCATGGTTGAGTTCCATTTCCACACTGTCCTCCTGTCCCAGTTCTAGCTACCTAGCTGCTGTCCCCACATTGTAACCAGCAGATGGGAGAAAAGTGAAGAACCCTCTTTAAGCACACTTCCCGGAACTTGCGTACACCATTTCTGCTTCATTCACATTGACCACAGTTTAGGCAGGTGGCTATACCTAGTGGCATCAGAGGCTTAGAAATATAGTCTTTATTTTGGGTGGCCATGGATCCAGGTCAAAACAAAATTAAGAATTCTATAACTATAGAAGAAGGTATCAAACTGTAGAGGGAGGTTGAAATGCCATTGGTCCCATAGAGTAAAGGAGCTGTGACTGTTTGGGCTTTCTTTTCTCTTTGGGTTCTATCCAGCTATAAAACAAGAAGATAGAAGAAAGGAGATCTTCATAAGACTTACATAAGTTATTCAACTCAAAATACTTTTTCTAATTGGCCTCAGTGGAAATAGCTTATACCTTCCTATGCCCGCTTGGCTCAGATCCTTCTACCAAGGATGAAGGATTCCCTCCATCCTCCTGACTCAGTTCTCAGCTGTGTTTGCTCTCACAGGTGGTGCCATCATTTCGGCCAGTGGATCAAGGGGACAATCTAGTAGGAAGAAATGGAGTAGGAGGTATGGCCAAGGAAGCCACAATGAAAGGAAGTAGCTCTGCTTCCATTGCCAAAGGGCAACATGAGATGTCTGAGATGGATGGAAGGTGGGAAGAACACAGAAGCCTGCTTTCTGGTAGAGCTACCCAGGTTACAGGGGCCACAGGTGTTATCATGACCACTGAAACCACGAAGACCACAAGAGCCACAGGGGCTTCCAGAGACATGGCTGGAGCTCAGGCAGCTGCTGTTGCACTGAACGAAGAATTCTTAAGAAATTATTTCACTGATGTAAGGATGGGTTTTATGTATTGGTGGTGGGGGGTGGGGGGAACATTTGTATGTGAATGTGATATTAATAGGGTAATCATTGCCTTGGATCCAAATGAGACTTTGGGTTTGTTTTTTTTTTCTTTTTTCAGGGAATACTTACAGGCAATAAGGAAAGAGAAATGGGACCCACAGAATCAGTTGGTGTTAGCTAAATTATGCTGCAGTAACAAGTGACCCCATGATCTTAGTTCTCACACAGGCATATTTCTCACTTACAGTTATGTTTTTGCCAGTCAGCTCAGCTCTGCTCTCCTTCATGATGTCTTCATATCAAGATGCACACTGAGAGAGCAGATTGTACCTGGGAAGCTGCCGTCCTTGTGACCCAAAGAAAAGAACAAGGCAGAACCAGGCAATGGCTCTCAAAGCCTCCACCTTTTTACACTCACATTTCATTGACCAAAGCAAGTCATATGACCAAGACAGATGTCAGTGGGTCAGAAAGTTCCATCCCTCTGCAGGAGCAGGCTTGGTAGTGATGAGCTCCGTAGGAGAGGCAGAGAATATATAACCTAAAAAACACAATCTATGAAGTCCATTTAAATTTTACCTTCTGTATGAGAGTACTTGGCTTTGCTATTATGAGGGTCCACCAAAAAATGATGATAAAAGTTCCAGGAAGATGATCAGATGCAGTAAGGAAGCTCATGCTAGAATTAAGGAATTGGAAGCAGAACTGAAAATAAAAGTATAATGTAGAGGTCAGGCACAGTGGCTTATGCCTGTGATCCCAGCACTCTGGGAGGTCAAGGCAGGCAGACTGCTTGAGCCCAGAAGTTCAAGACCAGCTTGGGCAATATGGTAAAACCCTATCTCTCCAAAAATACAAAAAATTAGCCGGGCATGCTGGCACACACCTGTAGTCCCAGCTACTCAGAAGGCTGAGGTAGGAGGATCACTTGAGCCTGGAAAGCCAAGGATGCAGTGAGCTGTGATCATACCACTGCACTCCAGCCTGGGCAACAGAGTGAAACTCTGTCTAAAAAAAAAAAAAAAGTATAACATAGAGAGAAAGTATACTTCAGAACAAGGAATATTACCAGGAATAATGAGGGATAGTTCATAATGAAAAATGGGTCAGTTCATCAGGAGGCCTGAAACTCCTAAATATGTCAGAATCTAATAACAGAAATTTTTAAAACTTAAAGCAAAAACAACTGAAAGAGAAACAGACAAATTCATAATGATAGTTGGAGAGTTCAACCTGATCTATCAGTAAATGAAAGAACAAGTGACAGAATCAGTAAGCATATAGAAAACTTAGTACCATCAACCAAATGGATCTAGTTGACATTGACAGAACACTCTATGCAACAGAAGCAGAATACACATGCTTTTTCATATAGACTATATTCTAGGACATTAAATAAATGTAAATAACTTTTAAAGAACTGCAGTCATACAATGTACTTTGACGACAAAAAAATTAAAACCAGAGATCAGTAACAAAGAGATATATAAAATATACTCAAATATTTATAAATACACGTGACTGCAAATTAAATTATACTTTATGAAAATTTGTGGGGTTCTACTAAAGTGATGCTTGAAGGGAAATTGTAGCAAAAATGGTTATATTAGAAGATGGTTTTCAAATCAGTGACCTAAGCTTCCACCCTCAGAAGTTAGAAGAGCAAATTAAACCCAAAACAAGCAGAAATAAGATAATGATGAATTTTAGAGCAGAAATCAATGAAATATTTAGCAAAAAGTAATAAGAAAAAAACATTGAAGCCACAAGCTTATTATTAAAAGAGGTCAGTAAAATTGATAAACATTTTACCAGACTAATTAGGATATTAAGAGATTAAACACAAACTATGGATATCAGAAATAAAATAAATAACCTTACTATAGATCTTACAGACATAGTAAGAATAATTAAAAAAAAAAAAAAAAAAAAGTAGGCCCTGTGCTCCCATGAGAATGGGCAGAGTTGGAATATAAGGCATCTGAAGGGCCCTAGAGAGGAGTAAGGGGAGGGGCTTCCACTGAGGAAAGCAAGTTACTTCTGTCCCCTCTCTTCTAAATTTGCAAATTATTAGCATGCTTTCCCACTTTCTGCTCCTTTTTACCCTCCCATCTTTCATACCATCCTTCACCCACCTTCAAGTATTAGCTTAACAGGGATGTGAGTGGTGTCAAGCAAAACCATTTCTTGGCCTTTCCTGTCTCACTGCTAAGCTCAATTCTAGCATCCTGTTTGTTTTCTTTGATAAGTTTTCCCTCTCTCCACTCTAATCCTGCTCCAGTCATTCTTGGTTACGTATGTATGTACTAACTTTTGATTTGGAAGTAATTTCAAAGTTAGCAGAAAATTTGCAAGAATAAGAGAAATTTTGAACCCAATAAACATTTTGCCACATTTGCTATTTGCTTTTCCATTTTCTCTGTCTCTCTCTCACTGACACACATTCACACACATTCTCTTACATTACTATAGAACAGTTAACAAATGTAGAACTTTAATATTGACACAGTCCATATTTCAATTTAGCCAACTATCACACTATCTTTTATAGCAATTTTGTTTTTCTCAGGATCCTGCATTCCATTTAGTTGTCCTGACACTTTAGTCTCCTTTAATCTGAAACAGTCCCCTCTGCCTTTCTATTTTTTCCCTGATATTAATTTTTTTTAAGAATACAGGCCAGTTGTGTCATAGGATCTCTCTCAATTTGTGTTTCCCTGATGGTTCCTTGTAATTAAATTCACATTACTGCATTTTGAACAGGAATATAGAGTCTTGTTTAAAAATGAATTTGTATTGCTAATTATTTGTCTGTTTTGTGTTTGTTTTGTTTTGTTTTCATTTTAGAAAGCGGCCTCTTACACTGAGGAAGATGAAAATCACACAGCCAAAGACTGCCTTCTGGTTTATTCTCAGGAAGAAACTGAATCGCTGAATGCTTCTATTGGTTGTTGCAGTTTTATTGAAGGAGAGCTAGATGACCGCTTCTTGGATGATTTGGGACTTAAATTCAAGACACTAGCTGAAGTTTGCCTAGGTCAAAAAATAGATATAAATATGGAAATTGAGCAGAGACAAAAACCTGCCACAGAAACAAGTATGAACACAGCTTCACATTCACTCTATGAGCAAACTATGGTTAATTCAGAGAATACCTACTCCTCTGGCAGTAGCTTCCCAGTTCCAAAATCTTTGCAAGAAGCCAATGCAGAGAAAGTAACTCAGGAAATAGTCACTGAAAGATCTGTGTCTTCTAGGCAGGCGCAAAAGGTAGCTACACCTCTTCCTGACCCAGTGGCTTCTAGAAATGTGATAGCAACAGAAACTTCCTATGTCACAGGGTCCACTGTGCCACCAACCACTGTGATCTTGGGTTCTAGACAGCCACAGAGCCTTATTGTGACAGAGAGGGTGTATGCTCCAGCTTCTACCTTGGTAGATCAGCCTTATGCTAATGAAGGTACAGTTGTGGTCACTGAAAGAGTAATACAGCCTCATGGGGGTGGATCGAATCCTCTGGAAGGCACTCAGCATCTTCAAGATGCACCTTACGTCATGGTGAGGGAAAGAGAGAGCTTCCTTGCCCCCAGCTCAGGTGTGCAGCCTACTCTGGCCATGCCTAATATAGCAGTAGGACAGAATGTGACAGTGACAGAAAGAGTTCTAGCACCTGCTTCCACTCTGCAATCCAGTTACCAGATTCCCACTGAAAATTCTATGAAGGCTAGGAACACCATGGTGTCTGGAGCTGGAGTCCCTGGCCCTCTGCCAGATTTTGGTTTAGAGGAATCTGGTCATTCTAATTCTACCATAACCACATCTTCCACCAGAGTCACCAAGCGTAGCACTGTACAGCATTCTTACTCCTAAACAGCAGTCAGCCACAAACTGACCCAGAGTTTAATTAGCAGTGACTAATTTCATGTTTCCAATGTACCTGATTCTTCATGAGCCTTACAGACACACAGAGACACATACACATTGATCTTAAAATTTTTATCAGTCACTGATATGCAAAGGACCACACTGTCTCTGCTTCCAGGAGTGTATTTTAGAAATGTTCCACAATTTACTGAGGACATAGAGATGATGCTGCTGTTTAGGTGCCTTTTAGCAAGCTATGCAAACAATCCTGATAAAACAAGATACATAGAGAGTCAGTCTGGCTTCTGAGAATTTACCAAGTGAACAGAGTATCTAGTTCATTGGCCGTCCAGTAAAGCAACCCAGGAAACTGATTGGGTCTCTTTGCCTACCATATTAACATTAAACATTGATGTTCTGTATTCTGTACTTTACTGCATCTAGCAGATTTTCAACAACTCATTGATCCAAAGATACATGCACAGTCTGAGCACCAGTTATGGTGCCCATAACTTCCTTAAGACTTGAACCCTTTTAATCTGCGTGTGATTCATTAAATTGGACCATTGATGATAAGAATAAACATTGTATGTTTCTGTGCACATGACTTGTGTGTGTGTGCACATACATACTGTATAGTCTTAAAAATAGCATTATACTGGCCAGGGGTGGTGGCTCACACCTGTAATCCCAGCACTTTGGGAGGCCAAGGTGGGCGGATCACCTGAGGTCAGGAGTTTGAGATCAGCCAGGCCAACCTGGCGAAACCCTGTCTCTACTAAAAATACAAAAATTAGCTGGGCGTGATGGTGGGCGCCTGTAATCCCAGCTACTTGGGAGGCTGAGGCAGAATCACTTGAACCCGGGAAGCGGAGGTTGCAGTTAGCTGAGATCGCACCATTGCACTCCAGTCTGGGCAACAGAGTGAGATTCTGTCTCAAAAAAAGAAAAGAAAAGAAAAAAAATAGCATTATACCTCTTCCTCACCTCAGCCGCCATGAAAATTTTGAACACTCCAAATTCAGTTGAATAATCCAGAACAAAATTTATAAATATAAAATAATTTTACTTCTTATAGTAATAGTATACTTTAAAAAGCCTCAGGGTATATTATCTTCTAAACAGCTACAATTCAGTGCAGCTACATTAACCAACTATGTTCTCTAGTTGTGAGAACAACTAGGCCTATTTTACTGCTGTGTATCCTCAGTGCCTAACATGGGTGCCAAATAAATATTTGTAGAATTACACTGAATTGTACAAACCATTCGTTTTTGTTTACAATTGCCAAAAATCTCAAAAGACCCTGTATTTCTGTAATACTTTGAAATTATTATTTTATTTTGATTTCTCAGTTATTGACTGGCTGGGTGTGACTTAGTACATAAGTACTCAATATTATATTATAAAAACCTCTAATAATTGACTTGATTTTGCACAACATCCTTCCCTTTTCTACATAGTTAATTTTTTTACTAATCATTTGGGTTGTTTATCTCCTAAATAGGTTATATTTTATTGCTCCTAGAAACAATGTTTCAAAATATATGTGCATTATCAGTAATAATTTGTATAAATATTTCCCACAACACGATAATTTTCATAATTTTCAAAGACTAATTTCTTGACTGGGAAGTGAAACTTTAAAATTTTGTAGACTTTAAAAAATATTGTTGAATGGTGTTATGCAAAGGATTTATATAGTGTGCTCCCACTAACTGTGTACAGATCAGGACACATATTTTTAGACATCTAAGTCTGTAGCTTAAATGGAGGTTATTCTTCCATCATCTAGAATGGTTTACTTAGTAATTGTTGTTTCTTTTATTATTGTAGACTTACTAACAGTTTTATTTTGCCAAGTATGCAACAGGAATATCACTAGTATGTGAAAATGTAAATATCACCTATGTACTCAAACAAAAGTTGGTCTTAAGCTTCCACCTTGAGCAGCCTTGGAAACCTAACCTGCCTCTTGTAGCATAATCACATTTTCTAAATGACTTTCTTTGTTCCTGAAAAAGTGATTTGTATTAGTTTTACATTTGTTTTTTGGAAGATTATATTCGTATATGTATCATCATAAAATATTTAAATAAAAAGACTGTCTTTAGAATGACCCTTTCCCCATAGATTTTTATTTCTCTATTATATTTTACAAGGAATATAACTCAGTTTGTTAGGGAGAGTGCCTTAAAGGCAGGTGTTTCTTGGACTTTGTTATTTAATTAGATCTGCTTGCAATAAAAAAAAGTTATCGGTTATCTAGAATTCAAATTTATCTGGGTACTCGGCATTTTCAATGTCCAACTCTGGCAACCTTGTTCCTAAGGAAGTGAAGGTTGCTCTCTGCTGAGACTAACGCTGGAGAAATCTGTTGGGTTTGGCAGGAGAAGGCTAGTATATCTAACCCAAAGAGATGAAATCATTCTACCAGTGTTTGAGAGGCTGTTTTAATTGCTTGTTATAGTTTAGAAGGGAAAAGATCAGAGTTGCTGCTGTAAGAGAAGAAAAACAAATCTTTTTCTTCTAGGTCCCCAGCTGGGGCTCTGTAACAAAACACAGATTAACAAGAGAAAAACAAACATTAATCTGTTAACATGTGTATCTCATGCATGCTTTGGAGTAACTGGAATGAGCAGCTCAAAGGGGTGGTTAGAACTTGGGTGTAAAATGTTAAAAGAAGAGCTTTAAACAAATTAAATCTAACAGTTTATTTAAGCAAAGAATGATTCACAAAATTGGGCTGCCCTGGAACTAGAAAAGGTTCAGAGAACTCTATTCTACAATAATGAGCAGGCCATATTCATAGACAGAAAACGGAAATGAGGTAGGGAAGCTGCTTGATTGGTTACAGCTGAGCCTTTGCCTTATTTGGAGGTGGGCTGATCAGTTGGCAGCCAGTGACTGGCTGAAACTCAGCTGCTGTGATTGATTGACACTCAGCTATGTATTACAAAAATATACTCCTAAATTAGGCTTTCAGTTCATTTATGTACCAAGCTAGGCTGCAGTTCGTCATGTGGGGACTCAAGGTATGGAGGCAGCCTCAGGCCCAATTTAGTTTAATAATATACCGACTTGGGCTAAAACAAAGGAAAGGGGATTAGGGGCTTCTGGGCAGGGGAAACAAGTTATGGGAAAGTGACCAGGAAAAGTCTGGTAAGCTTGAGTAAGATTTGTCATGCAGATTTAAATTAATGTCTTTGTCACTTATAGTCATCCTGTGTTTCCGGTACAGAAGGAGACAGCCTTACAAATGGATATTTCCCTTATAAATGTAAATCCCTTTACAAAAGGTAAACTTACGTTCTGTCTTCGGAGTTTCTCCTGCATCTGCTATTTCTCAAAATAATCAGCTCAAAATAATCCTTATACTAAAAACGTATTTTGGGGGCTATAGCATATTCTATTCTGTACTGCCGGTAAACTGGAATGTCTCATGAATGAAGATTTCACGACACTGGCACATCAGGACATCCTAAAGCATGAAGACTGTTTTATTCCTGTGTGACTTCAGTTCCCACTCCAAGTGGCACGTGGAGCTAATTCTGGTTGATCTCTGCAGACCATCTTCCAATCACCACCACATCAAAGTGTCTACAGTAGGACGTTGCTAACCAAACATCACCTAAAAATGAGACGTTTCAGATCATTAAATCTGACTTTCTTAATGGACCAAAATTTATTAGTTTCATTATGTTTTATTTTATGCCTCTATATCATTCCCAATTACTTTGTCTACTTTTTCCATTAATTACTAAGAGGTTGAAGTCTCCCAAGTGTGGCTTTGCTTATTTCCTCCTTTAATGCTTTCTATTTTTGTTTCCTGTGTTTTGAAACTTTTTGCCTGTGTTACTAGGTACAAATACATTTAGGATTACTGTGTTCCTGAAGGACTGATCTTTTTATCATTATGAAATGCCTCTCTTCATCTCTGTTTATAACTGCTAATTACCTTTAGCCTAAAGCTGCCTCCTTACATTCTTTTTTTTTTGAGATGGAGTTTCAATGGAGTGAAATGGCGCAATCTCAGCTCACCACAACCTCTGCCTCCCAGGTTCAAATGATTCTCCTGCCTCACCCTCCCAAGTAGCTGGGGTTACAGGCATGCGCCACCATGCCCGGCTAATTTTGTATTTTTAATAGAGACAGGGTTTCTCCATATTGGTCAGGCTGGTCTCAAACTCCCAACCTCAGGTGATCCGCCTGCCTTGGCCTCCCAAAGTGCTGGGATTACAGGCGTGAATTACCACACCCGGCCCTTGTTACATATTTTAAGTTTGGCCTGAAGGTTTCTCCATACTTAGTGAACTATAACCTAACTGGATGTGTAAACAGACTGTAACCTACTCTTGTCTGAGGCAATCACGGCCGCAATACTTCAACCACTCACAGGCAGCCAACTGTTCAAACTGCATTCAAATAAGGCAAACCCTGAGCTGTAACCAGTCCTGCTATTTCTGTACCTCACTTCCTTTTTCTGTCCATAAATCCTCTCTGACCACGTGGCAGTGCCAGCATGGCTCTGAATCTACTCTGGTTTAGGTGCTGCCCAATTTGCAAATTATTCTTTGCTCAATTAAAGTTTGTAAAATTTGTTATATATTTATTTATTTTATTATTTTGGAGATGGAGTCTCACTCTGTCACCCAGGCTGGAGCGCAGTGGTGGGATCTCGGCTCACTGCAACCTCTGCCTCCCGGGATCAAGTGATTCTCCTCTCAGCCTCCTAAGTAGCTGGGATTACAGGCGTACGCCACCACACCAGGCTAATTTTTGTATTTTTTTTTTTTTTTTAGTAGAGATGGGGTTTCCCCATGTTGCCCAGGCTGGTCTCGAACTCCTGGCCTCAAGTGATCCACCTGCCTCAGCCTCCCAAACTGCTGGAATTACAGGCATGAGCCACCACACCCAGCCAACTTGTAAAATGTAATTTGCCTGAAGTTTTTCTTCTAACACATTCTTTGTCTTGAAATCTACTTTGCCTAACATTAATACAGCCATACCAGCCTTCTTATGGTTAGTGTTTCCGTGGTATATCTTTTTGATCCTTTTGCTTGACACCTGTCTGTGCCTTTATAGTACATTTATTGTAAACAATATACAGGTAGGTCTTGGCTTTTCCCGTTTTGACAATTTCTGACTTTTATCAGAAGGTTTTACAACAATTATTTATATGGATAAGTTTAAGCTTCCATCTTTGTATTTTCTCTTTGTTCACCTGGGTTTTCTGTTGGTTTTTTGGTTTTCTCCACTCTTGTTTCCTGACTTCTTTTGTGTACTACATGCTTTAGGATTCCACTGTAGCGCCTCTATTGACCTTTCACCTACACCCGCTTGTGTTTACTTTTTAATTGGTTGCTCTTATTGAGGAAATATAACTAACAACAAAATTTCCTGTCAACCTAAAAAACCTTTCCACAAAGTAAAGGAGAAAGAAAACAGTGTTATCACTGAATAAGCATTAAGCCCTGAAGGTGAGGCACATCACAGGTAGCTCCTAAAGAAACTGCAGGCCGGGCACAGTGGCTCACGCCTGTAATCCCAGCACTTAGGGAAGCCGAGGCGGGCAGATCACCAGGTTAGGAGATCAAGACCATCCTGGCTAACACAGTGAAACCCCGTCTCTACTAAAAATACAAAAAATTAGCCGGGCATGGTGGCGGGCACCTGTAGTCCCAGCTACTTGGGAGAATTGCTTGAACCTGGGAGGCAGAGCTTGCAGTGAGCCGAGAGCATGCCACTGCACTCCAGCCTGGGCAACAGTGCGAGACTCTGTCTAAAAAAAAGAGAGAAAAAAAAGAAACCACAGGCTGGGCACGGTGGCTCATGCTTTTAATCCCAACAGTTTGGGAGGCCAAGGCGGGCGGATCACCTGAGGTCAGGAGTTCGAGACCAGCCTGACCAGAGAAACCCCAGCTCTACTAAAAATAAAAAAACTTAGCTGGGCAGGTGGCAGGTGCCTGTAATCCCAACTACTCAGGAGGCTGAGGCAGGAGAATTGCTTGAACCGGGAGGTGGAGTTTGCAGTGAGCTGAGATCGCGCCATTGCACTCCAGCCTGGCAATAAGAGTGAAACTCCATCTTACAAAAAAAAAAAAAAGAAAAAGAAATTGCAAAGACAAAAAGTTCTTCCTTTTTATATAGCCATTTAGAACATACCTGTTCACAAGATAAACTATAGCTTGTCCTCAAGTCAGAGGATTTGACAGCACCATTTGTCATACATAGCTCATCTTAAACTCACCTAGTAATTGAGGTGGCTATTGTGTTTGCTAATTGCCTTTATTCAAATAAATAATAAAACTTCTTAGATCTCTCTGACAGGTAGCTAGTTATAATTTGGAGCGAGCACCCATGGAGATGGGAAGATAGGGAGGCTAGCCTCCTTGATGTTAACATTTCAAAGAGATAGCCCCAGGTCCTTCAGAAGGACATCCCTGGTTATAAAGCTGGCAAAGGAGATAGAGAAAGAACTAACAACTGCAAGTTTTTTAAACTAAATACTCTAAGAAAAGAGAGATGAGAGATGGCAAGGGAAAGTTTTCCTTTTTTGCACCAGGGAAAATTCAGTTTTTTCCCATTTAGATTTGTACTTACACTCTAGGTCTATGCTCTACGTGACAAGCAGCTACCAATTGGACAGCACAAATCTAGAACATTTCTATCATTGTGTAAAGATTTAGGGGGAACTTCAGAGTGAAACCACCTTTGCAAAAATTATAACAATGAGAAAATTACAACATGAAAGAGATCTGATCTAACCAACCCCTATCTTGCCTTTAACCTCCAAACTGCCTTTGGTCCTTCCTGGGCTTGGGCTAAGCTAACTTTGGGAGAAATTTAGGTTATAGTTTAAATGATAAGAACCTTTCCCTAAAACTAAACCACCTTTATAAAACTAATGAAAGCCCACCAGGTTAGGAGGATGAAAGGGGCTTCTAGTCTGCTAAGGTGTAGGAGTAAAAAATTACCATCCATTATTCGGGAAGTGACAAAATTTGCAACTTCCCCAATTACTCCGGCAGATAACATTATTATAATAGAAAACAAGACTGGCCTTTTGGGATGTCCTTTGCTACTTTTGCATTTTTGACGACTGGATACCCATGACTCTTGGCTCAACTGCTCCTGTGGCCCCCATCCTATAGCAGACGTGGTGCACTAGGACCGTTTTCCACACCCCTATGATTGCATCCTCATCCAATCAGCAGCACCCATTCCCCTATCCCCCTGCTGGCCAAACTACCCTTGAAAAACCCGATTGATTTGATAACAATCTCCCACGTGGTATGGCCAGGCCATTTCAATTAAGCTCTTTCTTTATTGTAATGTCATGGTCTCAGTGAATTGGTTTTGTCTGTGCAGCGGCAGGAAGAACCCATTGGGTGATTACAATGGTTCTGGAAATTACAATATGCATCTTTAATTTATCACAGTCAACCTTCAAATATTCTACTATTTCACAAATGATATATGTGAACCTTGAGCTTTCACTTTGTGGATCTTGCTATGCCATTCAATCTCTGACTTTCTTTCTACCCTCATGCTAATCAAGAAGCTTTCAGCATTGTCTGTGTCCCTCACACCTTCCATCATATCCCTGCCCCACTTGCTATAATGTGTTATTGGCATGATATGAAACATACAGTATCAAGTCCATCAGTGGATGGGAATGGACTCATATTGCTCCACAGATTACAAAAACCCACCTATCCAGATTGAAAAACCCTGTGATGAGGAATGTGTGTCTCTGTTAAAAATCCAGATACGCCCTGGGCCAGGCATTTTCCATTTGCCTCTTCATACTCACTCTCTACCCTTCTTCACCCTGCACTGAGACCCAGGAGCTTACCTTTTATGGATGTTTCAACAGGCACTGCTTGCTGCCTCTGGCTTTTAGATGGGCTTGGCCAGTGATGGCCTTGGCTAAAGATTGATGAGAAAGAGAAAAATGAGATCAGGGCATCTCTCCCTCTACCTCCCTCTGTCACGCATCTCTCTATAGAGCAACTCCCTCTCTGAGTTCCTGGACCCACACTCTCTCCTTGTTCCTTTAGGCCTGTTAGTAGTGGTTGCTTCCTCCTCAATTATTACCAGACTTGAAACTGTCTCCCAGTGTTGACAAGGATTGCATGCTGAGTTCTGAACAGAAATATATTTGTAATTAAACATTAATCAGGCTGCACTTTGGCCCACTTCGTTGTTGCTAAAAGTCAGGTAGCACCAGGTACTGACCATTTGCATTCCCATTGTTCCTGTAGATAGGATCTCTGAAGTTAGGGTCATAAAGCTGTTGAAGAATTGATTTGCATCCCCCATTGTTCCCCTGCATACTGTCAGTGGGTATTGAGATAAATGAAGGCAGGAATGGGCCTTTTTGATGTTTGTCAGCTCATACTTACTCCAGTATCAACCAACAAAAGAAATAGTCAGTAACTGAATGAACAGAGGGCCAGTCATAGGAAGAATGGTGAACTGTGGTGGGAGGAATTTACCTGTCTCAGAGGGTAAGGGTTTTTGGTACACTCAAGCAGGACAATTGCAAAAATCCAAACAAAATTTTCAGACTGTTTTTCTAAACCTGTGCATGATTCATTTAACTGTCAACATTTAATCTGCTGCATCCCAAGCCCAAGTTAGTTCTCATTGTTAAGTCTGAATTGATGGATTCTCAATGGGTTTGAGGGATTCTGAGGAAAACTACAGAGGTTTCAGTGCAGGACACAATCTATTTGCAATGGTTCAAAATCTCTTTCAGTTCCTATATTCTGGTTACTTGGATTGTTGGAGATTTTACTCACTGTATTAAAGATCTGTTTTATTCTTCTTTCTTTTTACCCGAGGCTATACATTAAGACGTATCCTATATGTTCCCCTGCCCCTCGTCTACTGCTTTCAGCTTCTTCTAGCAGGAAGTTTGGTTTTGCAACCCCTCTTGAGTTGGATCCTTCTAAAGTAATCTTGAGTTTCTCATTCCAGCCTCTCCAAGGACCACATCTATTGTTTCCCTAGTTTACATGGGTTCTTTTTCAAAGAAAAACACTGGATTGGGGTACTTCAACGAAAGAAGTTGGAAAACGCACAAAATACAAGCATCTTAAATGCTTCTAGATATACCCAAGCTAGATGTACCAGGTTGAATTGGCTTAGCAGTAAACTATATGTACGCTCACCTAGTAATAATCCATGTGTTTCTACACTTAGAGATCCTCTAGACTACAGAAATAAGATGGAACAGAAGCGCTGTGGCATAACTATGAGTGTTATATGCTTTATGGCCACAAGATGGCACTACGTACGCAGTAAAAGAGGCAAAGTCAATCTATCAAAGCTAGGAAGAAAAAAAAAATTAAGCAATTTAATAAGTTCGTGAGCAACACAAACTTGCAAAGGCCAATCCCTTCCTTCACTAATTGTGACCCTCTCAGATAAAGTGTGATACGCTTCAGAGTTGCCTGAGAAACGAGACCTGGATTACGGAAGTCTAATAAAACCTGCACCACTCTTTGATGGTGAAATACAAAATGTCTTTCTGAAGGTCAGTCATGAGCCTTTGGTTCTATCAAAAATGCTGCACTTTGGAGGAAATGACGCTGGCCAATGGATTTACAAATAACACACTCAGCCTGGTGTGGGCTATCTTAAGAATAGATGTTGACTTTTTCTGAAAAATTAGATTCAACTAAGCATATGTTAAATCCTCACTATGTGCAGAGCCCTGTTTAGTGGCTTTAAAATTACTCAAAGATTAGTAAGACCCAGCCCTTGCCCTCCAGAGGCTCACAATATAGTGGAGGAAGTAGTTACAAACAGCTTATTCTGAAACCCAAGACACTCTGTAAAAAACAACATATCAAAGATAGAAAGAAAATGCCAAGGCTGATTGGAGAGATTAATTCTTCTTTTGATTAATTTCTCTTTGTCATTCCCAATTCCTCCAAGTTGAAGGGGAAAGGGAATGTCTAGGAGCTCTTCTTAGACAGGTGGGCTTTCGATGGAAATTGGAAGTTAATATAGTTAGGATACAGTCCCTTCCAAATCTCAGTTGAAATGTGACCTCCAATGATGGAAGTGGAGTCTGGTGGGAGGTATTGGATGATGGGAACCGATCCCTCATGAACGGATTGGTTCCATCCCCTTGGTGATGAGCCAGTTCTCACTCAGGTAGTTCACTCGAGATCTGGTTGTTTTTTAAAAGTGTAGCCCCTCTCTCCCCTCTCTCTTGATCCTGGTCTCACCATGTGATACACCCACTTTGCCTTCCGCCAATAATTGGAAGCTTCCTGAGGCCCTCACCAGAAGCAGATGCCAGCACCACACCTCTGGTTCACCTGCAGAACCGTGAGCCAATTAAACCTCTTTTCTTTATAAACTACCAGCCTCAGGCCAGGTGTGGTGGCTCACACCTGCAATGCCAGCACTTTGGGAGGCTGAGGCAGTCAGATCACCTGAGGTCAGGAGTTCAAGACCAGCCTGACCAACATGGCGAAACCCTGTCTCTACTAAAAATACAAAAATTAGCCGGGAGTGGTGGCGGGCGTCTATAATCCCAGCTACTCTGGAGGCTGAGGTAGGAGAATCGCTTGAACCTGGGACGCAGTGGTTGCAGTGAGCCGAGATGGCGCCGCTGCACTCCAGCCTGGGCGACAGAGTGAGACTCCGTCTCAATAAATAAATAAATAAATAACCAGCCTCAGGTATTTCTTTATAGTAATGCAAAAATGAACTAATCCAGAGAGTAAGTAAACAGGAGGAAGGACCACCTAGATCAGAAGCTTACCTCACACAGGTGAGGGTGGCTAGCGGGTAAGGGATTAGAGGCGGTGAGCACAGCAGAAGGTGTGGGTGAAGAGGCAGGTACAGGCCACCCTGTGGAGGACTTGGAACAGCAGCTAAGGCTGTGGGAACAGACTCTTTATGCAGTAAAGAGCCACAGACAATCGTGAGCAAGACACCTTATAACCAGGTTTTAGAAAGAATCCTCAGCTGGAAGGAGGAGATTCTGCAGGAAGAGGGTGGGGGAAAGTTGAAGATAACTCCAACCAAAGTCAACCTTAAATATTAACCTTTTCTTCTTGTGACTTTCATTGACTTTTCCGTGCATTTTCAGTGCCCTTTTCCTTGCTGTAAAGTAAATTTTAAATATTATGTCAATAGGTCACAGAGGCAACAGCCAGACAAGGTATGGTTATGAGACAAACATTTCCCTAAACAGAATTAGAAGACAGCATTTGATGAAAGATATTTTTCCTAACTTGTGAGTTTGTTTACATAAAAACACTTACAAAATTAGTCAATCAAAATAACATGGAGTCATTTACTTAAAGAATTCCTTACGTTTAAAAATAAAGTACTCGAATATGGAATCAACCTAAGTGTCCAATTTAATCCATCAACTGGATTAAAAAACTGTGGTACATATATACCACAGGATACTACTCAGCCATAAAAAAGAATGAAATCTTGTCTTCTGCAGCAACATGGATGGAACTGGAGGCCATTAACCTAAATGAAATAATTCAAAAACAGAAAGTCATTTGAGACCAGGCTTACCAACATGGAGAAGCCCCGTCTCTACTAAAAATATAAAATTAGCCAGGTGTGGTGGTGCATGCCTGGAATCCCAGCTACTCGGGAGGCTGAGGCAGAAGAATCACTTGAACCCGGGAAGCAGAGGTTGCAGTGAGCCGAGATCGCACCATCGCACTCCAGCCTGGGCAACAAGAGTGAAACTCTGTCTCAAAAAAAAAAAAAAAAACACACAAAAAAAACCTCGTATGTTCTCACTTATAAGTGGAAGCTAAACAGTGGGTACACGTGGGCATACAGAGTGGAATAATAGACACTGGGGACTCCAAAATGTGGGAAGGTAGGAGAAAGTAAGGATTGAAAAATTACCTCTTGGGTACAATATTCACTATTCCGGTGATGGGTACACTGAAAAGCCTAGATGCAACTGTTATGCAATCCGCGAATGTAAAAAATCTGCAGCCAGGCTCGGTGGTTCATGCCTGTAAGTCCAGCACTTTGGGAGGCCAAGGCAGCAGGACTGCTTGAGCCCAGGAGTTCCAGACCAGCCTGGGCAACATAGTGAGACCTCGTCTTTACAAAAATTTTAAGAAATTAGGTGGCCATGGTGGTGTACACCTGCGGTCTCAGCTGCTTGGGCGGCTGACATGGGAAGATCACTAGAGCCCAGGAATTCAAGGCTGCAGTGAGCCATGACTGTGCCACTGTAGTCCAGCCTAGATGACAGGAGACTATGCTTTAAAAAAATGAAAATTAAAAAATCCTGCACTCGTATCCCTGAAATATATAAAAATAGAAACAGAAACTTAAATAATAATAAAACACATTTCTTTTAAATATAAAATAAATAAAAGTAAAGTACTTGAAATTAGACGATTCCAGAAAATTGTTGACATGTTTGTTCCCCTAACAATTTAGTACTTTAGTCTCCTTTATGAAACTGTGAAACCTCCGAGCCAAAAGCTTTGTCTTTCTTCATTCTTGTATCTTTAGTACATATCATAATGCTTTATATATGACAGGCGCATGACTATTTGTTGTTAATTGAATGGTATATCATACATCAATAGACATTTTCCCCAACATTCTATTGGGAAACTTTTCACACACATAGCAAACTGAAAGAATTTTCAGTGAACACTTGAATTTCTACCACCATGATTTCACCATTAACGTTTTACTGTTCTTGGTTTATTACATATCTATCCATGTCTCTATCCATTGATCAATCCATCTTATTTCTCTTGGTGAATTTCAAATTAAATTATAGCCATAAGTATACTTAAATACATCAGTACACTGAACACATCAGAGTTGAATTACAGTTCAAGATTTATTTACATTTTTTCTTCTGAGACAAAATCACAGAGCATGAAATGCACCAATTTTAAGTGTACATTTGCTAAGTTTTGAAGAATGCATACACCCGTGTAACCAAACCCCTTTCAAGATGTGAACATGACCATGACCCCAGAAAACACCACTGCGTCTTCTTGCTCAGGCCTGTTCTCTATCTCTGAGAGGCAATGACTTTTTCATTGAAATTTTTTTTCGTTCTGCCTCTCCTAGAACTTTATATAAATGGAGTCATATAGTGTGGACTCTGGAATAGACTTCTATCACTCAGCATAATTTTTTGAGATTCATCTAGGTTGTGTGTACCAGTAATACATTTCTTTTTGTAGAAAACAAACTATTTTGCAATGGAACGCAGTAGCGTTCTATTGTATAATTATGTCAAAATTGCTTTTCCGTTCTCATTTTGATGAACACCCAGACTGTCTCCAGTTTTGTGTTATCAGAAATGAAGCTATTATAAACATTCATGTTCAAGCCTTGGTGGCCATATGTTTTCATTTCTCTGGGGCAAATACCTAAATTGCTGGGTCATAGGGTAAATCTATGTGTAGATATTTTTTAGAAGCTTTTTCTTTTCTTTTTTTTTTTTTAACAAAATGACAGGCTATACTTCCCATGCTTTTTCTTTCCTAGTTTGCCTATTTATTTATTTATTTATTTATTTATTTATTTATTTATTTTCTTGAGACAAGGTCTCACTCTGTTGCCCAGGCTGGAGTGCAGTGGCACAATCATAGTTCACTGAAGCCTCAATCTCCCAGACTCAAGTGATCCTCCTGCCTCCGCCTCCCAAGCAGCTGGGACCACAGGCACGCACCACCACATCCCGCTAATTTTTTTTATTTTTTGTAGAGATGGGGATTTGCTATGTGGCCAAGGCTGGTCTTGAACTCCTGGGCTCAAGTGATCCTCCCACCTCGGCCTCCCAAAGTGCTGAGATTACAGGTGTGAGGCACTGCCCCTGGACTAGCTTGCCAATTTAAAGAAATCCCTGAGTAAGAGCACCCAAGGTCAACTGAATGCCCTTCACCTCATTCGGAATTCTAGAGCATCAGAGGATCTTTCCATTCCATATGATACACACCCTACCACACACTCAACCAACAGCTGACTGGATGAGAGAGGTACTGAACCTAAAAGTGGCCATCTACAGGTTGTCTAGAAGCCCAAGAGATAGACTATTCAAAGATCTGCCCACAATGGGATGACGAAGAATAATCAGTCCAGTTAACTCCCTTCTTGAGAATTAGAAATGGAGACACTGGAAAGAGACATTTAGTTAAAAGTGGATACAGAAGGAAAAAGATACACAAGCAAAGCATTGTTCAGATTTCTTTGAGAGCAGCTAAATTGATGGTTAAAGAGACATGCGGAAATTCATGCTTTTCTAAGGAATGAGCTCTTTAGGAGTTTCTCTAGCAAACAAAGAGAAATAAAATTCCCACATAATCTGGAGCACTCTAAGGAAGGGTAGAAAAATCCATGTTGTTGCTAGTACAGGACTTAGAGTCTTAAAAATTAGAGAAATTTGTTTAGGATTTATAGTCTTAAAAATTAGAAAAATCCACTCACCTGATCCACATTAAGAAGCTGGAATGAAATAAAAATAAAGATAATGATTAAAAGGAATATTCCCTCAATATTTCCACTCCCTGCATCCCCGACCCAGTCTTCGTCTCCCTCTACTCTCATACATATTCCAGTAATATTTGGCCATAAGTAAAAGCCAGGGTGTTAGAAAAAGAAATAGGATAAACAGAGACAAACTATCAAGGAAGTAAAAGGAACACAGAGGCAAACAAATTCCTCATGTCTCTTTTCCCCTCCTCCTGACATAGCCCTGATAACTAGGGATGAAGAGCATCTGCTACCAGGTGCATCATCTGAACATTCTAATGACCCAACCCATGGAAACAGAACCAAATTCTTCAACCCAGCTTCTAGGATCTTACCTCAGGAGAGTCTTAAAATTATGAAAAGATATACATATAAGGATGTTTGTTACTATGTTATTTATCATGTAAAAATTGTAAACAGCAGGTTATTGGTAGAGTTCCTTCAAAATGAGCTGTGGGCCGGGCGTGGTGGCTCACACCTGTAATCCCAGAACTTTGGGAGGCCAAGATGGGAGGATTACCTGAGGTCAGGAGTTCGAGATTAGCCTAGCCAACATGGTGAAACCCCGTCTCTACTAAAAATACAAAAATTAGCCAGGTGTGGTGGCGGATGCCTGTAATCCCAGCTACTGAGGTGGCTGAGGCAGGAGAATTGCTTGAACCTGGGAGGCGGAGGTTGCAGTGAGCCGAGATCATGCCACTCCACTCCAGCCTGGGTAACAGAGCGAGACTCCATCTCAAAAAAAAAAAAAGAAAGAAAAAAAATCAGCTCTGTGCAGTGCTACATGTGGATTAATGAAGCATTTGAAAGTTACAAGACAGAGATCCTCCCAAGCTCCTTTTGGTAATTGCAAGGGAACCTGGAATAGATCTACCCACCATGCTATCTGACCTTTCTAAACTTGTGTGTCAGTTACAAGGTTTTGGTCCACTTTTTAGATGAGCAAGCCAAAGGTGAGGTTCATGCAGCTGTGGCACACCTGTACACAGGTAAAGCTTTCGGACACAGTGGCCTCTGTTACTCAAGGGTTCTTACCCCAGTCAAAGGGTGTTCTACTGCAAGTAGTTTTTAAGAGAGAAAATTCAATGTGCATTTCCCTTTGGAATAATAATACTCTGAAGCACAGAGAGAACCTGGCACACGACAAGGGTGATGGTGATCACACCACTAGTAAAGAATCCAGTATGCACTGGGTACCTTCTCTGGACAGGCCCTATGCTGAGCATTTCTCATACTATTGTCTGATTTGATCCTCACAACAGTCCTAGTGATCAGTACTATTATTTTGCCCCCATTTGATGGGTGAGTTGGAGAAGATATACAATATATAAAGCTGGTGGTTTTTCTCGTGGCTTTTGCATCATCAGACAGTTCACCCCAGCTAAAGAAATGATGACGGGAACAAGAAAAAAGCCAAGGTTAAGGGCACTTCAGAACTTCAGAAAAACATTTGTTGCCTCTTCCAATTCTTGGATTTGTTGGGACAGAGAAACGCTGTTTAAAAACAATTGAAGAGCCAAAGACATAAAAGTGTTTGTTTGTTTGTTTGTTTTTTCTTTAAATGCCCTAAGCTATTTTTCATCTCTAAAAAAAAAAGCACAGGGTAGAAATTTCCATTCACCTATGACTGGCTAATCTTTAGCGATCACTTAGCAACTGGGTAACAAATGGAGGTTGGCAAAGCCCGGCTGATTAGCATTCTTTTTTAGTCAAAAGATCAGAGTTATTACAAGACACGGCCAACAGCTCTGAGGGTTACAGGCGATGGAAAGGTCAGGCAAAGTTGCTGTTCATTTTGTTTGTCTTTTTTGTTTTTTTCCTTCAGAGCAAAACAAGTTTTCTTTGTTTATTTGGTTTAAAAAACTCATAAGATCTTTGCAAGAGAACAGATCCTGGACTGTGGGGAGGGTCCCCAGCTTGCTCAGTAGAGCTTCTCAGTTTTTCTGTCTCTACAGAAATATACATCACCCATGATAATGAAGATCAGCTACGAAATGCTTTGAAGTTTCTACAAAAAAATTAATTGTACAATAGATTTTCACCAGTGGAGCAAATAACAGCCATAATTTGCAATAAGTGAGGAAAACACATTTACAATCACAAAGAGAATTAAAAGAAGCTTGAGAGGCCAACTAGTCCAATCCTCCCATTAGGACATACCTCCTGACCAGTGAAAGGAGGAAGGGGGCCGCTATCTATCATTCTTGGTTATCCACTCCCAGGGTTCACAGCATCTGTATCAGGAAGTTCTTTCTTAAGTTTCAATGGAGTCCCTCTTGCTACTATTTCAAGCTAATCTCTTCTTGTACTCTTCATAAAGGAGGCATCAATCTTTCTTAAGAGTTATCTTAGTCTTGCTTGATGTGCGTAATGAATTCATAAAGACCTTTCTCTTCTCCAGGTTCAATATTTTTAAATCCACTGGGCCTGGCAGTAGGACTGGACTTTCTAAGTCCTGAACATAGAAAGATTTATAACACAGCCCTTGGCTGCAAGGAGCTTATGTTTTCATGGGGTAAAGTAGATGTTTAAAGAAATGATGGCAGCAGAGTGTTATTGTGTAAAGTTCTGACATTCTTTGTTTTTGAAACTTTGCATTTTGATATCTGTCCATTCAAGATTACCCTATTTTTCCATTTCAAAATTTTAGCTATACTTTTATTACAAAACTTAATTCTTCATTCCACTGATGGGGTTGGGGTGGGGGGCGGGGTGCAGGAATAATAGAATGGGCCTGCCATCTAGTGGCAAAATGAGACAAAAAGAACACCAAACTGTACCAGCATCCTTGTATCTATAAGCAGGAGAACAAGGAGTATATTTCCTGGATTCAAGGTATCAAAAATTGTAAGATGCACCATTGGTTTAGTAAGGGAACAAAAAGACCAAAAATGGAAACAAATACAACAAATATATACATCATCTGGATTTTAGAAATCCTAGGAGAAGTGAGGGGCATCTTAAGGAAATATGCTCATTTCTCACTACTTTCTCTCTAACAGTTGGCAGCTGATGATGAGTAGTGAGTGTAGCTAATGATGGGGATTACCATGCACCTGGTCCCTGCTATATGCTGAATATTTCACAATTGTCCACAAAAGGGATATCATTTTAGCCATTTAACACCTGGAGAATGGGAGGCTCAAGAAAGAATCCACTCTTGACCTCAGAGCCAGCATTTAAACTCAGAAGGCTGGCTTACAGAGTTCACAATTGTTCTAGTCTCCTAAGCTCCCTTCTGCTTTCTGTGCAAACCCTAGTGCTTCCCCGCTGCTTTCCTTGAACTCTCTCCTAGACACACAGACAAGGTCTGATGACTCCAATTATTGGACTTCCCTGCATACTCCAGTTCACTCAGTTCACTCCCCTCTCCTGGATCAGATCCATGAGGCTGTCAGCTCCTGAAACTGTTCCACCTCAGAAACCTCTATCTCAAGCCCCAGGGTATGGCTCTGTTCCCATCACCTCTTCTCTTCCACTTCCTAGTGATTTCTAGAAAACCTTTCCTCCCTGCTTACAGATGCCCCCTAACTTGCAGACACCCTCTAAGTGGTCCTGAGATAGCACCCTGATTCCTTCACAGCCTTGGCATGAAATTTAGGAAGGCAGGAGTGTCCCAGAGGACAACATGGAGATGCAGAGAGAACAGGTGGTCCAGGGGAGGCCTAGGGTCAGGAGATGAGGCCAGAGAGGGTGGCCCCCTTATCAATAAAGGCAAACATCAGGGGCCTTGAAATTCTTCAGCAAGTCTCAGCATATTGGTCCAAAGGACAAGTGCAATTAGACACATCTCAAGAAAGAATGGTGCAGAACATTTGGGGACAGCCTCTCTATTCCACAGCAGAGACCAGCATGCTGGGAGAGGCCCGTCCCACCAGGAGTATGGGTAGGTCTCTCCCTGCACCCAGAGGCATTTTAGGAAAACAGGAGGGAGATGCAAGACAGCTTAAGTTAACCCAGAAATGACTACTTTAAGCCATAAGAAACAGAATTTTCTTGCTTTGGCAAGTTTAAATAGTATCCCACCCCAGCCTCCAGCATTGGTAGAAATGAGGCTCTAAACAGCAGTTACAGAAGATAAATGAAGACCAAATCTATGCAGATTTGAATAACAGCATGTATCTATCAGTATTCAAGAAAGTAGACTCACTGTGGATATCATGGAAGAAGAGACAGGATAGGGATTAGACCTGACACAATTGTGGGAGAAGCTGGGAAGGCAGAGATCTGGAAGGTGAAGTGAGAGTATCAGAGAAAACTCACTGTCCAGTCCTCCTGAAGTCCTGGCCAAGCGGATGGATCACAGCTTGCAAGAGATAGGGAAGGAAGGCCAAGTGCTGTTGGGCTGCTGAAACAGGATGATAGTAGGAGAGCTGGGATGTGTGGGTAGGGAGTGTTGGCCACTGCAGGTCTACGGCCAAGTGGCTGGTGCTGGGCCAACAATCAGAAAGAAGACCTCAACATGGAGAGGAACAGAGCAAAGACGGGCTGGGACCCACAGGGCATTGCTCATCTGATAGTCACGATATCAGCCTGCAAAGGGATCCAGAAAAAAACGACCACTATTTCTCTTCTGCCTCTCAAATCTCATGCAAGTGTCTCTTTTGGCCAACTCTATTTAGGATCCATAGAGGGAAGGGATTCTGAAAAACATAGTTCCTAACATAGCCAGAGGTGACTGTGGAACAATCCAGCACACTGAGTACATTTCAATCCTGCTTCAGGATTTGTAGCTTTAAAGTTATTACACATATGAACACGTGGCAGTGCCAAATAGCACCAGTTGAATTCAGAGAAAGCCACGGAAAAGTTGACTCTGGAAGTGGACCCGATATATTTTCTATCTAAAATTTTTTTCATGCACTGAACATTCATCACATAGTAGCTGACATGTGACAGATTCTCCGATGAGCAGTATAATTCATGACCTACACATGCTCTGCTACTGATACCAACATTTTCCCCAAACCTTCCTTCTTCCTTAGGAGAGAGTTCTCAACCAGGATCTGCCACCTCCAGTTATTCACAAACAGTGGCGGAAGAGGAAATTCCAAGCTTCCTGTCTGCCTTGCTTTCAGGGTTTCAAGAATAGTTCTGGTGAATCAATAACTGTCCTTTCAACAAGGATGGAGAGAAATTGAAAAGGTTGGCTGTGACATCAAATTGCAGTGTGGCTGCAATTTCCTTGTATTTTCTAAACAAGACCTTAAAGGCTCCAGAACATTAAAATGCTGTGGCTGTCATTCACTCTTACAATAGCCATTTCCTTGGACCGTCTTCCTTTCTGGATGATAAAAGCCCAAAATGCCAGGCACTGGCTGTCCTACCATCACACACAGCCAGGACCTGCCTTGTGTCCCAATCCTGGCTCCCAGCATCAGAGGGAAAGTTGTGAAAAGGTGTTGCTTTCTCCCGGATAAAAAGAAACATCCTTTTCCCTCCTCAGGCTTCTGCAGAAGACAGCTCTTGTGGCCGTCTTGAGAGCTGTGAGAGAAGTCAGGAGAATCACAGAGAAGCAAAACCCAGAACTGTGACACTGCTGACATTGTGAGACAACCCGCAACCACCCACTGCTTGACTCCTCTCATGCCAGATGATCAAGCCACTCTTGAGTAGGCGTTCTTGGGTAGATGCCTGATACATTTTTAACATTTCCAGTTTTGCAGGGGATTCACTGCTTTTTCGCAGCCCACTGGACTTAACTAGAGTGCCCAAGCAAGCCCACTTAGGGCCACAGAAAAACCCACGCGCTCTGTATGCAATCTCCATGCTTTCCTCAGGCTGCCTCTTGTGTTTCATGCCAGACTCTGCCACCTCCTGGCTTTGCTACTTTCTCTTGCCAGAGATTTGCTCTGAACCTTAGCTTCTGCTGACTCAATCATCAGGCTTTGGATGTATTAACACAACTTTGCCCTTTGTTCTCCTTCAGAATAAGAAGTCCATTTCCTGCCCCATGCATCCTTTCACCCCAGGTAACCTCATGCCCCAGCCTTGACACTGCCAAGCTAGGTCTACCTCATGCCCAGCAAACCTGTCCCAACCCACTCCTCCTATGGGCACAAAATAGATGAATGGAGACCACATGGAGTTAGTCCATAGGACTGTGTATAACAAAGCTTCATGGGAATTTTTCTAGGGTCACAATATATTTTCAGTTGAATGCACGGTGATTCATGCCTGCAATCTCAGCACTTTGGGAGGCCAAGGCAGAAGGACCACTTGAGGCCAGGAGTTCGAGACCAGCCGGGGCAATATAGTGAGACCCTGTCTCAAAAATTAATAAAATAAAATTTAAAACAATATTTTCTCCTATGTAATTCCTTAGAGTTGAATGCATAGACACCAAAAAGGGGAAAGTTTGAAAAATCAGCTATAGTACCAAGAAGAAATCAATGCCCAGAGAAGGAATAATACAAAATTCATTAGAGTCCCAGACTTGTCCTCTGTGTTAACTCTAGTCATGTATTTGTTTATGTGGAGGTCTTCTACAGTAAGTATTGGGGCAATACTGATACCTGTTAATGGATATTATGCCTTTGACAAACGATTTTTTTTCTTCCACTACATGCTAAATGCTGTCATTATCAATATAGAGAATGTAGTTAAACTTCCACAGTGGGCACAGGTGAGAATTTCACTGCCATCAATTTCAAAGCTAAACCCTGAACTCAGTCAGTATTTATAATATGTATGAGTTATAATTAGGACATCCAATTTGTCTTGAGTTTGCACATCATTATGCTTTGCAATGAAAAGTAAGCAGGTTCTTGGTGCCTGAATTTTGTTAATCATTCTTCTTGGTTGGGGACCTTAATCTTGGCTTCAACTCTGACATTAAATTAAATACACTTGCACACGAATTATTCTAACTGCCTTATTTAGCCAGAGAAGAACAGGGCCTAACCATGAAGCATTTCCCCATTACCTGCACCTGAGCTAGTCCCTGATCTAGCACCGTCACCTCTGCAGGCAGGCCTGGCAAGGTTTACCGTTCTGCCCCCTGCCCTGGGAATCCATATCCAGGTCTCTGAGTGCTGCTTCTTCTGGCCTACCCTATGCCCCGACAACCCTCACACCCACCCGCTACTCCAAATCTGATTGGGTCCCTCTACGTAGGAGTTTCCAAGTGGTAAACTGCACCTAGTGCTATCCTTTGGATATTTGTCCCCTCCAAACCTCATGTGGGAATTTGATCCCCAGTGTTGCAGGTGGGGACTAGTGGGAGGTGTTCGGGTCATGGGGGCAGATCCCTCATGAATTGATGAATGCCCTTCTTTGAGGTTGAGTGAGTTCTCATCCTTAGTTCCCACGAGAACTGGTTGTTAAAAAGAGCCTGGCACCAGCCCTTTCTCTCCTGCTTCCTCTCTGGCCATGGGATCTCTGCACACACCAGCTCCCCTTCACCTTCTGCCATGAGTGGAAGCAGCCTGAGGCCCTCACCAGAACCAGATGCTGGCACCATGCTTCTTATGCAGCCTACAGAACTATGAGCCAAATAAACCTCTTTTCTATATAAATTATCCAGTTTCAGGTATTCCTTTATGGCAACACAAAATGGAGCCGGACACCTAGACATCCAGGTTTATAAATGTAGACACATATACACGTGCATTTTCACACACAGCTTGTTAGAATGTGTGTGTCACTGGGGCTCTTTTATCTATACACTTGGAAAAAAGCGTCTTCTTCATTTTATTTTTGCCTTTGCTCACCTCGGCTCCTTTATTTCTGATACTAGCAACTCAAGAAAGGGGCATTTTAATTCAATCAACCAAGAAAATCAATCCCAATTGACCTCGGGACCATATTTTTATTTTCATTTAAAGTTAGCTAAAATTATTGAAAAGAATGAAAAATAATAAGAAACAGAAAAACCTAATAGCTTGGAACAACATGTATTCGCTAATTTTGTTTACTAATACCTCCATCCAGGGGAGTTATTTCTAGCAAGATTCTTTTTTATTTTTATTTTTATTTTTATTTTTTTTGAGTGGAATCTCACTCTGTCACCCAGGTTAGAGTGCAGTGGTGCCATCTCAGCTCACTGCAATCTCTGCCTCCCAGGTTCCAGTGATTCCCCTGCCTCAGCCTCCTGGGTAGCTGGGATTACAGGCACACACCACCATGCCCGGTTAATTTTTTGTATTTTTAGTAGAAATCGGATTTCACCACGTTGGCCAGGCTGGTGTCAAACTCCTGACCTCAAGCAATCTGCCCACCTTGGCTTCCCAAAGTGTTGGGATTACAGGTGTGAGGCGCCACGCCTGGCCGGCAAGATTCTTTTTTATTGAGGCAATTAAAAGTTAGAAGAGAAGAAATGGTTGTGTAAAAATAGGAGCAAATAGAAAATGAGAATGGCCGGGCGCAGTGGTACATGCCCACAAGTCCCAACAGTTTCGGAGGCCAAGGCGGGTGGATCACCTGAGGTCAGGAGTTCAAGACCAGCCTGGCCAACATGGCAAAACCCTGACTCTACTAAAAATACAAAAAATTAGCTGGGTGTGGTGGTGGATACCTGTAATCCCAGCTACTCAGGAGGCTGAGGCAGGAGAATCGCTTGAACCCAGGAGGCAGAGGTTGCAGTGAGCCAAGATCATGCCTTCCATTCCAGCCTAGGAGTGCAAAAAAAAAAAGAAGAAAAGAAAATGATAATCTTACCATCTCAGCCCTCAAGTAAAAGAAAAGGGCAGGGCTAAGTCAGCAGAGTGATCAGGAAACCGATTCCACAGCCCTATTGCCTAAATAGGGAGAGACAAATAAGATTCAGGCATTTCCCCCTTGGTCTACATGTGGATTAGGTCCCCCACCAGTAAAGACTCCTCCCTAACAGTTCTCATAGTTGTTCACCTAAACCCGAGCAGTGCTCTGGGGTGCATTAGCTGGTGAGAAGCTCTCCTTGCTTGAGCCAGTTTTAGGAGAAGGAACAGTGGGATTGAAAGTCACTAGGGAGCTAGCCTATGGCCAAGTGCTATGAATGGCCTGCCATGTTCCAGAAACCCCCATGTGAGATCTTTCTCTGGGTTAAAGCTCCATGGTTGCTAATTGCTGTGAGAGTGATAGAGTCCCCTAAGTCTAATCAAGCCTGGAAGCTGAAGCCCTGAGAGGTTCCCAAACTCCAGAATTCTGCCAGTTATACGACTTTCATTTAAATTTTCTTTTTAATTGAGAAGGGGTCTCACTCAGTCACCCAGGGTGGGGTGCAGTGGCTTGATCACAGCTCACTGCAGACTCACACTCCTGAGTTCAAGCAATCCTCCTGCCTCGGCCTCCTAAGTAGCTGGAACTATGGGACACGCCACTATGCCCAGCTAATTTTTTTTTTGGTAGAGATGAGGTCTCACTACTCTGCCCAGGCTGGTCTCAAACTCCTAGCCTTAAGCGATCCTCCTGCCTTGGCCTCCCAAAGTGCTGGGATTACAAGCATAAGCCACCATGCCTGCAGTTATATGACAATGATTGTTTCTCTTTAAACGAGGAAGCATTAGCTCAGAGAACTGAGAAATCCCTGTATGTAGTAGATGAAGCAAACCATGCTAAAATAAACACATATCATTGGAGAAGCTAAGATTATTCTTAAAGCTAGGTCAGTCATTCTAGCTGCCAATCAAAACCTGCACACAAAAACCTGGACATAAATATTTATAGTAGCTTTATTTATTTATTTATAATTTGGCATAGTTGATGCCAAAACTTGGAAGCAACCAAGTTGCCCTTCAATAGGTGAGTGGATAAACAAATTGTGGTGCATCCACACAACAAAATACGATTCAACAATAAAAAGAAATGAGGTATCAGGCCATGAAAAGACATGAAGACATTTTAAATGCATATTACTAAGTGAAAGAAGCCAATCTGAAAAGGCTACATACTATATGATTCCAACTATCTGACATTCTGGAAAATGCAAAACCATGGAGACAGTCAAAAGACCGGTGGTTGCCAGGGGTTGCAGCGGAGGTAGGGAAAGAGAGGGGGATAAATAGGTGGAATACAAGGGGATTTTAGGGCAGTGAAACTATTCCATATGATACGGTGATGGCAGATATGTGTTATCATACGATTGTCAAAACCTCATTCAACACAAAGTGGATCCTAATGTAAACTATGGACTTCAGTTGAGAATAATGCATCAATATTGGCTATCAATTACAACAAATGCACCACACCGATGCAAGATGTTTATCATCGGGGAAGCTGTCAGGTGAAAGATTTGAGGAGATACATGGATAAAGGGGATAAATAGTATATAGGAGATAAAGAACAAGACTTGGCTGAAAGAAGGCAACATATTGGAAAGAGGTTTTATAAGAAGCCATTCAAGTGAAGAAATATAAGGATAGACTGAGAGCCGATTCTTTGTTAAACCCGTGCTTTCCAGGCCTTGTTCTTCACAATCTTTACCAATCTTCAGCAATGCAGAGGAGGAACTAGAAACTCTGGGAGACCTGAGATTCATCTACACACCTAGAAGGTGGTAAAAGCAGGGTTTGGACGAGGTCTGTCTGACTCACAGCTCCTGATCCTTCCTCCACCCCACCCTACCTTTGTCTACTTAGAGGAGACCCCAGCTTGTCTTCTACTTGGGACAGGGGTAGCCATGGAAATACTAGGAACAACTTAACAGTTATTCCCAGCAGCTTCCTAAGGAGATTTTCTCTGCAAGAACAGAGGATAATGAATTCTCCTAATGAATGAGAGAAACCCCAGAGGTAAACAGAGATGCAAACACCCAAAAAGGTCACGGCCACAACGACAGCCCAGCAAGACAGCATCGAACGAGGAGTCTGCTCTGTCTTTAGAGAAGAGGGGTGTTTTCTGAGAGCCGCTCCCTGCAGATTCCCTGCTGATCTGGCAGCTCCAGCCTAGCGCTCAGAGGAAGCCACAATGAGAAGACCAATTTTCCACAGTCGTAAGAAGAGACACGTCCCCTTCTGTGTATACATTTCTCTTGTATTCACTGTTTTCACTCAGCCCCCTGCAGCCTGCATGAGACTTGAAATTGCAACCCTTATACCTTCAAGTCCAGATTATCCTTCTTAAAGGGAATCAACCATTGTTGAAATCCCCAGAGAATCCCCCAACCTCATTTGTACCACTTTTTGTACTGCTTTCCCAGAAAGTTCAAGCCCTAGACTAAAGGAACACATGAAGTAAAATTGATGTTTTTGAATGGTAAATCCCAGCCAAGAATCCAACCGAACATGGTGTACCAGGGCCCCAAGCATGCTTCCTGTTCCCCACTAGCTACCGGCTCCCAGGCCCATTCCTCCTCAGACTGCCGTGGGCCTGTGCAGACAGCCCTAGAGGAGGCGAGGAGGTTCCTTCCAGACTGGACGAGGTCTGGGTAAGGGCAGCAGGCACAGTGCAGACTCCTCCTGCAAGCTCAGGTCAGGGCACAGTCTGGCTGCCGTCGAGGTTTGGATCTTAATCTCCGATTTGGCTCTAAAGGCTGCTCAGGCAGCACCCAGTGCAATAACTGTGGGGCAAAATCAAGAAGTATCTAGCAGGAGAGGGTTTCCAGAACAACTGTGCCAAGGGTTCTAAAAACTGAGCATTGAGCCTATGGACACTAGTCCCTGGATGATCTAGCAGGCCGAGGATCCTACTTTAACCTGTTCTCCCAGCCAAGCAGGAACAAACCACATCTGACTTAATATACTCTTGTGGAAGATCTACCTGCTCTATGCTTCCTCACAGTCTCTGCTAGAGCCACTAGCATGGTACAAGTGACAACAAGCTTGCAGGACGGACATGTGGGAGATAAGGGGGAAAGGGAGGAAAGAGAGGGAAGGAGGGAAAGTAGGGAAGTGAAAACAGTCTCTAGGTGGGCAAAGGGTAATGAAAATTTCAGTGCTAGAACTCCTTTCTCCTCCCTGCTTCATTTCTGTATCTTTGAATCTTATCATTTGCTCTAGACCCCAGTGAAATCTCCTCTACAAAGTCTTCTTTAATGCCACAACTGAATACTGAGAGCTCCCCATTTCCCAAGTGTGTTGGGCAATTTCAGTCGGAACCACCAACACAGCCCTTTATGACATGCCTCTGGTTTCGAGTATATAACCTTTGTTCCTGACACACTCTCCAAACAGGAGGCTTCACTTGCTCAAGGACAGTTATGCTAGACACTTTCCTTGTAGCCAAGATCTAGGACTCCACTTCACCCTTCAAGATGGGCATTCGCTCACTGATTGAACTCCCTCCCCAAGTCCCAGCATGCTCTCATCTATGTAGGCACTGGCAGGAGAACCCTCGAGAGCTTTTCTTCAGGACCAAGGGAAGGCAGTGCTCTTGTTCCCTATCTCTGGGCCTCCAGAGTATGAGGGCACAAAGGTACAGCAGAGGGCCTGCCAATCCTTGGCTCAGGCATTTCAGGTGGTCTGGAGCTGATATTCATCCAGAAATGGGTTACTATTTTTCAAACACACACACACGCACATTTGATTTATAAAATACAAGCCAGGCATGAGAACTCATGCCTGTAATCCCAGCACTTTGGGAGACCAAGGCAGGAGGATTGCTTGAGTTCAGGAGATTGAGACCAGCCTGGGCAACATGAAGAGGCATTGTCTTTTCTTTGCTTTTTTTTTTTTTTTTTTTTTGAGAAGGAGTCTCACTCTGTCACCCAGGCTGGAGTGCAGTGGCGCGATCTCGGCTCACTACAACCTTCACCTCCTGGGTTCAAGCGATTCTCCTGCCTCTGTCTCCTGAGTAGCTGGGATTACAGGCACCCACCATCATGCCTGGCTAATTTTTGTATTTTTGTAGATACAGGGTTTCACCATGTTGGCTAGGCTGGTCTTGAACTCCTGACCACAGGTGATCCACCCACCTCAGCCTCCCAAAGTGCTGGGATTACAGGCGTGAGCCACCATGCCTGGCCAAGAGGCATTGTCTTTACAAAAAAAATTGGTTAAAAATTAGCCAGGCGTGGCAATGCATGCTTGTGGTACCAGCTAATTGGGAGGCTGAGGTGGGAGGTTTGCTTGAGCCCAGGAGGTCAAGGCTGCAGTGAGCTGTGTTCACACGACACCACTCCAGCCTGGGTGATGAAGTGAGACCCTGTCTCAAATAATAATTTAAAAGAATAAAATACAAAGTCATTTCAAGCCATTACTGACTTTTTATTAACATTTTGTTATAAATTTATTTTTAAATAGGTAGACATTAGAAGTTCAGGTCCCAGGATTTTTTGACATTTGAAAGAACTTCAATGCCATATTACAACATTTTGGAACTACTGATCCATACATGAATGCTGTTCCTCTCCTCATTCACAGTCAGGTGGCATGCTGCTAGCTGCAGCCCAGAATCCAGGTTCCCCATTTATGAACACACAGTCATTGAGTCTGCCAAAAATTAGCTTCTGAATTTGCAGAAGTTCAAGGCTTAGGGAAAAGTTTAAAGGCAACTGATGCAACAGTCACTCTTGACCAATTTGCCGGAAGCCGAAATCATACACAATCTATAAATATGACTTAAACAGTTCTATTTCAGTTTATAATAAACAATAAGGCTCAGCTCCAATCCTTCTCTCTCCCCAGTGAGGATTTTTTTTTTTTTTTTTGAGATGGAGTCTCGCTGTCTCCCAGGCTGGAGTGCAGTGGCGCAATCTCGGCTCACTGCAAGCTCCACCTCCCGGGTTCACGCCATTCTCCTGCCTCAGCCTCCCTAGTAGCTGGGACTACAGGCACCCGCCACCACGCCTGGCTAGTTTTTTGTATTTTTAGTGGAGATGGGGTTCCACCATGGTAGCCAGGATGGTCTCGATCTCCTGATCTTGTGATCCACCCGCCTTGGCCTCCCAAAGTGCTGGGATTACAGGCGTGAGCCACCGCGCCCAGCCCCCAGTGAGGATTATTCAGAGCCCTATCCTTGCATAGTTAGGAAAGGTGGGGACCAAGTTTCGTATTTCATAGTATTAACAGACACAACAAAACTCTCTTTCCTTGACCCAATTCACTGCCTTTATTTTCACAAACTACTTGGTGCAACAGCCATTTAGCATAGTGTGTCCCACTAAAATAAATGGGGGCATCATTTAAATGCCATACTAACTCCTTACGTTTCTACATGCTTATAAACCATGAGGCAACTATCAAGTTAATAAATATCCAAATTCCGATGGATTTACATATTATATTGTTAACACTGTATTTGCATTCAGAGCAAAAATGAAATGGGTCTTAAAATGAGTCGTGATAAAGTGATTGCTATCAAAAGGGTGGAACATGGATCCAGACAGCCGTGGGCTTGCAACTTTCTCTGTCGAACAACAAACATAGCCAAAGATTAAAGTGCTCAAATAAAAATTAGGGCAGGTCTGCCAACCCCATTTCCACCTCTACCTGATGAGACCAGTATTCATGAATTACTATGGCCCATAAACTGTGTTGTGCTTCTTATCCACTATTGAATTCAATCCTCCCTAACAGGCAGATGCTATTCTTGTCACTATTTAACAGATAAGGACACTAAGCCTCGGTTGTGTAAGAAAACACAAGTAAACAATCTAGTACAAAGCAAACTCAGGCAAAGTCAGACTCAGACCAAGATTTTCTGAAAATCCAAAGCCCATACTATTCCTCTTACATTACTTTGCCTCTGAAGTCAAATATCATTTCTTTGCCTAGCAGCCTTCACTTACAGCCATGGTGGGTGTGGACAGATCTGTGTATGGCTCTAGTAGAAGAAAGTGGGGAGATGTTTAGAAGGCTCAAAAAACTGTTGACACCAAAAATTCAAACTATCCCCTGTCCACAGAAGTCCCAGCTGAGTTTTTAAATCAATGTTCCCTCAGCTGACGCTGATAAGACAGAGATTTCAAAAATCAAATATGCACAGACATGTTCCACTTACTCACTCATGTAAACTTCTTAAAAACTCGGCAATGAATTACCATATGGAGCTCCAAGTACAAATGCTGTGTCTATCGCCTTTGAGGTCTCCAGGCAGAGGTGAGCAGTGAAGGAAGGACTCTAGGGGATGTGCATAATGCATGGTGGGCAGCTTACCCATCTCAGGAACTGGCTTCAGCCCCATGGCACCACAGGGATGGAGGTAAGAGATTGCAAACGCAGTGGGCTGACTGCAACTGTGCTATTAGGAAAACTGCTAACCCCAATCAGCAGCAAGCACACTTGATCTTCAGGATGACTTTGGAGCAGTTCTCAGAACCAAGCAGTGGAGACAAGGCCAAATGAGGTTATACATGACTCAGATAAAACTATGGATAAATTAATTTTGTTTTCTTGTGCAAACATTTATCCCAACTGAAGAATTATAGTGTTGGCATGAATATGCATTGAAAGAACAGAAGCTGAATTGTGTTCCAAAGGAATTGTATTGACTGCACAAGCAGCTAATGACATGGTTTACTTCTCTGGAAGAATCAGCACTCATTTTCAGAGTGACCTTATAGTTTAAATTCTTTGAATTGAGAGCACAATGAACAAGCTCCTCTACTGAATTTATAAGTGACTATGACACGGCAACACCAAGTCACTATCTGGGTAACTCATCTGCCTGTGGAAACCTGTGTTGATCATTGCTTTTGCACCAGCCTTCCTAAGCTAGTGCTGTCTGCAAACAGACCTTTCTGTGCAGATTAAAGAGAGCCTGATTCAGTAGAACCCACATGTCACAGATCATTTGCTTTGCCTCTCTCAACACAGAACTTTAGCATCTGATTAACGGAGGCCAGGTGTCCAACATCTGGCCAGATGGATTTGTTTCTGAGCAAAGTCAGAGGAAACCAGAGGTAGCCATGCACCTGGTCCCCAGTCAGCTTAGCCCTTTTAATGTGCCTAGCCATCCCTGAAGGTTTGCCCTGTTAACGAAATAGGAATTTGCCATTGCTATCTTTACAGGTGTTCACAAAGCCATAGAATAAAATGACTACAATTTGAGATCAACTGACCCAAAAACTTTATCTCCTAGAGGAAAGAAAACTAAAGTCCACAGAGGTTAAGTGACTAGGCCAAAGTTACCCAGCTAGGAGGTGGCAAAGCTTTTAAAGACACCAGACTCTAGATTCCATGGCCCAACCTCACTCCTGGTTATTAGTTGCATCTAAGACAATGGCTTTCAAACTTTGGCATCAGAATCATCTGGAGGGCTTGTTAAAACACAGATTGCCAGGTCCCACCCCCAGAGTTTCAGATTGAGTGTTTCTGGACTGGGGCCCTAGAATTTACATTTCTAACAAGTTCCCTGGGGAATGGTGATACTCTCGGTGTAGGGCCCATATGTGGAGATCCACTGAGGTAGCATGTGTGATTAGATAGGAGGAAAAGTTGCTCATCTGACCCTATGGACACAAAAGATTTATCTAAAAACTCAGAATAAGGAAGTTTGTTCATTTCCCAATCTGTTCTAGGCTATGTAAGTTAGGGGGAATTTGTCTTCTAGAATGTACATTTTAGAGGCTTTTAAATGTCAGGGGGAAAGGCTTCTGTTCATCCTGATAAACCATCCGAAGGAAGCTTTACATTTGAGTCTGAAATTAAAGATGAAGAAATAATCCTCAGACAAATATAGAAGCCCAGGGAAAAGGATGGGTGGCAATGGAAGGTGGGCACAGGCGTGTGGGCGGTGATATGGCTTGGCTGTGTCCCCACCCAAATCTCATCTTGAAATTTAGCTCCCCTAATTCCCACATGTTGTAGGAGGGACCCAGTAGGATATAGTGAATCATGAGGTTGGTTTCCCTCATACTGTTCTCGCGGCAGTGACTAAGTCTCATGAGATCTTCTGGTTTTATAAGAGTTTTCCCCTTTCCCTTGGCTCTCATTCTCTCTTGCCTGCTGCCATGTTAGATGTGCCTTTTGCCTTCTGCCATGATTATGAGGCCTCCCCAGCCATATGGAAATGTGAGTCCATTAAACCTCTTTTACTTTACAAATTACCCAGTCTCAGGTATGTCTTTATCAGCCCAGTGAAAATGAACAAATGCAGGTGGGAAAAGAAGGACATGATCAGTGGATGGAACAAGGAGCACTGGGGCTCAGAAGCAGTCTGGCTCAGTTGGGCACACGCAATCAAGAACATGGAAAAATGGCAGCTGGATTGTTGAGCTGGAATCAGGAATGCCAGAAATAGGATAGAGGGCAATGCGAGTGTTGGTTCACTAAGAGAGAAAGCAAGACCCAGCTGCGACTGCAGCTGACTCCATTCATTTATTGAATCATTCAGCAAGCATTTACTGGGCATCTCCTGCATGCTAGGCCCTGCACTAGGACTGGGGATACAAAAAGTAAGAAGGCATTGCCCAAGAAAGAGAAATTGTGAACACAAACAACTCTGATGGAATGGCATAAATCTTCAACAGAGGTACAAAGCACTGCATAGCAGAGTTAACTTCTGCCTGGAGAAACCTCTACTTGAGGTTTCTCTTGCTTTTATCACTGGCCAAAGGTTGGTTTACCCCAGCGCTCTATCCTTGGACTTCTTGTTGTTAAAGGCTTTTGGGGCCAGGGCTGGTATTTATGCCTGTAATCCTAGTGCTTTGGGAGGCCAAGATGGGAAGATCACTTGAGACCAGGAGTTCAAGACCAATCTGGGGAACATAGTGAGACCCTTATCTCTACAAAAGTGAGTAAATAAATTAGCTGGGTGTTGTGGCACAAGCCTCACTTGAGCTCAGGAGTTTGAGTGCAGTGAGCTATAGTCATGCCACTACACTCCATCCTGGGCAATAGAGCAAGACTCTATCCATAAAATAAAATAAAATAATATAAAATAAAAATTTAGTCTAGTGGTGACCTCCAAATGCTATACTTGAACTCACATGCTGAATATCCATCTCCAACCTGATTTCCTCTAAGCTCCATCTCCTAGGCTGTCACTTCCAATTGTCCTCTAGGCATGGATGCCTACATATCAACCTTTTTATCTCAACATGTCCAAAAACAGATTCATTTTCTTTCATATTTTTAATCATATAAGCTAATGGCTTTACTATCTAAACATCCTTCCAGACATTTTTGGCTCTTCTCACTTTCCATTTCTGATGTCACCAGAATCTCTTATTCCTACTCCCATAACTATCTCTTATCTGGCCTTTTCTCTCTGTAACCACTGCCTTCAGCAACACTCCACTATGCTGGCTCCTTCAGACAATTAGAAGTGTGAGGGAGAATGGATGAGAAAGGGGTAAAGGCCCTGGGCTGGCCTGTCACAGGCTCTGCCCAGAATTCAACTGGTTTTTGAATGGCCGGAGCAAAAAACCCATGCATGACCATCTCTGAATGTCAGACTAAGGGCATTTGACTTTATTTGGCTGGCCATGAGGAGTGTAGAAAAGCTTTTGTAGAGAGATGTGATGTAATCAGAGGTATGCATTAAGAAGATTAATTTGGCAGTAGCTTATAGGAAAGATTATATGGAAAATAGATTAGCAGTAAGGAGATCAGCTAGGACATAATTGCAAAAGGCCATATGATTAACAGGGAAGGTTTGAATTCAGTTGGCAGTTGTGGAAACAGAAAGTAAGAGATGGGGGAAATATTTTGGAAATAGAGTTGGTATTACTTTTTGAAGTCTGATGTTAAGGGAGGCAGAATTTAAGCATTAACTCTTGAGGTTCTATCCTTGACTAGCCAGGAGAATAGGGATTTCACTTAGGGAAAGAATGATGGGGCAAGGGGAGAAGGGAACGAAGAAATGCAGTGTTCAGATTTAGGCATGTTGAGCTTGAGGCACTACTGCGATGCTAAGAGAGTTGAGGGATTCAGATTGTGAGGCTGGGACAGAAAGACCAGAGCCTCATGGCCCTACTTAGAGGTGAAGAGCAGCTCTGCATGAAACTGATCAAGATGTAAGCCTGACCAAAATGCTTTTGTAACTGGTGATGATAAGAATACCAACACCCTTGAAGTAGAAAAAAGCCCTGTAAGAAGAAGGGGTGGGAAACTAGACTGCCATCACTGCTGTTCATGATGAGAAAGTAGAAGTGGCACAGTAGATTAATCATTAGCAGTGATGGAAGTAAGAGAGGCAGAATCCTAGTCAAAGGCTGTAGAAAGATTGGGAAGGACATGTTGCCTTGCATGGCGTGAATTAGTTTTCAGGCACAGAGACCTAGAAAAGGTAGGGAGAAAGAAGGAGAAAGGACAATAGAGAGTAGATAATAGATAATCTTAGAAAAAGACAAATAAATTAAAATCAATGTCAAAATAGGAACAATAGTCTGGAAGAATGAAAGATGGGGGTAACCCAGAAGAAACAATGAACTTTCTTCTGAATGGGAGACGAAAGCAAAAGAAGGGTCAAGGAATGGTTCATGAAAGAAATGAAGGATGAATGTTTAATGCAAGTCTTTAAAAATATGTAGAAAATGCAACAAGGAGTAAATACAGTATGCATATGAATGTAAGAATTATCAAGCTGTAATAAGGGTTATACATGAATTAAATGAATGTTTTGAGGGCATGAGCGAGACCACGTTGTTGCTTTTCCCTTAAGCAAGCTTAGCACATTGCCTCCTCACGTGGATGTTCTTCAGTCAGAGGGTGGGGAAGATTAAGGACAGAAGGCATCTAGGGCACCAGGTGAGAGAAACGACTGAGCACGGGACACAGGCTGGTAGGGAAGATAAGCGAACCCCAAATAGGAGTGCTGAGGGCTCCGGGATCTCTTGATCAGATGTGGGAACTGGTACCACTGAAGAAAGCTCAAGAGAAGTGCACTTGCTAGGAGAACCCAGATCCCAACTAAGACAAAGTGCAGAGAGCACTTAGGGCACTGATTGAGGGTACTGGCGAATTTGGCCACAGTGGGTTTGAAGTTGTCTGGTACTCAGTGGAAGGATTGGGCGGAGGAGTCTAAGTGAGCACAAGAGAGCAGAAAGCCTGAGAAGTCAGGGAAGAGGGAGGAGTTTGCACCTGCGAGGATAAAGGCGATGGAGCCTGACTTGTAGGTCAATCCCTTTTGTTCACTCAGGTCTCAGGATCCCGCCAAATGGAAAAATCAGTCATAGTTCTCCATCTCTGAGGGATGAAGCAGATCAACCTAAGCATTCCTCTATGGTTCCATTCTCGTGATCCATTTGTCTAAGACCGTCTCTTCCAGGACACCAAAGGCCTTGTTTGAGGAAAGCATGTGTTTGTTGCAGGGACATCGAATTAAAGTTAAACTTGCTTGTCTCCTAAGCCTCTGCCTTTAAATAGTCAATGACTTTCCTTGTCATAAATGAAATCTTCAGTTTACTTGGATGTTACTTTGATTCACTACCTTAGGTCTCTGTCAGGGAGACCCTCTCTAATCCTCTTGGGTCCTAAACTAGAGAATCATTCTGACTTTCACCTTCCTCAACACCCTGTCTCTCTGCTATTAGTCCTTGCTCAACACTGTCTGTTGCATCCATCCCTTCCTTCTATAACCAGTGGCACTACCCCCACCCAGATTACTATTGTTGACATTGCAGGAGAGGTGCTTTCTGAGGTCAGTGTCTCCAAGTGGAGGCCAGCTATCTCTCTCTCCAGGGCTACCTGGATGAATTTACCAATTCATTCAGGCTGGCCAATGCCCAAAGTCCACTGGGGAGGCTCAGAATCACAGTTTCATTAGAAATCTCAGAAACAGACTCACTAACCAAGCTAACAAATGCTAAAGCATATGTAAGAATCTCAATGTCGTAATATTCCATAAGAAATCCTGCAGCCACACAGGCCAGAATGACTAATATATTCTCTCTCTGGCATATCTGTGGAGGAAGTCTTTGCAGCAGTGTTTCCTGCTCCAGCAAAAGTCCTGCCCATAAGACTATAAATCTTCAGTCCAAAAAGCCAACACACTGCAACTTCCTTTTTTATTTCCTTCCACTGCTAACAAATTCCAGGGATGACTGCCATTTTCTTTACATGTGCTCGTAGATTCCATTCGATTACAGCCAAGCCTTGATGGCCTGGGGGAGGTTATTCTGTCTGTCTGTGTGTCCAGGTTCTTCACCTTATTGTGCATAAAATTAAATACAGAGGATGACAAAGGAAACCAAATGTGTTGAAATGCCATTATTAAAATATTTTTAAAATTGTCATATAGTAATATATGTGCATCTTTATTAGTTACAAAATCTAGCCCTGGGTGTCATAATTTTAAAGTAGTGATGAGCATAAAGAATATTTCAAATCCATCAACTATATGTGATAGGAGTGTATCTGTGATTTCTATTGGTGACAAAGTCACAGTTACTGCTCATAACTACTCTGGCTTATTATCTACATTCATAATTTAAGAAAATGCTAAATTGCAATCAGAGGTTTGTATAAAGATGTAATTTTTTTTCTCATCCAGTAATCACAGGTTTCCTGAATTCTGCTCACAGACATCAAGGATCTGTGGAGCCCGGGTTAAGAGCCCCGACTGAGTTGATGTGGCATGGCTCTGCTTTTCTCATGACACGCTGATTTCTTAGTGTATCTCTCACATCACAGTTTCTAAGTTCTTGGGCAAGTCATTCCATTTCATAAATACTACCTATCGTTATTAGGTATATTCTCCATCTTTGCAAGAACATTGTTTTTTACATTTGAAAATGTATGAGACAATCACCAAAAACTGGAAACAACTGAAATGTCTGCTAAGTGGCAAACTGATAAATTGTAATGTATCTACTCCATTGAATACTACTAGTAAATTAAAGAAAAAATTAATAAAAACATGCAACAACATAGAGGACTGTTAAAAGGAATTATGCCAACTTCAAGAAGCCACACTGACAAAGCTATTTACTGCAGGACTCAATGGGTATGACATTGTGGAACAGGCAAAACTATAGCCACAGAAAACAAATCAGTGGTTGCTGGGGGCTGGGAGGAAGGAGGAAATTCACTACAAAATGGTGTGAGAAAACTTTTTGGATGGAAATATTACAACTCTTGATTCTGTTGTTAATTACATGACTGACATACATTTGTCAAAATTCATATAACTGTACACCTAAAAAAGAATTTTACCATATGTAAATTATAGTGCAATATATCTTTTAAAAGTATGATAAAATATATTCAGACCTTCACATAATAGAGGTCTTTTTAATAACATTTCGTTGAGAAAATACAAGTGTGCATGTAGCCTCGAGAATCTGCAATAACTCCAGAAGGGCAGGGGGTGCAGATAACCTTGACCCACAGGCTGGACCCTATTTATTACACAACTATATTAGTGTCCTAAATGGCCACTTAGCCTGTATATTTTTCTCCTCCAGATTCTTCCAGGCTCAGTCTCTCCAGTTTCCATCCTGTTGTTCTGTCAATTACCCAGAACTCTCAATAACCTCTTTTAATTTTTGTTCTGTCAATAACCCAGCACTCTCAGAACTCTCAATAACCCCTTTATATAGACTCGTTAGTGGAAAGGACTTTGAAGGTCATGAATTTCCAACTCTGACTCACTGCCGATCCCCATCCCAAGTACTCCTGCTTGAGGTCAGCGAGCTTCTACTTGGGTACCCTAGTGGAAATGGGGCACCCCACCTCATGAGATAGAGTGCTCCACGGGTAATAGCCCTGAATTACCAGATAGGTTTATGTTTTTACTTACAGAGAAAACTCAAACTTCTCGGGAGAGCACTAAAGATCCTCCACAGTCTGACTCCAAATGGTGTCTCTGGCTCATCTCATTAGGTTCATCTAATCCACACAGTAGGCCCTGCTCTACTCCTTGTTCTCAGGCCATGCCTAGTGTTCTTCCACTTTTGCACCTGCACTCATTCTGGTTTCTATGTCTTGTAAAACAGATTGTCTTGTCCTGTAAACTCAGTGCTCAGAGACACTCCCTCATCCTTCCTTCTCTGAAGAGGCTCCAAGAGTCCAATAACATCTATGATAGCAATAACAAATATCATAGCCAAACACTCTTAACTAGGCCTCAGTGTGTTATGCTGAAATTCCCAAACTAGGTGTAATAAATGGTTTACAGGAATGGTCCCTTCTGCCCTTGGAGTTGCCAAATGAGGCCTGGGGAAGCTGGATTCCCTGGGCTCATTATCTCCAAATGGAGCAATCTCTTCCATTTATCCCAAAATGCTAATACACACACACACACACACACACACACACACACACAAAATAAATATGTGTGTATATATAATATATATAATTTTATCTATATAGAAATTATTTTTATGCATGTGGAAAACTGAAGAAGCACAGCATTCAGATGTCTCTAGGGCCCAGACTCCATCAGATCCCAGGCTCTAGAACTGCTCCTACCCCTCCTGACCTGCTTGTTCCATTGTTTCCATGACTATCCCACTGCCTTACTCTTGGTCCGACCCTCTCACCCTAGCCCATTAACACTGATTGATGCTTCGTCAGATTCTATGCTTGGTTACTACTCCTAGGTTCTGGATTTTCCTCCATTCCTGGTTCCACAGCACTCACGCCATTAATTTCTTCTTCCAACCCCATCAACTTGAAGCTCTCAAATGCTTTCCGACTTGTATGGGAGAGGAATTCCACACACTGCTCCTTTTTTCTCTGTAGATTGTATTTCTCCTTGATGATCAAGCTTCAATCTCACCTCTTCACAGACACCTTCCACGATCCCAAAGTCACTTCCTCCCCCTGTGAATTACCATCCACCTTATCAACTGTTTCCTGTTGACTGGGCATATTTTTTCCTACTTCTTCAACTTTTATTTTAAGTTCAGGGGTACATGTGCAGGATGTGCAGGTTTGTTACATAGGTAAAAGTGTGCCATGGTGGTTTGCTGCACAGATCATCCCATCACCTAAGTATTAAGCCCAGCGTCCATTAGCTATTCTTCCTGATGCTCTCCCTCCCCCAGTTGCCCCCCTCCAACAGGCCCCAGTGTGTGTTGTTCCCCCCATGTGTCCATGTGTTTTCATCATTCAGCTCCCACTTATAAGTGACAACATGTGGTAGTTGGTCTTCTGTTTCTGCATTCATTTGCTGAGGATAATGTCTTCCAGCTCCATCCATGTTCCTGCAAAGAGCATGATCTCATTCCTTTTTATTTCTGCATAGCATTCCATGGTGTGTGTATGCCACGTTTTCGTTATTCAGTTTATCATTGATGGGCATTTGGGTTGATTCCATGTCTCTGCTATTGTGAATAGTGCTGCAATAAATATACGCATGCATGTGTCTTTATAATAGAATGATTTATATTCCTTTGAGTATATACCCAGTCATGGGATTGCTGGGTCAAATGGTATTTCTGCCTCTAGATCTTTGAGGAGTTGCCACACTGTCTTCCACAATTGTTGAACTAATTTACACTCACACCAACAGTGTAAAAGCGTTCCTTTTTCTCTGCAACCTCACCAGCATCTGTTGTTTTTTGACTTTTTAGTAGTAGCCATTCTGACAGGTGTGAGATGATATCTCAGTGTAGTTTTGATTTGTATTTCTCTAAGGACCAGTGATGTTGAGCATTTTTTCATATGTATATGTTCTTAATAATTAAATTATAAGCAATTTGAAGGCACATGCCTCTCTTGATAGCTCCCATAGTGATGGCTAGCACATTGGCTCACATTAGGAAGATGCTTAATAGTTGCTTCTTTTAAATTAGTTGCTGAATTTAAAATATCTCTCTCAGTTCCAAGGTTGAAAGAAAATAGAAGTAGCCAAAATCTATATCCTGAACCATGCACGATGGATTATGGCCACAGAATCAGTACAGCTGATCTAAGGGATATGTAAGTACAGACACAGAGTCAACCAAATAAATCCTCTTTAATTCTGGCTGGTGCAATTGACCCATACCCCAATGCAGTCTCTTGGTAAATGGGGTAAGTTATTAAACATCACAAGGATATGTTTGGAGAGGATATGGTGTATATCATATCAGGTATCCAGAAGGCCACACCCCACTTCCTCCTTCCTTCACAGATCATGGCCAGAGAGGCCACCTAAGTGGCCTCCAACTTCGAGTTTGTTTTGCTACACTAGCTGCATGAGAGCTCCGGGGGGCGGGGTGGGGGGAGATAAAAGAAGCCCAAAGGAAACGTGCCAAATAGATTCTTTTAAAAAAATACCTTAAAAATTTAAACTTCCTCTTTTGTCTGCATATATGCCTCATAGGTAGGGGTGGGTGAGCTTTGAGTAATTCTAGAAGCCAAAACTCTTAACTGTGTCTAATAACTGTTTATGGATAAAATCTTCTAACACGTGTGTGATCACTAAGACAGATATGAACCTGGACCAAGACATGGGTGTCTTGCCTGAATCATCAGAGCTACTGATATACAGCAAAATTCCCCAGATAGTGACAGGTGTGTTCTCAAGCCATGGGTGGGACTGAAGTTGCCACTCTTGGTTATACAGTCCCCAAATATGGGGCATGGCAGCACGCAGGCTAAGAGTTGTGGAAGATTCTTACACAAGGGAGTTCTCAATGGTTGTTCCCAACCAGGTTAGCCCCCAAAATTCAACCAAGAAATTCAAACTACAATTAACAAAAATAAAATATGGTCTAATTAATATATCCTAGATAATGTTTGCCTTTACTTGGATGGCTATTTACATGGACAAGGGAAGAAGGGAAGATAAGGGAAAAGGCTTTTTATGTGTTTATTCAACACTGGAGGAGGAGAGGCATGCCAGATAAGGCAGACACGGGCATTCCAAACACAAGAAAGGTATGTGCTGCAGAGAAGTCAGATAACTTTCCTAGGCTTTCCTGCAGTCCGGATGAAATACTCTCAAAAAATTAGCCCGGGCCCTTTGCTCCAATTTCTCGCTTACCTAGCAACCATCTAACTATTAATTAAACTGGTATTATGGTTTTAACATGAATCTTTTATGACTTGCTTACCATTAATCAAACCCCCGAGGCTTATTCACCTCAAGGGGAGCTGACAAAGTTGAATTATTCAACCTGCAAAGATCCGGGGCCCCCAAATACCATCATTTCCACTCTCCCCTAACCCCCACCATGAGGCCCAGTCTCAGCACTCGGCTAGCCTATGCCCAACTCGGGGTAATCAGCTTAGACATATTAATATTAGTGGGCATTTCAGTATCAACAGATCACTGTCTAGCAGCTGACAGGCACCCTCAGAAAATAAACCAAGAAGAAAGCGTTTATCTATAATATCAAAATTTTTCATAGATAAACCTGCCCATTATAAGGAAGAGGGCAGAAGAACCCTAAACTAAGAGCCAGGCAACTTGTTCATTAATCACAGCATATTCTGTAGGAGGAGGAGAAATGTTGTCATCAAATTCATCTTTTTCACCTCAATTAAACATCTATGCTACAGCCCTATACTCAGATTGAGAGGAAAAACAGTACGTAGCTAAGAAAAGACATAAACTTGTAACTGAAATGCTTCACTGGTGCTCCTTTTGTTTTAAGGCATTGGATCTTCATAGCTACTGATCGTGCCCAAGCACACAGTATCTGCAGCAACCACTTAGGCCTCCAGGAATGTGGTGACCATTGACCTTAATTCATTCCCCTTCATGGATCCTATGTAACCATCCTCCAAAAAGAGCTTTCGCAAACTCAAATAAACACAGGAAAGGAAGACCTTCTTATCTTTGAGAGTATACGTTTAGCCCTATAACCCCCTCTTATCATAAATTGCTTCTTAGGCAAGAAACACTGGATTTTTCTTGTATTTGTCATTGCCATTGGTTCCATACAAGCATTCATTTAACAAATAATGCATTCCATCTCCGTTTTTTGCTTTTTCCTTCATGCTTCAGCCTTGGTTTTCTCTCACCTAAAACACTGCAAGCTTCTTCTCCCAGAACTCTCACTTTGACTCCAGACTACCTACATTTAATCTTTAATTCTCTACCAAAATTTTCTCTTATTTTTATATCTTTTAATTTTAATTTTAATTTTTGTGGCTACATAGTAGGTATATATATTTATGGGGTACATGCAATGTTTTAATACAGGCATGCAACGTGAAATAAGGACATCATGGAGAATGGGGTATCCATCTCCTCAAGCATTTATCTTTTCAGTTACAAACAATCCAATTACACTCTTTATTTTAAAATATACAATTATTAATTATAGTCACTCTGTTGTGCTATCAAATAGTAGATCTTATTCTTTCTATTTTTTGTACCCTCTCGTCTTTTTATATTAAAAAATAATCTTTATCTCTGTAAGCTTTATCAGTGATTTTCCAATGAAATTTAGGATCTTCTCTGTACCCTGAATTGCCTGACTTTCTCCCCACTTCCTTGTCTTATTCAAATGCAGATTTCGTTAATGATTTCCAAAGCAATGATAGTTCAGAAAGCAAGCAAGTCAAAGTGACCAAGGGCATGGCCTGAAAAGTGTTCTAAGAGAGGAATTTACAGAACAACTATTAAATGATGCCAATAGGATTGTATTAGTCCGTTTTCATACGGCTATAAAGAACTGCCTGAGGCTGGGTAATTTATAAAGGAAAGAGGTTTAATTGACTCACAGTTCAGCATAACTGGGGAGGCCTCAGGAAACTTACAATCATGGTAGAAGGTGAAGGGGAAGCAAAGCACCTTCCTCACAAGGCGGCAGGAAGAAGTGCCAAGCAAAGGCGGAAAAGCCCCTTGTAAAACTACCAGAACCTGTGAGAACTCACTCACTATCACAAGAACAGCATGAGGGAACCGCCCCTCATGATTCAATCACCTCCACCTGCTCTCTCCCTTGACACATGGGGATTATGGGGGTTATAATTCAAGATGAGATTTGGGTGGGGACACAAAGCCTGACCATATCAAGGATCAAGTGGTGGGTTGAAACTAACAGGATGAGATATATCAGATACAAACACAGGGTCCTATATTTGGGTCAAAATTCATAAATGATCAAAGCACAGGATGACAGATAATATAGGTCATTTTAGATTATTGTGGCCAACAGATCACAGTGGGTAGTGTTATGACAAAGGGAGGGTCACAGTTACTACAGTTACAGATGGATTCTGGGTACAACATTTGCACTCAAGTGCCTGCCAAGGGAGGCAACAGTCTTGACATCCTGTGGCCTGATCTACTTCAGGGACTGTGTCTTGTTCAGAGCATCACATTTGAAGAGAAACTTTGACCAAGGGGAGTATGCCAGAAAAGGAAGTTCAGGATGCTGAGGATCTTAGGAACTATGTCTAAACAAGATTCATTCACAGAAGTGGGAATGTCTATTTGGCAAAAAGAAACTACTACTTACATGGCTGTTGGAAGACCAGCAATCACAAACTCAGTTTTTCAAAAGGCTGGGCAGAAACACAGATGAAAGAAACGGGCCATGTGTAAGAAAAGATAAAAGCTCAAGCATGATATGCCACTAGAGAATCACCAAGCCTCAGCATTGGCAGGGAGGCCTGGGGAGTAGTGATGTCTGAGAGTGACGTTCTGATGATCACTGTCATGCGTAAATGTTGGCCTAAAGCTGCCAATATTTTTGATTTAAGAGAAGCAAGAAATCCAAATTTTTATGCAGCATGTCTCAATTTTTAATTTTGGCAACTATTACAAAATGTTTAAAGAGACTCTGTGCAGCCCAAATACAACATATCTATGGGCTGATGGCAGCCCAGGGTTGCCAGTTCACAGGGTCTACAAGAGATGATTCTTAGTTTCAACAGGGTACAGTGCTGAAACGCGTGCACATTAGATTTTGCTTGGGTTATGAAAGAACTTCCAAATATTTATGATTCATAGCCAGAGAAAAGGCTCTCTATCCAGGTTCTGAGCAATAGGAAATTATCAAGAGGATATTGGATGACAATATATGAAAGATGTTATTTGAGAAAGGATTTTCTCCTGAGGCATAGATGTTGAACCAAATTCTATTAGTTATGCTTTTACAGCAAGATAGTGGTTTACAGCTTACAAAAGGCTTGTACATCCTCTCATATTAAAGGTTATTAGAACAGTCCTTTGAAGTAGAATAGTAGGCACTTCTATTTTACAAACGAGTTGGCCGAGTATCTGAGATAGTAAATAACTCATAGAAGGTCATCCGGGAAACGGGGCAGCAGAACTGGGATCGAATGACTCTGGTCATCCAACTCCAAATGCAAAAGTCTTTCTGCTGCTGCTTCCTAGTCAAACTCTAAGGGTCTAAGACTCCATTCCTAGTTATGGTCTCAACTACATTTGCTCATTGCTGTGAGGGGTCAACCCACCTCCCCAAGTCCTCTCCTGCACATTCCCATGTTCCTGAAAGGCTTTCTGTCCCTTCCACTACTCCCTGTAAGCTCCTGTGCTTCACAATTTCTTGTTGAATTTTTTCTCATCTGACTCTATCAGTTATGGGAATGTTCCCTCAATTCTTAGTGCTCCAAACCGGACTTGCTCTTGGCTTGTATTTGTCCAAAATATTTGTCTTCTCTATGTCTTCTACATATTTGTCTTATAAGGACAAAAACCTGCCTTAGTTTATCCATCAACAAAGCCACGCATGCTAGTGCACACACACACATGCACACACGCACACACACACATACACACACAGGATTTTGTATGTGATTAATGAATCATCAAATCATCATAATTTCTGGACTTGTATTAATAAGTCAGCCAGGAGGAAAAGAATCTGTTGTCAATCATGGCTTCTGGTTCTCACAGTCATCTCTACTTTCTTCCAGGAAGTTTGGTTCTGTCAAAAACAGCCGTCAGCCTTGTTCCTGCATGCCCAATGCAGGAGAGTCAGTAAAGAAGATTTGGTTCTCTGTATTTCAGGGTCATCAATGCCAGGTTGAAATATGCCATTCTGGCCCAGCTCAGTGGCTCACACGTGTAATCCCAGCACTTTGGAAGGCCAAGGTGGGCAGATCACTTGAGCCCAGGAGTTCGAGACCAGCCTGGGCAAGAGGCTGAGGTGGGAGGTCAAGGCTGCAGTGAGCTGTGATCGTGTCACTGCACTCGAGCCAGGGCGTTGGAGTGAGACCCTGTCAAAAAAAAAAAAAAAAGGAAGGAAAAAAGGAAGGAAGGAAGAGAGGGAGGGAGGGAAGGACGAAGGGAGGGAGGGAAGGACGGAGGGAGGGAGGGAGGGAAGATGCCATTCTGTCTTAGATTGAAGTGGACTTTATCTGGGCAGAACACACACACACATACACACATGCACACACACATTGTGGAGAAATTGCTGACTAAGCAAAGCTTCCAAATGACTTAGTTTGGCTAAAATGTAGGCTTTTAAAAATGTGAGCACTGCCAAGGGTTTTTCCTTGTTGACCCATGGATCCATCAAGTGCAAACATTTTCTAATGTGCTATATTTAAGCCTGTGCAGCTAAATGTCATTCAACATGAAATACATGACAACTTGCATCTGTCTAAAATCTTGCACCTAAAATGAAAGACAAAAAATGTATAAAAATGGAAAACATGCATAGAAATACGTGATGGAGGAAAAAATTACCCCCAAGAATGTTAGTGCACGCAGTCACACAGGGAGAAGACTATTTTTGTTTTGTTTTGATTGTTTTGGTGACCTAACTGGTCAAATGACCTATTAAGAATATTTCATAGAACTAACATTCCGATGCTCTAATCTCTTTAGACAAGGTTCATATTTGTATGGGTTACTTATTCTCTCTTTGTTGACTAAGTCAATAATCAGAATCAGCAGGTTTGCAGTCAGATTGGCAGGGATAAGCAGCCTAGCTCAGGAGAAGTGAGTATAAAAGCCCCAGGCTGGGAGCAGCCATCACAGAAGTCCACTCATTCTTGGCAGGATGGCTTCTCATCGTCTGCTCCTCCTCTGCCTTGCTGGACTGGTATTTGTGTCTGAGGCTGGCCCTACGGTGAGTGTTTCTGTGACAACCCATTCCTACATTTAAGATTCACGCTAAATGAAGTAGAAGTGACTCCTTCCAGCTTTGCCAACCAGCTTTTGTTACTAGGGCAAGGGTACCCAGCATCTATTTTTAATATCATTAATTCCAACTTCAAAAAGAATGAAGTTCCGCTGAGCTTACTGAGCTGGGACTTGAACTGTGAGCATTCTACCTCATTGCTTTGGTGCATTGGGTTTGTAATGTCTGGTACCTCTGTTTCCTCAGATAGATGATAGAAATAAAGATATGATATTAACGAAGCTGTTAATACTGAATTTTCAGAAAAGTATCCCTTTATAAAATGTATTTGGGGGGCAAACTGCAGGAGATTATATTCTGGCCCTATAGTTAATCAAAATGTATTTATTGATTAATCTTTAAAAGGCTTAGTGAACAATATTCTAGTCAGATACCTAATTCTTAAACCCTCTAGAAGAATTAACTAATACTATAAAATGGGTCTGGATGTAGTCTGACATTATTTTATAACAACTGGTAAGAGGGAGTGACTATAGCAACAACTAAAATGATCTCAGGAAAAACTGTTTGGTCCTATGTGTGGTACACTACATCTTTTCAGTAATTCCACTCAAATGGAGAAGTTTAACAAAGCAACTGTTCTCAGGGGGCCTATTTTCTCCCTTAAAATTCATTATACACATCCCTGGTTGATAGCAGTGTGTCTGGAGGCAGAAACCATTCTTGCTTTGGAAACAATTGTGTCTGTGTTATACTGAGTAGGGAAGCTCATTAATTGTCAACACTTACGTTCCTGATAATGGGATCAGTGTGTAATTCTTGTTTCGCTCCAGATTTCTAACACCATAAAGAATAAATCCTTTCACTCTGATCAATTTTGTTAACTTCTCACGTGTCTTCTCTACACCCAGGGCGCTGGTGAATCCAAGTGTCCTCTGATGGTCAAAGTTCTAGACGCTGTCCGAGGCAGTCCTGCCGTCAATGTGGCTGTGAATGTGTTCAAAAAGGCTGCTGATGAGACCTGGGAGCCATTTGCCTCTGGGTAAGTTGCCAAACAACCCTCCCACGGGACTTGGTTTTATCTTCCTGTTTGCCCCTCACTTGGTAGAGAGAGGCTCACATCATCTGCTAAAGAATTTACAAGTAGATTGAAAAATGTGGGCAGAGGTCAAGTATGCCCTCTGAAGGATGCCCTCTTTTTGTTTTGCTTAGCTAGGAAGTGACCAGGAACCTGAGCATCATTTAGGGGCAGACAGTAGAGAAAAGAAGGAATCAGAACTCCTCTCCTCTAGCTGTGGTTTACAACCTTTTGGGTCACAGACCACTTTATGTAGGTGATGAAAAGTAAACATTCTATGCCCAGAAAAAATGCACAGATACATACATACACAAAACCATAGATGTGATCTTAGGAGTTTCACAGATTCCCTGGTGTCCCTGGGTAACACCAAAGCTGAGAGTCCTTGTCTCAGAATTTTAGGAAAGAGGTACAATGTGTATTAACCCATTAACAAAAGGAAAGGAATTCAGAAATATTATTAACCAGGCATCTGTCTGTAGTTAATTTGGATCACCCCAAACCCAGGGCTTTTGCCTAATGAACACTTTGGGGCACCTACTGTGTGCAAGGCTGGGGGCTGTCAAGCTCAGTTAAAAAAAAAAAAAGATAGAAGAGATGGATCCATGAGGCAAAGTATAGCCCCAGACTAATCTCACGATCACCCAACTTCATGTGCAAGAGTGACTTCTCACCTTCATTAGCCAGTTCACAATTTTCATGGAGTTTTCCTACCTGCACCAGCAAAAACTTCAAGGAAAATACATGTTAATAAACCTAAGCAAAGTGACGGGAAGACAGAGCAATCAGGAGACCCTTCGCACTCAGCAGAAGAGGAACTGCTAAGTATTTACGTCTCCTCAGAGAAGAATTTCTGTTGGGTTTTAATTGAACCCCAAGAACCACATGATTCTTCAACCATTATTGGGAAGATCATTTTCTTAGGTCTGGTTTTAACTGGCTTTTTATTTGATAATTCATTTATGTTTATATAAAATGCCAAGCATAACATGAAAAGTGGTTACGGGACTATTCTAAGGGAGAGGCAGAATGGACACCAAAAATATTCCAATGTTCTTGTGAATCTTTTTGCTTGCACCAGGACAAAAAAAAAAAAAAAAAAGAAGTGAAAAGAAGGAAGGAGGAGGTGCATAATCAGAGTCAGTAAAGACAACGGCTATTTTTATCTGTCGTAGCTGTTGCAGTCTAATGGGAAGCAATTTTCAACATTCAACTATGGAGCTGGTACTTACATGGAAAGAGAAGTTGCCTAGTGTTTGTTGCTGGCAAAGAGTTGAGTTATCAGAGAGGTTAAATATATAAAAGGGAAAAGAGTCAGATACTGGTTTTTCTTCCTACTTTAGGTTTTCCACTGTGTGTGCAAATGATACTCCCTGGTGGTGTGCAGATGCTCTCAAAGGTATCCTCACACCACAAGGGAGAGGATCGAGATCCTGCTGTCCTGGAGAAGTGCAGAGTTAGAACAGCTGTGGCCACTTCCATCCAATCATCAATCTTGAATCACAAGGACTCTTTCTTAAGTAAACATTATACCTGGCCGGGCACGGTGGCTCATGCCTGTAATCCCAGCACTTTGGGATGCCGAAGTGGGCATATCATCTGAGGTCAGGAGTTCAAGACCAGCCTGGCCAACATGTAATTTTATGAAAAATACAAAAATTAGCCAGGCATGGTGGCAGGCGCCTGTAATCCCAGCTAATTGGGAGGCTGAGGCTGAAGAATCCCTTGAATCTAGGAGGCGGAGGTTGCAGTGAGCTGAGATCGCGCCATTGCACTCCAGCCTGGGTGACAAGAGTAAAACTCTGTCTCAAAAAAAAAAAATTATACCTACATTCTCTTCTTATCAGAGAAAAAATCTACCGTGAGCTTTTCAAAAAGTTTTTACAAACTTTTTGCCATTTAACTTCAGTTACGAGTTTTCCCTACTTCTGACTTAGTTGAGGGGAAATGTATATAACATGTTTACGTGTGTTAGTCGGGGTGGGTATTACTTTGCCATGCCATTTGTTTCCTCCATGCCTAACTTAACCCAGACTTTCACACCTTATAGGAAAACCAGTGAGTCTGGAGAGCTGCATGGGCTCACAACTGAGGAGGAATTTGTAGAAGGGATATACAAAGTGGAAATAGACACCAAATCTTACTGGAAGGCACTTGGCATCTCCCCATTCCATGAGCATGCAGAGGTGAGTATACAGACCTCTGAGGGTTGTTTTGGTTTTGGTTTTTGCTTTTGGCATCCCAGGAAATGCACAGTTTTACTTAGTGTACCACAGAAATGTCCTAAGGAAGGTGATGAATGACCAAAGGTTCCCTTTCCTATTATACAAGAAAAAATTCACAACTCTGAGAAGCAAATTTCTTTTTGACTTTGATGAAAATCCACTTAGTAACATGACTTGAACTTACATGACACTATTCATAGTCTATTCATTCCACTTTATATGAATATTGATGTATTTGCTGTTGAAATAATAGTTTATGAGGCAGCCCTCCAGACCCCACGTAGAGTGTAACAAGAGATGCACCATTTTATTTCTCGAAAACCCACAACATTCTTCATTCCAAAACACATCTGGCTCCTCGGAGGTTTGGACAAGTGATTCTTGGCAACACATACCTATAGAGACAATAAAATCAAAGTAATAATGGCAACACAATAGATAACATTTACCAAGCATACACCATGTGGCAGACACAATTTTAAGTGTTTTCCATATTTAACCTACTTAATCCTCAGGAATAAGCCACTGAGGTCAGTCCTATTATTATCCCCATCTTACAGACGAAGAAAATGAGGCACCAGGAAGTCAAAAAAACTTGTCAAAGGTCACAAGGCTAGGAAATACACAAGTAGAAATGTTTACAATTAAGGCCCAGGCTGGGTTTGCCCTCAGTTCTGCTATGCCTCGCATTATGCCCCAGGAAACTTTTTCCCTTGTGAAAAGCCAAGCTTAAAAAAAGCAAAGCCACATTTGTAACGTGCTGTGTTCCCCTGCCTATAGTGAGGATCTTCAAACAGTTATACATGGACCCAATCCCCCTGCCTTCCCCTTAATTTCTTAAGTCATTTGAAACAGATGGCTGTCATGGAAATAGAATCCAGACACGTTGGTCAGAGTTAAAGATCAACTAATTCCATCAAAAATAGCTCGGTATGAAAGGGAACTATTCTCTGGCTTAGTCATGGATGAGACTTTCAATTGCTATAAAGTGGTTCCTTTATTAGACAATGTTACCAGGGAAACAACAGGGGCTTGTTTGACTTCTGGGGCCCACAAGGCAACAAGAGAGCCCCATCTACCAAGGAGCATGTCCCTGACTACCCCTCAGCCAGGCAGCAAGACATGGACCCCAGTCAGGGCAGGAGCAGGGTTTCGGCGGCGCCCAGCACAAGACATTGCCCCTAGAGTCTCAGCCCCTACCCTCGAGTAATAGATCTGCCTACCTGAGACCGTTGTTTGCCCAAGACTTGGGTCTCAGCCTGATGGGAACCATCTAAAAAGGTGCATTGACATACTGCCCACATGTTGTTCTCTTTCATTAGATCTTAGCTTCCTTGTCTGCTCTTCACTCTTGCAGTATTCATTCAACAAACATTTTTAAAAAGCATTCTATGTGTGGAACACTCTGCTAGATGCTGGAGATTCAGAAATGAAAATACATCCCTACCCTTGGAATGGAAGGGAAAGGACTGAAGTAAGACAGATTAGGCAGGACCGTCAGCCCAGCTTGAAGCCCAGATAAATATGAAGAACAAGAGAGAGCGAGTAGTGAGAGATGAGTCCCAGTGCCTCACTTTGGTGACGGGTGCATGGTGGGCTTCATGCAGCTTCTTCTGATAAATGCCTCCTTCAGAACTGGTCACCTCTACCTTGGCCAGTGACCCAGGTGGTCGTATTAGATTTACCAAGGGAAATTGGAAACTTTTATTATGAGCTCTTAGGCCTCTTCACTTCATGGATTTTTTTTTTCTTTTTTTTTGAGACGGAGTTTTGCTCTGTCACCCAGGCTGGAATGCAGTGGTGCAATCTCAGCTCACTGCAACCTCTGCCTCCCAGGTTCAAGCAATTCTCCTGCCTCAGCCTCCTGAGTAGCTGGGACTACAGGTGTGCGCCACCACACCAGGCTAATTTTTGTATTTTTCGTAAAGACAGGTTTTCACCACGTTGGCCAGGCTGGTCTGAACTCCAGACCTCAGGTGATTCACCTGTCTCAGGCTCCCAAAGTGCTGGGATTACAGGTGTGAGCCACCGTGCCCAGCTACTTCATGGATTTTTGATTACAGACTATGCCTCTTACAATTTTTAAGAAGAATCAAGTGGGCTGAAGGTCAATGTCAGCATAAGACAAAAGACATTTTTATTAGTTGATTCTAGGGAATTGGCCTTAAGGGGAGCCCTTTCTTCTTAAGAGATTCTTAGGTGATTCTCACTTCTTCTTGCCCCAATATTATTTTTATTTTTGGTATGACTCACTCAGATCCTTTTTTCCTCCTATCCCTAAGTAATCCGAGTTTCTTTTTCCCATATTTGGAACAAAATGTTTTTATGCAGAGTGTGTCCAAACCTCAACCCAAGGCCTGTATACAAAATAAATCAAATTAAACACATCTTTACTGTCTTCTACCTCTTTCCTGACCTCAATATATCCCAACTTGCCTCACTCTGAGAACCAAGGCTGTCCCAGCACCTGAGTCGCAGATATTCTACTGATTTGACAGAACTGTGTGACTATCTAGAACAGCATTTTGATCCACAATTTGCCCAGTTACAAAGCTTAAATGAGCTCTAGTGCACGCATATATATTTCAAATTTCCACCATGATCCTCCACACTCTGTATTGTAAATAGAGCCCTGTAATGCTTTTACTTCATATTTCATCGCTTGTTGTACATAAAAATATACTTTTCTTCTTCATGTTAGAAAATGCAAAGAATAGTAGGGTGGGGGAATCTCCGGGCTTGGAGACAGGAGACTTACCTTCCTACTGTGGTTCCATCAGTATGTAGACTGGGGCAATACAATAATTCAAGTCTGGTTTGCTCATCTGTAAATTGGGAAGAATGTTTCCAGCTCCAGAATGCTAAATCTCTAAGTCTGTGGTTGGCAGCCACTATTGCAGCAGCTCTTCAATGACTCAGTGCAGTTTTGCATTCTCCCCACCTTTTTTTTTCTAAAACCAATAAAATAGATACAGGCTTTAGGGTTTCTGGGATTTCCCTTAGTCAAGCTAGGGCCATCCTGACTTTCGGCGTGAATTTGCAAAACAAGACCTGATTCTGTACTCCTGCTCTAAGGACTGTGCATGGTTCCAAAGGCTTAGCTTGCCAGCATATTTGAGCTTTTTCCTTCTGTTCAAACTGTTCCAAAATATAAAAGAATAAAATTAATTAAGTTGGCACTGGACTTCCAGTGGTCAGTCATGTGTGTCATCTGTCACGTTTTTCGGGCTCTGCTAGAAATGGATCTGTCTGTCTTCTCTCATAGGTGGTATTCGCAGCCAACGACTCCGGCCCCCGCCGCTACACCATCGCCGCCCTGCTGAGCCCCTACTCCTATTCCACCACGGCTGTCGTCACCAATCCCAAGGAATGAGGGACTTCTCCTCCAGTGGACCTGAAGGACGAGGGATGGGATTTCATAGAACCAAGAGTATTCCATTTTTACTAAAGCAGTGTTTTCACCTCATAAGCTATGTTAGAAGTCCAGACAGAGACAATAAAACATTCCTGTGAAAGGCACTTTTCATTCCATTTTAACTTGATTTTTTTAATTCCCTTATTGTCCCTTCCAAAAAAAAGAGAATCAAAATTTTACAAAGAAGCAAAGTAATTCTAGAAAGCATCTGGGCAGAACGCTAGGAGAGATCCAAATTTCTAATGTCTTGTAAGCAAAGCACGTATTAAATATGATCTGCAGCCATTAAAAAGACACATTCTGTACATGAGAAAGCCTTATTTTCCTGTAACCTTCAGCAAATAGCAAAAGACACATTCTAAGGGCCCACTTCTTTACTGTAGGCATTTCTTTTTTTTTTTTCTTTTTTTCCCCCCCTTTTTTGAGACAAAGTCTTACTCTGTTGTCCAGGCTAGAATGCAGTGGCGTAATCTCAGCTCACTGCAACCTCTGCTTCCTGGGTTCAAGCGATTCTCCTGCCTCAGCCTCCCAAGTAACTGGGATTACAGGCGCATGCCACCACGCCTTGCTAATTTTTGTATTTTTAGTAGAGATGGGATTTCGCCATGTTGGCTAGGCTGGTCTACGAACTCCTGACCTCAGGTGATCCACCTGCCTTAGCCTCCCAAAGTGCTGGGACTACAGGCATGAGCCACTACACCCGGCCCCTACTCTGGGCATTTCTTTGATTTAAGAGAAGGGGAGCTCCAACAAGATACACCTGCAGCGACTCAGGCCGTCTGATCAGTTCAGGCCAGATCCACGCTGCAATCAGCCAGGTCAGGGGCAAACCAAAGAACCCCACACACCCAATTTACTTAGGCTGATCCAAAACCCATGTATGGAGAACTCACATGCACCAGGCACTATTTTAGGTGATCTGAACATAAAGAATAGGACCCAGTACCTGCATTTATTAAAGAACTCACAATCTTTTGAGAAGATAACTGTTTCATCATGGTTTGGCAGGAGGCTATGGTACAAGGCACAGCAAGGGTAAGAAGGAGGAAGAAATCAACACCCTACAGAAATCAGAGAATGACTCTGAATAGGTGTCACTTAATCTGAGTGTTGGTAATTTGTCAGATAGACAAGGGAAAAGGTATTCTAGGTAGAGAGAATACAGTGTGCAAGGCCCAGCCAAGTGAAACAATTTGATAAGTTGAGAGAGCAGATGACGATTCAGAATGTTGAAGGGCAAAGGTATTGAGGTGAGATGGATTATGCTGCTATCACAAATAACCCCAAATCTCGGGGGCTTAACAAAGTAAAAGTTTATGTCTCACTTGTGCCAGGTCCAACGCAGAACTCTTTGCTCTAGAGACTCTTTAGGGTGGCTTTCCTTCTAATGGTGACTGAGACAGTTTGATTTAGTCTTGTGGCTTCAAGGTCACTTTGGTGACATTTAGCCAGCAGACTTAGGGAACATAGTATGGTATTAGACTCCTCTGTGCTGAAGTGTCACACATGAGTCCCACTGACATCTCACTGGCCAGAGCTAGTTACATGCCCCCATCTAGATGTGCTGAGAAGTGTGTCCCCTGGCTGGGAGCCATTTCCCAAAACAACTAACTCTATGTTCTGGAAGAGAAGCACTAATCTGAGTTGGCCAATGACCATCTCTACCACAGTAGGGTTGGGACTGGTGGGACATGAGGCTGGAGTGAAGGTTGGTTTTATCTGCCACCCATTACAGCTGTGAATTTGTCTTAAAAGCAACATGGGTCCATTGAAGGGAACCTTGACATCAGTCATGTGGCTGGGACAAGAATAGTTACCACTTGCCCATAATCTCCAACCAGGATTCTCCAGGAGAACCTGAGTTAGACACATGGCTTAGGCCTAAACCTACCTGAGTGGTCTTTCTATTTTCCTCCAAATTCAAATCTCAAATGTTGCTACCCTCTAACTGGCTGTGTGGAGACAGGAAAAAACTTGAAGAGAATACAGCGTAGGTTTGGACTTTTTCACATGCACTTTTCCCAAGATACATAGCAAAATCAATGTCTCCAATTCTATTAATGTTGTTAGCAAGTCCTTGTTCCATGCATATCGGTTAATCCATAGCAAATTGCCATTTTTATAGATTAAATGGTCAAATATTGGCAATTTCATAAGGTTCAGTCTATTACCTACCATGATTGTATTGGTCACTAACCTGCCTATTTTTAGAATGCTACATGTTCATTTGGCTGTTGTTAAATAGCTATGGATTTTTATAATCAAAACAGGTTGAAAACACGAATCAGTTTAAAACTATACACATGTGGCCAGGCACGGTGGCTCACGCTTGCAATCCCAGCACTTTGAGGGGCCGAGGCAGGCAGATCACTTGAGGTCAGGAGTTCAAGACCAGCCTAGCCAACATGGTGAAACCCCATCTCTACTAAAAACACAAAAATTAGCCGGGCATGGTGGCAGGCACCTGTAGTCCCAGCTACTCAGAAGGCTGAGGCAGGAGAATCGCTTGAACCCTGGGGGGTGGAGGTTGCAGTGAGCTGAGATCACGCCACTGTACTCCAGCCTGGGCGACAGAGCAAGACTCTGCCTGAAAGAAAAGAAACTATATACATATTTTTAAAGGAACTGGTTCATGCAATTATGGGAGCTGGCAGGTTTAAAATCTACAGGGCAGGCCCACAGGCAGGAAACCCAGGGAAGGGTTGATGTTGCAGTCTCATCTGGAAGCAGAATTCCTTTTTCCTCATGGGTCAGGAGGAGGAGCCTGAGTCTATTCTTTTAAGGCCATCAAGTGATTTGGAAGGGGCTCACCCACATTATGAAGGGTCATCTACTTTGCTCAAAGTCTATGGGCTTAAATGTCAATCACGTCTAAAACATACTTTCACAGCAACGTCTAGGCTGGTGTTTGACCAAAAATAGGCCTAACCAAGTTGACTATAAAATTAACCATCACAGTCCCCTTCCCCAAATTTGTTCATCATAGAATGAAATCTTTGGCCGCATTGCTATTCTTGAGGTCATGGGGAAAACTGCTATATCATGATGAAGATCACTCCAGCTTTAGGGAATGAAGAGATGCCTGTGTTTCTGATTAGTGGGGAAGGCTATGAATGGAATTAATTAACATACTCATTTATCTTTTGGGGTATCTTATGGGAATCAAGTGTAGGGCTGGCTGGAGCCCACCAAGGTTGATATGTTAGAAGAAGGATATTGGCAGGATTTTCTTATAAGCATTCATTGGCATTTCAAGGCTTTAGGTGAGCAGTTCCTCACCATTTAAATTAATTGAGAACTCAAAACTACTCTGGCAAATTTAAGTTTCTCTGCTTTTCAGGGCTTTCCAAAGCTCCCCAGATGGCTTTGGGCAAATTGCTTGACCTTATGTATCTGTTTTCTTATCCCAAAACAAGCCTCCAAACCTAGCATTCAGTGGCTCTCTAACCTGAACCTAACTTATCCCTTCAACTTTTTCCATCGTGAGTTTCCAACTCTCTGCTTCTGAAAATCCAGTTCCCAACTCCCTCTCTGCTACGATCACACTAACTCCCACCAATACATCTTAGCTGATGTGGTTTTCTACAACTTAGACAACTATTCCTCCACATGTCCCATCTTTTAAATACAATTCATAATCTCTTTAATATGCACAGAGTTCTAGTGAATCGACATTAAATAAATGGGCCCCCTGTATAAGATGGCAGATGTGGGTGGACACGCAATCCACATGAGAGGTTCAAATGGCAAATACCATGAGACAATATGTTCAGTATTGCAAGACAAAAAGAGAAGTTGAGCTAAATATTAAAAGTAATTTTTGACTTTCAGAATGGCAAAGATTTCAATGAATATAAACCTAGGACAAAATTTGGAAGAACCCCGCAGGAGGCTTTATTCATTTCCTAGGGCTGTGATAATAAAGTACCAAAAACAGAGTGGCTTAAAACAACAGGAATGTATTGTCTCACAGCTCTGGAGGAAATACCTTAAGTCTGAAATTAAGGTATTTTCTGGGCCTTACTTCCTCCAAAACTTGCAGGGGAGAATCCTTCCTTGCCTCTTCCTAGCTTCTGTCGGTGGTACTTGATCTTTGGAGTCCCTTGGTTTGCAGCCACATCACTCCATGATCTGCCTCTGTCATCACATGATGCTCTCCCTGTGTCTTTTTCCAAATTTTCCTCTCCTAAGGACCCCAGTCATGCTGGATTAGAGTCCACCCTAATTACCTGCTCTTAACTAAATACATCTGTAAAGACTATTTCCAAATAAGGTCACATCCACAGGTCATGATTTTTGCAAAGGCACTTTTAGGTCTTTGTTGTTCTGTATTAGTATCTTCTGCTTATGTCCTTTCATGGCCATTGTTATGGGTCCCCTGAAAAAGACATTGAATAAAAATCTGACATAGTTGGCTCCATCTTGCTTCTAACCTTCAGGCTGTACCTTAGTCATTCCTGGGCATAGGCCAAGCTAACTTTGAGATGAATTTATTTTCTAGTTTAATCTTAAAGCAAGAATAATAATAGCTTTTCCCAAACTAAACCACCTTTGTAAAACTAATAAAAGGGCACAAGGTTAGGATTTTGAGATGTGCCTAAATTATGCTAAGATACACGCATAATTAAACACTAACCAGCCACTCACTATTCTGGAGGTCACAAGATTTATAACTTCCCCAATTAATCCTGTAAATAACATCACCATTATAAAACCTAAGATTGGCCTTTTAAAAGGTTTTTTCAGACTTTTACACTTCTGACAATCAACTGACTTGGACTTCACCTCAACCCACAACTGTGACTCAACTGGTCCTGTGGCCCCCACCCAGAGGCTGACTCAGTGCACAAGGACTGTTTTCCACACCCCTATGATTCCATCTCCAACCAGTCAACATTCCCTACTCCCTAGCCCCCTGCCCACCAAACTACGCTTTTTTTTTTTTTTTTTTTTTTTTTTGAGACAGGGTCTTGCTCTGTTGCCCAAGCTGGAGGGCAGTGGCACCATCACGGCTCACTGCAGCCTCAAACTTCTGAGATCCAGCAATCCTCCTGCCTCAGTCTCCTGAGAAACTAGGACTTCAGGTGTGCACCATCACACCTGGCTAATTTAAAAATGTTTTATAGAGACAGGGTCTCACTATGTTGCCTTGGCTGGTCTCAAACTCCTGGGCTCAAGCAGTCCTCTGCCTTGGCCTCCCAAAGTGCTGGGATTACAAGTGTGAGCCACCACACCTGGCCCACACTTTCCTTTAAAAACCCCTAACCTCCAAGCCTTTGGGGAGACTGATTTGAGTAATAACTCCAGTTCTTCCACATAGCTGGCCTTGCATTAATTAAACTCTTGCTTTACTGTAATACCATGGTCTCAGTGAATTGCTTTTGTATCCACAGCAGGAAAAATGCATCAGGCAATTACAGACCAAGGGGGCAAACAACCATTTCAGTTGAAGTAGCATGGACAGAGGATAGCGACCAGATAACACATTCCACTTTATGTCAAGATGCTCCATAGCCTCCAAAAGGTGGATGGAATTCATGGAAAAACAAAGAAGGCTGAGCATTAAACTGGAAGTCAAACTGAGTTGGTTTCAACAGATAAGATTAAGTATGCTGATACCAAAAGGAACTATGGACAGGAAAGCTAAGTTTAATTCAGATATATGTATAGCATCGCTCTCTCTCTCTCTCTAATACACACACACACACACACACACACACACACACACATACCCACACACCATTTGTTCTGTTTCTCTGGAGAACCCTGACTTATACAGGTACTGTACTATCATCCACCCTTTGAAGGTCCCTTTGTATGGTAATAGGGAGGACTTGTAGGTTCTGGAGCAGGGGAGCAACATGATGGAAGTTGAGTTTAAGAAAACAACATTTGATCACTGATCATCAAAGAAATGCAAATCAAAACTACAATAAGATACCATCTCAGTCCAGTTAACATGGTTTACATTACAAAAAAACAGGCAATAACAAATGCTGGCAAGAATGTGGAGAAAAAGAAGAGAACTACCATTTGATCCAGCAATCCCACTACTGGGTATCTATCCACACAGAGGAAAAGAAGTCATTATATGAACAAGACACTTGCACACTCATGTTTATAGCAGCACAACTCGCAATTGCAAAAATATGGAACAGCCCAAATGCCCATCAATCAATGAGTGGATATATATATATACCACAATTTCTTTATCCACTCATTGATTAATAAAGCTACTTTTTATGGCTGCGTAGTATTCCATTATATATACTTTTTATGGCTGAGTAGTATGATATAAAAGGAACCAAATAATGGCATTTGCAGCAACCCGGATGGAATTGGAGACCATTATTCTCAGTGAAGTAACTCAGGAATGGAAAACCAAGCAGCGTATGTTCTCACTCATAAGTGAGAGCTAAGCAATGAGGATTCAAAGGCATAAGAATGATACAATGGACTTTGAGGACTTGGGGAGGGGGGATGGATGGGAGCGGGGTGAGGGATAAGACTACAAATTGTGTGCAGTGTATACTGCTGTAGTAATGGGTGCACCAAAATCTCAGAAATTATCCCTAAAGAACTTAATCGTGTACCAAATACCACCTGTTCCCCAAAAACCTATGGAAACAAAAAATAAAAACAAATCATACAGAATGTGGAGAAAATGGAAGCCTTGTACACTGTTAGTGGTAATGTAAATTATTACAACCACTATAGAGGACAGTTTGGAGTTTTCTCAAAAAGATAAATATTCAGCTACCACATGATCCAGCAATCCCACTGTTGGGTACATCTCCAAAAGAAAGGAAATCAGTATATCAAAGAGATATCTGCACTTACTCCTATGTTTGTTGCAGCGCTGTTGACAATATCTAAGATTTGGAAGCAACCTAAGTATCCATCAACAGATGAATAGATAAAGAAAATGTGGTACATATACACAACAGATCACTATTCAGCCATAAGATCCAGTCATTTGGAACAAGGTGGATGGAACTGGAGATTATTATGTTAAATGAAATAAGCCAGGCACAGAAAGACAAACATTGCATGTTCTCACTTATTTGTGAGATCTAAAAATCAAAACAAGTGAACTCATGAACATAGAGAATAGAAGGATAGTTACCAGAGGCTGTGAAGGACAGTGGGGGGCTGGGGGGAGGCGGGGATGGTTAATGGGTACAAAACACAGAAAGAATAAATTTAAGACCTACTATTTGATAGTATAACAGGGTGACTATAGTCAATAATAACTTAACTGTATGTTTTAAAATAACTTAAAGAAGGTAATTGGATTATTTGTGACTCAAAGGATAAATGCTTGAGGGAATGAATTTAAAAAGGAAAACAAAGTTTGCAGGAATGAACATTATAGGACTGATTAGGAGAAGGTAGAGGAATCATGCTGACACATTTGTAGCAATGAAGATTTGAGGTGATGTGACGTTGCATTAGGGAGGCAGACATGGAAATGCAGGAAAAGGAATGCATGTCAGATCTTAAAATGCATATGTGATGGGAAGAGGTTTGCTTTGCATTCCTCAGGGAAAAATCATGAGGCAGATTAAAAAGCAACCAATGCCTTAAGGGAGGATAAATGATGAGGCTCTGATCCCATTTACCTGTGTGGACTTTCTACCTTGTGAATCAATCATTTGTATCCCAATATGAAAACATAAAGTCAGTCTTTGTAAAGAAGCTGTGTGTGCTGTGGGTATGGTTGACAGTAAATCTTTAACTGGCTCTTTGGAGAAAAAAAGCTAGCTCAAGTTTGTAACGTTTGCCAGTTTTCATGGTAAAAACAATCTCACCATGGCAATTTCAAACTACCACTATGATGTCACTAAATGCACAGCTGGGAAGAGTTATACAGTAGTCTAGTGTAGTATTTCTACCATACAGATACAATAGATAGAAACAGCCTCAAGAGTACAGGTAAGGTAGTTAGGAAGTAATAAGATTTCACTATTTATTACCTTTGTTTGAATGTAAGTTAATGCTGAGTTCAATAACCAGCTCACGAAATTTCTGAAAATTTAAAATAAGCCATTAGTTGCTGATTCCAGCACACTACTGCATATATCCTCTGTGTTACAACTCCTTTCTATAACGGTGTGAGTGGGTATGTGTGTGAATATTGAGGGGGAGAGTTTAAACAACAGTGTCATTTAAAAGAAGGGTATTCATTCTCATAAAATGTCCCTGCCCTTTTTAATAAGACAAAAAAGCTACATATGATGTCTATGTAAGGCACACTCAAACAAACATAATATTTGAATGGGACATTTATATGTGAGAGGCTATTTCACAATTACCTCTTCTAAAGGCTCTCCTTTGCCACATATTCTATCTTTAGGGAACCAGGAATCCCCGTTGAAATCAGTGGATGCCCTGAGACTATGAACCTAGACTTTACAGGTAAAAATTATTGGTCTGGTCACATATAGAAGTTGATTAGTGATTTTTTCCCATTAACCATCCTGATATTTCAAGATGCTAGATTGCTAAAGCCTGGAAAATCATTTCTGATATAAGAACAGATATTCAGCAGTTTTGGAGATGGAAGCAATGCCAGAGATGGGACTATTTCTTCTTATTGTTTTAGATGTAAACATTAAAACAAAAAAAACAGGATGAACACTTAGTCCCTACCTCTAAGTGTATTTGTCTCTCTCTCTAGTCATCTTCTCCTCTCCCTTCCCAGAGCCCAGGGCTGTGTTTTGGGAGCCGAGTTAGAAGCAGCTGCGGAGTAGTGCTGCCTAAGGACAAAAGAGAAATTATTGGAGACGATATAATAAATGAATGGAGTCATGTGAAATAGGCGAGGCATGGAAATGAGCACGTGTGGTCAGCACTGCTGGAGAACCCAGGTCAGAGAGCAGAGGGCAGGTTGATGGATGTGGATAGCTCATGAACCTTGCCCCTTGCATGTCAGGCCAGGCACTTTGTTAGTGAAAGCAACGTAGAGGACTTGTTTCTCCCACATCAATTGCAGGTTTTTAAGCAGAGATGCGTCATGTTTAGATTAGTATTCCAAATCAGTGTTTCTTATTTTTAAAAAAATCTATACAATGTGCTATGGTTTGATTGTATCCCCTCCAAAATTCAGGTGTTGCCAATGTAATGGTACTATTTGAATAACCCTTATTTAAAATACTTGGGACCAGAAGTATTTCAGATTTCAGATTTTTTTCCAGTTTCTGAGTATTTGCATTATTGGTTGAAGATCCCTAACCCAAAACTTTGAAGTCCAAAGTGCTCCGCTCAGCATTTCCTTTGAGCATTCTGTTGGAGCTCAAAATGTTTTGGCTTTTGGAGCATTTCAGATTTCAGATTTTCAGACTGGGGATGCCTGTATTAAGAGGTGGAACTTTTAAGAGGTGATTAGGCCATAAGGACTCCTCCCTCAGGAACGTGATGAAGGCCCTTGTATAAGACAATTCACACAGGCTTCAGCTCTCTTGCCCTTCCCCCTTCCAAAATGTGAGGGCACAGTGTCTCTCCCTTTTTGGAGGACACAACACCAAAGTACCATCTTGGAAGCAGACACTGGGCCCTTACCAGCTGGCAGCTTGATCTTGGACTTCATAGTCCCCAGAACTGTACAAAATAGATTTCTGTTCTTTATAAGTTACCTAGCCTAAAGTATTTTGTTATAGCAGCACAAAGAGCCTAAGACACCGTGTTTATTTAATTTTTCATTTTGAACTAGTTTTAGCCTTTCAAAGAAGTTAGAAAAAATAGTACATAGAGCTCTTTACCAAACTTCTCTTAATGTTAACGACTTACATGACCACAGTGCAATTATCAAAATCAGGAAAAGAACACTGATAGAAATACATTTTAGTTTTATCCAACCTGTAACAGCTTCTCAGTCTTTCTTTGCTGTAGTAGTTTTTCTAGAGCTGCTGTAACAAGTAATAACAAACAGCGTGGCTTAAAACAACAAGAATTTATTGTCTCACAGTTCTAGAGGCCACAAGTCCAAACTCAAAATGTTGGCAGAGCTGTGCTGTCTCTGAAATCTGTAGAGGAGAATTCTTCCTTGCCTTTTCAAAGCTTCCTGGGCTTACAGCTATATCACTGCAGTCTCTGCCTCTGTTGTCACAGGGCAGTCTCCTTGTGTGTCTTTGCCTTCGCATGGCTATCTTTTTATAAAGACACTAGCCATATTGGACTAGAGGCCACCCTAACCAGCATGATATCATCTTTTAAAATCAATATATATTTATACATATGTATATGTATATATCTAATTTTTGAAATGTAACAAGAAATTTACCATCTTAATTTTTCAGTGTACAGTTCAGTAGTGTTAAGCATATTTACAAGCTAGCGAAACAGATTTCCAGGACTTTGTCATCTTGCTAATCTGAAACTCTATACCCATTAAACAACAACTCACCTTTACCCCCTCCCCTCAGCCCCTGGTAACCTCCGTTTTCCTGTTGCTATAAATTTGACTACTTCAGTTGCACATAAGTGGAATCATGCAGTATCTGTTTTTTTTGTGTGACATGTATGACTCTGTCCTGATGAATTACACCTGCAACAGCCCTGCTTCCGAATAAGGTCACACACCAAGTTACTAGGGGTTAGGATGTGTTTATCTGTTTTGGGGGATCACAATTCAACTTACCACACTTGTCTTTCATGACTGACATTTTTGAAGAGTACTGATCAGTTATTTTGAGAATATCCCTCAATTTGGATTTGCCTGATGTTTTTCTCGTGATTGAAATGGGATTATGCATTTTTGATAAGAATATTATAGAAATGATATTGTGTTCTTCTCAGTGCGTTACATCTAGGAGTTTATGTTGTTGGTACATTATATTCTGTGGCCCATTTTTGATAAACAAAAAGTTTCACACAATCCACTGGTGGGGGTGGGTGAGGTAATCTCATGGTGGCATGAAAAAGGCTGAGAGGGGAAGAACATTGGAACTTGGAAAACTACACATGATGTTGTTGCTGATGATAATAAAGGCTAGTGATGATGAAAAACAGGATTTAACCAGAAATGGAGAGGAGAGAATGGTGTCAATACGCTACACAGTCCACATCCCCCAGGAACACACCTATGCGCCTGAATCAGTTGGGTTTATTACTCCTTCCAGCAAGAGAAAACATACTCCATGGGAAACCATGGGGCATCTCACTAAGAGGGTGTTAGAAAAAACCTATTAGAGGACTTGGGCTTTGGTTGGGTGACTTTGGGGAGAGTCTAAGGAACTGGGGATAATTCCATGATTGGGTATCTCAAGCACATCTACAGGAAGGGCAGACCAGAGTAGAGATAAAGGTATGATTTGTAAAGCAGCAGCAGTTACTCATTTTAGTGGGAGGGTGACATCTGGTATTTTATGGATTTCACAGTGATTTTTGTTTTTGTCTTATGCTGTCATGGTCTCAGAGCAACCTTGTTTGGTGTTGATGTTCTGTGAGATTACGTCCAAGGGATCAACACAGCTCAGCTAGGAGAGAGCCAGATTAGCTTGTAATAACATTGAGGCCACTTCTCAGATACCAGGATGTTTAAATATTTCCTTCTTTTCCTTGATGTCTGTAGGGGTATTTAGAATAGAAAATCAGCACATGAGTGATGATAGCTTTGTTGTGGGCTGTGAGAGAATTAGAGGAGTCTAGGAAGCCTCAGGCTTCCGTCCTGGCTAACCGTGTGAATGGATGAGAGAGTAACTGAGCTCAGGGATACGGACAGAAGAACAGATTTGCAGTCAGAGATAATGAGTCCAATTTTAGCCACACTGAGCCTGGGGTAATCAGGCCAGTTTCCAATCTCATAGCTTCGAAGCTGGCACTGTATGCACACACACAACCTGAAAACAAAAACCACTAATATTGAGATATCTTCTGAAAACAAAAATCACAAAGCCTAATCACAAATCACAAATACCTCCTGAAACATTTTGATAGCACCTGTCAAACAAGAAAATTTAGAGTATTTATGCCTCTAACCGCATTTTGAGCTACAGCAGAGGCAGCACTTCCTAAGAATGTTTATTTCCCACCCAAACACTTAGTTTTACAGCCAATTCCTTCCTCTGACTTCACACTTCATAGAACACACCCCTCCCTGAGCCCCATTACATCTTCTTACTGCCTTTCAAAATGGAAATAAGCTTAGAATCAATTCCATTTTCCTGGCTCCCCATTCTCTCTGGGTTAGAACTGCCCCAGTTAATTTAAAGCCAAGGCAGATGGTAATTCATCTTTGGCAATCAATGCAAGTGCTGAAGGAGAGGCGGGTCACACGCAGGCTTTCTTAAATCAACACTTGTGTGGAGCTTCCCTCCAGGCTCAGCAGTCACCTGCCTGCTGTTGCTGCCATTAATTTCACTCCCCAGGAGGCGGAAGGTGGTGGAACTGGGTATAAGGCGCGGTGTGGAAGCGCAGTAACAGGCTTTGGGAGAGAATGCTGAGACTGACCTCAGAGCCTGGGCTGCTGCCTGAAGGACTTGTGCTGAGCTCAATGAACACTACTCTTGGCCTCATTAGGAAAGTGTATTTGGAAAAGATATGGGAATATATTTCTAAGTCTCTGGAGGACAGTGCCTAGCACACAGTCCGTGCTCAATAAATATTTGAGCAGGATGGAGCAGCATTCTTGGAAGGAAGGAATGAGAGGTTTGACTCTAGGTAGGCAAATAGCTCTCATCTGAACCCTTCCTGAGCCCATGGGCTTTATGAGGGTGTTGTTTTTCCTCTTGCTCAGATGTGACAAATGGCATCATGACCCACCAGTATATGAGAAATTGACCGTTTTGTTGGAAAACATTAGAAAACTACCAGCTCTTGGGGGTAAACTTGTTCAAATATCGACTGGCAGTTTCTGCATCTGTGGATTGATTTCAACAACTTAGTCATTCGGAATATTTAAAAATAGAACCAGTCTATTTAAAGTGTCCTTCTGACTAGGGCCGGAATCAAAACAACAAGGGTTGCCTCTTTCAAAACAACCACCAAAACCTGCTAAGAAGGTGTTGGTTGAGGGAGCTGAAAGACAGAGATCCTCTGCTCTTCTAGGCCTCTTCACAGAGAAGCAGCATGGGATGGGAGAACTGCCTGGATCCAGGCATTGCTAGGGTACTTGGGGCCTGCACAGGGAACGGGCGTCCTATGTGGGGATTTGGGACCCTCACAGAGAGTCAGTGCCTTGCCTGGGATTCGTCTGTAAAAAGGCAAACACAAAAAAAGGGAAATTCACAAATGCTCCGTAATGGACGTTATAGCTACAACACCAGCATCCATCTCATTCATTCTTCTCCCACTAAGTAGGAATGAAAATGATCTCAACCATAGCTCCATGAGGAGGGGAGTGGGAGTGAGGAACTCATTGGTCTAAATCAGTGAAGTCTCATCATCTTTGCCACGCACTTGGTTTAGGGATGGCAGGGATCTAAAATGGCCCAATCACAGGGAAACCCAGGGCTTCTCTTTTATGAATAGATAAAAATGTGGTAAGTCCCTGAACAAAGGCAGCCCTGGCAGGTGCTGGCAGCCATCCTAGGACTGCGAGGGGAGCCATCCTTGGGAGAGGGGGCAGTTCCAGGAAGGGAGAAAGCCAGACTTGATGACACTGCTGAGTGGCTGAAGCACTGACTATTTCTGGAATGTTCACCACATTAACTAAAGAGTTTCCTTTTTAAAGTGAGTTTGATTCAGTTATTTCATTATTTATGACCAACAATGTCTTAACTGATACAGCTATAAAAATATTCATCATCTTCTCTGTGGTAAGATAAAAGGAAGTAGAAAGAAATCAGTAATGGATCTAAAATAGGCTTTCTCCTCACACATAATGTTAAATTGAAAGTCAGTCCTATATATTGAGAATAAAATTGTCAAAATTTTTTCAAATGTAACAATTTTATTATACTCTTCTTGAAAATAATTTAATGTTGAAGAAATTAAAATTATAGTAACCCATGGTTTTACCAAAGTAGAATGTTTTTTATTAATAGATTATAAAAAATGTTTAAAGTTGCAGTCATAACTGTGAAATTATTTTTTATGCTTTAACGATTTTATCATAACAAATTTCCCATGTTTCTCGTAATTTTTACAATCATTTTCATTTTTTGAAAAAATTACCATCTTGTTTATATACTATAATTAGATCACCCCCATAATGTGATACATACTTAGTTTCAACTTAGTTTTTTGTATTTGTAATTAGTGCTGCAGTTAACAGATTTATGAAGCATACAGCTCTTTCCTTCTGTTGAATTTGAATTATTAAGTGAATGACCTAACATTTCTAGGAGTATATAACTCATAGACTAAGCAAGGCCTTGGGTATCAAACTACTTGGGAAGAATTCTTGGCTCCATTCTCGCAAATAGTATTATCTTGTTATTGTCTTGTACAGATTACATAAGCTTTCTTTCCTTGTTTTTTTTCCATTTGTAAAATGGGAATAATCATAGCACCTACTCCAGAGAGTTACTTTGGAAACCAGTTGTCATAATACATGTCAAGGGACTTAATGTATGATACATAATAAGCTCTCAAGAGTTCTGTTACTGTTTGGAGTAATATTAGCATATGAACACATTAATATAGTAAGTTCTATGGCATTACAGCCTTACCAGTGCTGCTTATTGATAATATTTTGTCACTTTAACAGACATACCATTATATCTCATAATTACCTTAACTTTCATTTAATTACTGAAGATGGCCATTTCTCCATGTCTTTTATTTTTTGTGTGTATTGTCTATGTCTTTAATAGACAATTTTATAAAGTATGTCTAATAGTCCAAAGGGACTGGGACTTGTTAATTTGTATAGGTATCTGTATTAGTTTCCTATTGTTACCGTAACAAGTTACCACAAATTCAGTAGCTGAAAGCAACACAAAATGGTCATCTTCCTCAGGAGGTGTAATTTTAGACTTCTGACCAAAAGTCTAAAATTAAAGTGTTGGCAGGGCTGTGTTCATTCTGGATGCTTTGGGGAGAATCAATATCCCTGCCTTTTCCAGCTTCTAGAGGCAACTTAAACATTCCTTGGTTTATGACCCTTTCTTATAGGAACCCTTGTAATTATATTGGGTCACCTAAAAAATTCAAGATTATCTCCCCAGTTCATGATCCTTAATTTAATCACATATACAAAATCCCTTTTATCATGTAAGGTAATGTATTCACAGGTTCTGAGAATTTGAATGTGGACAGCTCTGAGGGGCAATTATTTAGCCTACAACGGCATAGATGCATTGATTCATTCAACCTACATTAATTGAGCACCTACTCTGTTCCAGGTGCTGGAGCTATAAAGGTAAATGGAGACACAGAGCCTGTTTGCAAGGAACATTCTTAGCAATGGAAAGACGGAATGGAAGGAAGGAAGGAAGGAAGGAAGGAAGGAAGGAAGGAAAAAAGGAAAGGGAAGGAAGGAAGAAGGGAAGGAAGGAAGGGAGGGAGGGAGGGGAGGGAAAGGAGTGAAGGAAGGAAAGGGAGGGAAGGGAGGGAAGGAAAGGAAGGGAGAGAGGGATTAAAGAAAGAAAAGAGAAAGAGAAAGGTGGGGGAAGGAGGGAAAAAGGAAAGAAGGGAGAGAGAGGAGAGAGAAAGGAAGGAGGACGAGTGGGAGAGAGAGAGGAAAGGAGGGAGGGAGGAGGAAAGCATTGCCATGGAAATACTTAAAATGCTATGGTAGCATAATAGAAAAATGTGTTCTAATTCCTGCGGGCCTGGAGGCTTCACAGAGGAGGGGACAATTGTGTTAGTTCTTAAAAGCTAAGTAGGAGGCACCAGGCAAATAACTAGGAAAAAGCCATTCCTGGAGCGAAGAAACTGCAGAGGGACTAAGATTTGAGACAAAACAGCAATATTCAGAGAAAGGTGAGCCAATTCAGTTTAGTTAGAGGCTCAGGTATTTCCTAGCGAATGGCAGAAGACTGAAGGGCTATGCTAAGAAATTAAAGAGCTTGTGTGTCATGGGAAAGCTGGAGAAGGTTAAGAAGGGTAATGATCAGATCCGATTGATGCTTTCTCAAGTGCAGTCTTGTGGCTGGGGGAGACCCAATGAGTGGAGCCGAAAGGCTGTTACAATCGCCCAGTGAAGGGGTGGTAAATTTCCCTTATATTTCTTCTGATTTTTATTAATATCTAATAAAAAGTAAGGGAATAAACTAGATGACTTTAAAGTTCCCTTCTTGATCTGTGATATCATGATTTCCACTCAATTTGTTCCCCCAGTGAGATTAGTAATTAAAATACTTTAGCTCCTGGGCCTGGAGGAAAAAAATTACATTTACTCCCAGGAAATGACTTTTAAAAGAAGTTTTTAGATAAGTAGCTACTAAAAATCATTATTAAAAAATTACTCCATCATTTCCCCCAATGAGTCCTAATATGCATTTGGATAGCTTTTATTTCCTTATAAAAATATACTATAAAATTAATGCCATATTCTTTTCACTTAGAAGCAATGAAGTCCTTCAGGCTTGACAGAAAAGTCAATGCGTGTGTGTGTTTAAAACTTTAATGCCCCCCAGCCCCCTTTACATGGCTTCAAAGTGCTCCACTGAGTGGGTAAACAGAGTTTATTCAACCAGTCCTCTCTGGATAGACATTCAGGCGCTTCCAATCTTTTGCTAAACAATGCGTCCATAAACTTCAACATTTGTTGTTTCATATCTATAGAGATGTTTGTTTAGGGTACATGCCTGAAAGAAGATTTCTGGGACAAAAGGTAAATGCTTTAGTAATTTTGTTGGGTATTGCCAACTTTCCCTCCACAGAGGTGGTGACGATACCAGGCAATGTATGACCAGCAATGTATGACAATACCAGACTCTCCACAGCCTCATCAACAGTGTTCATGAAACATTTGGATTTTTGCCAGTCTGACAGGCCAGAATTGATACTTGCAAGTAATTCAAATCTGCATCTCTCTTACTGTAAGTGGAGTTGGTCATCTTTCATACAGGACCATTAACCTCTTTTTAAAATAAATTTTTAATTGAGATGATTGTGGATTCACATGCAGTTTTAAGAAATAATAGAGATCCTGGACACCCTTTACCTAGTCCCCCTCCTCATGGCAACATCTTGCCAAATTATAGTAGGATGTCACAACCACACTATTGACATTGATACAGTCAAGATACAGAATAGATCCTTTCTTTTTATGACATTTTATGTGAGTTGAATAAGATGGGGAAATCCCATTTACTCTTCCCAGTAATGACAAAACAAAACAAAACAAAACAAAACTACACCCTGTACAAAACACATAAGTAACCTACCAGGAGACTCTGAAAGGTGCAGTGAAGAAAGTACACTAACTAGCAACATGTGAACTGGAGGAACCCAGCTGTGAGCAACTTGAGTTTCTTCCGGCCTCCTTAACATCCCAGCCTGGGTGCTAGAGACATCTATCACTTAATAGAACATCTGCACCCCAGAAATGCCAATAAGGCAGATTTTTAGAAAACCCCCAAGAAAAACATGCTCTAAGTATAAGGACTTAAAACATGCTCTAAGTCTAAGAACTTAAAAAAGAGCAGCCCCTTTTTAAAATATATGTATTTTTTAAGTTACAGAATACATGTGCAGAACATGCAGGTTTGTTACATAGGTATACCGGTGCCATGGCGGTTTGCTGCACCTATCAACCTGTCATCTAGGTTTTAAGCCCTGCATGCATTAGGTATTTGTTCTAATGCTCTCCCTCCCTCTCCTTATCCCCCAACCCCACCCACCCCCCAACAGGCCCAAGTGTGTGTTGTTCCCCTCCCTGTGTCCATGTGTTCTCATTGTTCAACTTCCACTTACGAGTGAGACCACGCAGTGTTTAGTTTTCTGTTCCTGTGTTAGTTTGTTGAGAATGGTTTCCAGCTTCATCCTTGTCCCTGCAAAGGACATGAACTCATTCTGTTTTGCGGCTTCGTAGTATTCCACGGTGTATATGTGCCACATTTTCTTCATCCAGTCTGTCATTGATGGGCATCTGGGTTGGTTCCAAGTCTTTGCTATTATGAAGAGTGAAGAGCATCCCTTTTAGCCATACCTGTCTGCTCTCCAGAGGGGCACCAGCAAAGAAGCTATGCCCCTCCTCTGCCCCAACCAGCACTGCTGCGGACGACCTGTTTCCCACCCTCACTCACACCCTCTCTGCGGTAACCAGACCAGGCCCCTCCCTTACACAGCCTAAGGTAGAACTCTGGAAGCTTTCCTTCTTTTATGGGACCTGTCCAAGACTTTTGCCATCAGGTTTACAAGTAGGCTGTAAAATTTTAGAGGAAAAGGGGGTTGGCCCTTTTGAGAAGCCCATGGCAAGCAGCTCCCTTTCTTGGTTACGGGCTACTTGGAAAAAATTGTATCTCATTTACCCCCATTCCCCCAGCACTAAGCACAATGCTCAGATGTAGTGTGTTAATAAATGACAAAAAATTATTGGTGTTAGAGAGAATGAAGACAAGGCTACCCGAGTTGCTAAACACGCTAAAAGACTGCATAATTACCCTATGCAAAATGACATTCATACCAAGGGCAAGGGAAGAAGAGTATAATAAAAGGGGAATCTAGTTACCATAGTGATCCTGTTCTGCTGAAACAAAAACACTCAACAGGATTTAACGAAGAATTAATAACCATCATGATTGTTCCTGATTCTGACAAAGACGGTGGTGGAAGAGAAGGGAGAAGGAAAAGCAGGCAACAGAGGGGTGGAAAGGGAGGGAGAACTGTGTCAAGAACATCTAATAATCCTTGGAAATTAACTAGATACATTGCTAAAACTACCTCAGATGAAAATTACACTCCAGAGATAAATTAACACTTTCTCTTTCATAAGCCAAATTAGGTGTTTTCACAGTCTGCTCTGATGTGCTTTCCATGTCATCTAAAATCACACAACCCTGTGAGGAAAGGGACCCTGATTCCTATTTGCTACATTTCTTCTTATGACTGTTACTGACAAATTTCAATAGTACACTTTTGCCAGTTTTACTAATTGTTCACATACATGATCACATATAGGGTAATCGCTGACTTCATTTTCTAGTTGAATTAAAGACTGCAGTATCATTCTTTAAATATAATCTTTCATCAAAATATTAGGGTCATATAACACTATATTTTGTGGGAAGGGCGACTTCACTTTTCATGTTTTAAAAAACAATAAAAATGATCTTCGCAATGAATTCTTTGCTATTTTTTCTCTTATATACTAACCTCTATTAACTGACTTAGAAGATACCTTTTAATTTTAAAAATATATTGAGTATAAAAGAGCCGGGCTCTCTATTCAGATATATTCATAGGTGTGTCACACATTTTGACAATGGCCCTTAATAGTCCTAATGAAGGCACCGATCCTACCTAACACAATCAAGTATGAGGTATATGTTTTATTTTTCTTTTCTTTTTTTTTTTTTTTTTGAGACAGAGTCTCGCTCTGTCACCCAGGCTGGAGTGCAGTGGCGCGATCTTGGCTCAAAGCAAGCTCCACCTCCCAGGTTCCCGCCGTTCTCCTGCCTCAGCCTACCGAGTAGCTGGGACTACAGGCGCCTGCCACCACGCCCGGCTAATTTTTTGTATTTTTAGTAGAGACAGGGTTTCACCGTGTTAGCCAGGATGGTCTCGATCTCCTGATGAGGTATATGTTTTAATAGAACAGTAATTTAGAATGCTGTTTAGTTCTTCCCTAATTAGATGGCAAAGTGTTCCTCTGACAGACTCACTCATTCATTGAGCACTATGCCAGATGCTAGAAGTACAAAAATAAATAAGACACTGCTACTCTCAGATAGTTAGCAGTCTTTGGGAGGAAAGAAAATTTGTTAATCAAACACATGCAACAGTATAAGCCATGCTTTTAATAGGGTTTAGGTACTGTGGGCAGAGGTGAAAGGAGTGAGTGGCAAACTGGTTGGCCAGGGAAGGCTTCCAGAGGAGCTTATTGAGTCAAAGAGGTATGTAGGCCAAGGTCGGTGGCTTACATCTGTAATCCTAGGACTTTGGGAGGCCGAGGCAGGCAATCACTGGAGCTGAGGAGTTTGAGACCAGCCTGGGCAACATAGTGAAACTCTTTCTCTACAAAAAAAAAAAAAAAAAAAAAAAATTAGCTGGGTGTGGTGGCATGTGCCTGTAATCCCAGCTACTTAGGAGGCTGAAGCAGGAGAATCGCTTGAACTCGGGAGGAGGAGGTTGCAGTGAGCCAGGATGGTACCACTGCACTCCAGCCTGGGCAAGAGAGCCAGATCCTGTCTTAAATAAATAAATAAATAAATAAATAAATAAAGCAAGCAAGCAAGCTATGTAGTAGATTCTCTGGTGGATAAGATAGGAAAGATTGTGTACAAAGGCAACGGTTAAGAGGCCACTCGGAGCAGCTCATAGGTAGCTAAGGAACGGAAAGAGTGGAACAGGAGTGAGAGGTGAGGTATCCGTCTTGGAGAGGCAAGGAGAATTCAGATCATGAAGAGCCTGGTATGAGAAGCAGAAACACTTGGACCTTATCCATAGGCGGTGGAAAGCCCCAGGAAGATTTTCAGCAAGGTGGCATTTCAAAAGAGACAATATCTGTGGCAATATGGAAAATGGAGTCAAAGAAGATACATCCTTGCAGTGAGAAAAGATGGAGTGAGGTAGGTGGATCACTTGAGTCCAGGAGTTTGAGTCCAGCTTGGGCAATACGGTAAGACCCTATCTTAAAAAAAAAAAAAAAAAAAATTGGGAAGGTTTGGGCAGTTGTTGAAGAAACAAAAGACCCAGGCAGACTGAAGACAGAATTAAAAGGTAATGTTGACTGTGGGGAGGAGAAAAAGGGAGGATGACTCAGATTCATGCCTTGACTTTGCTAAGGGGATGGGAACACAGGAAAAGACTAAGTTTTGAAGAGGGATTTGATACATTTACCTAAGGACCTGGGGAATTTTAAGTTTCTGTGAATAAACAGGTGCGGATGACCAATAAATTGATAATGAGTCAGATGCTAATAATAATTCCGAGCTGGAGATAAGGGCTTGGGAATTTCCTGTGTATATCTAGTGGGTCCATGGAGTTAAAGCTCTAGAAGTACAAGAGATTGCCTGCTGCATTTGACTGATTAAAATTTAACAATATCAAAAATTGAGTTCCTTACCCATACTACTGACATCTTGAGTACTTGAGAGCCACATGTGGCCAGTGACTACTAACATCGGACAGCATGGACGTAAAACATCTTCATCATCACAAAACGTTCTATTGGATACTATTAAAAGTGAGCATTGACCCAAAGAGAGAGGGCGAGTGGAAGGCAGAGGAAGGACCTTCCAAGGGAACTGCAGATATGTGTGAAAAGCCAAACCCAAAAGCCAAGGTTGGAGAGAGAGAGAGCAGCGACTCCGGCACATCGGGGATATTTGACTTCCTCCGGTATGATACTGGGAGAAGCTCTGAGTTACTAAATGCCTTCCATGAACTACATATTGTAATGTGTGCTTTCCATGCCATCTAAAACCACACAACCCAGTGAGGAAAGGGACCCTGATTCCTATTTGCTACATTTGTTATGACTATTACTGACAAATTTTTTTTTTTTTTTTTTTTTTTTTGAGACGGAGTCTCGCTCTGTCGCCCAGGCTGGAGTGCGGTGGCATGCACGATCTCCGCTCACTGCAAGCTCCGCCTCCCGGGTTCATGCCACTCTCCTGCCTCAGTCTCCCGAGTAGCTGGGACCCCAGGCACCCGCCACCACCCGCGGCTAATTTTTTGTATTTTTAGTAGAAACAGGGTTTCACCGTGTTAGCCAGGATGGTCTCGATCTCCTGACCTCGTGATCCGCCCACCTCGGCCTCCCAAAGTGCTGGGATTACAGGCGTGAGCCACCGGGCCCGGCCGACAAATTTCAATTGTACACTTTGTGTCCAGTCGACAAATTTCAATTGTACACTTTTGCCAGTTTTACTAATGGTTCACATACATGATCACATATAATCGCTGACTTCATTTTCTAGTTGAATTAAAGAATGCAGTATCATTCTTTAAATATAAGCCAAGAATGTGCATAAAAGAAAAGCTTGTTAATCTAAAGCTGAAAAACTGACTTAATATGAGCCAAGTTTTTGTTCCGTGTCAGACACTGACACAGTGGCACTGAGTACTCTACTAGGGTTAGCTTATTTTTAATCATTTCAATTATCCTCGGGTAGAACATCATCCTTGATTGAGAGAACAGGAAACTGAGAACAACAGATGTTTGAAAATGTGTTAATGTTTCACAGATAATGGCAGAGGACCCCGGATTCAAACTCAGATCAGTCTAAGTTATAAGTAAAAATTCTACAGTATTTGCTTATAATCCCCACCTTCCACAGAGCCCACCTTATGCAAAATCCTTAAGCAAATTTTTAAGGTCTATTGCAGAAGAACAATTATCTCAACAACTCCTTCTGAAGTACATGTTTACAGCTGAGAAATACGTGCTGGAGAAAAGCTGCTCCTACAAAGATGCTCAATTAGTGAAACAGAAAATCAGCGTTTGCCAAGGACAGAAATAAGCCCCTCATTTGATAGCATGTGGTTCTTCAGGTGTTTCTGCTACATCAGTTTTACACAGAGAGGATGTAAACTCCTTGAGGGTAGGTAATGTCTGATACCTCTCAAGATCCTCCAGAGCACACACTCAAACTGATAAAATTGGGAAGATTATATTAGCAAGGGCATGCAACCAAAATCTGTTAGGGGAATGTGTTGAGAAAGATGCAAGTTTTATTTTTCACACCGTGTTTTTTTTCTTTTCATTGTATAGTTGAATGGCAAATCACTTTTCTGAAGTCGCTTAAATCAAGAGCAATACAGTACATGCTCCTTAAGAACAGACTTCTCTAAATAAAATTTTGGTCCAGAATATACCCAACAACCTTAAATCTTTGTCTAAAGATAGCACAAAAAGTGTGTGTGTGTACTGTGTGTGTGTGTATATATATATATATAGGACATCAAGGAGGTATATATGATCATATACACACACACACACACACACACATATATATATATATGATCATTAAATGGAGTTACTATGTTTTCACCAGAGGACACATTAATACCATAGTGGGGCAGACTAAGCTGACTAAATTTCATGGCTTTAAATGATTATGATTTAATGATTGGTTTTAGTTGTGACATGCAGTGACAATATCCCTATAGATCATATTATACATAGAGTAATTACAATTCATTTCACAAATAGTTAAGTTGATAAAAACTCATGATCTCACAATCTAGTCTCAAATACAAATCTAGTCCGTAGGTATTTTTGAGATTTGGCTCTTTGCCTTAAAAATCATCGATACCTGAAAAACAAGTAGTAAATTGAGCATAACACACCAGCTTAGTTTATTGAAGTTGTGCAGGGAGAAGAAAATTTATGCTAAAATGAATTCTTAAATATTTATCTTGATATAATAATTACTAATTGTTGTACTAATAAAAAATACTTAAATACTACTTTTTAAGATAAAAGGAATAAGGTGATCTCCAACTGTATTTAAGCTGTGGTTACCTTATGCTTATATTGCAACCCTAGTGTCAACTAAGATATTCATCAATAATTAAAATTTAGGATAACAAACAAACAAAAATCCCAGGTAACCCAAAAAAGTTCCTGAGAGGAAAATAATTACATCTTCACACAAAGTCTTTAGAACATTATATTTCATAAAAGACAATGATAAAAAAGTACAAACATTTCCATGAGAAGCAAAAAAAGAAGAAAAGTGGGATACAAGAAATTACTAGCATTTATTTCAGTGCATTTATATAGAAGTCTTTCATCTAAATAAATAAAATAATCTTAAGTACACTTCCTCTTTCTGATAAACAATACTATAACCATTTTACTTCTCTCAACCAGCATACTTGCAAATCCAAGACAATAAATCTAGAATAGTATTTATTTGAAAAACACATAAAGAAATATATCAAAGACAAGCAAAGGCCAAATAAAATGACAAAATCTGCTTTCACTTGTAGGAAGCCTCCAGAAAGAGAATATTGTATTGGACATTTTTCCATTTTGTTTTAAAATAGGTATCAGTATCTTGGCTGGCAAAAGGGTATATAAGGAAATTTTTAATACATAACTGTATCTACTTAATATTATAAAGTTTTCTTACTGAATACCTTTTCGCAAAAAAAAAAACTTAAATGTAGATTTAAAAAATACTCATAAAACCCTAGTTTTGGCAAAGAAATATCTCCACTGTGAATTATATATAGTTCCAGCAAATGTGTACTCTTCTCCTTTTCTTCTCTACAGACAGGCCCATTAGTCATTACTTCTTTCTGTAGATGAAAAGCACCATGTAATTTTCCCAGTTAGTGCCACAGAGACCTCCTATTAGCCCTAGGTCCACATATACGGGTTTCTTGACTTTGAGACTAGGAAATACAACAGATAAGTTATCAGAGGATGTCTTCATAATTTCAGAAAGATCTCAATTTGCTTGACTTCATTTGTTTAGAAATGAAGTAATAATACTCTTTCCATAGACATACCTAGCATTGCACTGGATATGCAATAGGCAATCAATATATGCCATTAATAAATCCTCCACACATCCTATAAAGAAGATAATTTGCATTTGCAATATATTTGTTAATCTTTGTGTAATAATACAATGAAGATAAACGGGCACAGCTCTGTCACTCTTACAGAAACATATTAAGGTCACTGTTTATAGGCAAAAATAATTTTAGGTCTACACTAAAAAAGCAAAACAAACAAAAAGCAAACTAGGTGGTTTTCACAGGATGACAAACCATATTCAAAACTGAAAAAAAAAGCAAAATGTTTATATCTCATTCCTGAAACAAAAATTAACACTAGACTTAAGAAAATAAGGCAGATACTAGTAGTCCTAAGTTTTCTTGAAACTGTAAAATATATATAAAAATGAAAAGATACCGAATGCGGACAGCTCCACATTGATCAACAAATGTTAACATTCTCAATCTCTTTCATTGACTTTAAAAACTATGTAATAGAGTCAGAAAATGAAGTAATACACAAATTAAGTACAAATATCATAATTTTCAGAAAGTTTGATTTTTCATCGTGTACCACAAAAAAACTGAAATATAAATATTTTGGAAATAGTGCTAAGAAATAAATATGAAAATATTTTGTTTGGTATCATAACAGAGAAGCTATCCATTTTCTCAAAGTGTAAGGATTCAATTATTTTATGATTTAGTTTGTGGTCATCTGTGTTATCAATATTGCCATAAAAATGACACTTCAAAATAAAACTTACAATCTGAGATAAGTAACCATAGTTCTGTTTTAGGTAAACAATCCTTGAGGCAAATATTATCCAAACGTCTCTCATATATAGATTTCTATTGCTCATCATTGTTGTTGAAGATTCACTTTATAGATATTTAATATTTTGTTTAAAATTTGTGAAAATATCAAGATATTTTAAAGAATCTTTATAATTGCTAATTTTCAAAAAAGAATATTGTTCGGGTTTACTGTGGAAAAATTCATCCAAAATTAAGATATGTACTTGATATCAGGTAGTAAGACCTTTTTTCAGAGAACAGTCATATGAAGATAACTGGACAAAGCCCTGACACTTACGCAAACATATGAGATACTACATATAGAAGACATTATGGCATCAGTGCACCAAATAACTCATCATGTATTTTAAGATAATTGTATTAAATTATACTTTTAGATACTACATATAGAAGACATTATAGTATCAGCACACTGAATAACTGATCATGTATTTTAAGATAATTCTACTAAATTATACTTTTAGAAAGAAAATTTTAGTAATTAACACCAGAGATATAATCTCTTAAAAGTGAAAAAAACAAAATATAGTTTGAATGAAACTAACATTCAAGGGTCCCCTCCAAAAGTGAAATTCTATGTCTGAGAACTAAACTTAAAATTTGTTTTTATCTACTAAGTATTTATCTTCATAAAAATAGAATATTTAATTCTTATCTAATAGTATAATTCATTTGTATATTATAAGTACTACTGGGTTTTCTTCCATAGATCATTCTTTTAAAAAAACTGACTTGATTTCTTTTTAAATGAAGATACTTTTTTTTTGGCTCTTCTGAACTGGAAATAATAAAAGTGCTGTTCACTGTGAATTAAAAAAAAATACAGAGTATAAACACACAACCTTGGAAACATTTTTTGAGGCACAAAATCCCTGACACACCAGAGGTACATGAAAGACATTTAACATAAAGAGGTCCTTTATATCATGTCACATCACAACTTTTAAGATTTTTCTTGGTAATACTCATGCAATATGCATAAACAATATGGTTGTGATTTCTAGCAAAATCAGATGAGATTGCAAGCAAGGAAAAACATAGGTAATCCCGGTAGGAAGAAAAGCTATTTAAGTCCTTTCTTCTTTCCCTTTAAAGCCTAAGAAAGCTGTGACTTCTTCCACACAAAAGGCTGAGGTCTAAAGCTCAAAACTAGTATAACAGTTTACTGTATTAGTTGGCTGTCAATTATTGACAGTTCCTTCATTTCACACAAGGGTTAACCTTTGTTTAGTGACATAAATTTAGTGAGTTTTTTTCATGCAAATAAAAAATGTCTATAAAAGTCCAATAAAGGTATAACCGATTACATGCAAAACTGCAACACATCTAATTTTTCAACAATTTGCACACATTAATTTATATCACATATATACAAAATATGTTTAAATGGAAATAAAAGCATTCTCTTGAATTAAATTATAGATTTTAGTATAAAAATTTTCTCTTCATAGGGAGCTCTCTTAACTTCCGATCTTAAGTAGTGGCTTCCGGTTTCTGCGGTGCTCGCCACAGGGGTGTGTCTCAGAGCAGGGAGGACAAGTGAGAGAAGGGTGACTGTATATAGTCCCACTCTGTAAACACTGGACTGCTGGCTCTTCTCAGAGAAAAGGGCACTGTGACACAGCCAATCACTGACCTCCACTGAGTGTGCTCCAAGTTTATGATCCAGCATTGTGGTCCACCTTGCCACAACAGCCACTTCTTTTAATAGTCTTCGATTGGAGCTAACTCTGGCATGAGGTTTACAGATATGTTTGTATACAACCTATCAACCAGTATTTTTGGCCTATATATTAAATTGTTCAACCCATCGATGTACTGACGCTCCTTGGAATACCTTAGTAATTTATACCTATAGTTTTAGAGGAAAAAACAAAAAAGTAACAAAACATGTTCAAAAAGGAAAACTGATAAGGACTGTGTTCAAGGTCATCTTATAATTAAAGCACTTAATGCCCTTTACAATCTCTGGTTCTTGCGCATAATTTAAGAATCTCTAAACCTTTATTCTAAATTAGTAATTTTACTACTCAAAAAATGCCACCTGAAAAAATTATTTTGCACTTTTACAATTAGACATCTTTAATAAATAAAACATTATGCTTTATGTTACATAAATACTTTTACATAAATAGTTAACCGGGCTCTTTAATGTAAATATGTGTATTTATTAACGCATATATGTGTGTATCTCTTCAAAACAAGCACCAAAAATGCTTCCTTTTGTAAAGATTCCCTTCAGCAAAAAATACTTCCCTTCCATTATGAAAATTCCCTTCAGCAGCTTTTTTGGGATTCAACGCATTTTTATTTACCTTTCATTTATTCAACAGCTTTGGAAACCTTGGTATCTGAAGATGACATTCAACTTACCGTCCTAAAAACTGGACTTCACCTCTATGGTGATGAGGAATTGACTTGTATTTTCCTAAGTCTCCCTCTGGTCTGGTTACATTATATCCAGCATAGTGAACTCTACAATGCCACATATGGAAATGAAAATATAGAGAAATAAAATATGAAAATGGGTTATGTGAGTTCAATTTTAAAACACAAAAAAATGCTCTAATCCAGGGTTCCCTAACCCCTGGGCCACAAACCAGTATAGGTCCATGGCCTGTTAAAAACTGGGCCGCACAGCAGGAGGTGAGCAATCATTACTGCTTGAGCTCCACCTCCTGTCAGATCAGCGAATGGCATTAGATTTTCAGAGGAACACAAACCCTATTGTAAACTGCACATGTGAGGGATCTAGGCTGTATGCTCCTTATGAGAATCTAATGCCTGATGATCTGAGGTGGAACGGTTTCCTCCCAAAACCATCCTCCTGGGTGCTTCGAAAAATTATCTTCCAGGAGACTGGTCCCTGGTGCCAAAAAAGCTGGGGACTGCTGCTCTAATTACATGCTGCCAATAATTTCAGAAAGCAGACTTAATGAAAAAAAAGAGAAACACAAAATAGGGTTTAGAAACCTCAAACATATTCCATCCCAAAGAATCTTCTTGGAATGGATAAGTACTACAATTTACCTAATATAAATAAGATTTATAAAAATTCTATTAGTGAACAATTTGTACCTCAACATACCTGTTCCAAAGGTCATCATCTTCTCCTCCCCATCCCCAGAAGGCATTAGGAAAACCATTGATCTTTCTAAATTGTTCCACTGTCAGCCCACTTACACCACCAAAAAATTCTTTATATGGAAGACTAGAAAAGAAAGACACAGTATTCTAAAAATAAAATCATAATAGTTTCCCACGTGAAATGAAGGTTTCAGTCTTTCGTGTGCTTTGCAAAATATGCCCTTATATTCTATATAGACAATTATTTTAGAAAATGTAAACTACACCAAGACATAAAACATTTTTATATTCTAGTGAAACAAGTACATGTAAATGTGTTATGTTAAATATAAAGCACTTACGGAAACCTAAATTTAATATTTAGTATACAAATAAGACTCAAAATAAAACCTGTAAGGCTCAAAACCCAGTGCCCCAAAATTGTATATTTTCATGACAAAAGTAAACATGATTAAATATATTAATAATGGTCAATGCATGTTAGATATTCCTAAACTAGTAACACTTAAAAAATTAACTGAATTATAAATGCATTATTTATTATATAGAGCAGGATAAATATCAATTACAAAAGACAATTCTAGCATTTAATTTTCTAGCTACCTACTTTTATAATGATCTTATCTGTTGGGATTATACTCTCAAAATATTCATGGATATTTACAAATATATTCATTTTCAATGCACTGATAGTTACAGAAATCACTATATTTTTATTTGGATTTTATTTTCCTTACCCTTCCCTAACTCATACTCCAAGGAATGTGTCAAACGATGCAATGTTTTTAAACTTTTCTAAACTATATTTTTACTTAGCTAAACTGTGTGTTTAGGTATAGATTGACTTTCCGACGTTTAGGCAGTGTCCCTAGACCTGCAATCCTGAATATATTCCCATGGACTGAAACATGCCCCTGGGGAGCAGATGCCAGAGCAGAGAAAACGTGACCATGCACAGCACCCAAAAATCAAGCTGAGGGAAACCTGGCTGCCACCACAGCCAAGCTGTCTCAGAGGAGGGAGCTTTTTGTTAGACACTCGCCTCACATTCTGAGAAGGACGTGCTGTTTGCCAGCTGGGGTCTTGTGTGGCACACAGACCAGGGAAGAGTAGTTCCTTCATGGAAGCCTAGGGTTGTAGGAGAAAGCAGTCTTGCCCTCATCCTAGGTCAAAGGTACTCCAAGATGGTAACAGCAACACTGATCCTAAAGACAACCATACTCTCCTGAGACCTCTCAAGGCTCACACTTGGGAGCTTAGTGTTCTGGTATTACAATAAGACTAGCTGGGGGTTCCACAGGCCAATAAGCATTCTTGGCACCGTGTACTTCCCACATCAGATGGATTATTCTTGCCCAGGCTAGTAGTTTAGGAAAAACCTGAGATCGTCAGATAGGGAGACATGAATAAATGTGTCTGTGTGTTTATTGATATGTATAAATCAGCAAGCCTATCAATTCCATTTACTGCTCTAAGTGGAAATAATCAATTGTGCTATACGAATAATGGAAAGTTATTAGGTAAAATGAAGGTATAAGAGATAAACTAAAGAAGAGAAAACAAAACCCAACAAGTCAAACTCTTGCAGTGTTTATCTTACACTGTCCAAAGTGGGAGAGACACTACACCTGAGGGTCTGAGTTCTCTGGTCAGCAGCAGTGTGGCCATCACTGTGGGGCAGGGACGCTTCACCAGGCTTCATCCCACAGCTGAAGTCTATGCACTGTCCAGACCAGGCCTTGATCTACTGCCATTCTCCCTGAGCTACATTCTAATTTCTCTACAAACGTCCAAGATGCCTAACCAATCCAGGGACTAGTCTAGATGGATATGAATACAGCTGACCCTTGAACAACACAGGTTTGAGGTGCACAAGTCCACTGATATACAATTTCTTTTTCAATAAAAGTTACATAGAATGTGCCTCTCCTGCCTCCTTTTCCATCTTCAACTCTTTCACCTTGCCACCCTTGAGATCCCAAGACCAACCCCTCCTCTTCCTTAGCCTACTCCACGTGAGGACGATGAGGATGAAGACCTTTAGGATGATCCACTTCCACTTAATGGACAGTAAATATATTTTCCCTCCCTTATGATTTTCTTAATAACTTCTCTCTAGCTTACTTTATGGTAAGAATATGGTATACAATACATATAACATACAAAATATGTGTTACTCAATTGTTTATATTATTGATAAGGCTTTTGGCTAACAATAGGCTATTAGTAGTTAAGGTTTTGGGGAGTCAAAACTTATACTAGATTTTCAACTGCATTCCGGTGGTTGGGGGAGGCGGTCACTACTGTAACCCCTGCATTACTCAAGGGTCAACTGTATTTTATTAGAAATTGATATTTTCAAGTTAACAACAAATTATTTAGACAAAAAACAAATTCATTTAGAATTTAACAACAAATTAATTTAGAATTCTTAGTTTATATGACCTTTATGATTTTTTGTGTGTGTGTGAAAATCAGTTACCCTGGATCTAATGTGATTCTAGCAAACTGACCGAAATCAAGTTTCCAGAAGTGGTAAGAACCAGATTGTTGCTGGGCGCGGTGGCTCACGCCTGTAATCCCAGCACTTTGGGAGGCCGAGGTGGGTGTCACAAGGTCAGGAGATTGAGACTATCTTGGCTAACACAGTGAAACCCCGTCTCTACTAAAAATACAAAAAAATTAGCCAGGCGTGGTAGCAGGCGCCTGTAGTCCCAGCTACACGGGAGGCTGAAGCAGGAGAATGGCGTGAACCTGGGAGGCAGAGCTTGCAGTGAGCCAAGATCGCACCACTGCACCCCAGCCTGGGTGACAAAGCGAGACTCTGTCTCAAAAAAAAGAAAAGAAAAAGAAAAAGAGAACCAGATTGTGAACCTTGATGGCCTTCTTCAAGGTAACCCCATACTCAAAGTTGAGATACAGAGGTAATAAAGAAAAAGGTTTTCTAATGATAACAATGACCAGCAAAGAAAAAAAAAAGGAAGGAGGAGGAGGAGAAGGACAAGGTGGAGAAGGAGGAGCAGGAAGGAAGGAAAGAAGAAAGAGGAAGAGGGGTAGGGGGAAGGAGGGGAGCGGAAGGAGGCGAGCGGAAGGGGGAAGGAGAGGAGCAGGAGTGGGGAGGAGGAAGAGGAAGAAGAAGAAAGAAACAAGCATTCTTTTCCTGCTTGTGTCAGACTTTTTGCTTCTCTCTACTCTAGATTAGCACCAGGCAAAACTGTGACACAGGCAACATCTTCCTGCCCTAAGCAACAAACAGCTTTATTTTCTCTCTACTCCCATTAGGCCAATGAAAACTGTGATCCTTTCCCCATATTAGACTTGCATTCTTTCATGTCCTTTTAAGTTACTATCTCAGCTCTGATAACTGTTCACATTTTAAATTATCTCCAATTAGAGAAGGAAAAGATTTGGTTTATTATTAAAGGGCAGGTCAAGAATGCACAGCTTAGGAAGAAGATAAACAGCAGAAGAGAGGGCTTTGTGGCCCTCCAAACCATCACTGGAGGAGAGCAGGCAGGAGTCAAGGTGAGTTATGCACCTACCACACAGCAGGCACAGAGCACATGTGATCTCACAGCAGCTCTATGGATGGAATCTATTATCCCAGTGAACAAGGAATACACCTTCAGAGATGCAAGTGACTAACCTATAGGTCCTGGAACTGTAAGTGTGAGAACCCAAGTTTAAATCTGTGTCTGCTTGACCACAGAAACCAGGCTCTCTTTCCCACCACACCACATTCAAACCTCTGTGTAAGGAACCACCCAGAGGAACGAAAAACCACTCTGTGTCCTGGCTCCCCAGAAGGACACGATGGAGTTAAAGATGATATTCTTGGGGTTCTTGAGTTCTCTCAGATTTAGGGACATAATGCTGCTACAATTTCAATGCTATGACTGTGCAATTATATCGTACAATATCAGGAACAGTGCACACTACTTACATATACATGTATTTATCCAGCTTTGCAGCAAAATGACGTGGCATTTCTCCACATCCGTAATAGTTCCGGTCATTTTCAGGTAGATGATCCACATCGTGGAAGATTACACAGTCCCAGACACTGTCTTTCATGGCCTCTTTGAAGCCCACGTTGAAAAGCATCGCACGGTTAAAAGGTTGTGTGCCAGTCTTCATGGAGCAGACCGAGAGAAAAAATAGAAATGTACTCACACTTCATCAACTAACTTTTTTCTTTTTTTTTTTTTTTTTTTGGTATTTTTAGTAGAGACAGGGTTTCACCATGTTGGCTAGGCTGGTCTCAAACTACGGAACTCGTGATCCACCCACCTCAGCCTCCCAAAGTGCTGGGATTACAGGTGTGAGCCACCGCGCCCGGCCCCCATCTGACTTTTTTCTATTATTTTTCAAACTTGTTGCATCATGGTCAAATGATTACAATAATTAGACCCAAATGAAATAGACAAATAATAAATATACTTCAGGATTTTCAAATACACTGTTTAAATTTACTTACTATATTATTTTATAATTTAATAACATAGAAGAAAACAGTATCTAGTCCATTGCTACATCAGCACATTTAAATAATTTGTATTTCTGCTCTACTTCAAATACATCAGGATATAGATTACTTGTGACGAGAAAAAAAGTCATTAAAAATAATATAGGTTTTATTTTTTTAGTGGAGCTTTCCATATGCTGTCAAGACTAAGAGAAGAGGAAACTGGAAATGACTCAGCAGTGACCCTCCTCTAAAGTACCAACACCAAGGAGGTCTAACTTTCTATTATTAATGCTTATAATAAATACCAAGAGCATTTTAGACAAAAAACAATGGGAACTTATTACACAAAGCCCAACTTCCCTTATTACAACCATTTTCCTTTATTATTACAGAAAATACATTAAAGTACGTGGGCAATAAATAGTTTCTATTATTGCTTATGATAAAGATTAAGGGCATTTTAAAGGACAAAAAATAGAATTTTATTACACAGAACCCAACTCCCTACATTACAACCATTTTCCTTTATTTATCAGTGAACATATATTAAGGTGCACTGGCAATAAAAAACCTTCATTCTGCATCTAAAGAAAATTAAAGGGCATTTATCAATGCTTTAGCAATATTTATCAAAACCATTTCTAAAATATAAAAAAAAAAGGATTACGATAGAAGTGAATGAGATACATATTGTAGTCATCATCAGAGCACTACCTCAAGAGTGAAAAATTACTAATTTTTAGTCCTAGGCCTTGCACTAACGTGAGGTAATAGAAGTCACTTTATTTTTTACAGCCTCTTTTTTCACCAGTGAAATAAAATAAAAAGAAAAGAGAGTTAAATTATAATGTTATGACTAGTATATCAACATCAGCTTTAACAAACTACTTTTCTTTAAGGTTTTAAAAATTGTTCTTATTAAATGTTTTATTAAATGTGGACATAATACTCAAAGGCTTATAACAGAAATAAGAAGTTCCATATCTAATCCATCTCCATCCCCCAAGAGCAATACATTTCAACTCTTCCCATTTATTCTGGTATTTATCTACATATTTTGAGGAAATGAGAGTTCTGATATTTCTTGCTTCTTTCACTTTAGACACTGTCTCTTGACTTCTTATCATGGTAGTGGAAGAGTTAAACCACCACACCTCCTGCCCCTACCTCTATTCTCCCAATATAGTTTTATCATAATTTTTGGTTAAATCAAGACTTTACATTATTAGGACTATGTAAATATTTAATATTTCTTCAGTGCTGAGTAAACTGTTTTCTTTTGCAAACTGGGAGTAACTACAGTTTTCTATATAACTATTATATTATTACTTTGTACAAAAGGCCCAAGAAATATGCCCTACACCTATTAATAATTGATGTAATCATTCAAACACATCAAATCATCTATCAATTCCTTCTCCATCTCTCAAGCCCAACTCTCCCTTGCCCTCTCCAGACCATGTGTGAATATCACCTGGGTCTTCTTCATTCCCTAAATCACCCACACCTTTTCCTTGGCTTTCTCAATTTGCTGAGGCACATTCTTCAAGCGCTTCCTAAGTAAAGACCCATGGAAAATATGCTTTTAGCCAATTAAGGACTGAAAATGCCATTAGTCTACTCTCACATTTGTCATTTTGGCTGGGTAAAAAATTCCAGGAAAAAAAAATTTCCCAGTATTGCTGAGAATGTTCATAGGTTTCTGATTCATAATCATTTGTCATTTTTCCTAGAATTCCCAGTATCCCCCATCCTGTGCCTATGAAAGCCCCGAGATCCTGGCAGGAAGAGACACAAGCAGGTGGACGTCGAGAGGAACACACCAGCGATTAAGTTGCTCCTCTACTTAAGAACCTCCAGAAGGCAGTGGAGGGTTTTAAGCAGAGGAGAGACTTGCATTAGGTCAGTATACATTAATATAAAATTACCACCTATCACATACATTTAAATGTGAAATATGAGGTAACAATACCAAAAGTGGTACAAGCTGGCATGGAGAACTGGTCTTCAAGTGTTACCAGACCTTCTTTAGGTTTCTAAAACATCACTTTATCCAGTGTCATCTGAAGGTTTTATGTAGAGGAGTGACTTAATCTACCTAACACAGGATAATCCAAGCCCTCACCCTGCACTTCTTTATTTGCTTCTCTGATTTCCTCCCCAGAATGTTCCTCAGCCAGCTGCTCTGGCGACATCGACCTCTTTGCTCAAACACACGCAGTATTCTCCTGCCTTCTCCAGAGTGCACAGCCTCTACAGCCTCTACAGCCTCTACAACAGCATGGCATGCTCCTTTACATCATTCCAGGATGCTCTGATCTCACCTCCCCAGAGAGGCCTTCCCCAAATGCTCTGCATAAAAGAGCACCTCTACCTGCCCTTACCACTCTCTGCCCTGCGTGCCATGGAGACACTGCACAATGATTTACTACTGCCTGTCCTTCTGGGCCAGCAAAAGAAGGGGCCTTGTCTGGTTTGTTCACTGCCATATCCCTTTTGTTGAATAAATGAAACTGGGCTGCAGGGACCTGATAAAGTGACAGGCTGGCCTTTTCCTTTGGAGACCTTCAAATATCAGATCTGGACTCTTTTTCCTGGAGATAATTTATTTCTCTAGCGAAGACAACACTATGCCCTGCCACAGCTGGAGGAGCGGGGAGATTCACACCTGGCTGTTGGCTTCAAAAGGCCAGAGAGGGAAAGGCCTGGGGTCCCTAAGGTCAGCATGCAGACTTACTCAATCCCCCTGGTTTTATGCCCTACCACACAGGTGCATCAGCACTCTCAGCAGCTTCCTGCTACACCTTTTCCACAGGATAAACTGGAAAAAGTTTCTACAAGATACAACAGAGTAATAACCTGGCAGTACAAGTAAAGATGAGCAACTGGGAATGTGGCTGTTTTGTAGTCAAACGTTTAAACAATCTCCTTACTTTAGTGCAGTGCTTCAGCCTACCTTCTGTGACAGCACTGAGACAGAGGTGTGTCCAGCAAATTGACTCTAGTCTTGTCACATCACCCTCTACAAGCATGTGGGTTTGCACATCCGCTGTTCTGCTAGGCATCAGCACTCCATCTGCTTCCTGACTTAACAGAAACGTGTGAAAATCTCTCACCCACGACTTTCTGTCCTTGAGGTTTAATAACTTTTCAAAAGTTTTTTCTTTCACTCTCATTTTAGGAGTTTGGAAAGAAGCAGTGAACCCATGTCCATCCTCCATATTTAACTAGAATTCCTGAGCTGCTCTTCAACTGCTTAGTACTCCCTGGGTACCTGTCTAGCAGAAAAATTACTTTTCTATTTCAAATATGGTGAAGATGTTTCTAGCTCAAAATCTCACTCTATCAAATACACAGTCCTGAATTAATACTGATCAAGCCTGAGATTAAGACTTAAAAGGTTTGAAAATAAAAACGCAGACCTTAGTTGCTTTGCAAAGATTGCTTCATCACATACACCAAATAACTGGTGCTGAACTCTCAGGATAATATCCCTTTAAAAACAGAGACAGGCTGCAGTGACTCATGCCTGTAGTCCCAGCACTTTGGGAAGCCGAGGCAGGTGGATCACAAGGTCAGGAGATCGAGACCATCCTGGCCAACCCTGTCTCTACTAAAAATACAAAAATTAGCTGGGTGTGGTGGCACGTTCCTGTAATCCCAGTTACTCAGGAGGCTGAGGCACGAGAATCACTTGAACCCAGGAGGCAGAAGCTGCAGTGAGCCGAGATCGCACCACTGCACTCCAGCCTGGCGACAGAGCGAGACTCCGTCACAAAACAAATAAAAAAACCAGAGACAGCTCTCTCACCTCTCAACACATTATGGGGAATTGAAGTTTACACAAAGGAAACTAGCACTTTCCTAGATCAGTAAAACTGATCTAGAAATCTACAACTACAGCTCCATGAAAGTAGATAAAAATTTTCACTTGTTAGGTAAAACAAGTCACATTTCACAGTATAGACTGTTACATTAAAAAGTACATAAGGCACAAAACTTAAAGAATGATTTACACACACAGAAGTATGGTATGTTATACTAAATACCAAGCATTTCCACAGAGAAAAAGCAGAGGCAAAAAGCTGAGTGTGAGAAACAAACAAACAAAAAAAAGGCAGATTTAGAATAAAGGAACTGGAGAAACTGTAACCATTTTAGGAATAAAAATTTGAGTATTTTCCAAAAATTAGCCAGGCACGATGGTGGGTGCCTGTAATCCCAGCTACTCGGGAGGCTGAGGCAGGAGAATCGCTTGAACCTGGGAGGCAGAGGTTGCAGTGAGCTGAGATCGTGCTATTGCACTCCAGCCTAGGTGACAGAGGGAGACTCTGTCTCAAAAAGAAAATTTGTTTTGAGTATTTTCTACCAAAAGAAAAGATAAAAGTATCTAATAATACAAGTCAGGTAACTTTGTCTATCATTTATACTGTTACTTACCTATTGAAAACTAAGGAAATAAAGCCTAGCAGACTTTTTAGTAGAAACTGACAAGCAGAGTCAATGGAACGCAGAGACCAGAAAAAGACCTGCATACATATAACATGTATATATTAAGTGATTTTCTTTTCTTTTTTTTTTTTTTTAACAAGGAATTACAAAAAACTTTACTTGTCTATTGGAATGAAACATGAGCTGAGTGGATCAGGTAAATAATAGATTAGGATAACTAGGTAAGGGTTAGGTCATGAAGGTTCTGGTACGCTGATGTTGAGGGCTTCAAATTTATCATGAAGAGAGTAAGAAGCCATCGGAGAGTTTAAAAAAAGGAATAACATGGTGATATTAGTTGTCAGGTCAGTGTTTTTCCAACTCCGGAATCAATTTAGTGGATGGCAAGCACACATTTAAAAAAATGAAACAGAAAATAATACAAGATCTAAGATTGCATGGCACAGGGTAAATGTAAAGATTTTTCTTGAATCAACCTTTTGTTTTAATTATTCATACATATATAAAGCATACATAATTTGCAATACAAAGTGTATTTTTACTGGGGGCCAGTCAAAAAAGTTTGACAGCCACTGTTTTATCATCACTAATGCTGTTTTACAGTCACTGGTGCTATGAATGGATGAGTTAGGAAGCTGACATGGCAGTCCAGATAAGACATGGGTCATGAACTAGAGCATTTACTATATGTGGAGTGAAGAGGAACAGCCTCCAAAAACATGGAAAAACCAAAAGAACTAGCAGAAACTGTAACTGACTAGATGTTAGGGAAAGAATAAAATGTATAGAATGACTTCCAGATTTCCATCCTCAAGTGTTTTATGACTTGACAAGCACACTGTCAGATACACTAAATGAACAGAGATCCTCTCCACTTTGTTCTACTCCACTTCTTCCACACAAACCCTGTTTCCTTTATGCCCTTTTCCCTGGTAAGTGGAGTTCAGCCAAACCAGCACTCAGAACCACCACTGAGGAAGTGAAGAGATCAGGCTCAAACAAGCTGCTTTCGTTCCTGTCATTTCACCAACATCTCCATACATTTTTCCAGTTTGCTTTTCTTTTCTTTTTTTTTTTTTTTTTTTGATTTTCAGGAACTCATTTTATTTATTTATTTATTTATTATTATTATTATTATACTTTAAGTTTTAGGGTACATGTGCACAATGTGCAGGTTAGTTACATATGTATACATGTGCCATGCTGGTGTGCTGCACCCATTAACTCGTCATTTAGCATTAGGTATATCTCCTAATGCTATCCCTCCCCCCTCCCCCCACCCCACAACAGTCCCCAGAGTGTGATGTTCCCCTTCCTGTGTCCATGTGTTCTCATTGTTCAATTCCCATCTATGAGTGAGAACATGCAGTGTTTGGTTTTTTGTCCTTGCGATAGTTTACTGAGAATGATGATTTCCAATTTCATCCATGTCCCTATAAAGGACACGAACTCATCATTTTTTATGGCTGCATAGTATTCCATGGTGTATATGTGCCACATTTTCTTAATCCAGTCTATCATTGTTGGACATTTGGGTTGGTTCCAAGTCTTTGCTATTGTGAATAGTGCCGCAATAAACATACGTGTGCATGTGTCTTTATAGCAGCATGATTTATAGTCCTTTGGGTATATACCCAGTAATGGGATGGCTGGGTCAAATGGTATTTCTAGTTCTAGATCCCTGAGGAATCGCCACACTGACTTCCACAATGGTTGAACTAGCTTACATTCCCACCAACAGTGTAAAAGTGTTCCTATTTCTCCACATCCTCTCCAGCACCTGTTGTTTCCTGACTTTTTAATGATGCCATTCTAACTGGTGTGAGATGGTATCTCATTGTGGTTTTGATTTGCATTTCTCTGATGGCCAGTGATGATAAGCATTTTTTCATGTGTCTTTTGGCTGCATAAATGTCTTCTTTTGAGAAGTGTCTGTTCATATCCTTCACTCACTTTTTGATGGGGTTGTTTGCTTTTTTCTTGTAAATTTGTTTGAGTTCATTGTAGATTCTGGATATTAGCCCTTTGTCAGATGAGTAGGTTGCGAAAATTTTCTCCCATTCTGTAGGCTGCCTGTTCACTCTGATGTAGTTTCTTTTGCTGTGCAGAAGCTCTTTAGTTTAATTAGATCCCATTTGTCAATTTTGGCTTTTGTTGCCATTGCTTTTGGTGTTTTAGACATGAAGTCCTTGCCCATGCCCATGTCCTGAATGGTAATGCCTAGGTTTTCTTCTAGGGTTTTTATGGTTTTAGGTCTAACGTTTAAGTCTTTAATCCATCTTGAATTAATTTTTGTATAAGGTGTAAGGAAGGGATCCAGTTTCAGCTTTCTACATATGGCTAGCCAGTTTTCCCAGCACCATTTATTAAATAGGGAATCCTTTCCTCATTGCTTGTTTTTCTCAGGTTTGTCAAAGATCAGATAGTTGTAGATATGGGGTGTTATTTCTGAGGGCTCTGTTCTGTTCCATTGATCTATATCTCTGTTTTGGTACCAGTACCATGCTGTTTTGGTTACTGTAGCCTTGTAGTATAGTTTGAAGTCAGGTAGCATGATGCCTCCAGCTTTGTTCTTTTGGCTTAGGATTGACTTGGCGATGCGGGCTCTTTTTTGGTTCCATATGAACTTTAAAGTAGTTTTTTCCAATTCTGTGAAGAAAGTCATTGGTAGCTTGATGGGGATGGCATTGAATCTACAAATTACCTTGGGCAGTATGGCCATTTTCACGACATTGATTCTTCCTACCCATGAGCATGGAATGTTCTTCCATTTGTTTGTATCCTCTTTTATTTCATTGAGCAGTGGTTTGTAGTTCTCCTTGAAGAGGTCCTTCACGTCCCTTGTAAGTTGGATTCCTAAGTATTTTATTCTCTTTGAAGCAATTGTGAATGGGAGTTCACTCATGATTTGGCTCTCTGTTTGTCTGTTATTGGTATATAAGAATGCTTGTGATTTTTGTACATTGATTTTGTATCCTGAGACTTTGCTGAAGTTGCTTATCCGCTTAAAGAGATTTTGGGCTGAGACAATTGGGTTTTCTAGATATACAATCATGTCGTCTGCAAACAGGGACAATTTGACTTCCTCTTTTCCTAATTGAATACCCTTTATTTCCTTCTCCTGCCTAATTGCCCTGGCCAGAACTTCCAACACTATGTTGAATAGGAGTGGTGAGAGAGGGCATCCCTGTCTTGTGCCAGTTTTCAAAGGGAATGCTTCCAGTTTTTTGCCCATTCAGTATGATATTGGCTGTGGGTTTGTCATAGATAGCTCTTATTATTTTGAGATATGTCCCATCAATACCTAATTTCTTGAGAGTTTTTAGCATGAAGGGTTGTTGAATTTTGTCAAAGGCGTTTTCTGCATCTATTGAGATAATCATGTGGTTTTTGTCTTTGGTTCTGTTTATATGCTGGATTACATTTATTGATTTGTGTATATTGAACCAGCCTTGCATCCCAGGGATGAAGCCCACTTGTCATGGTGGATAAGCTTTTTGATGTGCTGCTGGATTCGGTTTGCCAGTATTTTACTGAGGATTTTTGCATCAATGTTCATCAAGGATATTGGTCTAAAATTCTCTTTTTTGGTTGTGTCTCTGCCCGGCTTTGGTATCAGGATGATACTGGCTTCATAAAATGAGTTAGGGAGGATTCCCTCTTTTTCTATTGATTGGAATAGTTTCAGAAGGAATGGTACCAGTTCCTCCTTGTACCTCTGGTAGAATTCGGCTGTGAATCCATCTGGTCCTGGACTCTTTTTGGTTGGTAAGCTATTGATTATTGCCACAATTTCAGATCCTGTTATTAGTCTATTCAGAGATTCAACTTCTTCCTGGTTTAGTCTTGGGAGGATGTATGTGTCGAGGAATTTATCCATTTCTTCTAGATTTTCTAGTTTATTTGCATAGAGGTGTTTGTAGTATTCTCTGATGGTAGTTTGTATTTCTGTGGGATCGGTGGTGATATCCCCTTTATCATTTTTTATTGTGTCTATTTGATTCTTCTCTTTTTTTCTTTATTAGTCTTGCTAGCGGTCTATCAATTTTGTTGATCCTTTCAAAAAACCAGCTCCTGGATTCATTAATTTTTTGAAGGGTTTTTTGTGCCTCTATTTCCTTCAGTTCTGCTCTGATTTTAGTTATTTCTTGCCTTCTGCTAGCTTTAGAATGTGTTTGCTCTTGCTTTTCTAGTTCTTTTAATTGTGATGTTAGGGTGTCAATTTTGGATCTTTCCTGCTTTCTCTTGTGGGCATTTAGTGCTATAAATTTCCCTCTACACACTGCTTTGAATGTGTCCCAGAGATTCTGGTATGTTGTGTCTTTGTTCTCATCGGTTTCAAAGAACATCTTTATTTCTGCCTTCATTTCGTTATGTACCCAATAGTCATTCAGGAGCAGGTTGTTCAGTTTCCATGTAGTTGAGCGGTTTTGAGTGAGTTTCTTAATCCTGAGTTCTAGTTTGATTGCACTGTGGTCTGAGAGACAGTGTTATAATTTCTGTTCTTTTACATTTGCTGAGGAGAGCTTTACTTCCAACGATGTGGTCAATTTTGGAATAGGTGTGGTGTGGCGCTGAAAAAAATGTATATTCTGTTGATTTGGGGTGGAGAGTTCTGTAGATGTCTATTAGGTCTGCTTGGTGCAGAGCTGAGTTCAATTCCTGGGTATCCTTGTTAACTTTCTGTCTCGTTGATCTGTCTAATGTTGACAGTGGGGTGTTAAAGTCTCCCATTATTATTGTGTGGGAGTCTAAGTCTCTTTGTAGGTCACTCAGGACTTGCTTTATGAATCTGGGTGCTCCTGTATTGGGTGCATATATATTTAGGATAGTTAGCTCTTCTTGTTGAATTGATCCCTTTACCATTATGTAATGGCCTTCTTTGTCTCTTTTGATCTTTGTTGGTTTAAAGTCTGTTTTATCAGAGACTAGGATTGCAACCCCTGCCTTTTTTTGTTTTCCATTTGCTTGGTAGATTTTCCTCCCTCCTTTTATTTTGAGCCTATGTGTGTCTCTGCACGTGAGATGGGTTTCCTGAATACAGCACACTGATGGGCCTTGACTCTTTATCCAATTTGCCAGTCTGTGTCTTTTAATTGGAGCATTTAGTCCATTTACATTTAAAGTTAATATTGTTATGTGTGAATTTGATCCTGTCATTATGATGTTAGCTGGTTATTTTGCTCGTTAGTTGATGCAGTTTCTTCCTAGTCTCAATGGTCTTTACATTTTGGCATGATTTGGCAGCGGCTGGTACCGGTTGTGCCTTTCCATGTTTAGTGCTTCCCTCAGGAGCTCTTTTAGGCAGGCCTGGTGGTGACAAAATCTCTCAGCATTTGCTTGTCTGTAAAGTATTTTATTTCTCCTTCACTTATAAAGCTTAGTTTGGCTGGATATGAAATTCTGGGTTGAAAATTCTTTTCTTTAAGAATGTTGAATATTGGCCCCCACTCTCTTCTGGCTTGTAGAGTTTCTGCAGAGAGATCCGCTGTTAGTCTGATGAGCTTCCCTTTGTGGGTAACCCGACCTTTCTCTCTGGCTACCCTTAACATTTTTTCCTTCATTTCAACTTTGGTGAATCTGACAATTATGTGTCTTGGAGTTGCTCTTCTTGAGGAGTATCTCTGTGGTGTTCTCTATATTTCCTGAATCTGAATGTTGGCCTGCCTTGCTAGATTGGGGAAGTTCTCCTGGATAATATCCTGCATAGTGTTTTCCAACTTGGTTCCATTCTCCCCGTCACTTTCAGGTACACCAATCAGACGTAGATTTGGTCTTTTCACATAGTCCCATATTTCTTGGAGGCTTTGTTCATTTCTTTTTATTCTTTTTTCTCTAAACTTCCCTTCTCGCTTCATTTCATTCATTTCATCTTCCATCACTGATACCCTTTCTTCCAGTTGGTCGCATCGGCTCCTGAGGCTTCTGCATTCTTCACGTAGTTCTCGAGCCTTGGCTTTCAGCTCCATCAGCTCCTTTAAGCACTTCTCTGTATTGGTTATTCTAGTTATACATTCGTCTAAAGTTTTTTCAAAGTTTTCAACTTCTTTGCCTTTGGTTTGAATTTCCTCCTGTGGCTCAGTGTAGTTTGATCGTCTGAAGCCTTCTTCTCTCAACTCGTCAAAGTCATTCTCCGACCAGCTTTGTTCCGTTGCTGGTGAGGAACTGCGTTCCTTTGGAGGAGGAGAGGCGCTCTGCTTTTTAGAGTTTCCAGTTTTTCTGCTCTGTTTTTTCCCCATCTTTGTGGTTTTATCTACTTTTGATCTTTGATGATGGTGTTGTACAGATGGGTTTTTGGTATGGATGTCCTTTCTGTTTGTTAGTTTTCCTTCTAACAGACAGGACCCTCAGCTGCAGGTCTGTTGGAGTTTGCTAGAGGTCCACTCCAGACCCTGTTTGCCTGGGTATCAACAGCGGTGTCTGCAGAACCGCGGATTTTCGTGATCTGCGAATGCTGCTGTCTGATCGTTCCTCTGGAAATTTTGTCTCAGAGGAGTACCCGGCCGTGTGAGGCGTCAGTCTGCCCCTACTGGGGGGTGCCTCCCAGTTAGGCTGCTCGGGGGTCAGGGGTCAGGGACCCACTTGAGGAGGCAGTCTGCCTGTTCTCAGATCTCCAGCTGCGTGCTGGGAGAACCACTGCTCTCCTCAAAACTGTCAGACAGGGACATTTAAGTCTGCAGAGGTTACTGCTGTCTTTTTGTTTGTCTGTGCCCTGCCCCCAGAGGTGGAGCCTACAGAGGCAGGCAGGCCTCCTTGAGCTGTGGTGGGCGCCACCCAGTTTGAGCTTCCCGGCTGCTTTGTTTACCTAAGCGAGCCTGGGCAATGGTGAGCGCCCCTCCCCCAGCCTCGCTGCCACCTTGCAGTTTGATCTCAGACTGCTGTGCTAGCAATCAGCGAGACTCCGTGGGCATAGGACCCTCCGAGCCAGGTGGTCCCCGAGCACCAGGATATAATCTCCTGGTGCGCCGTTTCCTAAGCCCGTCGGAAAAGCGCAGTATTCGGGTGGGAGTGGCCCGATTTTCCAGGTGCCGTCTGTCACCCCTTTCCTTGACCAGGAAAGAGAACTCCCTGACCCTTTGCGCTTCCCAAGGCAATGCCTCGCCCTGCTTTGGCTGGTGCACGGTGTGCTGCATCCACTGTCCTGCGCCCACTGTCTGGCACTCCCTAGTGAGATGAACCCGGTACCTCAGATGGAAATGCAGAAATCACCCGTCTTCTGCATGGCTCACGCTGGGAGCTGTAGACCGGAGCTGTTCCTATTTGGCCATCTTGGCTCCTCTCCCCAGTTGATATTAAGTGATTTTCAACAAAGGTGCTAAAGCAATTCAATGGCGAAAACAGTCTTTTCAACAAGTGGTGATGAAACAACTAAACGAAACTTCACTCTTAGCTCATATCATATCTAAAGATTAACTCAATGATTAGCCTAAGTGTAAGAGCTAAAACTATTAAGCTTCTGGAAGAAAGAGAAAATCATAGAGAACAGTTTCTCAAATATAATACAAAAAGCACAAGCTATAAAAACAAAAATCAATAAATTGGACTTCATCAAAATTTAAAACTTTTCAAAAAACAGTCAAAAGAATAAAAAGGCAAGCCATAGACTATATTTGCAAAACTTATGTCTTACAAAAGACTTGTATTTAAAATACATAAATTGTTCTTACAACTCAGTAAAAACAAAGACAACCCAATTAAAAAATGAGCAAAAGATCTGAACAGAAACTTCACCGTAGAAGGTATATGGGAAGCAAATAAGTGCATGAAAAGATGACCGACATTAGCCATCAGGGAAATAAGATACTACCACAGACCCACTGAATGGCTAAAATTAAAAAGACGAACCATACCAAGTGCTGGCAATAATGTAAAGCAATTGGAAAGGTCAGTATACATTAACAGAAAATTACCATCTATCACATACACTTAAATGTGAAATATGAGGTGACAATACCAAAAGTGATACAAGCTGGCATGGAGAACTGGTCTTTAAGTGTTATCAGATCTTTTTTAGGTTTCCAAAACATCACTCTATCCATGTTTAGAAATAATGTAGAAAATTAAATTCTTTTTTTCAATTTATTTTTATTTTCATTTTTTGAGATACAGTCTCGCTCTGCCACCCAGGCTGAAGTGCAGTGGTGCAATCTTGGCTCACTGCAACCTCCACCTCCCGGGTTCAAGCACTTCCCTGCCTCAGCCTCCCAAGTAGCTGGGATTACAGGTGCCCGCCACCATGCCCGGCTAATTTTTGTATTTTTAGTAGAGATGAGGTTTCACCGTCTTGGCCAGGCTGGTCTTGAACTCCTGACCATGTGATCCACCCACCTCGGCCTCCCAAAGTGCTGAGATTACAGGTGTGAGCCACCAAGCCAGGCCAAATTCTTTCTTTATATTTACACTTTATAGCCTTCAAACAAAGACTACAAAAAGTAAGTCAAGGTCATTTCAACTCTATTTAACTATGTTAAAGAATTATGATTTATTCAGCTTTGATAGCATCTGTTCAAAAACAAAACGAATAAGCTTTTTTTGACAATATTTTAAAATTCCATTCTCCACCTGGTTATCTCTTCTAAAAGAATCATAGAATCTCAAATTTGGAAGGGATCTTGGGCATCACATAGTTTAGTCTTCCATGCAATGTATGCTTTTTTTTTTTTTTTTTTGACCTGTCAGTTCACTGGATGCATATTTACTTACCAACTGTAGAGTTGGGTCTATATCCTACAACAAAAACAGTCAAGGTTCCTCTACCAAGAAAGATGATTTTGAAAATGAAAAACTGAAAACAGGACAGAAAATGTTTAATGTATACTACTTTTTGTTTTTAAGTTTACTAACTGGCTCTCATTCAGGTGTCTCTGATTACCTAATAAAGTTAATCCAATATTGATTTTCAGGGATAGCCAGCAACTACCCCACAGTACAAAGAAATCCTCAATCAAGAATTACCTACGCTTTGCTATTGTGTTAAAAAAAGAAAAAAAACTTTGCTTCCTTTTCTGTAAATTCATGAGTCATAGAACTGAAATGTTTTTTCAAATTAAACACTGCGAATATAACCGAGGTAACTGTAGGGGGTGCTTTGGTATAATTTAGAAAAGAACTTTGAGTTGTACCAGTTATGAGTCCAGATGTCTGTACATGAGTCTAAATGCTGCCAAGCAGCCTAAATTAGAAAATAAACAGTTTCTCAATTAAATGAAACTTTACAGAGGTTTTCAAAAATAAACATCATAAGCCTAATGAAAACATAAAAAGTAATAATACTACAAGCCAAAGACACATTTAATCCTGTAAGGTAAATATCAGCTGTACGGTTATTTTAAAAACCATAGATTGACAATCCAATATTTAGAATATCATTAAAATATAACGAGGCTATCATACTAAAGTGAAACATGATTGCTGATTAAGTCATTTGACCAAATTACAATTATTATAAAAGAAATATATGGGCCCAATCCAAAATGTAATTTCACCCAAGTATAAAACTAAGAATTTGGCCAGGCGCGGTGGCTCAAGCCTGTAATCCCAGCACTTTGGGAGGCCGAGGGGGGCAGATCACGAGGTCAGGAGATCAAGACCATCCTGGCTAACACGGTGAAACCTTGTCTCTACTAAAAATATAAAAAATTAGCCAGGCTTGGTGGCGGGCGCCTGTAGTCCCAGCTACTCGGGAGGCTGAGGCAGGACAATGGCGTGAACCTAGGAGGCAGAGCTTGCAGTGAGCCGAGATCGCGCCACTGCACTCCAGCCTGGGTGACAGAGTGAGACTCTGTCTCAAAAAAAAAAAAAAAAAAAAAAACTAAACTAAGAATTAGACTTACCTTATTAATCCTAAACTAAATATGTTTAACCATATTTAAGAGTTTAGATTCTAGTATACTTAGTGACCACTATGAAAAATATTCTCACCTGTTCAATGACATAAAAGGCAAATTCCAGCCGCTGTTTCTGGAGCATTGGAATCAGATGTAAGAAAAAAATTGGAAGATGTTCATGGCGATTACGGAAAGGAATGAGAACTGCCACCTTTAAAACAAAATAGTTATGTATGTGAATAAATATAGTAGCACATCCTAGAGGTAAGGATAAAAATCAATCCTTGAAAACTTCTGATGGTTTTAAAGCCACGCCCTTATGAGTTTTCTCATCAGAGATACAACAGTAGGCAAACACAGAAAAAGCCCTTGCTGCATGCTGCTATGGTCTTACAAAGCTGAGAGGTAGAAGGGGCTCTGAAGGGTTTTCTAAAGATTGTAGTCTTTAACCTATGAACATCATGAGAAATCGAAAGAGTGATAAATCAGATGTGGTGATTGCGAAGACTACTTTGGTGGCGGTATGGAGGGCAGACTGGAGAAGACCAAAAATTGACTCAGGGAGCTAGGTAGGCAATTAATACAGTCGTTGAGAAAACAGGTAATGGTAGCTTAAACTAAGAGGAGGATAAAGGAGAAGAGAAGTATATGGGTTTTCAACACATCTAAGAGGTAAGCTAGCAGGGTTTGGCTATCAATTGGGCATGAAAAGTAAGGGAGGGGAATGTATCATAAGAGTAACGTCTCAGTTTTAGAGTAGATCCTAAATAATAACTTTCTGGATTTGGAATTGAATTTAAAAGACATTTCACTTGAATATCTACTATCTTACACATGGTTTCTCTGTCCTAGAGATATCTTCAGAAATATAATAGAAACCAAAATCTTCACACTCCAGCCACAGCATACAAAAAACCTCAATCATACATGATACTGCCCCAAAATACACATGAAGTTTGAGAATTAATATTTTTCATGTAATCAAAATGCAGAATTAAGTTTCTGATATTTTAAAATTTATTTCAGTGGTAGGATAATATTCAGTTTAAAATGAAATTGGTAACAAACCATAACAAGAAAAGATGATGTAAGCAGCACAGAAATTTGTCCTTTATCAACCAAAGAAATTTGTTCTCATCCAAAAAGTAAAAGAAAAAACATGTACATAGAAATGAAAATAGTTTCTTAGCACGTTAATCTTTCTTCTAATATGAAATTAAAAATCTAATGGAACTCTCAAACCCAACACTTAAAAACACCACTTATATAAAATGTTTTAATGTAATACAGGAATAAATGAATGATCATCAATCATCACTAATTCAAATCCTCTATTTCTTGGATCCAAACTTTGTCATACAATCTAGATCTCCTTACAATTTAGATTTTGCCCTTGAAAAACCTAAAGTGTTTTCAAAATTACTTTTCTCAGCAACTTCCTAGCTGAGCTAGCTTTATTATTATTGTGAATTTTCTAATAAAATTGAAATTAAAGCAAGTTTTCTACAGATCATAAATTCCAAAATCATTAGATTTTCAAAAAAACACAACAGTGAAAGTATATCTAACCAAAATACCTCTGTGTTACTCTATAATCTGGATTTTTTAAATATACAATCTAAACTGGTTGTAACAGAATATTGTGAAAGAATATTAAATCTATGATTTACTAAAATTTTACCTATACCAAATAAAGTTTATTAATAAATGAATAAATGCAAATAATTGAGAATGCTTAAGTTTTGCACCTAATCCTTTTAAAATCAGGACATGATATTAGATATCATCAAATGAAAATAATATTTAACCATGTATTTTACGTTACCAGGATCATAGATGGGAGAAATTTTTAAATTATTCAAACAGTTTCATTTATAAAGAGAACAAAAAATGATTTAGTAAAATTAAAGATGTCTAAACTACGAACTCCACCATTCATTTTCCCTTAATGCTGATGGGATAGCAAAAACAAGAGACAATGGCTGCTATGAGGCTGATGTTTTCATGATTATATTAATCACGGCCTATCTATCTGGCAAATGGTAGGAACTAAAGAGGTCTGGTGCCCCTGCCAGCCCAACTTTGGGTCCCATTCCTGTTTGGTTTCCCCATAAGGTCTCTCTTGGCTCAGAAGCCTGAGGACCATGAGGCTACCCCAGCAATACCAACCCAACACCCAAGACCTCCTTCCTGCCCCCGCACAATGGCTGCCAACTGTACTGGAACTATATACTGAGGGGGACTTACTGCTGGGCTTCAGCGCCAATGGCTGGCATATTCAAGGAATTCCCGAATCAAAACAACTGCCAAACCAGCTCAGGGGTTTACTTTTAGGATGGGAAAGTGCTATGAAAAGTAAAAGGAGCAAAAGAGGTTAGATGGTGAGTATATACCCCACCACTGACCTTATCTAAAGCATACCCATGTGATAACATGTAGCTTAGTAAGTCAAGCCTCCCCTTCTTGATTTTGAATTTGGCCACGAGTTGGCCACCTATGACATAATGTCAATGAGCTGTAAAAACAGTTAAGGCCAATTACAGATATTTGAGGGAAGAAATTATTAAATGGCTGCAGAGTCCCGATTAAAGACAGTGCATATTAATTAAAGACAATTAGACTGAGTGATGAGCTGAACATATAAGGATAAATAAAAGGTAAACTTCTAGCTCCTAATACAATGATCTCTTCAATGAAGTATTTAAATATCAAGGGTTCTTTTTTTTTTAATCTTATAAGGAAACTGACACGGTAATAAAAGAAATTACCAGCATCTTGGCAAATTCAAATAAGCTAACCTAATGTGTTAACAGCAAATAGATGTCCAAATTTTAATGAGAGGGTTATTAAAGATTGTGAATATGTGATAAATCTAAAGCAAAGCTTTTATTAAAATAAAGCTAAACAATATCTTAAAAGTTCATCTGGCACATCAGTTCTTGTGTTTGTGGAAGAATGTCCTCCATAGTTTACAATTTTTTTGTCTAGAAAAGATCTCAGTGTTCTGTGATCATTTATTTTAAGGCTTAATAGCCTGTTTCAGGACATTCTTCTATGTGCCCTAATTTGCTGTTTGAGCCACTTTCTTGTTGACACACCTCCAGTGGAGACCAAGAATATCTGGTCATTATCTTCTGATAAAACAACAACACTTCATCCTCCTGAATCTCTCCTCACCACCTCTTGATCAAGCAAAATTATTCCATTCAGCTTGCTCCTACTTTAAAACCACAAATCTTGCTGAACATGTGCACCATTTTTTCCCTTGCTTATTTTCTCCTATATACACCATGAGGAGATCATCAAGAAAAATGTGTATCACATCAATTTCTCCCACCAAGTTTCTGTCCTACTTTCAAATTTTCAGCACACCACCAGCTATGGTGTCCCTAAATGACACGGCTTTAGGCTTGGTAACCTTAAGGTGAATCTAGTTATCTGCCACTGAGTAAGCAGAAGCTAGTAAGCACTCATTCTCCTTCAGTGTTTTTAGTTTCATCTTCCTATTCCTCCTCATTTCCAGTACCTCCAGGAACAATTCTCAAACTGGAGGCACTTGGTTAAAAATGCAAGTTATTGTTCCTTCCCACCAATAGAATCAGAATGTTTGAGGACTGAGTTCAAGAATCTGCATTTTTTTTTTTTCTTTTAGAGATGGGGTCTCATTCTATAGCCCAGGCTGGAGTACAGTGGTGTGATCACACCTCACTGCAGCCTCAAACTCCTGGGCTCAAGTGATCCTTCTGCCACAGTCTTTCAAAGCACTGGGATTACGGGTTTGAACTACCACACCTGGCCAAAAATCAGCATTTTTACCATATGCCTCAAGTAGTTCTGAAACAGGGAGGCCAAGACTCATCTTTGAGGTACATTGGACTACAAATGAAACTCCAGGCCTCTGGGTAGACAAGAGCTTCAAGCAGCTGCCTGGTTCTTTAAGCCTGGAAGTTATAGACCAAAGTTGTTCATCAAGCCCTCCATCTGAAATCTGAATGGAAAGTCAATGTCACAGGTAAACACTTCACTTTTAATGACTTGCATAGTATCCTCATGTTCTTCTTTAGATACAAGCTTGCCCCAGAAGGTGTCCAACCTGCACAGATCTTCTACGTAAACCTGCAGCATTCAGGAATACCTAGGAATTGCTGAAATTACTAGTGTTTTTTTGTTTGTTTGTTTTTTGAGACGGAGTCTCACTCTGTTGCCCAGGCTGGAGTGCAGTGGGCACAATCTTGGCTCACTGCAACCTCTGCCTCCCGGGTTCAAGCAATTCTCCTGCCTCAGCCTCCCGAGTAGCTGGGATTACAAGCCTGCACCACCACGCCCGGCTAATTTTTTGTATTTTTAGTAGAGACGGGGTCTCAACAGGTTGGCCAGCCAAAATTACTATTTTTGAAAGATAACAGTTCTCATTAATTTGCCATCAGCTAACTGCATTGGTATTTTTCTCATTTAAAAAAGGGGCCTCAAATATTAAGAATCAAGTTGATGACAGATGTTTAACATACATCTAGTTATTTCTTATTTCTATCTCTCTCCACTGTTCCAATATGAGAATGGAACATTATCAGTAAGCAGGCAGGGATGGGTAGGGGGAGAAACTATTTAAATATTTAGTGAGATGATAGTTATATAATATTTATATGAGTACAGCTCACTTCTGAATCATCTCTAAAATTCCTTTCATACCTTTAGTTGTGTAATTCTGAACTAGAGACTATATTCTGAGAAGCGTTTGCTAAAAGTTGAAATAAAAGCAGCATTATCATATAGTTCCTAAATAAAATAATTTGAGACAGTCTTGCTCTTTCACCCAGGCTAGAGCGCAGTGATGCGATCTCGGCTCACTGCAGCCTCCACATCCCAGGTTCAAGCAAATCTCATGCCTCAGCCTCCTGAGTAGCTGGGATTACAGGCATGTTCCACCATGCCCAGCTAATTTTTGTATTTTTAGTAGGGATGAGGTTTCACCATGTTGGCCAGGCTGGTCTCAAACTCCTGGCCTCAAGTGATCTGCCCACCTCAGCCTCCCAAAGTGCTGGAATTACAGGTATGAACCTTAGATCCCTGAATTAGTTTTTTCCCAGGAACTCTTTTCAATACTGTTACCTACTGAATCATACGTAGTTTATAGTCAGTCTACTAGTATCTTTAATAGGAAATACTCATGTGATACACCTGTCTCCTGGAAAATGAGAAGAAAACAAACAAAAAAATTTAAAATCCATCTGGTATAGATCACTGGAAACAGGACAAGAATACTTCATTTTTCCTATCCTAAACTGTTCTACTAGTATGCTACCCAGAGCACACCTGAGGGGTGTGCTACATTCTGTACAAACAACTATCTGAGCATCAACCTCCATGCTATCCCACAGCCTCGGTGACTGAGTGTGCTTCTTTTTCTATTAGCATTCAATATACACACTCAGCACCCAAGTGTTAAAAATAGTTTATGTGCCCAGGCTATTTTTAAAAGGTGGAATGTATGTAAATTGGGCCGCATTTCATGTAGCTCCAAATATGAGGAAAATCAATCAAGAAATATGAAGAGATTCATTTGTTAAATGAATCTGATCTGGGAAATAGTGTAAGGTAATTATAAAATTAAATGTTTTGCTAAAATTGGTACTGGAATCCATTTAAGCAGCTTCACAACTTGTTCAAGGCAATAAGAAAGCTGACCATTTATTGAATCATTTGTAACAAGGCCAAAAAGGCTTTAATTTGCCTTATAGAGTCAATTCAACAAAACTGTGTTTAGTGCTTACCTTACACAAGACAATGGGCTCTGTGTTGGAAATACAGATACAAATAATACACATCTTCAAACACAAAGAGTTCATGGTAGATGAAGTCAGAGGGTCTTTTTCATGAGTTTAACAGCATATGATTTTCCTTCCTACTAGTGGTTTTTTTTGGGGGGCGGGGGGAGGTGAACATACAAATATTCTAGAAGTATACTAATGTTTTAAAAGAGAAAACTGAAACTGTTTCCAGATCAAGATTATATCACAATCCTTTAGGAAATAACACTTGATTTATCAGTTGTAGTTTTCATTGGAATTACATACATGTTATTTCTTACTCAAACGTAATAACATTAGATGAATATGCACTTATTAACCAATTTCACAGCTTTGAGGGCAAGTCTGGTTTAAATTATGGCTTTCAATTTTTTTAAAGCAGCAGAGGCAAACCCACCCCCTTACAGTTTTTCAAACAAAACATTGAATAGAATTCTGACATATCAAAAAGACTGAAAGCTTGGGCTGTGCCTTCCGAAGCCAAGAAGAGCCCAAAGTCCAACTTTTCAAGTCCCACAGTGATCTCCGAGCAGCCTCTTTATAATCTTGGATTCTCAGAAACAGAGCTTGAAGACCCCAATGCCAGAACAAACTGAAAATCAGGATATTAATATCCTCCCAGTGAGTTCTCACGATTCAGAAATTGGTGAGGCTATGCTTGCAGGTGTCAGTAATCATTAGGGACAGCTGCAGGAGGCAGGGAACTCACAGCCTCTCTTCCAAACAGAACAGAACAACAAAAAAATCTGTTTTCCAAGCCAAACTCAAGTCACGTATTTATTACCAGGAACTCAAAGAGAATGAACCCAGCATCTATTTTGTATCTACACAGGTGCATTTACAGTCTTCACACGTAACACTTAAATCACATTTGAATTATAAATAGTAAACATTAAAGACAAAACTTTTGACGTTCTAAATTTATCAAGACTTAAAGACATTTGTCTCTGTATTTTGAATCAAGCACATTCTTTCCTGAAATGCTTAGTAACAGTCAAATTGCTTATGAAAAGAATTTACCTCACCTTCCATCTGGGTTTACAGTCTTTTGGCCTCCAATGACCCCCTGGCTCAATATCTAAATCCTTGGAGAAGAGTTGATGAATTTCATCAAAACTGACTTCGCTTACATTGACATTGAGGAATCCTCCTACAAATTAAAAATGTGAAGAATTGTTTTAATAATTTTTGCCTCAAAGATCTAGTAGAACAAATAATAATCAGCAGGGTGATGGCATAACTTAGTTGCCAGGACAATACAGTTTATTCCTGTTACCACCACAAAATTATGAATAGAGCCCCCTTTCACTTTTAGTTTCAATGATAATATATATGGTCATCCTACTATGTTTGGTAAATCGGCCAAAGAAAATCAAATTCTTTTGAAAAACCTTTTTGCTTTTGGGTAATATATTGAATAATTTAGTATTATTTGGAAAATGTTTGCATGTCATTATAACTTAACACTGCAATTTAACAACTATTCAAATATTTTAATACCATTTTTAATTTTAACATTTTCAACATAGGGGACACAATGGCACAGTACTTAACAATGAAATAAGCGGTCAGATTGACTGGGAACTGATTCCTAGCTTCTGTCCATTGGGAAAATTATTTAACCTCTCTGTGCCTCAGCTTCCTTCTCTGTAAAAAGGACAGTGATGCCTGCCTCCCAAGGTGGTCGCATCCATTCCAAAAGATCATCTGTGTGAAGGATCATATGCAGTGTCAGGCATTAGGTACAACCAACAAATGTTAGCTACTATTACTGTTATCTACTGACATTTCTTAAGACAGGGAATTTGCAAACACAATTCAAAGCATTGATTCTGAGCACTTACCATATATCAGGCCCCTTGGCATACAAAACTGAAAAGCCACTTCTGAGATATTCCTGGTCTAATAGGCACTCGTTCTCCAAATTAACAAATATATGACATTACTGGAGGTGTTCTCACTAGTAGCTTTTCTAATGTATACCATTGAAACAGGAATGAATCTTGAACGGAAAACCACTTCTGTTAACCCCAAAAGAGAACTAAGAATCAGGAAGCCTCTTTATCTCCCCCTGAATTAAAATAGCTGCATGATCACTAACATCCCTTCAAAGCAATGCCATCTTCAATGACTTCACTGTTGGAACAGGATGTAAAAGGCTATTGAAACTGCAGATCATCTTTTAGCAGTTTAAATGTCATCCGTTAACTTCCAAATAGGTACAAATTGCTCTGGAGTGCTCTCCAGCCAAATTCTTCTCTCTGACCTCATCTCATAAAATACAAACCAACAAATGTTGAGGTTTCCCATTTCGAGTCTTCTGAGTTTCATGTGGCCACAATTTCACATAAAAACACTCAGTTCCTCTCTAGAGAGCCTCTTTGCTCCTGCTATTCTATATTTTAGGAGTTTTCACAATGGCCTCTCTTCCTGTCCCCACTTCATCCTAACCAGGCAGAGCTGTCAGTAGCCTCCACGCAGGCATGCTAGAGTATTTTACATCGAAATACCTGCTTCCCAGAATAAGTCAGAAAAAGAACTGCAATCTTCTAATGCCTGCCTGTTCTACTGACAACATAAGCAGTCTTTTATAACCAAACACTCAGCCTTCAGTGTGACAAGACACACAAACTAGCTAATCTTAGAAAGGTCAGATTCATCTAAAAGAAAGAAAAACCTATGAACTTGCAGAGAAAGAGTAAGTAAAATGTAAGATTGATCAGTAAACATAAGTACAGACTATCATGACTCAGCTGACAAAGAACAGAATCTAACATTGTAATCAAATAAAATTTACACAAATAAATCTGATACATTTAATAGTATGCATGATTGCTAAAATGATAGTAATTAGGCTAAATAATAAGCAGTTCATATAAGTAACTGAAGCTGGTATTCTTTCTGCACTGTTAAACCAAATTTTTTGTCTTTTTTCCAGCTTTATTGCTTCAATAGCTGTAATCATCATTATTGTCAGCAGTTTTCTCCAGCATCATTTGCAGTTTAATTTCCATCTCCAACACATATGTGCTGGCAAGAGACAGGCTTTATTTCTTTCCCTCAATAGAGAAGGCTTCCTCTGTCCATCACTATCCCCATGCCTGAGGTATCCTAAGTTCACACTCCTCGGGGTTGTGCGCCTCCCCCACCCCATCCACACCCCTCAGAGTCCATCAGGAGCTTTCGTATGTGCTTGTTGCCCTTTGCTCTGAAATCCTAATAATTTGCTCATTGAAGGCTAAAGACTGACCCGGTGGCATGCTACCCACGATAAGAGCAACATCACTATACTGGGGAGTGTAGGGGACAGGCCTCCCAGGACAGGTATTGCCACCACTGGGAACAGCAGAAGTGTGATCAGAGAGAGAGAGGAAGAACAAACATTCATCATTGTGGGGAGTGGTATTAGGGAGAAGATCCTGTACGTAGGAAGGGAAGGGAAAAGGGCATGTTATAAAAAGAGTGGCCGGGAAGAAGTATGCTGCAGATAAACTAATGATGGTGTGGTTTCCAAACCGTCTTCAGGAAAGACCTCTCTCGGGGATCCTGTGGTTGGAGGAGGGAGGACTCACGCTCCCCCAACACGGCCACTTTCATCTCTTTCGAGTACTCTTTTGTCCCCTTTATGTTTCACTCAAGAAAACCTTCCCTGCTTTAAAAACAAAACAAAAGGCATCAGAAAACCATCTGCTATGAATGAAACCAGAGAGGGAATGTCCTTCTTGTAAAGAAGGATGCCATCAACTGGGCCAGTCCCCTTTATTTCACTCGCTGAGATTTCAAGGGCAACTGAAGAGATCCACTGAACTCCATGGAGAGCCAATCTTCACTCTCCTCTGTGGTGAATCTGAGATTGGTTGTTGTTGTTCTTAATCCCAGATGTGATAGTATAAATCTGAGATTTTTAACTGGCACAAGTGGTTTCTTTCCCAGTTAGAGATCTAAAGATCAGAAAATAAATATGTTGACTGAAATCCATTTACCCAGCAGTGTAATCACAATCAGCAAATGTAAATAATATAATTTACCAAATACTGAATTTCACTATTTTGAAGGTGGCGCTGGGGTTAGAAAGGAAAGAGCAGGAGAACTGAGTGTCTGAAGAGTGGAGGGGCTGCCAAGTACCTAGAGGGTCAAGGTGAAGGACAGGGAACTCAAGTCAGCTGGAAGCTACCTTCCAGTCGTGTGTGCCAAACTGCTTCTGTCATGTGTGAGGGTAACTTAGTTGCACCATTGGTTATGTAGGACATTTACTATAATTTCCTAATGCCGAATTTGCAAGATATGTAGCAATGCTGCCCGTCTGGGAAAGCCAGGCATGCATGGGCCCAAACAACAGGCTTATTGTGCTGTGGATGATAATGTATCACATGACATGATTTAGGATTTTATTTTTACTATTAAAATATAATTCTTAAAATAACAAATATTCAAAACCTATGAATTACCTACATTTATATTTTTCTAACATTTCAAGTAAAATTTAAGGCATATAATCTCCAGAGAGTTGTTTGCTCTATAAATCAATAGTTTTAAATAACTATTTCATTTTGTTTGGAGCTTATATCTATTTTTTGGTATCTAAAACCTAATTCTGGATATGTTGGCTTTTGTCTGTTTTACCCTCAGGGTTTTAAATGTTCACAGCTCAAAGAGCTGATGACAGTGTCAGAGAAAGACCTGAATTTCCCCTAGAAATGTCCCTTACGGTAAATTCCTCTCCAAAGCTAGAAAAGCATTTTTATGATAAGATGGGACATTCCCTCCCCCAGCCTCTGTGCTGCCTCCTGAGCATAGCTCTGAGGCTGAACAGTTATGAGTCATCCAGCCATTGGTCACCTCCTGTCCTTTCTGAAGCCAACACTAGACACTGCCTATTTCAAATCCTTTACTTAAGCTTCTCGACTTCTAAAATTTTACAACTTCTGCTTAACAAATGATTTCTTACTCAAGTTTTCTTGAAGCAACCAAACCTGAGCATTGTAAACATAAGACAGAGCATTAGTCACACATCCCCGCTGCCAAGGGCAATGCCTGGACACAGAATGAATGAATGAATGAGTGAGTAGGAAGATTCCTGTCTCATCCCTGCTTCCGCCTACCTGCATTTCTACTCCCTGGCTCCATCAGGTGCTAAACTATTTCTTTAAGACATTTATGCAAAACTGTGCATCCAACAAAGGCCTAATATCCAGAATCTATAAGGAATTTAAACAATTCAACAAGCAAAAAACAACCCCATTAAAAAATGAGCAAAAGATCCTAACTTCTTAAAAGGAAACATTCAAGTAGCCAACAAACATAAAAAAAGATGCTCCAAATCACTAATCATCAGAGAAATGCATATTAAAACCACGATAAGACAGCATCAAATACCAATAGGAAAAGCCATTATTGAAAAGTCAAAAAACAACAGATGCTGGTGAGGCTTGGGAAGAAAAGGAGATGCTTATACACTGTTGGTGAGAATGTAAGTTAGTTCAGCCACTGTGGAAAGCAGTTTGGAGATCTCTCAAAAAACATAAAACAGAACTACCATTTGATCCAGCAATCCTATTACTGTGTGAACATCCAAAAGAAAATAAATCATTCTACCAAAAAGGCACATGCACTATTATGTTCATTGCAGCAATATTCACAATAGTGAATTCACAGTGACACCCAGCTCTGTGTCCAGACCCTGAATCACAGTCACCTAGAAATGACTGGCTTTCAACTCTGACACTGCACCCTCTCATTAAAGCCTCTTTCCCTTTCACCTTCTCCCACTCCCCTCCCATGAAGTCCCTCTTCAATTTCATGAAGACTTGAAGTCCTCTCTGCTATATCCACACTGGCCTCCATATAAAGTGGTTTGCTAATTTTGATCTGTGCCTAAGAATTACCAGCTGTGCTTGTTTAAAATGCAGCTGACTGGCCATATTGTCAAAGTTTCTGTGTCAGTTGAAGCTCATGGGTCACGTTTATGGTCACTGGCTTTAACTGAACACATTTCAACAGCTTGAACTACCCACCATTGAGTCCTGCCTTTCAAAGGAAAAAGCTAGAACCCACTCTCTAAACCCTTCTAGCAGGTAGGAGTGGTCACATGACCAAATGCACCCGAGGTGGTGGCAAAAGCTTCTAGCTTTACAGGAACCAAGAAGTGGCACTTCTGGTCTCCAGACCTGAGCAATGCTGGTAGGAGGTTTAAGCCCTGACAAGCGGCAGCAGGAGATGCTTCAAAGCAGTCTGAGCCTTGTTCTGGCTGCTCAATTTCTCAACCTAATTCTCTAGCCACCCAGGTTGTCTCTGGGCTCTCTAATATATTTCCATGAATTCTTTTTTTCTCTTAAATCAGATAAAGTATATTCTGTGGTTTGCAACCAAGAACCCTGACTTTCGCAGTCTAGGGTTTAGCTCAGAGGCTGCATTTTTAACAGGTATCCCAGCTGCATTTTTTTTTTTTTTTTTTTTTTGAGACGGAGTCTCATTCTGTCACCCAGGCTGGAATGCTGTGGCGCCATCTCGGCTCACTACAAGCTCTGCCTCCCAGGTTCACGCAATTCTCCTGCCTCAGCCCCGAGTAGCTGGGACTACAGGCACCTGCCACCACGCCTGGCTAATTTTTTGTATTTTTAGTAAAGACGGGGTTTCACCGTGTTAGACAGGATGGTCTCAATCTCCTGAGCTTGTGATCCACCCACCTCGGCCTCCCAAAGTGCTGGGATTACAGGCACCGCGCCCAGCCCCCAGCTGCATTTTTAACAAGTGTAGGTCATCTGAATCACACTTAAGAGAAATGCAGCTCTATGACCTTCACCCGATCACAGCACCTACACATTGACAAACACCTTATCTACCACCCCCTCAACCTGCCACACTTGAGCTACAGGTCCCATCCTTGCAGCGACAATTATCCATGCTCCAATTCTTTACCTAATAAACAGCACCAAAGAAAGCACGTAAGCATATAAATTAATCCCATCATTTGGGTGGCAATACCTAACATATTGCCTCAAGCATAGTAAGTTTTCAGCAAAAACAAGTGTCACTTTTTTTTGTATTGTGACTCCACCAGGGTGGGGTGGGGGGCTCTCTAGGATAACCTGTTAGTCACCTTTTAATTTATGATTAGTTGACTTCACTTTTCATTCCCTATGACAACTTTTTCAATGCTTACTCCTCCCTTTCAAGCTGCTCAGTCCTTCCTGGCCATCCCCTCCGGAATACATGGCCTCCTGCTTTACTAGGAAAACACACACAGCAGGCACGAGCACCCTACCTCTCCACCTCATCTCCAAATAAACCGCGGGCTTCCTCAGCGGAGGAGGCATTCCTGAGGCTTTCCATGCTCACTCTTCAACCTGAGGCATTGTCTCCATTCACTTTCTAACCTGGCTCTATGGAGACCTCCCTTGTGCTTCTCCCTCATCCTTCCCAGTTCTCTTCTCTTCTTTTTTTTTTGAGATGGAGTCTCCCTCTGTTTCCCAGGCTGAAGTGCAGTCGCGTGATCTCGGCTCACTGCTAGCTCCACCTCCTGGGTTCACGCCATTCTCCTGCCTCAGCCTCCCCAGTAGCTGGGACTACAGGCGCCCGCCACCACGCCCAACTAATTTTTTGTATTTTTGGTAGAGACGGGGTTTCACCGTGTTAGCCAGGATGGTCTCGATCTCCTGACCTCGTTATCTGCCCGCCTCGGCCTCTCAAAGTGCTGGGATTACAGGTGTGAGCCACCGCGCCCGGCCTCTTCTCTCCATCCTTTCTTTCCATCATGCCTACAACACGCTCAAGTCCATCTCTTCCTAAAGGGCTCTTCCCTTACCTCCACCTCCTCCAGATCCTTTACCCCAATCTCCTTCCCTTTGCCGCCAAACTTCTCTCATTTCACCTACAGTCTTCACACACATCTGACTCACTTCTCAAGAGTCTACTTTGCTTCTTTCCCAACCACTTTACTGAAATCGTGCTTGCTGTGTTCTCCACCCATTTTCTGCAGCAAATTCAGTGGCCCTTTCACAGTTCCTCACTCTCCCTGCTGTCTGGAGGTGTGTGACAAGACACAGCAGTCTCTTTCTGGGATGTGTTCCTCCCTGGCCCCCCAGACACCACCCTCTGGCTTCTCTACGTTCCTGTCTCCCCTTCTTCTGTTAACCGCCACTCACCTCACAAGTACGGATCTTCTCAGGGACCCACTCTCGGCCTTCTTTCCATCTCACTTCCTCTAATCTTCAGTCCAGATCTCTTACGAAAGGCAGACGCCAAGTTAACCCTCTTGAACTTCAAACAAAACAGCCCAAACGGAACCCACTAACTTCCCCATCCTCCAAATGCGACGGTTACTCTGTATCACTTCAGTTCATGGTTACCAAGTCAGAAACCTGGAAATTAACCCTCACCCCTCAACTGGTCACCACATCTGGCCAATGGCACCCTATAGGTTCTTTTTTGTGCCTTCTCCTCTCTCCAACGCCACAGCCTTGGCATTTGCCCTTGTTGTTGCCCGTCGGCTCCCTGCAGCAAGCTCCTCATTGGTCTCCTGGTGATCCCAGTATTTCTCCATTCTCACCCCTTGTTCAGCTTCTCATCTGAATCATCTTCCTAAAATACAATCCTAGTCCATCATTCACCTGCCTAAAGCCTTCGATGGTTCTCCATTTCCCTAAAGCAGTGGTGTTTGTTTATTTTGCTTTTTTTTTTTTTTTTTTTGCCCCTAGACCCTGTGAAAATCATGCACTGTCTGTCACCTGAGAGAAATGCATACAGGCTCATAAATCAACTGTCTGCATATAAGCTCACAGGCTCTTCTCCCTCTGAAGCTCACCTCATGGATGCCTAGGAATGATGGAACCCACAAGGCCCTCAGATTCCTCAGCCCTTTATACAAGACCCTTCTGGCCAGCTTCATTTCTCATACACGCCACTTACACACCCTCTCTGGGCAGAGCCGACCACTCTCCAGTCCGGGAATACACAGAGCCTCCTCGTGGTGATGCTGTTCTCTCTCAGCTATCTTGCAAGACCCAGTTCTGATGACACCCCTCTCTGACATCGTCCTTTCCCTTCCAGAATAAACTGCTGTCTCCCTTTTGTCACATTCGTAACCTTTTTTCTTTTTTTTTTTTTTGAGACAAAGTCTCCCTCTGTTGCCTGGGCTGGAGTACAGTGGTGCAATCTCGGTTCACTGCAACCTCTGCCTCCAAGGTTCAAGCGATACTCCACCTCAGCCTCCCAAGTAGCTGGGACTACAGGCGCGCACCACTGCACTTGGCTAATTTGTGTGTGTGTGTTTTTGGTAGAGACGGGTTTCACCATGGTGGCCAGGCTGGTCTTGAACTCCTGACCTCAGGTAACCCACCTGCCTCAGCCTCCCAAACTGCTAGGAAACAGGCGTGAGCCACCACGCCCGGCCTCATAACCTTTTCATAGCATGCCTTTCTCCAAGTGTGTTACCTGCTCCGAGCTGCCACACACATGACCATATTCAGTCTCGTCTCTCCCGTGCCTGCTTCTATGAACAACACAGGGACTGCTGCGCAGTGGCTGTTCATCAGTGACTTGTTGACTCTAAAATGGCTCCCATCTCTTTTTTTTTTTTTACAATAAACATATGCATGACAGTTTGTTACATTAGCATTATTTGAGCTTTGCTGAAGTTTGTTTGCTTATCTTTTCCTTCTTTGCTGATTTTCATTTGAATTATTTAAATCCATCTCAAGAAGTCCTTGGAGCTTTTGTCATATTCATAAGGTTAGCAATTATAGAAACTATCAGGGTTAAACCATAAAAGGAACTATTCCACAAATAGTAAGAACAGAATATATAAAGGTCACTGCAAACGTATTCTATTTGAATAAGAATTAAAAGATAGGAAAACTAAAGGTAAGTCTATTTTCAGTCTAATGCAGAGTATGCAATTGACATTTTCCATTTCTACCTCACCCATAAAAATTAAAATCAAAACATCCACACTAAGCACTTATTAATTTTTAACCTTAGACAAGGCGAAACTTCTATTTTACTTTGTTAGCACAAAGAATCTTACATAAATGCAATAAAGCTGAATGTGGATTTGCCCTTTGGAGAATCTATAAATATTAACAAACAAGAAAGAAGTATTCACTCATACTCTTCATATAAAAAATACACATTAAAATAGATTTTATAGTGTAATTGGCCACTATTGAATATGAAACACTGCTGAAATGTATGAAACACATTTTATCTATATTCTAGTTTGAAAAAGTCACTTTATCTTTACAGAAATCCAGTGCCAGTGTTTCCATTGCTATACTAGGTAAAAATCAAAGAAGTTTACAACAGAATAATCAAATACACCAATGTTAAGCCTTAACTTCACTTTTAGTGACTATAAGTAAATATCACTTGTACTTGAATGGTTTTCATCCAAGTAGATCTAATTCTTACACAAATCCCTTCTCATTCTTATTTGGGAAAGAATCATATTCAATTATTTTGTGTAACTATTATAAGATTTTATACTTATGTATTTTATTGCATTGTTCTCTATTATCAATGAAAACTATCTTTTTAAGTAAAAAAATGTAAGGATACATAGCTAATAATAAAACTTCTAAACTCTACACATTTCTCCTAGGTGTCTCATTCCCTTGACCATTGTAAAGTCTGGCTCTATTATTCAAAGAAGGAGGGAGAAGGAAAGGGAGAATCAAATTAATGCCTATCAAACTTCAAGCACTGTGCTTCATTCTATCCCTGCCACACTCTGCAGGTGGTATCAGAATCCCAGGTTTTACAGGTAGGTAAATTAAGCCTCCACTTTACGGAGGTCACAGGACTAGTGAAGTGCTCTGTTGGGCAGCTCGTGCAAGGCTCTCTTGGCAGAAGCCTCGTTATGTTGGCTGTACCCATGGCTCCTTTCTAAAGCCTTATCTGTACGTGGCTGTATTTTCTACCAAATCACCTTGCCACCATGGCCACCACAGCCACCACTAATTGGGCACAAAATTGGGACAGGACCCGAAGTTGGCAGCCCATGAGAGGGGCTGCTGTGAAAAGATGGCTGGCCACACCAGTGTGATCCTCTCTTATAAAAGAATGCAAGGATCCCAGGGAAGCAGAGAGAAGGGGCAGTAGTGCTGAGACCCCTCCCCAACCCCGGTGAAAAGGCAGTGCACAGCAGCCATACATGACACAATCTCTCAGGCACCACGACAGAGACGGTACAATGGGCTGTGGGGCGGGAGGAGAGGAGTACCAGAATGAGGAAGTGGCAGACAGATGCTTTGAAATAGAGTTTAATTAGTACTCATAAAGCACTAATTAAAGAAAATGGCAACTAAACCAAGAACAGAAAGATTTCCTGAAACTATAAACCTTGAATATGAAAATTATGAAGATGAAATTATTGTAATCAATATTTCAACAGAACACAGAACATTACCCAGTGGTTTCAGTATTACACAGACAAAAGTATTCATTTTTAGGAAAACAAGGCTGCAATAACAAAGTAATGACAACCACAAAAATCACTGAGTTCCATTCTTTATTACGGTATAGCAAAGAGCAAGATTAGAATCACCTGAGAATTTTTTTTTTCTTAAATACCAGGGACCAGGCCCACTACTCTAGATCAGTGGGTCTCAATACGTGGCCCAAGGTTCAGCAGGAACAGCATCACCTTGCGGGACTTGTTAGAAATGCAGATTCTCAGGCCCGCTCCAGACCTGCTGAGTCTGAAACTCTTGAGAGCTGGACCAGCAATGGGACTTGACAAGATGATCCGGGCGATTTTGATGTACCCTCAAGACTGAAAGCCATGGCCTTAGATGATATTAGAAGGTCAATCTTTCTTTTTATTATCGATATATCTATCAACAATAAACTAAAACAAATCCTACAAATATGATAGGCAAAGGCTAATTTCCTCAATTAAAAATCTCGCGTAAAGAATAAAAAACACAGATACAAAATGCATCATAATATGGATAAATAAGCAATTCAAAAAGATGTTTATTTAAATCTTTGTATCAAATCCAAGATACAAACCTATATGTACAAAGTATGCTTAAAAATCATGGGGCAGGGGTAGAAGACATACCAAAAAAAAAAAAAAAAGCCAAAATAATAGCCGTGTGGCTTCTGAGTGTTGAGAGTACAGCATAGTGTTTTTTTTTTTAATAATGATAATGTATTATCTTTGTAATTTAAAAAATATATATTTAAAGTACAGTAGCTTTATCACTACCACATATTACACACAAAGGTTAAAAACAAAATAGTAAAATCATTAGAAGGAAATAAAGGTATTTATCTGTATGGCCTCTGGGTAAGAAAAGCTTTAAGACCAAAAAAAAAGCAAAACCCCTAAGTAAAGTGATTAAAAAATTTGAAAAGGTCATAATTTTAAACTTCCATAAAATAAAAGACAAAATAAAACGAGAAGCCTGGGAATGTGAAAAGATACTTACGAAACACATAGCAGACAACAGGCCACTGCCAGAATATAAAGAATTTCCACAGGTCAATACCAACACACAATAACCAACCAGGAACTGATAAAGCCCATGATGCAACAAGTCACAGGAGAGAAAATTTAAAAACACAAACATGGGAAAACTTAACCCACCAGGAATGAGGGAAGTGAAAATTGAAACAACGAGAAACCATTTGTTAATCTTTCAGATTAGCAAGAATTTAAAAGTCCATCAATATCAAAGTGGTACATTCATGCTTTGCTGTTAGGGATATAAACTGATATAGCTGCTTTTGAGAGCAATTGACAAAATCTGGAAAAACTGAGCCAACCTACCCAGCAATTCCACCACTAGCCATCAACCCTCAAGTACACATGCATATATGCACAGGAAAACTCACGCTCTGTTGTTCTTTATACCAAAATATATATATATATATATTGCTATTTTGTGATAGCAAAACTGTTGAAACAGCCTAAACGTCCATCAGCGGGGAAACAGGTAAATGAGATGTGATACATTTATACAAAGACGTACCACACAGTAATAGTTAAGAGAAAAAAATTAGATCTATATGTAACAACATGGGTAGTTCTCAAAAAAGTATGTAAAAAAGCAAGTTACAAGAATGAAATGTACTTTATAGACCCATTTACATAAATTCTCCTTTGAAATAATATCTATTTCCTATATAGACATCTATCTATGTAAAAAACAATTTTCATAACCTGTAAGAATACTCAGCAAACTCTCAGTAGAGGTGAGGTTACTTCTGAGGAAGGAATGGGGAGCCAGCACTGGGGATGGTGGTCAAAAAGGACTGGTTTAATCAGGAACATTTTAACATATTCAAAAGGAGACTACACATTAATTACTCTCTTGAGCACTATTTTAAAAGAACTTGGACATAGGTAAGCCAAAGTATTAGTTTTTAAAACTGGGTGGGAACAATATGGGTATTTGTCATTTTCCCCCTTTGTATTTTTCTTCAGCTTTTCAATCATCCCACTTCAAAAAGTGCTTTGCCAAAAAATAAATAAATAAATAAAAGTTCAAATAACGTGCTGCATAATATAAACGCTTGCACCCAGGTGCACATGACCTGCTCCTGCTGCGCTCAAATCATGTGGTTTTTATGACTGTATTGTAACACAAGTAAACAGTTAAGTCAAAATTAGATGACGACTTACGCATATAAGGCAGCTTTTCTGGACAGGGGAGGTATGGTGAGTATGTGAAGTTTTCCGGGAGATACGTTGTTGTTTGAACAAGATAATCACTTGAATTATTGCCTTCGGGATAATCTTGGAAAGAGAGAAAAGAGTTATAAAAAAAAAAGGCCTTTTGCTTTCTCCCTGGAATGAAATATGTCACTATCACTGTGAGAAAACTACAATATACAATCTACAGAAGTACTTAAAATCAATTATCTTTAAGGAACTAGAGAACAGCAAACTGCTGCAGGGAACAGACCTCTCAGCATGATTTCCCAAGAGACATCTAGAGAGCAGCACACCCTTATCCTTGCACACAGACATAGCAGTCCCATTTACAACCAGGTGAGAACACCTGCTCCCGTCCCTCCCCTGGCTGAGCCCAATCTAAAGGGAGTGTGAAAGTACACCAGGGAATCCCCTCCACTATGGCACAACCACGGGTGTTCCAAACTGCCGCGTGCTGCTACTAGCATCCACAGAGCAGAGGGGTGGGAGTCATGTTTTCTTACCACCTCACACTGTAGAAACTGAGATTTACCCACTCAACTTACTTTTGTAATACAGCTCATTCTAAACCTTTAAGTTAGTCATTCCCAGCCTGTGGGCTGCAGCCCCGGGGGAGCCCTGGAGCTATTATTACATTAGGTCCATTATCTTTAGAGTCAGCAATTAAACTGCATACAGGGCACCAAAGTCAAATGCCTGAGTTCAAATCCTTGCTCCAACACACTGTAGCTGTGTGATACAGGGCAGGACACAATGTAGTTTGCCATCTATGCCTACTTCATACTGTGATTTTTAAACTTCAATAAGATAAAATCTGTAAGGTGCTGAGAACAATCCCTGGCCCACAGAAATAGTTAATAACTATAGCTATGAGCGATTAGAGATGAGCACCTGACCCATGAGACAGTCACAGGCTCAGGATTTTTGAATGTGGAACCAGAGAGATCACACTTCAGTCCCTTTCTGGAGCAAAGTTCTGAGACGCAAATCTAGAAACCATGACACTCAGGTTTCCTGCTATGTAGGGAAGCTGGCCTAAGAGAATGACATCAACATGCAATGAGTGAAATGAGAGATGGAAACAGCTCATTAAACTACCGTCTGTCTCCTGGATCACAAACGATGTACTACAGAAAGTGAAACTCTAGCAGACACTTTAGGAAAATGTGAAGATATTCTTTGAATCTTGAGTCATCTGCTCCAATGAGAGACAATGTAGAAGCTAAACCCTCTGACCATAAGGAAATGACAGAATCCTGCAAATTAGATAGGAAGTATGTGAGAGGAGCCAAAGAAAACTAAGCACCTCCCTTGCACACCTTTACCTAACATCAATATTCAGTCATTGTCACAATGGAGTTGGTGGGGATGCTGCGTGGGAGTCAGGACAGTACTTCAGGGCAGAGACTCACGCCACCTGCAAGGCTGCTGAACGAAAGAGGCCCTGCCACGGCTGCTAAGCAGAGGGTGTTGGGATGGGCAAAGGTTCCGGGTTGGGTACCACGGAGGAAAGAGAAGCCACAAGAGAAGGTCCAATTCCAAAGAAGTGCATGGAAACCCCAGTCACAAATTTCACAGGGCATCAGTAAGGTGTTAAGGTAAATGCAGTCCCAGAAAACCCCAACAAAGTAGAGATCAATGATGGTACAACTGCTAAGGCCTATCCTACCAGGAAGTAGGAAAGCCCCAATGAGACAATCCTCCCCACTCTCTCTCCCTGGGGGAGTGCTGGAAAGCATCTGACAAGGAAAATCTTCCAAATAACAAGGGGAGGAGAAATTCAGTGAACATTAATTGTTTTGTATGCCCAGTGACACCCCAAGACCACAGACACTACACTGGTAGCCCATGCTCAATGTATTCCCCATGTGTCTGAAAGATTTAAAGATACCAAGCAAAAGCAAGTGTAAGAAAGTCCAATAAAGTTCTGATTCTTTTCCTTTTTTTTTTTTTTTTGAGACAGGATCTTGCTGTGTCACATAGACTGGAGTGCAGTGGCGTGATAATAGCTCACTGCAGCATTGACTTCCTGGGCTCAAGTGATCCTCCTAGCTCAGCCTCCCAACTATTAATAGCTGGAACTACAATCACGCACCACCACACCCAGCTAATTTTGTATCTTTTGTAGAGACAGGGTCTTGCCATGTTGCCCAGGCTGGTCTCCAACTCCTCGGCTCAAGCAATCCTCCCACCTCAACCTCCCGAAGTGTTGGGATTACAGGCGCGAGCCACCATGCCTGGCCTGATTCTTTACTTAAGATGTTTTAAATATGTATATCTACATACATACCACAATTCTTGTGTTTTTTTTTTTTTTTTTTTAAAAAAGGGCTTCTCTCTCTATGCGGACTCCTACTTTGCTAGTGGTAGCAGCGAGTGCAATAAGCATGAATTGGGTTTCTGTCACTCCCACCAAAACTGCTTAAGATTACTATTGTTATGAGTTTTGTGACAGTGTCTAGTCAATTTCATTGATTTATACCTTAGAGTTACTTATTTATCTTCAATATTCCTGGAAAGGAAGATAAGGCATTCTTATTTGAGGGAGACACTAAGAAAAGAAAAAAAAAAACAAAAAGAATTCTTAAAAATAAGTTTGCCAAAATTTAAAAAATCAAATCAAAGCATTGTAGTAAAGTCAGGGCAATCTCTCAGAAAGATAGAAAGGAAAGAAAAAGAATTGAAAAACAAGAGAGAAATAATACATAATAGGAGTTCCAAAAAGAAAGGAAAATAACAGGAAGACAAATTATCAAAGAAATAATACAAAAATATTTTGGAGAAATGAAGGGTAAGTTATTCCATATTGATAGGACTGCTCCCAGCAAGAGAAGAAAAAGAAAGCTCCAAGATGCTCTTTGTAAAATTTAAAAATACAAAAAGATCCCAAAAGTCTCCAGAAAGAAAAAACTGGTCCATGAACAGTAACTGCAATCAGGATGGTCAAAGACTTCTCAAAAGCAGCACTGGAAGAGAGAAGACAATGGCATGGGAATTTTGGAAACCCCCCCTTAGCGTGGTCAACTCATGTGCCTAAGGGAAAATTGGTGATAGATTAAGAAGGCTCTGCAAATTGGCGGGAAAAAGGAGTTAACATCAACAAAACTAAACAGATCTACAAAACAAACATAATTACAACTAGACTCAGGAAAACAAACCATTATCTACATTCTCTTAACAACATCAACAATATCGATTTGAATTTAAATTGTGACATAATTATATTGGGGATAAGGATAGGTAAAATTGGGGTGAGACTATAATATTAAATGTCTTTCTTCCATAATAGGAGTAGTTTAAATTGATAAATCAAGAGAGAGCATGATAGAAACATAAAGATAAATACAGAATAAATTGTTAGTTCTCTTGAGGATTGGGACTCAGAGAGGAGTGAGCTAGGAGACTGTTGTTATTATATTATACCCTTTTCTACTTTTAAAATATAGAAAGTTCTACTTAAAATAAAAATGCAAGAATATGAATAAATGAGCAGTTAAAACAATAAATATTGAATGGCAAGTTCTTCACTAATTAGCTAGTGTGCGCTCTCGCTCTCTCTCTCACACACACACACACAGAGTTCATATTATAGCTTTTGTTGCACATACCACCAGAAAAAAGATGGGCTAGCTATATAGAGATGATAATTTTTCTGAATCTCTTCAATTTTTATTAAGGACATACTATACACTACACATTCACAGGAACGAGACAATAAATAAGGTTGTCCTTGGATGTACAACTATGATATAACAATATTTTAAAATACAAAAGAAAAAAAAGTAAGTTTGTCCCTGGGGGTCATCTGCCTTGAGATGTTACAAGGCTCATTTTCTCATAATCCTGAGGCAGAAAAAAATCTACATTTTCATTCAATCCTTTTGTTAATGTCATGCATTAACTTTAAATAAGAGTATTTCCTTACTCTGCATAATTTATTAATTTTATCATTAATGCTTGGGCTCCTTCTCTTTGCCACATGCTATGATTCTCTAAACCCACATCCAACTCACAGAAGTGCTCGGCTCTCTAGACATTTCTGCAAAACAAACTGTTAACTCCTTCTGGGGAGTCACATGGCAACAGGAGGGCCACAGATAATTGTTCTACCTTTTATTTTAGTGCTAGAATGACTGAATCACAAAAGTAAACATTCCATCACTTTTATCAGTTTTTAAAGAACCACATTTAAGCGCCTTCAAGTTACGCAATATCATTATATTCACTTCATTGAATACAAAGTTTTAGAGCTAAATATGTGCTATTCTTGGCCACCTCGTAAGGAGCTCAACTCACTGCCAGACTTAGAGAAACACCTCCACACTCCTTCAGTACTCTGTCCAGTGGTATTTGTGTCTTCCCAATGTATTATGTGTATATAGTCTATCCACCACCCTGGCCATTACTCTGAATATCTCTTTTAATTGAAATCAAATTATCTTTGATTTCTAGCACCTAATAAAAGTACCTACAACATAGTAGGAACATACTATAAATAAACACCTCACAAACGATAATACAGCCAATAATGATTTAAGCTTTTGGAGATTTTACTGTAATAAACCTACAAAATTGGCTGGGCGTAGTGGCTCACGCCTGTAATCCCAGCACTTTGGGGGGCCAAAAGGGTGGATCACAAGGTCAGGAGATCAAGACCATCCTGGCTAACATGGTGAAACTCCGTCTCTACTAAAAATACAAAAAATTAGCCAGGCGTGGTGGCAGGCGCCTGTAGTCCCAGCCACTTGGGAGGCGGAGGCAGGAGAATGGCCTGAACCCAGGAGGCGGAGCTTGCAGTGAGCCGAGATCATGCCACTGCATTCCAGCCTGGGCGACACAGCGAGACTCTGTCTCAAAAAAAAACCAAAAAAAAAACAAAAAAACCCACAAAATCATTATTCCTACAAAAGTTGTTAGGTGAGCAATGTCCATCATGTATAACCACTGCTTTCAAAGTCAGGAAGCATTTTAAAAGGTTATGCATGACAGATGCATTTGGGAACCACCACAACTGCTATAAAAGGTAGACATTATTTCATCTAATGAATGGATAAAAATAAAATGAGCTCTGGGCCCCCTACTTTCTTCCTCCCTTCCGGAAACACAACCAAAGAAAAGGGAAACAAAGAATGAAAACTGCCAGATGGATCCCCTACTAATTCTCACTGGACCTTATCACTTAAAGGAAAAGGAGAACAGGACCAAAGAACACCTTTTAATGGCTTTATTTTCCTGCGAAACAGCAGCTTAAAACAGGTGTTAGAAACCGATAAGAGTCCTAGTCTGTTTCCCACTAACTTGTCTTGTCAGTCTGGCAGTGTCTGGGGGCCTCAATTCATGTATCCATCAAATGAGGAGGTATGCTGGGTTATTTCCAACAAACCTGTCCACTCTAACATTGCATGGCCCTTATCTGCTTCAGTAATTAGATGAATTCACTGAATACATCTTGTTTTCATAATTTGACTGGCTCTGTGGGCTACATGGCAGCATCTGATTATGAGAGTATATAATTTCTTTACAAAAATAGTATACATCTATTTACATTTGATGCCACAGAAAGTCAGGTACAGGATTAAAAACCCCTTTTGGAAATCAAATGTGCTTATAACTATCACAATCTATTTATCATTTAGTGTTAAATTGTAAATGAGCCACTGCATATTAATCAATTCTCCTCTAGAGCTCAGTTAGCTTTTTGTACACCTTATAGGCCATTATCTTCTTTTTTGGACATTATATCTATAGAAGTCTATGTAGAAATAACCAGTTGCATTATAAATAACTATTCATGTTTCCATCTCTCCCAGAGGCCTAGAGATCCTCATATTAAAGGAGACTGTTTTTCTTAATATTGTGTCTCCAATATCTGGTTAAATATACTAACTATAATAATTATTCGTAAATGTCGGCTAAATGAACATGGCGGAGCCTTATTGCTGATGCAAACTCCATTTTTCCCTTTCCCCGTAGGTAACAGAATGCCAGTTTCACTAGAGTTCCAGCATACTCTGGTCAAGACTATATTTCCCAGTGTTATCGCATGTGGCCATGCAATTAAGTTCTAGCCAATTAAATGTACGAAGAAATACTGTGTGGGACCTCTGGGAAGGCTCCAGAAAAGGGGTACCTTATTTGTTCTTCTTTGTTCTCGCTTTCCTCCTTCCTACTGACCCAAGTTCAAACACCAAGATGGCACCCAAGCAGCCATCTTAGACTATGAGTTAACCATGGAGCTACATGACAGATGGCAGAAAATGAAAAGTGTGTGATGACTTACTTTAAGGAGCCTCCACAACAGCCACAGATATCCAACTTGCAGAGTTCTTTCACATGAGAACAGAAAGCCTCATGTGTTTAAACCACCACAGGCAGGTCTCTGTGACATCCAAACCTAATCCCTAACGTATACAATGACTGTTTCCTGAGAAGAGTTTTACCATCAGTAAAGGAACCCTATGAAAAGTTTTCAAAGTTTCATAAAAGTAAGCAAACTGTAATCAAAGTATGCACTGGTTCTTTGGTCTTTATTGAAACTATGACTTGGTGAGAGGAGGAAAGGATTTTCCTTTTAGTTGCAGGGCACTATGGGGAAAGATTGTCTTGCCCATGTAATCATTCCTCCTAATCAAGCTCAACATCCACACATATACCTTATTCATACCCCAGGGAAAACAAGCTGATATGCACAAATTTTTAGCACTCACACAAATACACCAACTTAAAGATGTCTATTTCCTTTCAGTTGAACAAACTTTCAGTGAACATTTTTACAATCAACTTATTCAACCAGCACAAATCCTACAGAAGCTTTTAAAATATTTAAACTTCTAAAATTGACCTACTATTCAGAAGACTCATTCATGCTAAAGAACAGTTAATGAGACTTTTACTGTAGAATTAAAACATCAACTATGTTGGGACAGTCCTTCTAAAAAAATTCCTCAAGGTTAAAAAATTAAAATAAAACAAGAGTGTTTTGATTTGTGGCATCATAAACGTATTAGGCAAAAGACTAGAATGGATTTTATAGAAGCACATGTGATATTAAATTGAGATCAATATGTCACAGTCTTGAATTTTTAGAAGGGTCTCAAACTATCACCCACCTTGACATACATTTAAGAAAGAACACCTACAGCTGAAAGACAGACTTTCTCTTAGTAGAATGTGTAGGTTTACAGTGACACAAGGAAGAATTACTAACACAAATTAAATCTTTATTTTTAACTGTTCAAAATGAGACCATAAAGGGTACAACTGACAACCCCACTGAATCCTTTAAAGTAACACCTAATAATACCTTGGCAGACACTGTGGCAACCCTGCCATAAAAGAGCATCAACATTCTTCCACAATAGTGAAATCTATTTACGTCAATTCTACCATCATTAAATTATTGGTTCAGCCTATTAGATTTTAACCTCCTGGGATCCTAACGGAGCTTCTACTTCCAGGTAACATTTTAAAAAGACAAGAGTAGGGAGGGCGCAGTGGCTCATGCCTGTAATCCCAGCACTTTGGGAGGCTGAAGCGGGCGTATCACGAGGTCAGGAGATGGAGACCATCTTGGCTAACATGGTGAAACCCCGTCTCTACCAAAAATAAAAAAAAATTAGCCAGGTGTGGTGGTGGGCGCCTGTAATCCCAGCTACTTGGGAGACTGAGGCATGAGAATAGCATGAACCCAGGAGGTAGAGCTTGCAGTGAGCGAAGATCGCGCCACTGCACTCCAGCCTGGGCAACAGAGCGAGACTCTGTCTCAAAAAAATAAATAAATAAAATAAAAACACAGGAGTAGCCACCAATTTCCAATTTTATAAAATTTCTCCTTTAGCTCCTTAAAAAGGCCATAACACTATTAACAATCTTCTATAATTAAAAACAACTATTTTCTAGACCTAGTTGGAAGAACAACTTAGGAACTAGAATGAACATAAAGAGAGATGGGAGTATGGCTCACTAAGATGAATAAATTATTCTCTGGTTAATTTCTCTTAAATACAATATATGAATTGAAAAAGTAGAAGCTGCTTTCTATATTTTGTTTGCAAGAATTAACTTAAGTGTCTATACAAAACCTCATCACTTTTGTGACCACACGTTCATGCATCCTAAAATAGGTAACAGTCTTGATTTGCATAGTAAAATAATCTACCAGGATGCTTAGGGGAAGATACCTTCATCTTTAACAGGAAGTTACCTGAAGGCAAAATAGACTGTAAAAGATTTGGTTTACTGCTTTGTAACTACAAGGGGTTAAGCAGGAAGTAGTCTTACCTGTACCGTTGAGCGTACTGTTTTTATTTGTGTACAGCCTGATCATATGACCTATTGTTTTCACATTTTCTCTCAACATTATACCTCGAGCTTGTACCATAAAGAGATATGTGTTGGCTATAAAAGAAAAATAGAGAAAGAATGTCATAACTCAGTAAGCTTTTTTTTATTGAATAATATTCAGAATTGGTGAAGTGCCCAATAAACATAAACTGACTCAATCAGCACGTCCAAACGGAAAACAGAAATATAAAATATCGCCTACTATAAAAACTGAAAAAAACAAACTGATTTTTTAAGAACAATAAAAACAAAAAAAGTTGAAATATCCACCTATCAAATAGAATGAAACTGAACTAAAATATCATAATGAATCCCCACATCTGTAAGTGATTTTCTACTATAAAATACACCTAGAAATTTCAAAAAGGCATTTTATTACAGATACTCAATCCTACAGTTGTAAAATTCAGTTTCTCTAATTATATATTAATTTCCTCCCACCAAAAACTTCACAAAAGCTAGGATTCCTTATAAATCCCATAATATCTAGTAGGAATAAAGATCTTGCAATGGTCCTGAAAATTCTTGATGTGTTTGCGGGGAGGGGTGATCTAGGATCAGTATCTGTTTGGGTCATTTCTAAGAGTTAATTAAACTTTCACACTCCCTTTCAATCACAAATCTTTCTACCAGGATGGTAAAAGCAAACAAAATCAAAATCAATGTGTATTTTTAAAGCAGCTCAATTTAATTATTCACAGTAAGTGCTTCAAAAATAGGCACCAAATTTCTTCTGCTGGGAGAAACTGGTAAATTGACAAAGCTTTATGGCAAAAATCCCTAACTTTTGAGATGTCCAGACTCCCCAGAGGCACAGAACTAAGTCAGAAACTCCTTTCCTGGTCCCAATTCTGTTAGTGCTGTGCATAACTTTGTACAGCTCCTTGGATCTCAGTTTCCTCGTTTTCACAAGGCAGGTGTGCAAGTAGTGCATTCTTCTTTAAAGCCTCTAAACACAAAGCTAGAAAATCATAAACTCCATTCAGATAAGAGGCAGAGGCTCACTATCATGGCAAAAACCAAGAAACTGCAAGCCTCAGTTAATGACTCAATTTTAAGATAAGCTGTCTCTGAATACAGTAATGACACTCTTCAAAGATGAATGCTGAATGAAAAAAATTAAGAATGCTGACTAATTTTCTGAGTGCTGCTCTAGTTTCTCAAGATGGAATAGAGGGATGAGAGAAATTTAATGTTTACTACCTTCTTTCCCACTTTTTATGTAAATGTGAACTTGCTCAAAGTACATATGAAGAGAGCATAAATTAAACTACTAGAAAAGCAGAGTAAAATAAAACTTTTCTTTCACCTCCAGAAAAGAGAGACAAACAGAAATCCAGGTTTCACATAAGCTTTACAGATACCGTTTTTAAAATGTCTACAGGCTTTCTAGAAAGTACTCTTATAATTAGATTTAACTTGCCTACACCTGAATTTACTATACTAGTTTACAAATACAACACATTTTGACCACGTTTTTGTACTTAAGTGGACTTTAAAAGAATGAAGACTCACGCCTGTAATTCCTGGAAGGCCGAGGCGGTCGGATCATGAGGTCAACAGATCGAGACCATCCTGGCCAACATGGTGAAACCCTATCTCTACTAAAAATACAAAAAAATCAGCCAGATGTGGTGGTGCGAGCCTGTAACCCCAGCTACTCAGGAGGCTGAGGCAGGAGAATGGCTTGAACCCTGGAGACAGAGGTTGCAGTGAGCCGAGACTGCGCCACTGCACTCCAGCCTGGGCGACAGAGCAAGACTCCATCTCAAAAAAAAAAAAAAAAAAAAAAAAAAAAAAGAATGAAGAACACAGTCATAAAAAAGAACAAAATCATGTGCTTTGCAACAACATGGATGCAGCTGCAGGCCATTATCCTAGCGAATTAACACAGGCACAGAAAACCAAATACCGCATGTTCTCACTTGCAAGTGGGAGCTAGACACTGGGTACTCATGAACAAAAGATGGCCAACAACAGAAACTGAGGACTACTACTACAAGAGGGAGGGACAAAGCGGGGCAGAAGTTTAAAACTACCTATTGGGTACCATGCTCACTACCTAGGTGGCAGGATCAATCATACTCCAAACCTCTGCATCATGCAATATACCCATGTAACAAAGTTGCACATGTATGCCCTGAATCTAAAATAAAAGTTGAAATTATTTAAAATAAATAGACCATATGGGGGAAAAACCTCTTCATACAATTTAAATATATATTCATAAGTAAGGTTTGTGGGTTTTTTGCCATCTATGTTTTTGTTCTTAATGTTAGTTTCATAAAATAGACTGTACACATTGCTGTCATTTTCTTAACTCTGAAACAACTGATATAGTGTGGCAGATATTAAGCCCTTAAAAGTTTGAATTGACTTCTCATAAAAAGTCACCTAAAAGTTGTAATCTGGCCAGGCGTGGTAGCTCACGCCTGTAATCCCAGCATTTTGGAAGGCCAATACAGGCGATCTCTTGAGGTCAAGAGTTTGAGACCAGCCTGGCCAACATGGTGAAATGCCGTCTCTACTAAAAAATACAAAAAAAAAAACCAGCCAGGCGTGGTGGCACATGCCTGTAACCCCAGCTACTCAGGAGGCTGAGGCAGGAGAATCACTTGAACCCAGGAGGCAGAGGTTACAGTGAGCCAAGCCAGGACTGCACCACTGCACTCTAGCCTGGGTGACAGAGCGAGACCCTGTGTCAAAAAAAAAAAAAAAAAAAAAAAAAAGTTGTAATCAGACACCTGTTCCAATTCCTCTCTGTCCATGTATTACGTTTTTTGATTTGTTGAATGCCTGCCCTCTGCCAGAAATTGTATTAGGTATATTTCAGTTTCTATTTATTCTTGATTCAATTTGGAGTATTTTGTGCCAGAGATTCAAAGTTTCATTGAGATATTCAAATTAGGTAAAGCTGTGCATAACTTACATAATTTTTGAATCTCCTCTAGTTTTGATTTTTAATTGTGTTTTCTCCCCTTATGTATTTAAAATTTGAAAATAAACATGTCATCCTTGTGCAGCGGCCATGTTAATCTCCGTATTGTTCCCATTTTTGTATATTTGCTGCCAGAGCAAGCACTCCCTTTTATTTTTATAAGACTTGCCATATTTGTGTATTCCATTGCTTATACTTAAATAATCTGTCTTGAATATCTCAATTCTTTTTTCCTCTATTTTTAAATGTATTAGTTCCTGATCTTATTCTTGTATAGACTTTTTTCTAATTTCTTAATCCATATTAATTTTTTAATAATGAAAGTACCTACAGCAACAAATTCATCTTTGATAACTACAAAAAAATGGAAGAAAAGAGACGAAAAGAAAAAAGAAAACTAAAAGAACAGCCAACCAAAAATGCAGGAAAATGTTCAATAAAAGACAAGCTAACATTAACTACTCTGCCTAAGTGAAGACCCAAAGTTCAACTGAAATGATGTGGGCAGGGCAGCATCACATAGATTACTAATGACACCTGGTTTGCAGCACCTTGGATTATTTAATCCTTAAGTTACATATGAAATTTGTTGTCAGTAATATAAACATCTTATATTTGTGCTACACCAAACTGTGAAAAGAAAATCTGCCACAAAGTACTAGAACTCAGCCTAAAGCAAAAAAACTTGTACTTCCAGAACTGACCCTGGCCGAAGAAATGAGATGCTAAGTAGGAGCATTATATGCATTATTATGTTTCCTGGAAACAACTTTTTAAATTATACAACTTGTAGGTAACAAAACTGTTAAAAATGATGATCTTTTTTTTTTCTTTTTGAGACAGGGTCTCACTCTGTCATCCAGGTTGGAGTGCGGTAGCTCCACCTTGGCTCTCCACAACCTCCATCTCCCAGGCTCAAGCAATCCTCCCACCTCAGTCTCACAAGTAGCTGGGATTACAGGGGCCTACCACCACACCCAGATAATTTTTGTATTTTTTGTAGAGACAGGGTTTCTTCATGTTGCCCAGGCTGGTCTCGAACTCCTGAGCTCAGGCAATCCACCCGCCTCAGCCTCTCAAAGTGGTGGGATCACAGGAGTGAGCCACCGCACCTGGCCTTTAAAATGATTTTTTGTGGTACCTCTAACAAAGGTGAATTATTTACCAAAAGAGTGCATTTACTATTCATTAGAAGAATGAAGACCAAAATTAAGAAAAGCTACACACCAATTTCTCCAAATGGAAAATCTATTCCTTTATTCCAAATCATTTACAGCTAATTGAGTTACATTCCTCAGGTTAATGGTCCTCATGGGTTTAATCCCTAAAGACCAAAACCCATTAGGGAATGAAGCTGTGTTTAAAAAGAGAGTGGCTGTTAACCGGAAGAAAGTGCTATGTCACAGGGTTGCAAGACACACTAAACCAGCATGAGAATGGTTCCAATTGTCTGCTTTCCAAACATAAAACTATGTTAACCCAAACCCAAAACTTGCTTATTAGTAGTAGTATAAAACGTAATGTCTTTTTTTTATTATTATACTTTAAGTTCTGGGGTACATGTGCAGAATGTGCAGGTTACATCGGTTTACACATGCCATGGTGGTTTGCTGCACCCATCAACCCGTCACCTACATTAGGTATTTCTCCTAATGTTATCCCTCCCCTAGTCCCCCAACCCCTGAGAGGCCCCAGTGTGTGATATTCCCCACCCTGTGTCCATGTGTTCTCATTGTTCAACTCCCACTTATCAGAACATGCAGTGTTTGGTTTTCTGATCTTGTGATAGTTTGCTGAGAATGATGGTTTCCAGCTTCATCCATGTCCCTGCAAAGGACATGAACTCATCCTTTTTTATGGCTGCATAGTTCCATGGTGTATATGTGCCACATTTTCTTAATCCAGTCTATCACTGATAGACATTTGGGTTGGTTCCAAGTCTTTGCTATTGTGAACAGTGTCACAATAAACATACGTGTGCATGTCTTTATCGTAGAATGATTTATAATCCTCTGGGTATATGCCCAGTAATGGGATTGCTGGGTCACATGGTATTTCCAGTTCTAGATCCTTGAGGAATTGCCACACTGTCTTCCACAATGGTTGAACTAATTTACCCTCCCACCAACAGTGTAAAAGTGTTCCTATTTTTCCACAACCGCTCCAGCATCTGTTGTTTCCTGACTTTTTAATGATCACCATTGTAACTGGCATGAGATGTTATCTCATTGTGGTTTTGATTTGCATTTCTCTAATGACCAGTGATGATGAGCATTTTTTCATATGTCTGTTGGCTGCATAAATATCTTCTTTTGAGAAGTGTCTGTTCATATCCTTTGCCTATTTTTTGATGGGGTTGTTTTTTTCTTGTAAATTCAAGTTCTTTGTAGATTCTGGATATTAGCCCTTTGTCCGATGGATAGATTGCAAAAAACAAAATGTAATTTCTTATTGGCAAGTCTTTAGGTAGAGAAAATCCTTGTCTAAAATTTCTATTCCAATTTATAAGAACCCCCATTTCATAAAACTAATAGGGAAACCTACCACTGCTTAATTAAAACCATGCTGTGTGTTCTCTAATTTCATTCATTTTCTATTTGACTCTGCGTTGTGAGACACAAATCTAACTTCTTTACCAGTTCTGCTTCCCAGGGGGTAACAACATCGGAAAAAAATTTAAAAAATAAAAAGAATAAAACCTATCTTCAACAGTTTATGAAAGCTTTTAGGCCAGGCATTCTATCCTGAGTTTACGAGGCAAACTTGTCTAATTCTTCAGTTAAGAAAATTAAGGGACACATCTGCTATAAAACTGTGCCTCCCAGCCCCTTTCCACATCCAGCTTTGCTCACTAACAGTGCTGTAAGGATTCAAGATAAGAAGAACATGCCTGCCTGCAGGGATCTAGAACTGTTTCCTGGGCTTTGCAGGACACCAACGCAGCATCCCTGTGATCCTGATATCTCTGTTCCTAGTTGCTATGACATGCTGCCACAGTTCCCAGGTCTCTTAACAAAAGTCTAGTGAATAAATGATTTTGAGAGGGAGATGATGATGTTGGTCAGGCAATCTGAGATGCAGTTATAAATGTAGGACTGAAGCTAAAAGAGGGCTAGCAATACCATTTGAGGAGACATTCAATAAATGTAAAACCTGGAACTATCGTGATAAATTCCCAGAGGAAAAATTATCCAAAAAGGAGATAAGAAGGTGAAGATCTGATGTATGAAGACAGACCACAAATAGGCAGCACAAAGATAAAAGATCCCAAAGTGAATTAATCTCAGCTTGAACACAGTGAAAAGCTAATGGACTAAAGAAGAGGGAGAAGTAAACCACATCAAATGCTGCAGATGCTAAGGAGAAAGACTGAAAAACAACAGCTTAAAAAAATTCAGCATACTCTCTTTGTCAAGCATACTTTACATATACTAACCTATTTAATCCTCACAAGCAATTCTATAAGGCAGGTACTATTATTATTCTCATTTTTCAGATAAAGAAATTGAAGCATGGAGTCGAATAACTTGCCACAGGTTACACAGTTGTTAGTAAGTGGTGAAGCCGGAATTCAAATCCCAGCAGTTTGGCTCCAGCAAGCCAGCCCTTGACCATCATACCATTTAGCCTCTTTAAAAAGCCTACAGCAGATCACTGCAAGCCTTCAAGACAGCAGCTTCAGGAAGGAGTGGAAACCAAAGGAAAATAGTAAAGATTTCAGTGGATACTGACAAAGTGAGAGCAGCGAGTTTCAGAAAAGGAAAATAAGTGATTAGCAAGGTCCAAGGAAGGTTTTCTGGCAGAGCAGGGCCCTGAGCATGTCAGCAGCCTGAGTGGAAAAAACTAGAAGAAAGGGTGAATAATTTCAGGCACTAAAAGAAGCAAGAGGAAGGAGAGAAAACCATTCTGTTGGTGAGAAAGTTTAAGCAGAAGCTGAGGTGCACAGGGGCAGCGCACACCCAGGGAATGACAATCTGCCCTGAGCGGAGATGGGTAGTAACGGAAGTTAGGAAGGGTCAAGTGGATGGAGAGTTTAAAAAAAAAACAAAGGAGAGTGAGAGGATGAGAAGTCATTGTGAGGATGAGATATAACTGTTAACAGAGATGAGAAAGTTCCAGAAGCAGAAGGTTAAGAAGGCTTTGGTCTGGAGAGGTGCAAGGGAGAGCAGGCCACAGCTATGCTGACACCCAGGGCATGGCCAGGCGGAGTGAGGGCAGAAGACAAGAGCTAGACATCCTGGTGGTCAGCAACGAGGACGGACGCGGGGGACAAAGTGGAAGGCAACATTCAGAATTGAGCACTGACTGCCGAAATCTTCCAGGGAGATAGAATCTTGGCGGGCATAGGTTTCTGAAGAGCAGAAGATGAACTAACATTTACTAAGTGCTGAGTTTGGTCAGGCACTGAGCTGAAGTCCACATATAAATATACGTTAAGTACACATACACAATTATATTTCCTTTAATTCTTACAACCACCTGGAGTTGGTTGACTGGAAATCCCCAAAAAGATATGCCCACACCCTAATTCCCAGAACCTGTGAATGTTACACTCGGAAAGGGGTCTTTCCAGATGCAATTAAGCTAAGGATTCTGAGATGAGGAGATCATCCTGGATTACCCAGGTGGACCCTAAATCTAATGGCAAGTACTCTTCTAAGAGAAAGGTAGAGATTTCACACACTCTCACAGACACACACACACAGACATACACACACACGAAGGCAATGTGAAGACAGAGGCAGTGATGTGGCCACCAGGCACCTAAAGCTGGAAGTCACAGGAGGATTTTCCCCAGAGCCTCCAGAGGGACTGTCCTCCCAACACCTTAATTTCAGACTTCTGGCCTCCATAATTCTGAGAAAATAAACTTGACGTTTTAAGCCAACATGTGGTAATGTGTTATGGCGGCCTTAGGAAAATAACACACCACTCCATGACAGGTACAACTTTCTCCATTAGAAGATGAGAAAACAAACTCGAAAGAAAGTTAACATAAGTAGAATTAAAAACTCAGGATTCAAGCACAAGCCGGAGTGACTCTGAGGGGAAGGGATTTGGAAGAAACGCTGGTTCAAGGCCACAGAGGTGAGGGAGAAACAAGGAAAAAGAAATCTTCATCGTAAAAAGTTATGAGGGAAGTGAACATATGAGAGATAAACCAGATTTCCTTTAATACAAAGAGGAGGAGAAAGCCAGAAGAGATCCTTAAAAATTACAGAAAAGAAAATGATTTCCCATATTATCTACAGAACACTGGAAACAATATGGACCAAAGTGAAAATCTTAATGCACCACTGAATAATAACTACAGATATGTGAATCAGGTATCTCTTTCTAAGAATTTCTAAGAATTTATGATAATCTTCTAAATATCTGTTTCTGATGCTGAAAATTTTTCTTCTTTCCACATCTAGCCTCTTGTTCAATAAATCCCCAAGAATTACTCATCCATGTGGGTAAAGGAAAATACGTTAACTTCAATAACAATGGTGTAAACCCCAAAGTTAGGCCAGACTATATATGAAATATTATTCATACTACACCTAGGACTAAGGAAGGTATTACTTGGATTAAAAACAAAAAATAACAAACGTCAAGGATGTGCCAGGCTGTTTAAAAAAAAAAAATTATTTTATGTCAAAGTACTATTTGTCTGACCATGGTGACAATAATTCAAAACCAGGTATGAACTCAAGGAAATCTGCAGTGCAAATTATTACTAACATATAATATCCTTACCTCTACTTTTCAAGTTATGAGCTGACAGAGTCTGCAAGAATTCTGTGTTCAGAGCCCCACTTTATCAAACAACAAATACAATGATCACATACAGGAGATCTATTTCAGATCTTAGCTAACAACTCAAGCTTTGCAGATGCAAATACTAAAAACTGACAAGAAATTCTTTGTAACAGGTGTCTTTACAATTTCCACTCTGCAGTTTAACAATTTTAAGTTATTTCTGGAGAATCTTTGTGTTTGAATACTGATCAAGGTTAAACATTTTTAAATAAAAACTGACTTTCCCTGTGATCTTACTATGTTCAGGGTGGAAACATGTTTATCCACATGTTTATTGAGTGCCTGCCGTTTACCAAGCAATGCCAAAAGTTAAAGGACCATCTGGCTTCCTCTGTAAAGAACCAAGATACTGCAAAGGCACAAACTGTCTAAAACATCAGAAGGACTTTTGCAACAACCAGATCATTAGTTCAGCCTACTTTAGCCCTAGTTGATAATTCAAAAAGTAGACTCTGAACCTAGTGATATGAAAACACTATCTAACAAAAGATAACCATCAGCCTTGTCATCTGCTAATGCACTGTGTAATTCACTTAAAATAACTATATAGCTTTTTTAAAGCATGACAGGAACTCTAAGAGAATTATGAACCACACTGGGGAAAGTGGAATCAAGAGGAAATGAGGAAATCAAGGAAGGAAGAATGCAGGAAATTAAACAGATCTTAAAAATCTAATCAGGAAACTCACTTAATGACATTACAGACTAAAAGACCAAGCCATAAATAAGCAGGCCCAGGAAACATTATAAAATTGTTGAAAATTAGTGATGTCAGAGTATGTAAGTGTAGAGTGTATAAGAAGTCTATCTAAATGAAGTAAAATGTGAACTATTTGAATATGTTTTATAATCATCTCCAATTTACTTGTGTTTTCACAATTAAAATACCTTTCAGAATTCCAACTTAGTATTCATGAAAAGAAAATGAGCCTAAAACGAGAATCAGAGAAGGGAACTAGGTAGGAAATGAATTTCAAAGACTTCCAAAGCATATTTTCAAATCAGTAAACAAGGCACCTTTTAATTCTCTACCTTTGGTCTCTTGATTCAAACGAAAATAATGTCCAATTTCTCTATGAGTCAAACTGAAAATTGCACTATAATTAGAAGTCATAATTTCTGAGCAATTAACTTAATTATCAGGAAGGCAATATACGTAACAAGATTTCAGTAAAATCATATTAACACTTGCCTCGAATATATAAAAACAGGCCATAGTATTCAATCAAGACATCATGTCATAGTAACAAACTTCATATAGCTACTTAAATATATCACTGTAAAGATATTATAAAAAAGACTTTTCTAGCCAAATGCTAGGAAATGTTTTGAAATTACTTCCACTGAGTAACGTATAATGCTATCCAGTTTAATAAGTTTTATTGATCTTAAGTGAATTACGATGTCTCTAATAATTAAAAACACTAAATAACAAATTTGGGATGACCTAGGACCCAATCACCTAGTCACTGCAGACTCATAAAGGAACTCATGATCCTGGCTGGTATGAATAATGTATCCGTCCATTTCTCCTCTGAAGGAAAAGATTCTTCACCATGATAGCCATCTCTATTGCCAGTAAAACATGATGTTATAAACAAGTTAATCAGGTTTTCAATAAGTAAGATTAGTTCTATGAAATATCAAATGATGTAAGATAATCAACTTAGAAAAGTATGTAGCACTATTTTTTCCCCACCATTTGGGGCATTTTTCAGAAACATCGTTCCCAGTGTGCAGAAACATCTGGGGATGTGTTAAAAATGAATCAGAATCAGAATCTCCCATAAGACCGGGGAAATAAGCTTATTAAAGCATATCACCTTAAATAAACCTTAAGCACATTCATATTTGAAAACTATTTCTTGTAGTAATTCTCCACACATAAC